>NC_090444.1:225057312-225682312 GCF_031143425.1 Pleurodeles waltl | reverse complement strand
TGCCCAGGTCTATTTTCTGTTCTGACTCTGCTGGCAACTAACATTGAGTTCCAAATGAGCATAGCGTTCTGTATAAAGCACTTCAGTAATCAGTGCTTAATAATAATAATAATAATAATAATAACATTTGGTTTTTATGTGATTCTTCATTCCCCCCCTTCATTACATGCTCCAAAATGTTTTTCCAACTCTGAGCTATCAAGACTATTGGGATCATTAATGAAAAAAGTGCAGAAGAGGGAAAAAAGGTAAAACAAATTGTAGAGGGGTGGGTAGAAAAAGAAACTGTGTATGAAATGCAATATTAACCTTTTGCTGCTGGTGTGTTTATGCACTTTGTGAAGGTGTGTTTTACAAAAAATCTACTTTTGTGTATTCAGGCCCATGTAACTCTCACTCTGCACCCATTCAAAGTATATTTTGTCAGTATATGAAGGGCATTGTATTGGAGTAAACCCTGCATCAATATCTCATTGCAGTCTGTAAAATGAAAAATGTGGTTAAGTTTTCAACAAATATACTCAATACTGTATTCTCATTCCCAAATGGATACATCTCAGAAGAGCATTAAAGGATATATTGACTTGAATGTCTCAAGTCTGGCAATTGGAATCATCTATGGATTTTCCCATCTGTAATTGTAACACACAAATTGAAATTGTGGCAGAATGACTGTTTCTTGTGCACTCTTCAATTGATGACATATATCAAACTCAGGACTGTATAAAAAGTATAACAAAATATGTATTATTGTTTTTGTGAATAACGTAAGGAATCTATTGGTCCATGGTAGATTTGCCTTGCCATGTCCGGCTGTCCAGTAGAACACTGTTAATGTGATGTTTGTCAGAATTATAGCTATTCTTTCCAAACCATAAGAAAGCTACCTAGGACCCCTCACATACGAACATGCCACTGACAACACTTACTCTCAACCTTTGTTCCTTTGGGTCACCTGAGCATGAGGGCACCAAACATGTATTAGCTTTTTGTGGTGTAAGAAATTGGGTCTTTAGTTGGCAGAAGTATGCATCCTGTCCAAGCAGGGACCCCAATCCTAGTCAGGGTTATTGAGATATATCACCTAAAGTAATCTCTGCTCACCCTCTGGTAGCTTGGCACAGAGCAGTCAGGATTAACCTAAAAAGGCAATGTGTAAAGTAATTGTGCCACACCTAAATTACAGTAACACAGTGAAAACACCACAAAAAGACTCCACACCAGTTTTGAAAAATAGAGCATATTTCTCTAAGTAAAACGAGAAAAAACAAAATCCATATGTAGAACTCAAGATATACATTTTGAAAGTTGAAACTTCATTGTAGTACTTAGAAGCATAAAGCCCCAACCAGGGTAATCTGGTTGCGCTAGACTGGGTGAAATCCAAAAGTCCAGGCTGACCGCGATGGAGCACTGGTCGGATACTGTTCCAGGTGGATCCCGGTGAAGTTTTACCTTCTCAGTTTAATGCTAAGAGTATTTTTGCGGATGTGCAGAGGCGCCGGGCACCGAGGATGGGTGAGCTGGAGCCCCATGGTCATGAGGGGTGATGCTGTGTGTAGAGATTAAATTGTGCCAGTTTGCGCTGATCCTTTGTGTGTGCAACGTGGTTACGGTGTGAAGGGGCCCGTTTGCGGTCACCACAAGCCAAAAAGCTTGATTTTAGGAGCCAAAAAAACACTTCCAACATCCCAGGGCTGGAGGGGAGCCTCTTAGGTGTCAGGAGCTGTTTGAAGATGGGTCCAAGAGCTGTAGTAGAGTTGAGAGGAAGTCTTTGATGGTCTTGAGACTTCCAGAAAAGGAGGCAGCCAGCAAGCCTTTGGAGTCATTCGGTTCTCTAGAGGATGGAGAGAGCAAAGTCCATTCCTTCTCACTCCCAGACAAGAGCAGCACCAGACAGCAGGCCAACACAGCAATGCAGTTGAGCAGAGTGGCAGTCCCTCCTAGCATCACAGCAGTCCTTCCTGGCAGAATGTCCTTCAGATCCAGAAGTGTACTGATTTGGTGGGATGTGGGGCCCAGTATCTATCCCCAGTTCATCCTTTGAAGTGGGAAGGCTTCAAAGAGAGGCCTTTGAAGTGCCCAAGATCCCTGTCCTTCCTGCCCTGGCTCTAGACACTATACAGGGGTTCATGCAGCCCTTTGTGTGCGGAGATACACAGCCCTACTCAGGTGTAAGTGTTAGCTCCTCCCTCTCACCTAGCCCAGAAAGAGCCATCAGCCCGGTCGGTGATGGGCCATCAGGATGAAAAAGTCACACCCCAGCTCCCTTTGTACGTGACTGACTAGAGAGAATGCACAAACCTCAGCTGTCACCTACCCCAGACATATATTCAGAGACAGACAGAGGCACAGAATGGTTAGAGTAAGAAAATGAATAATTTCTAAAAGTGGCATTTTCAGAGTTAAAATTTAAAACCCAACTTCACAATGAGTTGTAATTTTAAATTGTGAGTCCAGATACACCAAACTCCAAATTACTAGTTTTTCCCAATTGGAAGTTACACTTAAAGGTTACTTCAAGATAGGCCTTGCAGTAGTTAAAATTAATTTAATAGTTTTTCACTACCAGGACATGTTAAACTTAAAAGTATATGTCCAACATTTTAAATACACTACACGGTGCCCTTGGGGCTAACCAGGGTCTACCTAAGGGGTGACATATGTACTAAGAAGGAAGGTTTGGGGCTGGCAAGTGGGTACACTTGCAAGGTCAATATGGCAGTTTAAAACTGCACATGCATGCTCTGTGACAGGCCTGAGACATATTTAAAAAGCTACTTCAGTGGGTGTCACAAACACTGCTGCAGGCCCACTAGTAGCATTTAATATACAGGCCCTGGGCACATATAGTGAATTTTACTAGAGATTTACAAGTAAATTAAATATGCCATTTGTGGAATAGCCAATATGACCATGTTTAGGCAGAGAGCACATGTACCTTAGTACTGGTTAGCAGTGGTAAAGTGCCCAGAGTCCTAAAACCAACAGAAATGAGATCAGAAAAACATGAGGATAAAGACAAAAGGTTAGGGGGTGACCCTGCAAAAAAGGAAAATTTTCAACATGTGGGTTCATGGTACCCGTAGATGATAAAATGTGTGAAGTGCATTTTAGAAATTCGGAAAGCAGCTGCAAGCGAAATGCCAGATTGAGTACCTGTCTGTTGGTTGCCAATATCAATTATGGAATGTATGGAAACATACTGCAACAATATACTTTTAATATCCACACATCATAAGGTTTCTATCACTGGGTGCCAGACCACCTTTGCCCTGACTGGTGGCCCAGGACAACGAGATGAATAAGACATTTTCTCAATTTTTCTACATTTTCTGATTAAAATATGGTTGTTTTATTCAGTCTTCCTCTTACAAAAACATGCCCTCCCAAAGCCTTACCTTAATGTATGGTCTCTTAGGTCTTCTCAGCATGGGATTGTCAGACATGGATGGTTTTTTTGTTAGTATGAGTGGGGATCCACACTTTAGACACATGGGAATGTTTTTGATGTGGGAAGATTCCATTGAGGATGTCTTCAGTACATGGGAGTAAAGTAACCAATGTAATGTTGTTTGTATGATTACCAACAGCTTTGCTACCAAAAACCCTGCAATTTTCAAAGCATGGGTTAAAGATAATTATTTTATCCTTTTCTGAATCAGAAAACTACAGAAATTCAGGCAAATGGCCCAACTTCTAACATTCCCACACTTCACTGAATAAAAATAGTATTGCCTATGTGTTCGTGATCTTATTGAATTGGGCAAGAAAAGTCCAACATTCTGACCCTGTGATGACCACACAGACACTATTTTGACTTCAAATAGTCACATATTTAGCCTGCTCCTGTAGGTTGCAATAGTTCCATCTAATCGGGTGAAGTATGTTCTTATTGGTAGATGTGGGGGAACATTGGGTGGTAGGAGTTTTGCTGTACCCAGATATTCCATAACGCTCTGTCACAGAAATGTGATTTTTTTGTAATTATTTCTTAAAATAATGTTTGACCTGTGTAGAGGATGTTTGGTAAAACAAAAGGATGGCACGCTCACATGCCACAGCACCCAGGGCTCCAGGTGATTGACCACACCAAATCTAGACATATGTTCCCATGGCCCGCCTAGGAGATTAGAAAAAACCGACCAGCATCTGGTCTCTTCACTGGACCACAGATGTGTGTATGCACCCCAGCAAGATGCCAGGCTAACAAAAATGCCAAACAGTGTCTTGCTAGGGCACCTACATGCATGTGCCTGTGCTCCAATGAGAGCCTGGTGAAGGGGGTATTTTTCTATGGCTGAGATAAGACAAAATAGGAACAAAATCTGGGACCCTAACTGTAATGCAGACATGCATGTGTTTGTGCTAAAGTGAGGAGTCCGGCATTCTTCCTTGCTGGGGCACAGAGACATGCATGTTTCTGCATTCAAGGGAAGAGCCAGGCAGATGTGAGATTCTTTCTGGGGCTAGGAAAAAATCCAAACAGCATCTAAGCTCCTCACTGGTGCACCAACATGTGTGTGCTTGCATCACGATAAGGACCCAAGAGCACTTGGGAACTTTACTGAGGTTAAGAAAAAATCCAAACAGCACCAGAACTACTCTCTTGGTTGCCGACATGCATGTGTCTGAGCCTCAGCAAGGAGCCAAGAATGGTTTGATTTTTTCTGAGACAAAAAAATCCAACAAAGTAATAACTTGCACTCCCATCATGCATTACTTATGACCTTACATATGACATCACTCATGACATGGTAAATTACATTCTTGATGACATCTTAAATTACATCATTGATGATATCACTCAAGATATGGTAAACCTTAAATGAAAAAATAAAGAAGAAAAATAGGCCTGTGTCTTCATGAACCAGGGTTGTCTTTCTGTGGAGGAATAAGCGCTGTGCATGTTGAAGGCCAGACGCTACACCAAACAGGCCATAGGTGTCCAACCACCATCACTCACGAATTGTGGCTGTACACAGCCTAGTCAACTCCTGCTGCACATGCTCAAAGACTAACATAGCAGTAGCCAACCCATGCAGATTCTTATTTGTTTTACACATTTTTTAGGATTAAGAATACTTCCATAGGATTTGTAAAACTTCACTGGCTCATGGACTTATTTTGGACATTTGATTGAGTCCATTAACCTGCGTTTGGATTCCTGAAACCTATCAATGGCTAACATGGGTATTTGAAGCTTGTTGTGAGTGTGCTGTTGTTTGTCCATAAACCTTGCACCAGGTTTGTGTCCCTAGCAAGGATGTGAGTCTTTCAGAGGCATTGCTCCGAGCCACAAATCCAACTCCTGGATCTACAAACCCTTGGCATAATCTTAATTTTTTAAATTAAATTTGTTTTGATAGGAGGCTGGTTCCACATGGGCCTGGGATAAGGTTTGCTCGTCCTGCTCACTTAGGTGCCTTTTTATTTTTTTGGCACACAGGGACCAAGTCCCTGCAAAACCTAATGGTTAACTCAATGTTTTTCCGTCTAGGGCTTCGGTTCTGTATATTGACTTTTCACTCACAGAACTGAGAGGTAGAACAGGAGAGAAAACTCCTTTGTGCAAAAAGATTTGAGTTTTTTCATTCACACACAACTATTGACCATGTTCCCACCAAACTAACCGTAAGTTCTTTCTTGAGTAAAGTTAGGATATCATGCCAAGTTTGGTTTAATTCCGTTCAGCTGATCTTTCTGTATCAAGGAGCCAAGGATCCGATGGGAATTAAAACAGGATATGTCACCTTTGAGACCTCCCTTTTTGTTTTGCTCCTGTTTGATGGATCTGCATGGAACTGGCCATGAGGAACCCAAAGTTGGTTGCCTGTGGGGAGTTGGGTGCAAGGCCTTGCAAAAGGTCAAACCCTGAGGCCAACCCCAACTGTGCATGGTTGAAGGCTTAGTGGGCAAAGTACCTGTCCACAAACCAGGACCATGTCCAACCCTGCCGCTCAAGGACTTCAAACCCCTGCAGTGGGTTGGGCATAGGTTCTCCAGCCATCTTCAATTCTGTATGGCCAAAGCTGTGTGCATCTAGGTTTAGCTGACCCTGGGGTTTTAATACAGGACTGGGCCATAATTAAGGCCAATGGCCGAACCCTATACCATATGACCAAAGATGGGCTGGGCACAAGGTCTGGCAGAAGGCCAGAGCGTGTAGCCGAAATCCTATGTGCAAGGCGAACGGGGTCATTTATCTATATGAGATTGGTCTGGCCGACACCCACTGCACAAGGCTAAAGGTTGGCCCTCCATGAGTGGTTGAGGGCAGGACCTGACCATAAGTCAGTCCCTGCAACCAACCCCAGCTGTACACAGCCAAAGACCACACACAGCCTAAAGCCAACCTTTGCAACACCTGACAAAACTCCATGCTCAGCAGGGGTTGGTCACCTGCTGTGGGTTTGGCTCAGGGCCTGGCTGGAGGCCAGAACCTGCAGCCAACTTCTGTTGCACACTGTTAAAGACTGTGCAAAGAGAAAGATGGCTACCACAGAACGTTTGGTTGCAGGAACTGCCAGTTGACCAAGTTGTGTAGCCATTCCCATGGATGGACATGCATAGAAGGATTGGCCATCTGTGAGGGTTGATCGCAGATCCTCCTAATGTCTAGGCCCTTTGACCATAAGCCTGTTACATAAAGATATATACATGGTCATTAATATACAAGTTTCTGCACTTTTTTGGGGGTGGAAACAAAATCCCAAAACATTTATTTAATGACACTAGCATCACAGAAAATAGGTGTGAAGGAAAGAAATAGGAGAACTGAAGAAAATAAA
The DNA here is from genome assembly GCF_031143425.1 of Pleurodeles waltl. NCBI lineage: Eukaryota > Metazoa > Chordata > Amphibia > Caudata > Salamandridae > Pleurodeles > Pleurodeles waltl. Next base: position 225,675,521 of record NC_090444.1, on the reverse strand, counting down.
AACTACTTCTTGCAAACTTGCTGATGGAATAGTCTTAAGTGAGGTGAGAACATTGTACACAAAATTAAGATTGCTTGAAAGCAGGGTCCAGTGGCTTCATGTTTGTACTGCAAAATCTCACCTGGCAAAGTCTCTCCAACAAGAATGGCATACTGCCTCTTCAAGATCGGTGGCCTTCAGTTTTTCAGCGATGACCACTTTCTCATGAGAAGTAGTTACATGCTTGTTCATCGTAGGTATTCCAAAGATATACTTGCTGTTAACATCCTTCGATATAGGTTTCTTGTCACCCAATGGAATCGTGAAATAATTCCAAAATATGCATTCTGATGGAGAGTAGGAAACGTCAGTATCCCAACACCAAGTTCTTCTTTCTCTTCTTCTTGGTCTTGATTTCTCATCAGTTCATCCTGCCCTGAAGCCAATAAAAAAGAAAGCATTTTTGATTTACCAAAACAGAAATCAAAACTATAGCAAACAATTAACTGTCTCTTTGACTAAAGTTTGTGGAACAACAAGGAAGCTAAAATAATGTGTTAGAATTCCCAAAACTATTTAATTTAAGATTAAAATATTGTCAGAAGCCAATACAACCTCTGCAATCATCCATAAAGAATTGAGAGCCTCTGTAATAACCCTCGTCAGGCTTCATCCTAAAAGGGTGTTAACAGCCCAATAGTCCTTGACAGCTAGAGTTTTTATGGATCAACGCAGCTACATAACCTGTAATGAAGAATGGTAAGAACCATGATGTAAAAGTCTGTTAAGCTTGTAAAGGAGATGTCTGAAAGGCATTTGTCATCTAGAATATGTACACTTCAAATTACTTCCCATATTATCAGACAGTCCAAGACTGCAACTTATAAAGGCTCTTTCAGAAAGTGTATTGCTGTGTAAATATTCTAAAGAACAAATGACAGACTCTACTATGAAGTGGGGTACTAATTAAAATAATAACATTTTTTCAAATATGTTATCATCAACAATAATTCAAATTAAATTTACAAAAAGAAACATTTTCAGACATCATAATTTCCGGTTGCCTTTTTAGCATTTCCTTTTGGAGCTCCTAATTTACTGCATCATTTTCTGGTGCTTTATTTTCAGATTTTGTAAATAGACACCTTTTTGGTTTCCTATAGCTTTTTAGCTCAAACATTTTGTTTCTATCTTCACAAAATCCCCTTTAATTATAAAACAAACTACTTACAACATGAATTTCAACACATTTGCTTACAATAGACGCAGATAAAATGATGTTAGTTAGTACCTATATGTTTTCCAGCATTTCAGATGATCAAATATTTTGGCCGTGTATTAAGTGCACTGGACCGGTTTTATCTACACTGCTGTTGTGATAAGGTGTGACTGTTTTTTGACAACAAAAGAAAAGTAGAAGGTTTTTCACAGTACCTTTCCCTGTGTTCATATAAGCTATCAATCCTTGCAGATGTGAGATATTTATTTTAAGATTAAAAAAAATTCTAATAATTAACTTGCACAAAAGCATTTTGTAGGCCTTACCCAAATGCTACCTTTAAACGTGCGTTTCGCACTTGCATGACAACATGTACTTGGCTGAGCTTTCAGCAAGGACAAATTCATGTTTCTTTCCCTCTTACTTGTTCATTCCCCTTTGTCAATGTTGACCTATGTCATGGCCATAAGTATAACAGTTCATGATGCAAATGCCCTATAGTAACAAACAAATGAGTAGAGAGAATATTAGTGCTTTGTTCCATGGCCATTCAACCTATGAAAAGTATTATTTCAATGTTAGATTAACCTTAAAACTCTTTCTTCATGAGTGAGGCTTTGCTAGAAAGATGTGTGAGCGTGGAAATGATTTCATCTTAAAAATGTTTAATGTCTACTAAGCTTTTCTTTATCCCATGGATGTTCAACTGTGGGAAGAAGCCTAAGTGTTTCATTGACAATTAGAAAATGTTTAAATGTATTGTGTATTTAGAATGTTCTTTGTTAAAAGTTGCCATATTGATGGAAGCTATGTTAACACGAACACTTCAAGAGATGATTGGCTAGAGCTAAAGATTATCTACAAACACTTTGCAATCTGTTTCTTTGTAAAATATTATAAATTGTGTTCTCAGCTTAGGATAGTGGTTTCTTTCAGACTCTAACAAAGTTGGGTAGAAAAGGGAAGATTTTGGTAATGAGATAAAAGAGCTGCACAAATTTAAAAAGTGCCTGAGGTAGATACATGCTCAATTACTCAAAGTCTAGGTTTGAAGTGTGATGAAGTGCAGTTCCTGAATAGGTTGCCGGTAGGTTACAGCGGTGAATTCCAGTTTTGTGTGTGAGTTTTAACAGGATTATGCATCATGATTGTGATCATTAATGTGATTTGTGAATTATATATTGATTTGAGAATTGCTTGTTTGTTGATGCTTTGATGTACATTGATAATGCCTATGCACCTTTGTCGAAGAAGATAAAGAGGTGATTGGACTAAAAAGTAGTCCAAGATCCTTGGACAGATACATAGATAATAGAAAGAGTTGATTTATGTTCTGATTGTCTGCTAATGATTTGAAGTGCAGGTCATGATATGGTGTAGACAGCAGAATTGAGATAGGGATAGTAACTAAATTTGTTGTGGTTGTACTAATACTGATCAGTGTTGGTGAAGCCATGATGTGCAAAGTTGACACTACTTTAATTAGGTGATTTCCCGCTGGTAGAGATTTCATTATTGTGGGGGTAAAACTCTTTTTGATTGAAAAGTCAGAAGGCGAAAAAACCTTAAAATTATGGTTGTTGATTGTTTTATGGTTTTCTTTAGAAGAAGCAGACAAAGGGCCTGATTAAGTTCTTGGCGGATGGAATTCTCCATCACAAATGTGACGCCATCCCGTCTGTCTATTACAAGTTCTATAGGATATAATGGAACTTGTAATAGGGTGAAAGGGATATCCACATTGTTTGTGATGGAGTATCCCATCCACCAAGATTTAATTGTGGTATTGAAGATTTGTTTGTGAATGAAAAAATTGTAGTGGAGGGTGAACCGCTGCAAGGAGCAAGTTGTTTCATATTGTGCCACTCTGGTATTGTTCTGTTGATGTAAACTCCACACTGAAATTGGCTGAGCTGTGTATTCATTGGTGGATTGGATTACTGAGCCACACTGAGATTGGAAGAAGGGCTTTTCTGAAAATGACGTATAAAGAACAGAATCAAAACATTGAAGCTTTTTATTTTGTCCATTTGCTATTTGTTGAATTTAATTCAAAATCATTACGTTTTTTTAAAGCTATTAGAAAGGTGATGTGACTATTGCTGTTCAGGATAGTAAGGTGGAACCTCCTGAGGGTACACCAGCATATCATATGATGATTGAGGAAGGTTCCACACATGTGTATGGCTTTGTCAATGGTAAAAGATCACTGAAAAAGGGTCAGTTTAGTTTTTCTAGATGAGGGTCATTTAATTTGAGGATTATAGACAGATTACAATAAATTCTGTGTGAAATAAATAAATCTCCAGACCCACACAATTGGAAGCCTTAATCACTTGGGAGAAGATGGCAAGAGATAGCGAAAGAAACAAGTATAAAAGACAAGCCAAAAGATATATGCAAAATTATGCAGTTTGGGACAAACATAAGCAGAGATAGAGTAAACACATAGCAGAAGAAACAAGATTATATCCTGTCATTACAAAAGAAGAAAATGAGCAGTCAGAAAAACATGAGAAATCTATAAGGAAAAAGATTAAAGAGTAACCAGAAATAATGCCTGAATCGATGCAGATTCTGAAACAGATTAGAAAGATGAAATTTTAGAAGAATTATTAGCTTGACGTCCTCCACCATATGTGGGACGTGAAGCAAATGCTGATATGCTAGTAAACTATAATGTAACAGTAACTACAGCTCTTGTGGATCAAAATGCAAATCATATTACTGGACAATTTCAAGATATACAACCTATTGCTATACAACAAGTGTTGACACAAAGAATAGCACAGCCAGTTATAACCCAGCCATCTGTGGCACAGTCTGTTACAACACAGCCTGTTGTCCGAAAAGTGATTCCCAATAATGTGCAAGCTGAAGTAAGAAATGCTCAAACTGTGATGCCTAGAGGGGTTACTGCTCTTGTACTAACAACACCACCACAAATTACCTGAATGATTGCAACTCAGCCAGTACCTGCCCAGATTGCCAAATATAGTAGCTCAAGGAGCTGTCAGAGGTACGCTAGTGAATGGATACATTCAACTTCACAAAGTTCTCAGATTGTAGTGTGGACACTACCACAAACTATTCATACATTAGGAGAAGGAAGACAAATTGTTTTCATAACACAAACAGCACCAAGTGAAATTAACCTGTTCCAAGATGGGACTTTACCCCCCTGGTTTGAAGAAGCTGCAAGGAATTGTGTAAAAGTTGAAGATGCAGAGAGACCAAGTACTTGTTCGGGTTCAAATACTAGTTTGAGTTCAGAAGCAAAAAGACCATTAAATGTCCCAAGATTAACAATATAATTAGAATAAATAATTAGAGGATGTCTGAATCTTGCTCATGTTGATCATTATCAAGAAAATGAAATGAATGATTTTTTGTGCAAAGAACTCACAAGGAGAGCAGCAACAATATAAAATAAATTAACAGAATTTGCTAATAAACATGATGTCGACATTTCAAAAATCATCCCATTACCGAAAAGATTTGAGGTATAGTTAGATGATGAATCATTTAAATATTTGATAAATAAGAAAATAGATGGACAAGAAAATGTGACAAAAGAAGGGATCAGCTTCAAATGGGATGAAATGGGAAACATCCTAAGATGATGAGGGAGTTACAGCTTATCCTTTAAGAGGAGTACCAGGCAGGGGTTATGTGCATGTGCCTTGGAGTAGGAGAGACCTTTAATCATTTATGAACAATTTTCCAAAATTGAATGAGAACCCTAGGCAGAGGAATACATATGTTGAAAGATTTTTTAAGATTTCAAAGGAATTGTGGGTTCATTTGAATGTATTCTCTGACATTATTGTTCCAACTGATTTGTGGGCTCAATGTAAGATTGCTGTTCAACGGCCAGACACAGAGCCAATGAGGGATCCTTGTACAAATGCACCCTCACCTCTTGTAATGACTACATATAATGAGGTGATTCATTTTCTGAAAGGCAGAGGTTCTCCGGAGGAGCTGGGTTATGTAAGGTTGAATCAAATTTAGCAGGAGGTAATAGAATCAGTACATAGTTTTATGAGAGGGTATTGAAAGCATTTCAGCAGCATACAGGTCAAACACATCTTGAACCTACAGATATGGGATTCTTTATTTCACAGTTTGTGATCAGTTTGAGACCTGAGATTTCCCAGCACATACAGCAGATTTGTTGGTAGACTAAGGGCCTGTTTACGAGTTTGGTGGTCCGTGCACCGCCATTGCGGTGGCAACGATCTGACCACCATCAGCTTACAATATTGGCGATCCCATAAAGGAAAGACCACCATCGTGCCTCCGGCACCTCCAGGCAGCGCTGACCGTCATGGTGACAAGGCAGGCTGAACATGCCAATGGAGCCAGTGTTTTCACCAGGCACAAAATGATGTGGCTCACCACCAATGGCCCACACTCATCAGGGGCTGAAATGCATTAACACCTTTTCTGGAAGAGTTCTTGGACTCAGAAATAAGTTTTACTGAATCCATGTGACTCACACTGTATCACTGCAGACATGAGTATCCTCTTTCTGCGGGTCACTGACAAACTGCTGAGGACTGAGCTTTCAAAATAGGACTTACAGCCACATTGTATGTAACAATTCAGAAGACTGAAATACGGCAGATTTTGTGCCACATTTTACTGGACACAGCCAGCATTCTGGCCTGTTACTTGTTCTGTGGAGTGTTGTGACATTCGTTATTTGTTTTATTTGGTTTATATGTAATAGTGTTTTGTAAGTTTGTATGATTAATTCTAACTTCAGGTGCTACTATATTGAGGTGCGAGACAATGTGTGATACAAATAAATGATGAAAAATTATTTTTGTTCAAAGCAATACAGGCCATTCTGGTGACCAATCTATGTCTTCACTGTTATAATAATTGATTTCATATGTTTCCTCACTATATACCACCTTTTCAGGATAATTTTGCCTTTGCCCAGGTTTAAGGGGGTTACAAGGACATATTCCAGATTCCGATATCTCTTCTCGCTCACCACCAAAATGACTGTAGTGGTCCAACCACCATGTCCCAGAAGGCAGAAACAGAGAGTATAAAGAAGCGTTACATGTCCTGTGCTGCCATGGAGCTCATCACACATGTCCTTACTCTGCTGCTGCTCATCGATGGAACCCAAAATCCACGCCACCATGTACGCAACTGATGACAAGACAAAACACTTACCTGTGTCATGAAGCTCAGCAACAGATTGTCACGCCGTCATCCACATGATATGGGGCGTACACTACGGGCACCGAGTAGACTTGGCATTGTGTTCACAGTCAGAGTCATTAACAATGAATGACACATACACAGCTATCAAACCCCCCCCTTTGAGCAGATCACTGACAATGCACTGCCACAGTACACACAAACACACATTTGCTCATTTTAGGCACAGGGGCAATGAAGTAGACGCAACATTGTATCATACAACAGCAACACCACAGCAACATTACAACCAGCAATTCAACTGACACCCTCACATTCCTCACATGCCTTGAAATGTCATCAGATTGGCGACATATATATGGCTGTGTCATGGAACACAAATACCCCTCACATTAGACATCTTTGTAATGGACCCACACATCACCTACCTTGCAACACAATGGAAGGTCAATGGGGCACACAATATTTTGTGAAGCAAATGTCGAGAGTTCATAATGTAAACAACACCTGCACAATAGGGATGGGGGCATCAGGAGGACTCCTGGACGGGTGCTGCCCTGGGACATATTTCACTTTACCTATGCCCCTAAAACAACATTTGTACAGGAACTGGCCCTTTAGGTATCTCAAGGACAAGCAATAGTAGAGCCAAGTGACATGTCAATCTGCAAAATGTGTAAGTGAAAGTTAAGAGAGCAAATACAGCAGCAACAGCATGGGCCATACATCTAGATGAAGTAGTTGCAAGGTACACACATCAAAATGGACACAAGCTCAATCAAATGCGAAGGAAGGTAGCAGAATTGAACACCCTGCATGTGTTGACAAACAAAACACAAGCGTCCACACATGTAATGAATGTACAATCTATATGCTAACATTGGCCAACACAAGACGAAATGCCACCATAGGAAAACAGAACACAATGCAATGATACCCCAATTGGATTAACAAACACATATCCATGCAATGAACATCTATCGATTTCTTGAGTGACACCAGCACGGCCAATAAAGTCAGATTTTGCAGACAACAGTAAATGGACCAGTAATTAGGGTGAAACACACACAACTGTATGCATACAGCACAAGTCACTCAGGATCAACAAAAAGGTAGAAAAGTAATGGCAGGACAAATGTGTACCCAACAAAACAACAACTTGGGTTTATTTACAATAAATGCTGAAGTGCAAAGGCAACTGGCCAGTCCAAATATAATCCCATTCATATGATTGTGCCCAAGCTTGACTTTAATCACTGCCAGGGAACCTCCACAGGAAGGGGCAGCAAGTGGGCAGGCAGACACCTCATGGATCATTCTTGGGTGGGGTAGGGTCAGATGTGGGATTTGTGGGTTTGGGTTTCAGAGGGGTGCTTCTTTTCAGAGGGCTGTGCTTCTTCTTGGGGGGAGGGGTATGGATGCTTGCAGGGGGGGGCACAGGTGTGACAGGGGAGGTCCTTTACGTGGAAAGAATGGGAGGTGATGGGGGTTATGTCCTCTTGGGTTTGGTATAGTGGTTGAAGGGAACAGGGTAAAGAGCAAGCTCAAAAAGGAAATTCTCCTTTTGAAAATGGGTAGGTGCATCAGAAGGGTTGGGGATTTGAAAGTTGAGGGAGTGGTGGGCTTGTCTGTAGGTTTTGATGCCTTGGGTGTGAGCATGTGTGAGGTGTTCTTGTGTTTGGGGGGTGACTGTGGTATGTGTGAGTGTGGGTGTTTGCGTGGGGGCTGTGAGATGGAGATGTTGGGTGATGTGAGCATGGTGGATGTGTGTGTGTCTATTGACGTGGTATATGGGGGTTTTGTGGATGTTGTGGATGTGTGTGTTTGTTTGGGTGGTATTTGTGGGTTTGGTGAATGTTGTGGATGTGTCTGTGTGTTGGGGTGGTGTTTGGGGGTTTTGTGGATGTTGTGGATGTGTCTGTGTATGTTTGGGCGATATCTGTGGGTATGGTGGATGTGGTTGATGTGTCTGGGGGTGCATTGTCTGAGATGAGGGTGCCAGTGGGGGTGTCTGTAGAAATTGTGGCTGATGTGGTATCTGTGGGTGACTGTTAGGTGCCTGCGTGCTGGTGTGTCTAGGTGTGTTTGTATCTATGTGTGCTGCATCTGTGAGTTGAGGTGGGTGTGTGAAAACGTGACTGTGTGCTTGGGACAGGTAGGGGAATAGGGAATTCGGATTGGAAAGAGGGAGGTGGAGAGGAGAAGAATGTTGGGGATGGATGGCTGCCATCAGTGAAGAGGCCAGCGTCTTAAAAGATCTCTGTAGGCCAGACATGTTACTTTGAATACCTTCTAGGTATGCATTTGTCTGCTGAAGGTGGCTTGCTATCCCCTGGATGGCATTCACAATGGTAGTCTGCCCCACAGAGATACCTCTCAGGAGGTCAATAGCCTCCTCACTCAGGGCAGCAGGGGTAACATGGGCTGGAGGTGAGGTGCCTGGGGTGAAGGAGACCCTTACCCACTTTGGTGAGTGGGCACAGCCAAATGAGTGGGGAGCATCAGGGAGGGTGGTGATAGAACTGGAGATGGCAGACAAGGATGGCACAGGAGCAGGTCCTGATGGGTACGCCAGCACTAGGAGTGGCCACTGAAGGAAGAATCCAAAGATGACGAGGTCAATCCCGTGTTTTAAATGGCACTCCCCCCATCATCCGGGCCACTGGGTCTGTCCTTGTCGGTTGTGTCATGACTGGAGGTACTGTGGCCAGATGCTTCCCCACTTGGGTCCGCCCAGTCTCCTTCATTTGCCTGGGATGATGCTGCAAATACAAAGAGAAATAGTGTCACTACATATTCCTGATCACACTTGAACAACAGATGTAATTAGCAAACATTATCAATACGTCAAGTAGTCCCCAGCAACAAAATACATGAAAGTGGCCCATACATGTATCACAACATATTCATGCATGCCACATGAACTACCAACAGTTCCCCACAGGAAAATCAGAATCTCAGACAACTCCAAATGCATGGGTGAAGTTGTTTAATCACAGCAATCAATGAAAACGTAGGAGACCTCATCACATTCATTACTTTGCCTCATGGAGCATGCCTCAGTTACCTGTTGTCATACAATAGTAGGGCAATGCCAAGTTAATTCCCACAGATCCCACACAATGTCATGCATCCATCTATTGCCACAACAATAAGAAAGGATGCTCCAGCAGTAAAGTAGCCGTAAGAAGGTGACATGGAAATACTCATGTCGCACCAGAAACGTATCAACAACGCACACTTCACCATGTGTAAAGTGCCATAATGCATCCATGGAGGTCGAACTAATGTTGCTCAGATATACAACACATTTGGCATGGAAATGTACACTGTAGACAGAATGGGGAAATTGTCAGGGAGATATGTTTCTAAATCTACAGCACAAGGAATCACCTAGGCCCTGGGAAATCACCTCATGGCACCCCTTACAATGACATTTTATGATTGCATCAGTATATGCAATTAGTACTTTATATGATGGAGAGGCCCAGGGATCCTCAAGTACATGTTGCCCAATGGGAGCTACATGACTGTCTCCATTTTGGTCCTCCAATCCCTGATGTCCGTGGATAAATGGTTATACCAAACCACGCATGATTTCCACAAAACTGCAAGTCACTCCATGATGCATGCCAACAGTCAGGTAATGAACCTTTCCCATTTCACATGTGCAGAGCACTTTGGTACATGATGCAACATCAGTGGCATGGAAATCCACATTGTGGGTAAAACGGTAGTCCTACCTGTCCTGGCCATCATCGCTATTGCATTTGTACATGCCAAATTACATGGTATGACAGCTGAAGGTATACATGAGCCACCAATCAATGGTGATACACACCTGTCTGTGATACCACATGAAATGGAGCTCCATTACATATGTCCAAGTCCAAACACAGGTTGGTGTGCACATATAGGTGAGGGAAAAAACATATCCAAAGAACACAGGTAGTCCATGCATGAAACATCAGTTTACACATTTTGTCAAAAGAGAAAGGGGCGCATGGTAACATGTATACACAAGGAATGTTGGCAACAGTGATAACACATGAATCATGTCTATGGACATTCCCCACTTACCAAGGGAAAGCATTGATCTGTAGCTGTACTCAAAGAATAATGTATCCCCTGTCACAATTGTGATACCACCTTCACATGAAAGACAGAAGTGAGTCACAAGCACTCATCACACACTGAAGACAAGTGGCCTCTGGGGGGCAGATGCCAAATTACTCACTTGACCAGACACATGGATAAGGACAGTGATCCATCAATGATTTTTCTTTGAGCTGTAACACCCAGGAGTAGCGGTGTGTTTCATATTTTTTAGACCCACTAAAACAACAAACATCACTTGATTGATCAATGTACACAGCTATGTGTTGTCCCCGAAAAGCAATGACATGGTGGAGTACTCAGTTGTGTCCTAGGTCCCTGGGCTAATAGGCAAAGCACATCAGTATGCACCAAATACCATCCCTACAAAACAGTTACTCATCTTGTGTAACACACATGGCCCATCCCCAATCATCAGGGGCAGATGGCAGAACTTTACACATCAACTTGGCAGGCAGGAATATGCCCTGTACTTACCCCCTCTGTGGCTGCTGTGCTCCCCTCAAAATCCCATCAAGGTCCAAGTAAGCCACCACCAGAATGCGGGCCATTAGGGGGATAGGGCTCCAATGTGCGTCCGTCCACGCTGGGAGAACAGCCCCAGCGAGACCTCCACGATCTTCCGGACCCAGCATCTCAGACCCTCCCACCTCTTCCGACAGTGGGCGCTCCATCGGCTATGGACCCCCAGGGTCTGCACCTTCTTGGAGATGGTCCTCCAAATCACCTTCTTCTGATGGGCGTTGACCTGTATGGATGCAAGAGACAAATCAAATGATTACAAACACAAGTTTTTGCACAAACGTTTGTGTCACACACACGTCAGAAATACCAAGAACAAAATGAACAATTTGTCAACACACCACAAGCGTAAAGCACACATACCAATAAGTACAGGGACATGACTAGGCACTTTTGGAGTCATCTGCAGACTAACCCCCTACCCTGCTCATGGCCTACAATGACTAGCCAAGCCTACTGACATCAGGTAACCCCCAAGCAACATGTACTGTTATGTGAACCATAATTAAACAATACACATCAGTGCGGATTCTGAGGGGTACACTCCTTAGGCCTGACTAGACAAACACATTTACACTCAGCAACATTGACTCAATGGATACAGTCCCTAAAGGGAACTACCAGAGTACAAACGTCAACCTTACACTTGAGTGACAATGGAAGGGCTGGCATGGTGGGTCGGAAAGTGTCTTACCTGTGCATGTGTGGACATGTGGCTTACCAAATGCAGACTCATGCCACTTCAGGGTGTGTTCTGTGGTATGTACCTGTGTAGTTGACAGCTGTGATCTGGACTGGATGTAATGTATTGTCACCTAGGAATGTATCATCATCATGTATGTTGGTATGCATCATGTATGCTGGTGTGGACACAGTGACTAATGTTCCAAAGATGTATTTCCACACATAGTTACCGTGGGAGAGGGAGGATGTGACAACCTCCTGTCTACATCCATTGCCAGACCTTCAGACCACGGAGGAATGCCATATTGTCCAGCTCCACCGTCTGAATAGGCAAACAATAGTGGATTCATGCCATCAGTTGGAGCCAGATCAGATGCCAGCTATCAGGAATCCATACTGCATACCATCCATTATTCAAGTCATGTCAGTATTACACTTCCTGGCCAGAGGGTCCATCCAACATACAGTACAGTGGCTCTATCTGGTGGTATGTCCCAACCTATGTTCAGTCTTGTGCTGAGAGATTTCCTCTCAGCAATGTTGAAACACATTGACAGCTATATCAGGTTCCCCCAACATGAGGATTTAGCCAATGTGAAGGATGACTTCTATGGTTTTGCTGGCCTCCCACATGTAGTGGGAGCCATTGATCTCACACATGTTGCCTTGGTGCCAACATAGGCCACTGAACAAGTCTATCGCAACAGACATAACTTACATTCCTTCAACATGCAAGTTGCCGGTTTGGCGCATCTCTACATCTCTAACGCCTTTGCCCGTTTTCAAGGATCAGGCCATGATGATTTCATAATGCGGAACAGCATACCCCAGCAGATGTCACAACTGCAACAAGAGAGGGCCTGGCTGGTTGGTAAGTCAAGTCTGTCCTGATTGTGTGTGAGCAATGTCAGGTGCCACAGTCATGAAATCAGTGATTCATTGTTGCACTTATGTTCCATTCCTTAACAGGACACTCAGCAAATCCAAACCATCTTTGGCTTTTAACACCACTGAGGAATCCAACTATGCCAAGGAAAGTCTGCTTCAATGAGGCCCATGGAAGAACACAGTGGACAGTGGAGTGGGCTTTTGGGCTCCTGAAGGACCGATTTCGCTGTCTGGACAGGACTGGTGGTGCCCTCCTCTACTCATCCAGAAAAGTGTGTCAGATCACAGTTGCATGCTGCATGCTCCACAACATCGCCCTGAGGAGGAATATCCCATACATCCCAGGGAGGTGGAGCCTGCACTGCCACCAGGTGAGAATCCTGGCATGTCAATTGAAGATATTAATGGTGAAGAGGAAGGAGCTGACTTGCTAGAAGATCTCCTCCACAGCTACTTCTCATGAGCATATGTCATGTGATGTCATGCCTGTGACTGTAAAATACACTGTAGTTGTGCGAATATGTGAAGTTTAGTGTTTTTCACACAGTGAGAGAGCTGATACTCCACAAATAACAGGCAAAGCCTGATTGATTAGCCAGCTTTTGACACACCACCATCTTGATGATGTTGCTTTGTTTGTGTCATATTCCTGGCTATGTACTTTGTTTTCCAGAAGCTTATGTCATATGTATGGTTTCAAGCCGATAGTCCTTGTTCTGTCCTTTGCACAGGTACCTTAACCATGATATCTTCATGCAGGCATTTTAGAGTTGTGATATTGGCAATTTGGTGATGCTGTTTGGACATATGAAGTGGACATAGATTGTTCCAGGCAATGTAGGCCACAGAGATTGGGCGTGTGGAGACCTGTGCCAACACAGCTTGCACAGAGTTTGGATGGAAGTTCAGATTTGGCCATTGGACTTGTTTTCTGTCCTGTGGGGAGCCTGATGCATCATGTGTGTCATCATTTGGTCAGGAGATAGGTAGTGCTAGACCATGACCAAGTCAGTTCCCCTCCTCACTGGCTACCCAATCTTTTTGTATGACATATATGTAGCTGTCTCTGTATTTCCTCATTGTAGGCTACAGTGCACATGCAAAAACACTGACATATGTTAGTGGCATACCACCAGATGCATGAGCATTGAATTATGATGACCCTGTGTACTGCCATCTGTCTGAATCTTGGATTATGTGATGTTGAATAACATTGGTGCATCATGTGACAAGGCTCAAACTGGTGACAACAACCAATTCAATGTTTGCCTATGGTACAGGACAATGTCTGAAAAATTCCTTCATTCCATGGTCTGGAGTTCTTTACCAATAAATATGTTCATTTATTCAGTATGGCTCAAGATTTTTTCATTTCAAATAGTTCAGACACAGATAGACATATGTGCTGGACACAGCAATAATTTTTGTTTGTATGACCAGACACTTGTAAGTATGTGTTTGTGTGCGATGGATGTGATCCTGAGCTGAACACTGTGTACATGCAACATAGCCCATCTTGAACAAGTACCTTGGATCATCATTGTAAGGTTCACATGGTCTAACATGTCTACTTCGCTACATATGAAATCAAAATCAACAGACACTGAGTCAGTGTTTGGTGATTTAATTGCGAAGGTATGATTAACAGAAGATATAGGTGACATGAATAAAAAAAGATTAGAACTGTGAAGGGGTCAGCATGTTGAATTAAATAATTGGATTAGATGCCACACCACTGGAAGTCCAGAGTACTCCTCCCATTAGAAATGGAAGGTGGTTCAGGATCAGTTCACAGAGTGAATGCAAACCACAAAAAGAAGGACCTTAACCTTAAGGAATATGGCTATTGCTGGCAGTGGTGGGTGTCTTGCCATCCGCGCCTCCTGGATTCTTTGCTGGACATCCCCACTTGTGGGGTGAACAACTGCTACGGAGGCAGGGGTGTCTGTGGTTGGTTGTTCTTCTGGTAGGGCCTCCCTTCCTGTGGCTGGTGCAGATGTTGATGGGCCTGGTGTTGATGAGTCAAAAGAAGGGGAAGATTGGCTTTGGAAAGCCCTGCTCAGGGTTGTGTGTATGTCTCTCAGCACCCCTGTTAGGGAGGCCATGTTAGAAATGTGGGCCTTTATCTGATCACACATGTCCCTATGCATGACCCTCTATAGCTGCTTAAATTCCCAGCTTTGGGTCCACACCTGACTCATCACTCCTTAGGACTCCTGATAGACCCTCAAGTCATTGCTGATGGTGTCCTGGCTGACAGCAGCCCCAGTGGCCTCACTCTGCTCGCCCACAGCATCCCTCCTGTGCAGTCTGCCCCCACAAGCCTGTGCCCTTGCCACAGGGTGCCCTCTCCAGTTGGGTCCTGGAACCACAGTGTTAGTAGTATGGAGCTACACCTCAGGATCCAGGACTGAGGGGCACAAGATGGTGGAAATTGTGCTAGGTGCACAGGTTGGGGGGTGAATGGTTTCCTGTGATGTTGAAGCAACAGGGCTGGGAGGTGACATTTTGGGCACAGTGAGGCTCACTGTTGCCATCTGACCAGGTTGCCCATGTGGGCCAGCACCTTCCTTAACATCCACAAGTCCAGGAGTGTTGTCACCACTGAGGGCTTCATCCAGGATGTAGTGGTAGTCTGTTCTGTGGCCTCCGTGTGCCCAGCAGCTAATCCACCTGTTAATGAGAGAAGTATACGGTTACTGGTTGAATAGTGACATCTACCTCCAAACGTTTTATATTACAGAAAGCAAAGACCTTGAACCAAGTTACGCTGTAGGTAATGCAATTATGCCAAGTAACCACGGTATTGGGTGATTTGTCATGACATGTGTGAAGCATGCCAGACCTATTTGACTCAAGAAGCCAATACCAATCTGGTGATGCAGCTTGAGGCCTTAGGAATATTTGTTGAACACACTGGGTAAGGTGTCCTTCCTGTCCTTAATAGTTTTATCTTAGGTTGGCAAGTTAATATAGGTAGACAGGCACATCTCTGAGTTGACTATCAAATGTATCTTGGTCACTCCTAGGTGAATACACATCATTAGAGATTTGGCAAACAAGGGTATTTGGGCAAGTGACCACTGAGCTGCTGTTTGGAGTTATGACAACAGGACCTTTTGGGCGTGGCAGTCAGGTATCTCTCTCTACTTACAAATACTAGACAAATGGTATACGCCTAAGTGAGTAAACTTCATTTGAGAGTGCAGACACAGGGGTATATTGGCAAGGGAACACTGGGCTGGTAGTTGGAATTACAGACACAGGCCCTATTGTGCATTGCAGTCAGGTCACTCATCTTCTTCCCAACACTTGACAAATGATACTGCCCGAGGTGAGTATACCTCAACTGAGAGTTGACAAACAGGGGTATATGGGTAAGTGGCCACTGGGCTGGTGTTTGGAATTACAGACACAGAGTCCCCTGGGAGTTGCAGTCAGGTCACCCCCTTTACTTCCCAACACTCGACAAGTGGTATTGTCCCAGGTGCGGTAACAATTTGAGAGTTGACAAACAGAGTTATATGGTCAAGTGAACACTGTGCTGGTGGTTGGAAGAACAGACACAGAGCCTCCTGGGAGTTGCAGTCCGATCACTTCCTCTACTTCCCAACACATGACAAATGGTATCCTCCCAGGTGAGAATACTTCAATTAAGAGTTGACAAACAGGGGTATATAGGCAAGTGAACACTGGGCTGGTGGTTAGAATCTCAGGCACAGGGCCTCCTAGGAGTTGAAGTCAGGTCAGTCCCTCTACTTCCCAACACTTGACAAATGGTATTGTCCCAGGTGAGTTAACTTCATTTGAGAGTTGACAAACAGGGGTATATGGACAAGTGAATGCTGGGCTGGTTGTTGGAATTACAGACACAGGGTCTCCCGGGAATTGCAGTCAGGTCACTCCCTCTACTACCCAACACTTGACAACTGTTGTGTATTAGATATCTATATGCAGGCTGCATTTAGATTTGAGCATTTATTTACAGTTCTGGGGCATACCATGGATCCTGGAATGTGTTTTTTATATTGTGAGATTTATAAGCACCATATGGACATATGACATGTGATGGGCCTTGGTAACTGTGATGTTGGGTCCAATAATACACATTAACAGTGTGCGACGTGGTCAGAGACCGCCAGGGTTGGAATGAGGGCCTAAGTATTTAAATGAAGTCCTCAAATATGCGAAGTATTGCAGTGATGAGCAGGAAATTAAAGCTAGGCAGCTTAAAGAGAAGTTCATGCTCGCCCAGATGAAGCTAGCACAGAGAGGTTTTTAGACTCAGGAGTTTTCAGGAAATGGTGGCATAACACAAGATGTTGGTGTTCAAGGTGGTGTGCAAGGACTTGGACTTGAAGCCAGAATGCAAAGCATTCAAGGCGGAATGGTTGTCATGCAGGTTAGAGGTCGAGGAATTTCAATTGATCCAAATACAAGTGGTGATTTTGCTACGTTCTGAAAATGACTCCTTGTCATGTTTGTAACGGGTGGGCCAAAGGAAGCACAAATGTAGGTTCAATTGAGATAGATAAAACAACAATCTAATACAGGAAGGAAATCAAATACAAATACAAATTACAGACAGTGAAAAGTGCGATGGGTGCTGTCAATGTTGTGGTGAGTGTCCCGCTAGCTCATCGGGCAGAAATGCAGCGGTGTTGCGGCTGTGTGACGGGTGCAGTTGCACACGTCGTGCTTTTCACTATATGCCATGCAGACAGTGAAAAGATGCACGGGGGCCCTGTCAGGGGGCACCTGCACTGCCCAGACCATTGGCATGGGCAGTGCAGGGGCCCTGCAACTCCCTGTACTGCCAGCCTTTTCCACTAGGAAAAGGCTGGCGGTCGGGGACTCGTAATCCCCTGGGCAGCGCTGCAAGCAGCGCTGCCCTGGTGGATTATCACTGCCGTGGCAAATGTGGCGGGAAACCGCCGGCCCTGGTGGTGCGACCGCGGCAGTTGAGCTTGGAAGAACCGCCAGCCTGTTGGCGGTGCTTCCGTCAAAACAGCCCTGGCGGTCTTGGACCGCCATGGTTGTAATGACCGCCTATATTTCTATATTTAAAGGTAGTTAGTATGGCTTTGGTGTGGTCCATGACTTTGGTCAGTTACGGTTGCAGAGAGGTTTCATGACATCATCTGGTTAACCTATATGAAATGGTGAGCAAGTCAGGGGGTAGGTTGAAGCTTTACAGCTTCCAACTGAAAATGTTGTTGTTAAATGTGCAGCACACAGGATCAACAATAGTTATGTCACTGTCGGCAATAGATATGCAGATGAAATTGCACAATATTGTGACCTGTACAAATAATGGAACATTCATAGATGGACACTGTGTCGTCCATGCTGATGACAATAGCTGACTGTGGCAGGGAGCCTCTTTCAGTGCGGGACAGAAGCGGGTGGAAAAGCCCAAAGCCGTCCCTCCAGTGCCCTATTGGGACAAACCAGAGTATCACGTCAGAACACATCAAGGAGCGTGACAACATTGAAGACAGGAAAGGGAGGACAGACAAGGGAGAAGGGTTTGGAGAGGACAAGGACTAAGAGAGAGAGCGAGAGGACGATGGAACGGGGAAGGAAGAAACAAGCCCGACAGAGGCAATGAGGAAACGAGTCGTGAGGCAGGCTCAGTGAAGAAGAGAGGATCAGACTGAGGTGGAGAAACCTGTGAGATGTGGAGGGGCTACTGTGTCCCAGGAGGGACGTTGTTTGTCCAGGTACGGGACCGCTTGCGCAGTCAACCTGCTCCAGTGTTAAAGAGGGTGGGGATTGGAGGAGGGAAGAGGTGAAGGGTGAAGGGCACGCCGGATTAGGTAAGGAGGTTCAGTCAAAACCTCCTTGTGCATACTAACTCACAGGGAGCCCCTTTCACAGAGGTCTTTATTGGGGTAAAGACAGTATGCCATAAGTATTGGACACAAACTGTGTGACAATATAGTATGTCTGGTGGCACATAAAGAACCGCACACCCACCAAAACCCCTCCCTCTTTACATGTGTAACAAAATATATAAAGCAAAAACACCTTCTTATCTTTTTCTTACTCCCAGAGCCTGTGAAAGCACAAAACCAAGGAAAAGACTATAAACTGGACAGAACCCAGTCATTTATGTTCGAAAAGTCTAAAAACAACAGAATAAATAGATTATCGGTTGTGAAGCCCCTCCTTGCCTGGTCTGAATCTATGTTAAAACTCTAAAGAACTGTATCCTCAGTGGCTAAACCCTATCACAGTGGTTTTAGAAGTGGGATCAAGCACAGGGAAACGAAGGGACTATGGAGGCAAAACCATCCCTAGAAGATATAATCACCCAACTTGCAGAGGGACAACAACACCTCCAACTACTGTGGGAAGAACAAGAGGAGAAGCTCAGACGGATAGAGAGTAACTACAGAACGCCTTGAGAACCCAAGCTACCATAATAGCCAACAACCAACTAGTACATGAAAGTGCCCTAGAAAAGCTTACAGATACAATTGCAACCACCAGAGTCCAACGTCTGATGTCACAGTTATGCCAGCTGCTGGGTGGTAAAACAGATACCTACCTTGGTCTACCACCTCCAAAGAGAGGGATTGGTCAAGAGGTACAAAAAAATCAAAACCCTGCTAAAAGACAATATCAGATTCAGGGAGGGATTGGGATAAAAAACTCCCACTAGTCTTGTATGCCATTAGAACACATGTTCAGACATCAACCGAGCATACTCCCTTTGAGCTAGTCTTTGGCAGGTAACCAAGGACTCTCCTAGACATGGCAGCAGAGGAATAGGAAGAAAAGGATGAGGAAGCCTGGGATAGCCTTAACTATACCCAACAGTTGAAAGAGAACTACACACAATATGGGAGGATGTGAGAGTGAACTTAGAAGGGAACCAAGAAAAACAGAAAAGACGTTACAATGTAGGAAAAAAACTAAGAGACATACCGATAGACAGTAAGGCGTGGTCCTGTTGCCAACAATGGAAAATAAGCTATTAGCCAAGTGTATGGCCCATATAGTGTTGTAGAAAAAGTAACCCCGGTTACTTATAAGATCGAGAGCCAACGCAACCCAAGAAAAAGCCAGATCTATCATGTCAAACGTCTGAAGATCTGGGAGGAGGATGACTCCCAACCCTCTAGGGATAGATCCAACCTCCTCATTACTAAGACTAAAACCTTAGAAATACCTCTACTGCCCTTTTCTGGAGAAGAGTAGGAGATCATACCCTCTCTCTGTCCCGACCTGTCAGAGAAAGAGAACACAAATTGTAGACTTTGTCATGAGACACAAAGGTTTCTCCTCAAAGTATCCCGGGAAGCCTAAAGACTTTGAAAAAGTTATTAAAAGAAGATAAGAAGAGTACCCAGGTTTGAGGCAGCAGAAGAAGAGTAGAGATAACACTTTAGAAGAACACAGAGTAGGTTTAAGGAAGACTATATAAAGACTGCTGTAAATAAAGCTGCAAGAAACTAACACAATGAAAATAATCAAGGATGTCACAGACTGAGATAAAGATATTAACTTTGATGTTACACCCATATTGCTTTGTATGATATGACCTTAGATAAAAATGTGTACTTTAACCAGAAACAGAAAAGATTATTAGAGACATTTTATTTTTCCTAACATTTTGTTGGCATTGCCATGTTATTACTAATACATTTGACCCCGGAGATATACAAATCTGTAGATAGGTTCACACAACATCTATACCGGTATTAATGAAGATGAGTTGAAGACTTCTTTTGTAAACTACATGCAGGAAGATTATTCAACAAATGTTTACTCTAGACTAGTGAAGGAATATATGAAAGCCATTGATGCAAAGGACTGTGATGTATGTGTGGACATGCCTTCTTCATCTGATGAACAAGTAGCATATCATATTCCACTTTCCTATGCTTTATTACGCAGTATATTGCTTAGTTTAATATATAAACAGAGACACTTTGAATAATATTTCTCTGCTTTTGACATGGTTCTCTCAAGATTTCCAGTAATTAAAAGCATGAATCACGCTAAGGAGATGGAGACAGTTTGGCATTATTTTAGACCTTTCTTCCTGTAAATACTGTTAAAGCTCATGAAAACAATTTAGCTTGCTTAATGAACCCACTAGAAAAAGCTTTCATTTTAATGTCAGAAAAGAGAAATGAACACCCTTCGAAAATGTATATAAAAAGGAAGGCATCCTGAAGAATGTATGGAAAAGAGACAAGGATGAGTTTAGAAAGGAAATGCCTGTTCTGAAATTAAAATTAGATAAGAGACACAAAGGGAATTTATGTTTGTTTAAAACAAGAATTCCTGGGATAAAGAGATCACTGGGGAAATGTATTTGTCAATATGTTTTTGAGTTTTGAGGAGGAACATGGCACATATTGCAAGAAGATGATCCAACTATATCTAAAGTATACTTTGGGGGTTATTACAACTTTGGAGGAGGTGTTAATCCGTCCCAAATGTGACGGATATACCACCAGCCGTATTACGAGTTCCATAGGATATAATGGACTCGTAATACGGCTGGTGGTATATCCGTCACTTTACCGTCACTTTGTAATAACCCCCTTTATCTCCAGAGAGAATGGTTATTTTAGATTGCCAGCTGATTGGGAGGGAATTTGTTATTTAGGTTTACTTTTTCCAAAAATGTATCATTTGCAGAGTTTAGATGCCTTAACAATGACACGTGCACATAGATATACATGCAGTATAAATAAGGGAGCACAATCAGTGGGAGACATATTTAAAGTGAATATACCTGCAGTAGTAAAAAATTATTTGGAGCTTTATTATCTGAAAACACTGAATTAGTAGTGATTAGTTCAATGGTACTTCAAAGCCACTATTCTTTAGACATTTTATTTGCAGAAAAAGATGGAGTCTGCAAGATACTGAAAACTGATAATTGTTACAATTATATACAGGACAAGAGTAAGAAAGTTATAGACCTCACAAAGAATATTTCTGACTCAAAGCTTGATTTAGAACCTTTAGAAACTACAAGCATAATACAAACTTTACTAAGGGAATGTCTTCAATAGGCAACTAGATAAAAGCAGCAGGAAGAAGAATCCTCAAAGCTACCTTAATTCTTGTATTAATAGTAGTTGTTTGATTTCTATCTACAATAGCGGTTTACAATAAATATGCTGTTAATAAAGAGGAAAAGTAGAATAGAAGAATGAAGAAAGATGTGGGTTAATAAAGAATACACCAGATTAAAAGAGAGAGAAAATCTGAAATGAACAAGGAGAGATTGATAAGAAGAGGAGAGTGAACTCTGAATACATCTGTGAATGTGATTTTGTGATGGTTCCATTTCATCAGATGGGGGAATTGTGAGAGTTTTTTTCAAGATTAAAAAAGCATTATATGAATTAACTTGCACAAAAGGATTTTGTAGGACATAACCAAACACTACATTTAAACATGGGTTTTACACTTGAAGCATGCATGACAAAATGTGCTTGGCTGATCTAATAGCAAGGACAAATTACTATTTCTTTTTACGTGTTCTTTCCCCTTTGTCAATTTTGACCTAGGTCATGACCATAAGTACAATATTTCATGATGCAAAAGACATATATACCCTTATTATGAATACAGCGGTAAACACCGCACCTCCAGTGGTGGCGGTAACAACCGCCAACAGACGTGCGGTCCGAACCGCCAAATAATGAACCAACTGAAACACAGGCATCCTGAAAACCACTCACCGGCAGCCGAGGAGTGCCGACAACGATGGCAGAGCCCACCCACAGGCCGACGGAAAGACACTACCCGCCCATCAAAAAATGAAGCACTAGACCGCCGTCAGTTCCGGGGCGGGACCCACCACCACGCAAAGCCAGGTGGAAATGAACCAAATATGAGGAAACACTCACCGGAGGCTCACACAACACGCCGAAGCAGACATGGAGAGAGAGTTGCAGATCATGCCAGCCCTGCTCCTTGCCATATACCTCCACGCCTGAGACCACCGACGAAGACAACGACGGTAAGTCCTGTAACCTACTAAACAAGGAAAGAAAGGGCACAGTTCCATACCCACCCACCCTGCAACGCTCCCACAACCCTTCACTGCAGCACAAGCCATACACCCCCCAGCAAGAGGTACTTACCCGACACAAGGCAAATCCAACCTGCCCAAAGTACGTACATGTGCCCAACACCTTCAAACAACGAAACGAGAGACCACAGATCCAGAATGTGCCTTAAACAACATAGGCCGCACATTAACCTTTATTCCGCTCACTGAGCAACAGAAGTGCATATAAGGCCAATGGCCAGTCCATGGGTAAAGAAGTCAGATTGGCCACAATGGCCCCAACTTGACTCCCACAAGTGCAACAGTACTCCACCCCATAGGGGCAACAAATGGGCATCCAGGCACCTCAGGGAACAGGGGGTTGTAGGGGTGGGGACTAACGACTAGGAGCGGGGGGCTTAGATTTCCATTTGGAAGGTAGAGGGGGCTTAGGTTTTGTGACAGCAGCTGGTGGAGCAGACTTGGCCTGGGGTGCGGCAGATGTTTCAGGGTCTCTTCCTCACAGGGGAAGTATCACAGGAATGGGAAGGGCGGACAGGGGCAGGCTGTGACATAGGAGGAGTGGACAGGGCAAGGAGGTGAGCACCTTTAGGGACGAGACAGAGTGGGCCAGTGGATTCAAATAGGTCAACACAGGCTAGGAAACGTTTCTTAGGTGCAATTGGGATGGACCTGGAGGAAGGCGTGGGAGTGGAGGTAGAGGGAGTGGTTGTGACAGGTGTAGTTGTGCGTGACGTGGGTGCAGGTAACTGGACAGTATGCTGAGGTGTGGTGGATGTGTGATGGGTGGGTGTTTTGGTTCATTTGAGTGTCTTGGGAGGAGGGGGGTGGACACAGTGAGACAAGACAGGCTGCCAGTGTAAATGTATATTGTCTGGGTGTCTGCAAGTCTGGTGAGTGTGCTGCATGTGTCAACAAAAGTTGTTGTGGTGTCTGTGGTGCATGAATGGATGTGTACTACTGTGGTGACTGCAGGAATAGGGTCAGCAACACTGAATGAGGGTGCAGTGCCTGTGGGTGTGCATGGACAGGGGACAGATAGGGAGGTGGAAGAGGTGGACACACTGGGGGAAGTGGATGTTGGTGTGTGAGCATGTGTATGTTTGCTGTGTGCATGCTTGTGGCGGGACGTGTGGTGCTTCTGTTTTTAAGTGTGCTTCTTGTGTGTTGAGGTGTGTGCCTGCATGTCAGAATGTGTGCTTTGGAAAAGGTGAAGGGAGTGAGTTGCTGGAAGGGGTAGTGGTGGTTGGATGGGGGACGGAATGACCAGGGACAATGGCTGCCGTCAAAGAGGAGGCCAGAGCCTGAAAAGTTCTCTGTAGGCCAGACACGGCACCGTGAATGCCATCCAGATAGGCATTGGTCTGTTGCACCTCTGATGCTAGCCCCTGGATGGCATTGACGATGGTTGTCTGCCCTACAGAGATGGTTCTCAGGAGGTCAATAGCCTCCTCCGTGAGGGCAGCAGGGCGGACTGGGGCAGGGGAGGAGGTGCCTGGGGCGAAGGAGATGCCCACCCTTCTGGGTGAGTGAGCACGGGCAACTCGCTTTGGAGCAAATGGGAGGGCGGTGATTGTAGGGGGTGGCGGAAGATGACATAGTAGGGGTGGGCCCACTAGGGTCAGCCACTGCCAGGGAGCTCCCATCGGAGGAGGTATTGGAGTCACTACCTCCAGTGATAGTTGTCTCCCAGTGATACTCTCCTCACCCTCCAACCCACTGGTCCCCTTGGCGTCGGACGACTCTGCCTCCGAGGATCCGTGGGCCGCTGCCTCCCCAATCGCTGGTGCCTCAGCTCCCTCGCCAGATGAAGCTGATGTACACAGACAACACAAGAGAACAGGAATGGGGAGACAAAACAGGAGAGACACTTGTAAATAGCTGAATGGAGGTACATAAGTGGTTCACACATACACCCACCCGGAAAATATTCCACCAGGCAGCACCTACTGCTATACACATGGCTATGCCCCTGATTAGTGGTCAGAACGCTGCTCTACAGCCATTCCACACAGAACTTAAGGACCTGATGTACTGCAGAATTGGCCCTTACACCCCTACTCCCCATGGGGGCCATTATGTAGATGGACATCAGTCAGAGTCCCTGCCACTAGACAGCATAAATACGAACGCACACACACACACATCCATCAACGAGCCAAAATATGGTATATTTACTCAACCCCTTGTGACTGCTGTGCAGCCTTCAATCGCCCATCCAGGGCCGGGTACGCCACAGCCAGGATGCGTTGCATAAGGAGGGTCTGTGCCCGACAGGCACCCCTTGCTTGTTGGGAGGACTTTCCCAGCTGGGCCTCACAGATCCTCCTCACACAGCGCCGCAGGTCCTCCCACCTCTTCCTGCAGTGGGTGCTCTGCTGGTTTTAGACCCCCAGGGACCGCACCTCCTTGGCGATGGCATGCCAAAGTCCCCTCTTCTGGTGGATGCTTACCTATAAGGGACACACAGAAAAAGTAACACTGAGGTCAGACAATATCCAATAATATACAGCTGGCTATACGTCCACTATGGGACGGACATGTCAAACAGCCTAACAGCACAGACACATGCAGCATGTCAGGAACCCTGGTCTATACAATGTCACACGTGCACACATGCATGCAGCCATCAAACACCATTACACACATCCATGTCCCCCAATCCTCTTACTCACCTCTACCTCTGGCCGACCGTAGAGCTTGGGGTACAGGGGCAGGACCCCGTCCATGAGCTTCGCCAATTCCATGTTGGTGAAGGCCAGGGCCCTTTCCCCAGCAACACGTTCCATTTCCATGACCAGAGGCAGGACATAGCCGTACACTCAGTTGAATACCTGTATGCACGAAATCAAGGAGTCAAGTGAAGTTGGGGTGACGAGTTTGCGTACGCACCGCTGCGGTGTGCACCGTCACTGCCGGCAGCGACCATGATATGCTAAGAATGCCAAATGACAACCATGTTAACCAATGAATTTGCGCACGGCAGTAAACACTGCCTTACGCTATTACGTCAACCGCTAGCGGTATGAAGTCACTTCCACCACAACACTTCTGGATTACAGGGGGCAGACATTTCAGCCCTAATTACACAGTTGGAAAACCCTCATCAGCACAATGCAGGCCCTATTATCCCAGAAACACCCCTAGGCATGAAACAATATACATTACCTCACCTGACCAGTCCTGATATTTCACACACTAAACATTTGTGTTTGCTGTAATGTTGCTGTAATGTCACACACACTAAGCATTTGTGTCGTTGACAATCATGCCAGCAGTGCTGAATGAGAAACAATGTGTGCAGATGAATGTGTGTTCCTCACACATGTTTTCAACTCCTCCTAGGTACAGACCCTTTTGGCGAGGGAGGGCCCCATCGGTGTACAGACCACTTCTTGATTTGCGGACCATGGTGGAGCGTCACATCATTATCAATTACAAACTCACTCGTGCTACTATTGATAAACTTTGTGCATTACTGGATCCAGCACTTATACCGGCTAATCGTAATCAGCATGCCATGCTTACTGATTTGCAGGTGCTCTCTGCACTTCATTTCCTGGCCACAGGCTCATTTCAAGTGACAGTGGGCATGGGTGTAGGTTTTTCACAGCCAATGTTTAGCATTATACTGTCCAGATTCCTGAATGCATTTGTACGACACCTGCAGTCCTATGTAAGGTTTCCCCAAAGTGCTGACCTCCATGTCATCAAGTCGGACTTCTATGCGTTTGCCAACATACCCCATGTGATAGGTGCCATCAATGGCACCCACATAGCTATCATCCCCCCAAAAGTCAGTGAACAGGTGCACAGAAACAGGAATAACTTTCATTCCATGAACATTCAATTGGTGTGTACTGAAGACCAGTACATCTCACATGTGAATACCATGTTCCCTGGATCAGTCCATGATTCCTTTGTGCTAAGGAACAGTAGTGTGCCACACAAGATGGAACAACTACAAGAGGTCAGAGGATGGATCATAGGTAGGTGTTTCTGACACTTTTTGCCACATAGCAGACAGCCAGGCTGTCTGCCTCTGAGAGTTGTCATTGACAGTCCTGTTTTGTACCATTTTCTAGGTGATTCTGGATACCCCAACTTGCACTGGCTCCTGACACCAGTGAGGAATCCTGGAACATATGCAGAGAGGAATTACAATGAGGCCCATGGACATACTAGGAGGGTATTAGAGAGCTCAATAAGTCTACTGAAGGCTAGATTTCAATGCCTATATTTCTCTGGTGGTTCCCTGGCCCATGGGTCTGAAAATGTGTGTAGAATAGTGGTGGCCTGCTGCACAACGTGGCTGTGAGGAATTCTATCCCCCTCTTGGAGGAGGAGGGCGCTGTATATCCAGACCACCTTCCTCAGAGAGGAGATGAGAGTGATGGTGATGATGAGGAGGGGGAAGTTTTTAATTCCAGGACCCAAATGATACAACTCTACTTCCAGTAACTATGTGGGACTATTGGATGAGATTGCTGTCTGTGCAGCATACTGTCAGTGCGCCTTTTCATCTAGGGGGGCTTTTGGGTCAATAGTCATTGCCACTGTGACCAGGTCTGCATAGGACAGGCAACATTATAGTATAATAATTCAACACATCTGTAGGCACAACAACATGTTTTGCATGTGGTGCATTTCCTGCTACTCAGATAATAATAAATGAGTTATAATACAGTTGCATCCACACTTCACTTTGTTTAAACATAATGACAGGGGACATTGTAAAGGTGAACCACTGTTTTATTTGGTGCAGGGATTAAATTGTGCAGATTACAGTGATGGGAATGGGCTACTGGTGGTTGTTCAATATGACAACATGGTCGCAGCATTTGTTGGCAGTAGTGGTCGGTCCATCTATGTTTACAAGAGTTTGTTGTTGTTTTCACACTGTTTGGTCATTGATTCAGTGGCACACTTGGAGGACAGTTATTGCCAGAGTCACTTCTTTGAGGGGGCCTTGGTCTTGGCAGGTGTTCCAGTGCCATAGCTGGGCCTGAAGGTCAATTTGGGTGCCAGGTGTTGGCCTGTACGGGTTGAGAATGATGTCCCCTGTGTGTCCTGAGAGGGTGTAACATTTGCAGGTGCTGATGATGCTGTTGTTGTCCGGTCTGTAGCCTGGCCTGTAGTAGGGGCTTCATGGTCTGTGTGGGCCACAGGCTGTGTTGGGACAAGGTGCAGCAGCGCACCTGCTATGCTGGCCATTGTGGCATTGTGCAGTTTCCATTGCTCCATGGCCTGTTGGTGGTGTGCTCGCTGCATCCTTTGACTCTGATCCAGGGTGGATACTATCTGGGCCAATCTGTCCTGGGTATGGTGATATGCTTCCAGGATCTCAGAGATCACGTCCTGGGCTGCTGCATCAATCCTGTGGCCTCCCCCCTGGGTCACTGATGCCCTCCCACTGGGCCTAGCCCCCTGCGCCTGTGTCCCCTGCACAGGTCTGGCGGTACCACTTGTACTGGGGCCATTGTCTTCCTGCCTGTTGGTAGGAGGTGACTGTGGCCTTTGTCCATGTGTTCCATCAGTCTGTGGCCTGGATACACAGGTGTGGGGACGGTGGCCCTGGACTGATGTTGTTGGCTGGGTGATAGGGGTGTCAGTGGTGTCCTGGGTGGGGCTGCTGGATGATGACAGTCCAGGACTATTTGAGGGGCCAGTGTGATTGTCAATGTCCAGGGTTCCATCTCCAGTGTCCTGGGAGGTGCCTCTGTCTCACTCTGGGGCACTGCCACTCCTTGTCCTGTCCATCAGGGTGGCATGGGTGGTTGTGCCTGTTGGGGGGAATGGACATGTCTGTTACAATTGCATGATCGGATGGGGTGCACAGGACTGGGCAGTTTTGTGCAGGTTTTCACACTTTGGTGGCATGCAGGGTGCTTTTGTGAGGTTAGCATTGCATTTTGCTTTGGATGTGGAGGTGCATTGTGGGTGCTGTAGGCCATTGTGATTCCTTGCAGGGATGGTTGGCTGTGCACAGGGGGAGGGATGTGGGCCTGTTAGTGGGTTTGTGGGCATGCAGGGGGACTAGATGTAGTGATTGTGGCCTGGGTGGGGTAGTGGTCCTGGTGGGTGTTGGAGTGGTGGGGTGGTGAATGCATTAGAGGTGTGATGGCTATGGGGTAAATGTAGACAACTTACCCAAGTCAATTCCTCCAGTGAGTCTAGTGAGTCCCTCAGGGTGCAGGATGGCTAGTACCTTTTCCTCCCAGTCAGTGTAGTCGTGTGGTGTTGGTGGAGGTCCTCCCCCCAGTCTTCTGGACTGCAGTGTGGTGCGTGGATGCCATGGACCTGACTTTCCTACGCAGGTCGTTCCATCTCTTGCGGATGTCGTCCCTGGTGCGTGGATGGTGTCCCACTGCATTGACCTTGTTGACTATTGTCTGCCATAGCTCCATCTTCCTGGCGATGGGTGTGTGCTGGACCTGCGCCCTGAATAAATGTGGCTCGACCTTCAATATCTCGTCCACAATGGTCCTTAGCTCCCTTTCTGAGAAACGTGGGTATTTGGGGGGTACCATGGTGTGTGTTGTGAATGGTGTCTTGTGTGGGTTTAGGTGAGGGTGCTCTTGTGTGGTTGGGTGTATGTATTGTGTATTGTGGCGTTTGGTGTCTGCTTCTGGGGTTCTCTGTATTAGTTAGCCTAATTTCATTGCAAAGGATTGTGGGGTGTGTCTGTGAGTGTTTTATAGTGTTGTGGATGTGTGTCAGGTGTGTGGGTTTCAAACTCGCCAATTTATGCATTTCTCACTGTTGTATCTACTTGCCCCCCATGGCGGTCTGTACCGCCAAAGGTCGTTCAGCTTCCACTGACCGCAGCAGTGAGTTGAGCTTCATTATTTGGAGGGCAGGGAGTTTGTGTGCTCGGCGGTGGCGGGTGGGAGGTCCAGCATTTCCGCCAGTCCTGGTGGTGACTGGTGGCAGGGAGATTTTTGTTGGTTTCTGATTTTTTTATCATTATATGGCAGGTTTCTGTTCACCTCCAATGGCGGTCTTCTGTTCGCTGTCACCACGGCGGTCGGCGGTGTTTACCGCTGTGTTCATAATGAGGGCAAAAGTAACGAATAAATGAATAGAGAGAATATTAGTGCTTTGATTCCTGACCATGTAGCCTATGAAAAGTATTATTGCAATGTTAGATTAATCTTAAAACTGTTTCTCTAGGAATGAGGCTTTGCTAGAAAGATGTGTGAGAGTGGAAATGATATCATGAAAATGTTTTTCATCTACTAAACTATTCTTTATACCATAGACGTTCAACCATGGAAAGAAGCCTAAATGTTTCATTGCCGATTAGAAAATATTTAAATGTATTCTGTATTTCGAATGTTTCTTGCTAAAACATGCCACATAGACAGAGGCTGTCCTGTTCACATGAAGACTCCAAGAGATGATTGGCTATTGCCAAAGATTATCTATAAACATTTAGCAATTTGTTTCTTTGTAAATGGTGATAAATTGCATTCCCAGCTTAGGTAAGTAGGCTTCTCTTCAGTCTTGCACCATAATTATTCTGAGCTCACATAGGCTGATTTCCCTTGCAGGCTCACTCTTCCCAGAGATTCTCTGAAAGCCCTTTGATTCTGACACTTCTTACTCTACTCACTTTGCTGATGTCTTGGATTCAGTGCGAGACATGACTATCAAGTTATGTGCTATCACATCTAAGACGGGCACTCTTCAAGGGTTCTGTTGAATTAGAGTTTTCCTGACATAGATTAGAATAGGGATTAGATCCTTATGGGACGCACTGTATACATTGTTCTATAACTTGTACTGATTTGTAATTGATTTGATAATAAAGAAATTGATAAAATAATGATTTAATAAAATATTAAAAAATTTGAACTAAAATCATTGACTCAAAAGGAAATTTCATTGAGAAATTGTGAATATGTGATGTTTTTGATTTGCAACACTTCCCTTCTTACTCACCACAAAGGTCAATTGCCTGGGTTGCAGTTGTAAGTAGAGATTTTAAATAAGGCAGATTTAACAAATTATGTATTCAAAGTCTTTGCTGTAGCACAGACAATAAAACTAGCTAATAGGTTACAAAATATTACAAACCGCATGCTATGATTGAACATTAGCTAACAATCAAGAATTTCATCTACTGTAATTGATACAGCGTTTTCTATTGAGCTTTGAGAGAGAAAGATAGATAATTCAACAAATGCATTGCCACTTAAAATAAATATCAGTAAAGACACATACACATTTCAGTTTCCAGTTTCACTTTTCAGTGAAAAGGTACGGATTTGCGCAAACTATACAATGAAGTTAACAGCAAACTTTGTTCCACCCTTACCAATGGTTGGGTGTGGGAAGAATTAGGGAAAATGTGAGACAATTGAATTACTCAGAGGAAGGTGAAAGAACTGTCTAATGTCACTAATCCTGGGTGCAATAATAACAGACACCCTTGTGAAACATCAGAGACAACCAAAACATAAAGGGCTTGAATTCACGGTGATAGATATGTATATATATAACTTGAATATGATTGGAAATCATGTTACAAAATCATACAGAGTTCTGCTAGGAATTGGAGCACTACAAAACAATTTCTGGATTATTGAAAGTGCTCCTTTTAAATGGGTGAAAATGGTAGAAACTGAATGTACCCTCACTATAACTATCACAATAACTGAATCAGTCAAGAAGCAGATATTTGTGCATGTGTATTTCTTCACTGAGAAAACTAAAAAATATCAAATGTAATGCGCTATCCACAATGTTATATTTATTATTGGCTTCCCCTTCCCCATCTGACGATTGGTACATAAAGTTTTGAAATCAAATTCTAAGACCTCAAAAAGGGAGAAGTATACTTATCTAGTCACCAAGCACTTAAACTACTTTTTAGTAAAAGGAAAGCAGTTCTCAAGAATGTAGTTCACAATTACAAAGCTTAATTCAGAGAAGTAAATGAAGGGCCTGATTGACAATGAGAAAATATCTGTTCCAGTACTGACCAAGCAATTGTGGGACACATCATCTAGAACTTGAGAAGGCCTAAAGCTTGCAGACTGGTGAACATATAAACCTACATGGCTCCAAATGTTTAGACTTCTGGGATTCAATAACAATGAAAAACAGTCTACCCACCGCACAACAAGTTATTTTTAAGGAGTTTTTAACCCTGGCATGAATGCAAAAGACTTTAGGGAAGGGGAGGGTGGAGGGAGGCTGTTTAACTATTTCTAGTATTTTTACGGGTGATGGGTTCTATCATTTGAAATGAGTTAAACAAAATGAAATTTAATATATTTAAATATGACACTGAGTATCTGGTTCACAAAGGTAAGCTTAGACTTTTGTGTAAATGTATGAGTTTTTGCAATCTACAAAGGAATTTTACATGTAGTATCTTTGCAACTGCCTATCTTTTTATGTGCGGAGTCACAGCCTACAATGATAGAGATACTACACATAACATTGCTCTGTGAATTGCAAAAAAATGTACATGTATACAAAAGCGTAAGTTTACCATTTTCAATCAGGCCCTGAGGGTTACATTGAGAGAAGAAGCAGGTGTCCACAACAGAACCAATGACATTTAAAAAATGATTTAATTTAATGGAACTAGATAAAAAAACTCTAAACAGAATTCTCCACAAAAATACCACATAGAGTGTAGTGGTAGTTTTCAGACTATACAGTAAAGTGCAGTACTTGCTACAAAATGTATTTTCTTATGCATAATAATGTACTCATTTATGTCTCCACTTTGGAAAGAAAACGTAAGTGGTACAAGGGAAGATGTGGGATACCTTGCCGGAAATATGCTCTACTCAGTATCCGAGATAAAAATAGGGGTGAGTGTAAGTGGCGTATTTGACTCCAGCATAATTACATGTAATTACCACAACATTACTCAAAATTACTCTTTATTATGCAAGGGGCAGAATCCAACATGTAGCAGTATTTTCTTAGCAGAAAATGCACCCTTGTGTGAAAAATGGACCAGAGGGTGCATTTTGCTCTGAAACAATAGCACTAAATGCAACAGGACACGAACAGCAGAAGCCATCAGCTGCTCATAATCTTTAAGTTTGTTGTTCTTGTCCCTCTGCTGTGGGGTGTTTGACCCAAATTAATCTTAATTACTCCAGCAGGAGTGATCACATAATTTCAGAAATTTGACACCTCAAAAGTGATGCATATTAACCAAAATTACTCCAATTCTTCCTGGTAATTGAAATTTCTCTTAGGCCTAGCTAAATTATTGGGAGCATTGACAAATGTATGCATCGTAAAATTAAGTAAAAGTTATTAGCAGTAATAAAATGGAAAAAGGAGAATCCACTCACATTGTAAATGTGCCTCCAAAGACTTTGTGATATTTTAACTATGGAGAAAACGGCATTTACATATCAACATCATGCTGGGTGAAGTTATTGTGATCTGACAGCAAGTCATTGATTTCTTAATTAGATCAGAAATTAAGTTGTTAACATGCCCACCTTGACTCAGATTACTAAAGTAATTTGTTTAACTCACCATTGCAAACTCATAATACTGTAATACAGAGCAGGGTCTAGACCCCAGATGATACTAGATTTAGGTTACTGTTTCTTTGGAGGTCTTTCAGGGTCAGATGCACAATAGGGTACTGAATCAGAATCATTTGCAAATTGGATTGTTGCTGGTGAAAATGTAATTTGCGATAGACTAGGGGTTTTAAAATTGGGATACCTTGCATACAAATATAATTTAAAATAGTATTATTATTGTACATAATATGGAATTGTTCATGATATTTAAAATTAGTTTCTAACACCCATTTCTATTGAATGCACCAAATTACCATGTGTTAGCTTTAGGTGGTGAAAAAAAGTATGAAGAAATGGTTTTAAATTATTTTAAAGCTTCTCAAATATATAAATTTAGGTTGACACTTAATGAAAATAATTATTGTATCATTCATTTTTTTTTTTTTTTTAAATGATACATAAAGTGATTTGAATGATCATGTCAAATATGTGAATTCAATTTTTCAATAATTTGTGAATTAACAGTTATTAAAATATACTCCAAAGTAATGGGTGAAAAGATAAATATAATAAAAGAAAATCAGGATTCATAATGTTTACAACACAACGGCATAAACTTTGCAAAACTTTTTTTAAATAATCATTTACTTATTTTGTCTCAGACCCAACATTTTTTTCTGTACTGTTGTTATTTGTCTATTTTGTATTCTGAACATTGTTTTTTTTAATTGTCCAAATAGAGAAGCAGTAGCTATTCCACCTTTTTACTGTGAGACTGGAGTGTTGGTGAGGTAGATGTTCTCCTGAAAGAAGTATGTCATTGTGGGGCAGTTGTGACAGCAGTATGACTAGCTTGAGAAACTGTTTACATTTAAATTGATTACGATGTACTTATGGCTCTGGTGACTTTTGATGGAGTGGTTGGTATAACTAGAGTTCAAGATGCTGTAGCAGTCATCATAGTTATTGTGTGACATCCAAATTACTTGGCCAAGCAATTTATTCATCCTATTCTTCTGTGTCATCATCTGCTGTGCCTTGAGATGAAGTTGAAGTGTGTGTATCTATAAGTAAGTACAACTATTTTAATTTTATTCAAATTAATACACTTTAATATTGCAATATAATATGTTCAAACTAGCATGTTATTGACGCATCCCAGAAGTAAAGTATAGGGTACAATAATTGTATTACATAACAATTAGAAATAAATTAAAACATCAGAATAACTATAACATTTTGATTTTTTATTTGAAATTTTATAAAACTGAACAGCAATAACATATTAGGTTGAAGAAAAAAATAAAAAATAAATCAATGTGCCTCTAAATATGGGTTTTTAAGGCACTTTTACATTTTCTAAACATTGTTTATTAATACATTTAAAACTAACACCTGACTGACTACACACAAGCTTTGATGTATCAATTGCAGCAATATCAGAGATGGGTTTTGCCTGAAATGCAGACTCAATTAGTTGCTTCTTGGTTGTTGATGGAGGTTCTTTGTTTCTTTCATCCCCGCTGCTGAAGCCTTTAGGTCTCCAAAAAGCCATTCATTCTTTTGTGCGAGATTTAACATTGTAGTAGGATTTACATATGTCATTAATACATCTGTGGCAGCACCAATTGTGTTAATTCAATCCTAGATTTGTATCTAAATCCTCTTTTGTGTTTCATCTGATATTGAATGGGAGGATTTACCAAATAATTTGAAATGCTCTTTTACATAATGCTGAACCAATATTTCAAGTTCACTGTCACTGTGAAACAATTTCTGCTGTTATTGTCCCACCCCCCATGTGGATTCTGATTTGTCATTTTCTTTTTCTCAATGTTCAGTCCTTCGTTCCTGCTTTCCTGTGCTGTCCAGGAAAAATTATATAGTATCATAACTTTCCAGTTCCTCTGATGTCCTAAGCAGCTGCCTCTGAGACTATCACAATTGCAATTTGAAATCATAATATATTAAGTCATTATTAAATTAAAGAAGCCCACATAGATACATAAAATTTAGCAATTCCTTAATTGTGATTCCCTAAAATTCATTATTTAAAAAATTACTAATTAGTCTTTCACAACCTGTGCTTTCAAATTAATATTTCCACTGGAAAATACTTTCGTTTTTAATTTATGTAGAATTATCTATCTCAAATGGGAAGACAGATGAAGTTCAATAGTGATGGAGTATATGCTGCTTAAACAAGTAGTATCAATTTCTGATTTGGATGCCTATTAAAACTCATGTAACATGAACATAGCTTAATAGCTAAAAACCTGTGGATGCTGGAATAGTTGGAGCAGTGTAACTGCAGCATTGCAATGGTCCTGGGTCTTCAGTTGCAAACGTGCTCCTTTGTATGCACTTACTGCCTTTTTTTGCTGTTGGAAATAGGCAACAATTTTGTCTCCTCAGACATTAGGAATGACCCAAGAAACCTTTTTTAAATTCTTAACAAAAGTTGGCCGATTGCAGTTTCCCTGGAGATCTCATTTATTCACTCAATGGCAATTTCAATTTCAGAAAGAGACCTTTGCCATACCCCCATTGCTTAAAAGTACTTAATGCTAAAGTCTGTGGACAGACCAAGGGAAAATATAGGGAACACTGGTCTCACAGAGTTTTGATAACCTCAAGTGTCTCATATGAGTAGTAGTAATATACTGACAAGGACTGGAGCCCAGCCATCTCAAGCTTGAAGGATGTTTCATTATCCAAATGAGATTGAATTTGGTTTTAAGGGTCTTGGGTTTAAAGAAAAAGCAACAGAGACTTGAAACTGCTGTCTTGCAATCAGGGATGTCTCTCTCTATTTGAAGGTACATCTTCTATTCCCAGGTATGCTATACTAAGGTAGCCATTCTTCAAGGGAGAGATGGATCATTTATTTTGATAGTCTCATGAGGGTAGTTTCACGGGAATGGTGAGGCTTTTGATTGTTATTGGGGAATATATTATCAGGAGGGTGGATGATATGTGAATGCAAGTAGAAAAGTGAATCAGACTAGTATTAAATGCCAGCAGCTTCTACGGATAATGCGAATTAAATAGATAAATTGCAATATGACAATCTCTGTTTGTTAGAAATGGGGTTTTGGTTGACAGTCAGGTGAACCTGTGTTCAAACAAGTACCCTCACTCTAGTCAGGGTAAAAGAGAATCACCCTCAGCTAACCCCTGCTTACCGCCTTAGTAGCTTGGCAGAGCAGTAGGCTTAACTTCAGAGTGCTAGGTGTAAAGTATTTGTACCAACACACACAGTAATTTAATGAAAACACTACAAAATGACACAACACCAGTTTAGAAAAATAGGAAATATTTATCTAAACAAAACAAGACTAAAACAACAAAAATCTACAATACACAAGTCAAGGTATCAATAAAAATGCAAAAAGAGTTTTAAAGTAGTTTCAAACACACACTCACGCTGTCAGCGTGTAAATGTACCTTGGGTGCATCAAAAATAACCCCGCACGGGCGAGTGCAGGTCAAAAAGGGCTTGTGATGTGTTGATTCCACTCACGAGCGGGACCTTGCATCATTTCTCCTCCCACCGGGTCGGGGTAGAATCGTTTCTTCTCTCTGCAGGAGAGCGATGCGTTGTTCCGGTCAGAACTCTCGGGTCTGGGCAGGCCTTGCATTGTTTTTTCAATGCCCAGCAGTGCTTGAGTCGGAAATCCCACCGCACGATGATCCAAAAAAAAACCAGCGCGGGCTGTGATTTCCCAGCCTCCATCAGCGATGCTGCGCATCGTTTTTCCTGCTCTGTGCGTCAATTCTTTGGTTGCGTTTCCTGCGAGTGTCGTTTCTCAGCCGCAGATCGGAGTCACGTCGATCTTTTCCCCGCACAGCGCTCTGTGTGTGGATTTCCTTGTCTTTAGGCTGCCAGCTTCTCCTTTCAGGGTCCCAGGAACTGGATGGGCACCACAGGGCAGAGTAGGAGTCTCTCCAGAGACTCCAGGTGCTGGCAGAGAGAAGTCTTTGCTGTCCCTGAGACTTCAAACAACAGGAGGCAAGCTCTAGATCAAGCCCTTGGAGATTTCTTCTCAAGATGGAAGGCACACAAAGTCCAGTCTTTGCCCTCTTACTCTGGCAGAAGCAGCAACTGCAGGATAGCTCCACAAAGCACAGGCAGGGCAGCTCTTCTTCCTCAGCTCTTCAGCTCTTCTCCAGGCAGAGGTTCCTCTTGGTTTCCAGACGTGTTTCTCAAGTCTGTGGTTTTGGGTGCCCTTCTTGTACCCAATTTCTTCTTTGAAATAGGCCTGCTTCAAAGTAAAGTCTCTTTTGAATGTGAAATCCTGCCTTGCCCAGACCAGGCCCCAGACACTCACCAGGGGGTTAGAGACTGCATTGTGTGAGAACAGGCACAGCCCTTTCAGGTGTAAGCGACCACTCCTCCCCTCCCTCCTAGCACAGATGTCTCATCAGGAAATGCAGACTACACTCCAGCTCCCTTTGTGTCACTGTCTAGTGTGAGGTGCAACCAGCCCAACTGTCAAACTGACCCAGACAGGGAAGCCACAAACAGGCAGAGTCACAGAAATGGTATAAGCAAGAAAATGCTCACTTTCTAAAAGTGGCATTTTCAAACGCACAACCTTAAAATCAACTTTACTAAAAGATGTATTTTTAAATTTTGAGCTCAGAAACCCCAAACTCCACATGTCCATCCACTCCCAAAGGGACTGTAAACTTTAATCAGATTTAAAGGTAGCCCCCATGTTAACCTATTACAGGGACAGGCCTTGCAACAGTGAAAAACGAATTTAGCAATAGTTCACTGTCAGGACATATAAAACACATTACTGTATGTCCTACCTTACCCATACACTGCACCCTGCCCTTGGGGCTACCTAGGGCCTACCTTAGGGGTGTCTGACATGTAAGAAAAAGGAAGGTTTAGGCCTAGCAAGTGGGTACACTTGCCAAGTCGAATTTACAGTTAAAACTGCACACACAGACACTGCATTGGCAGGTCTGGGACATGATTACAGAGCTACTTATGTGGGTGGCCCTGGCACCTCTAGTGCACTGTACTAGGGACTTACTAATAAATCAAATATGCCAATTATGGATAAGCCAATTACATACACATTTTGTAAAGGAGCACTTGCACTTTAGCACTGGTTAGCAGTGGTAAAGTGCCCAGAGTGACAAAAACAGTAAAATCAGAGTCCAGCACACATCAACAACCTGGGGAACAGAGGCAAAATGTTAAGGGAGACCACGCCAGGGATGAAAAGTCTAACACTGTTCATTACAGTTCATGCAGAATACAATGTTGAAGCAAATCAGCATCACCTCACCCAAAAGTGCATTCAGCAGCAGTGAACAGGTAAGTAACACACTGAGTACACAACAGTGGAGCTATATTAGCTTATTCGTTAATACTTCAACCTCATAAATCTAAGTACTACCTGAAAAAACAATGGGACTCTCCTGGCCTTCCTAATTTCGATTTTTCATAATTCTAATAACAATGACATGCTCAATTACATTGCTTAAAGATAACACTTCCTATTAGTGCCGAGAGACAAGTTCATTCGTAGTGGAGGAGATAAGCCAGGGATCTCCAACCTTTTCTGTAACAGCAGCTACTTATGTTGTCTGAAAATAGCCCTGAGCTACTAATATTGTTAGAGATGTAATAGTAACCACATAAGACAAGATTACATTATTGGCCACCAATGCAACATTACCGGCAATGATCACTACAGATCCTCAGGCATGGTTGCCAGTGGTAATGTAAAGCATTCTATGCCAATATGAAATCCATTTACATAGGTAGCACATAGTAGCCATAGATGGAATGCCAAAAGGGAAAATATAAGGAACCCTAGACTCATAGAGTTTTGATAATATCGAGTGCAGCATATGAGTTGTGGTAGTATACTGACAAGGACTGGAGCCAAGCTGTCTCATGCTTGAAGGATATTTCATTATCCAAATGAGATTGAACTTGGTTTTAAGGGTCTTGGGTTTAAAGCAAATGCAACAGAGAATGGTGTGCTTTGCACTGAGACTTGAAACTTCTGTTTTGCAATCAGAGAGGTCTATCTCAATTTGAAGGTACATCTTCTATTCCCAGACATGCTATACTCAGGTAGTCATCTCTTCAAGGGAGAGGAAGGATCATTTGTTTTGATATTTTCAGGAAGAAAGATACAATAAAATGTTGAGGCTTTTGCAGGGAAAATTCTTGATGTTTCCTTGTGTCTTAGGAGACTTATGGAGTCTTTCCTCACACCAGCGATGGCCCAGTCATGCAAATGTAGTACTATTGTTATCGAGAGAAGTGTAGGAACACTTTGTGTTATGACATTTTGGATCCCCACTGATTCCATTAGCGTTGTCTGCTTTTACTTTTGTTTTGCTGTGTAACATTACCGTGCATAAAATGCCATGCAATACAGCAAAATAAAGACTCAAACTCAGGACTCGTGGGAAGCATTTCCTTCGTGTCACATCTTTGATTTTGGAAAACAAAATGTTTCTGGTGTTTTTACCAGAAACTTTTTCTTTTCCAGTTCTGTGGACAATCAGTGGAAATCAACTGCGCAATGAAGGCAGTGTGGTGGACGTCAACAAGTTATTGCCTGCCCTAAAGAAGGCAAAATCTATGAAGCCTAATGTCCTGCCCAACAAGAATTGACAGCAAGCTGAGGGATATGATTGCTACATTGCACTAGCTTCTTTGCTCCATGATCATAGAGGACTTGTCCAGTTCCAGGAGGCACCTAGGATAGTAGACTTTTGGTACTGGGGAACAGCGAAAAGCGCAGTGGTCAAAGAAAGGTGGAAGGTGCTGCTAATACCTATGCACTGACATGATAACTTTTCAGTTGCCATACATGGCCTATGGAGAAGAGAGCTAGTGAAAGAATTACAAATATTGAGAAGCACAGAGAAGATAGAAGAGATGATAGAGAGAAGAGGTTCTAGAAAGGAAGAGAACTTGAGAGAAAAATGGGGGAGTAAGTAGAAAAAGCTTGAGAGATAACAAGAGAGACTGGAATGGGAAGGCAGATGCAGCAGCACACACAAAAGCGTAGTGGGGAAAAGTCTGAGAGAGGTAGTTGGGACAGAGAATGTAAGATGAAGGGAGAAAGTCTGAGAGAGCCAAAAGAAGCAAAACAAGAGTTGTATACATGTGGAGAAAAGGTGATTAGAGGTTTTAAGTGGAATTTAAAGTGTATCATGATTTGGCGCATACACCTATTCCAATCTCATTTCAATGCACAATTTTGCACTTGATTTTCTAAAAGAGATCTTAAAGTAAGATCCGAAACTCACCATGCATGGTTCTCTTTAAAGTCCTAATAAGGTCTAACCATTCTTACCTGATCCACATTGAGTTTTGCAAATTGCTAAGCAATGACACCCCCTTATTATTTGTCGCTATATGCTGTTTGTGAGATGCCTAATGTGTTCTCTTTTATTGCATATCAGCCATGCCTACATTTGTTGGGATAATCACTGGATAGTAAGTCCTATTTGCTGAGAAGTCCATACTCTCTTCAGGAAATGATTTGGCTTATTATTGTACATATGGCAGACTTTTAAATCATTTAAAACATGACTCTTGACTTTTGTTTGCATTTGTAGTAATGCTGAGCAATCCATCTACAAGTAATTATTTTCCATGTCTAGTATACATGGCTTCCTTCCAGGCTTTCTACATTTACCATTCTGGAAAGTGCATGCTCCTCCAAGCAATGTTAACCACATAGAGGGTGCCACTTTGAGGATTCTAAGCAAAGAGTTTACTGCATCTGATAGAGTGGAGTATGGCCATAATTCTGGTAGTGGAGGAGGTTGTAGCATCCAAATAGGAGGTACCATGCAAGTGGCATCAAAAGAGATGTAATCACAGAGCAGGATTTTG
Source organism: Pleurodeles waltl (assembly GCF_031143425.1). Classification (NCBI taxonomy): domain Eukaryota; kingdom Metazoa; phylum Chordata; class Amphibia; order Caudata; family Salamandridae; genus Pleurodeles; species Pleurodeles waltl. The sequence goes on along the minus strand of NC_090444.1, from coordinate 225,634,494 downwards.
GTTGCAAACCTGTAAAACCACCACTCAGAGCTTGAGTCAGTGTTGCTGATTTCAGGTCTATAGCTCCTCTAACTGGAGATGGAACTAGTGTCCTCAGCCATGCCACAGGCCTCAAATAGACCCATCCCAGGCTCACACAATCACGTATTCTTTCCCATGCATTCCTGTCCTGCTGATCAAAGTGTTACAAAGGTCTCCTTTTGCACAACACCTTTCGCACAACCTACCTGTAACTATGAGGTGTGTATGCCGTTGTCTGAACCTGTTTCAAGTCTATGCAGTTTTGATTGGTGCTTTTAAGGAATGATATTGAACTATCTTCTTTTGTCACAACCTTATAGGGAACATCATTGTGGGAACGTCCCAAATTCCCCTGTAAAATGACATCTACATTTCATTTAGTTTTCACAATTTTTGAAGCCATAAAATGTTTAAAACACACTGTTTAACACTAATTCCCCAGAATGTCCTTGATGGATATGCTCCAATCTCTCTGTAAAGTTATTTTAAATTAGTGACAATTAAAACTTCACTCACAAAGTTTTTATGAAGCAATGACATTTCCTAACTTTACATGATGTAAGGTTTATCCTTTCGGGCCTTCCAGGTGTGATTATTTCCTGATGCAGAATGTCCCAGGTAGGACATCCTCCAGCAACAAAATATTTAGTGTGAAGGCTGGACATCCACCACCTCAGATAAGAGGTGTGGGAAGGAGGGCTCTGAGCTAAGGCCAGCTTATTTTTCTACAAAAAACAAAAACTGAACTTCATAAACCTCGGACAGTTTAGAAAATACACAGAGATGTGAGTCAACCTACTTTACACTCATTTATTCAAATCCCACCTAATTGATAGGATTTAAAGCTGGGCTGTGGAAAGTTCATTGAGTGTGCTTTAATATGTACCTTAAAACATCCATGTATTCCTGCCATAGAATCACATAGTATGCACCCTGAATATTGAAACCAGAATATCAATGGCATAAAATATCAAGGTCAGAATATCACATTCAAAATATTGACAGGTAAGTAAGTATAGGTGAACTTATTCTATGAATATTTATCTATGTGATGTATATGTCTGTATATATATATATATATATATGTATGTATTTATGTATGTATGCATATATATATATATATATATATATGTGTGTATATATATATATATATATACACATAGATGTCCATATATATATATATATATATATATATATATATATATATATATATATGTATATATATATATATATATATATACAAATATATATCTTCAAGGTATCCAAGGTATGTAGATGTGGAGTTAGGAATAGTAAATATATACCTTGCTGTATGAACTTATCTTTGGATATTCTTCCCTTGGATATTCTGCCCTCAATATTCTTGTATCCCAATATTCTAGGGGTCTATGTTTAGTAGTACAAGTAGTACAGTAGCACAGCTTTAATGTTCAGTCATACATTAGGGACATGCCCCCTAAAAATATATTTCTGGCTACAGGCCTCAGATTCACACTATACAAATACCATATAAATACAATCATGAAATAAGATTTATTTTGTGAAGGCACAGAAGACCTCCATCTTTGTGTTCACTTTTCTGGTGTGCTGGCAGTGCATCCCCTTTACCGTAAAGGTACAGAATAATTGGCACATTACATTGTGAATGGGGTTTTTGGAAAGAACTGGCAGAATTCCTGCCTTCTTCCCTGCCAAACCTGGAATCCATCTTTTGCAAACTGCAAGGTGCAGTGGCATATGGTGGGATTTTAAAGCCTGATGTTTATAAGAGGGGTTCTCTCCTTGATAATATATTTTTTTGATTGTGTATTTTGGTGCTATTTTCAGCACTATTTCTGTGATAACTGCACCAAAAAATAAAGGGCCAGATGTAGCAAAGGGTTTTTCCCATTCTGTGTCAATGGGAAAATGTGTTCATACATATGGCCCAAAGTTCTTAATGGCATTTATAAAATAAAACTAAAAAACTAAAAGTAAGCCAAACTTGGGCTAAACTTAAATTGTCATTGGTCCCAAGCTCTAGAATCATGGAGGTGTAGTGAACAGAGGAGGGGAACACCTCATGTGACCATAGGAGGGATGGTAGGTTTAGGTTTTACAACAGTAACATTAAGGGGGCTGGGGAGCCTGGGGAGAGATGAGCCAGTGACCAGTTCTCAGGAATGATAACCCAAGGTTAAAAACATTTTGCACAAAGCCCACTTTCCTCTCAAAACAACCCACATTCTGAGACCTTGCAGGAAAACAACAGCAGACTAAGTGCAACCCTGGATTCACTTGGGGCACAGTTTGCAAGCCAGGTCTGGAATCATTTTTGTGTACGACCATGCACTGACTAAAGAAATTGTTTAGTACTCAGGACAGCAGCCACTTAGGCAGGAGGTGAATGATTATGTGTTGCTCTACAACACCCAAATTGGATAATGACAAGTGCCAAGAAAATAATTGGGACAAGCTGCAAGATCTCCACAGCACAGTTACTGCCAGCAAACTTGCTGCTTAAAAGCAGCACCTCATTTAGTGCGCCGGGTGGTCGAGGGCCAGGGGTACTATAGTGTGGATGAATAATGAATTCTAATGTGGTGATACAGACACCAGCACTAGTTTGACTCCTGATGTGTGGTACTTGACAGGACAACAAAGGTGGAGAGTGCAGTCTAAAATTTCAAAGTGTATTTCTGTAACATGTAGAAGCTTTGCCATTATCACTATCACTGCCATTATCATTATCATTATCACATCACACTGAGAAGCCTTTATTAATAGTGATAGTGCTTAAACATGAACTTAGCACCATTCTGCCCCAGCCCCCACCCTGGTGACAGTGCCATTAGTGCACTAAGTGGCAAGAGAGTCGTCATGTAATCTCTGTATGTGGGCTAGATTCCGATAGCTAGAACAACATCACAGTCTATTAAATCAAAAATACCATGTTTCTGTTCAACTTGCATTCAGAATGTGTACTGTGCTTAAATATTATAGGAAAAGGAAGATGGTAAAATAGACAGACGTGGCTCCTCCGCTAGGGTGGAGGAGCGTCGCCCTCCTCCAGCAGCAGCTATGTTTATTATTGTTTTTTAGTAAAAGAGGCGGGCCATTAGCTGTGACAAGCAGTGAGCACTCCCCCTCAGAGTGCATGTGTGTTTGGCCAACTGTCTCGGGCCGGCCAAACACACATGCACAGTAGACTTTCTGCAGCCCAGCAGCACAGGCTCCCACTCTGCTTAGGAGCGCCCTGGCTGGGTGCTCCCAGCCAATCCTGATGCTGCTTTGAGCAGCATCAGGATTGTCCGCAAGGCAGGCTGGGAGCCTGTGCCTGCAGCCTACCTGCATTAGAGGAGCAGTGCGGGGGTGACGGCAGCGGCAGTGATGAGGGCGACGATGAAGGTAAGTGTATTTTTCTAAATACATTTCAACCCCTCCCTTGCGTACTGCCCCACCCCCTGTTAGCACCATGAGCCGCTCCTTAAAATAGAATTTATACAGTTTTAAACTTACCTCACCATGCAGTTTGAGAGTCTCTGTCCCAGTCTGCCCTGCTGCTTGGTAAGATGAGTCCGGGTTGCCATGCTGCCTGTTGCCGCAGAGGGAGGTGTCCCTTAATGATTCCCAACCACAGTTTACAGAGGAGCTGAAAGGGAAAGCTCTACTCTGAAAATCAGAAATAAATGCTATAAACAGATACACTGAGCTCAAGCATGTGCAGCCTATCTGTTTACAACATGCAGCATGTGAGTGATGTCACAGGGTCATGAGTCACACTAGTCAAAACGCTTTTTTTGTACAAAATGCAGCGTTAGTAGAGTAATCACAGCTCATACAATGTGCTGTGATTATTGTTTTAGGTTGCTTAGGCTGTAAAATAGGCTTTAAAAAATAAATAAATGACCGCTCACTTTCCCATCTTGTCACAGGGATTGGTAGGTCAGTTATGCTTGATGACCCATCCAGTGGTGACTTAGGAAAGGGCGAGTCGTCAATGCTGCTTAAGAAACAATCAGCCTGGGGAGGTGCAGGGCTTCTACTGTACCCACCCAGAGCTGTTTTAAAACATGAGGCTGCCTTGTGTCATTTGTGGGAGGTCTCCAAGGACTTTGACATGTTGAACTGCAGGGCTGGCACCATGTCAGTCCATATTTTCAGAAAAGCAATATAGCAATGATTTGATGCATGATCACTAGCGCATGATTTGCAAGAAACCTGCCTGACTGCCTGCCCTGTATGACGGCTGTGTCTGTGCGTCATCCATCTGGCAGGCAGCCACGGAAGAGGGATCTAATTCCAGCACTGATGCAAGGCTTCCACATTTCATTTAGAATGCTAAGGAACATTGTCACTACTGTTACTTAGCATTCTAAAAGAAATATGGATGCCAGTAATTGCTATTTACAATTTCCATCATGGTAATTGCAAATAGTTATTACTTGTGTGATCTACACGCGAGCAAATAGGCTGGACGGAGCCCCAGGGTCCCATAAAAGAAACCGCCACAGGTAAGATGTGCACCATAGCCAGCTTTCGTTTTGTGACTTCTAACTAACAACTGCCTTAAAATTTGGAACCACAAGAGCACTCGTGGGGCATTCTCTGCAGTGAAGATTCTCATTATGGACATTCTGTCACAAGTATAGAGACTCCCTGACTGCTGGGTCTTTGCTAGAGTGTGGGAGCCCTTTGTGAATAAGGCCTTGAGGTCCAGATGTACAAAACCTGTTTGCAATTCTTAACGGTCCGAATCAGTAATTTGGGCCCTTACGAAATGCAAACTGGGCTTTTCTTATGTACCCTGTAGAAATCGCAATTTGTGATTCCAAAAATAGGAAATGCAAATTAGAAGTTTCCTATTTGCATTTCCTATTCTGATGTACCATGCATTTCCAAAATGTAATTTGGGCATTTTGGAAATGCAATTACCACTGACTTGAAGTCGATGGTAACCAGGTGCAATTTTAACAAAACACCTCAAAGTGTTTTTTTTTTAATTGCAATAGAGCACACACATGCCCCTATTTTTGAGGTGCACCAAGGGGGACCTTTTTTCAAATTGCCATCCCTGGTTTTGCATTTCCTAAATAGTGAATTCTTGATCAGAAATCCCTATCTAGGAAGTGCAAAACCAGCCCATTGACTAAAATGTAATGGAATTTCTTAATACTCATTTCCTAATGGCGATTCCTACTTTGTAGAAAATCGCTATTAGGAACTCAGTATCTTTGTACATAGCATTTTGCATTTCTTAAATAGGAATTTCTATGAAGTCGCTATTTAAGAAATGCAAAATAGCATTTCCGCACATCTGGCCCTGAGAGTGTAAAGCATCGTCTGATTCTAGAATAGGATAGGATTAGGCCACAGACATCCTTACATGTTTATTACTCACTAAAAAGTAATTGATCCTAGAATAGTGGTTATTTACAGGAGAAAAAGGTTATAAGCTCTGACTTTTGGATTTCTTCTCAGAAGGGATAAATGGCCTTTAGCTCTTCATTCACTCTCAAGGTGAGCTGAAATATGGACCTCTTTACTGAGAAAAATGAACTGGTACACTGTGAAAGGGACATTGGGCAGAATCTGCAGAATTTCATGGGAACACTGGAGTCTTCCCTACCGATCCTGGAATCTGACCCTTTCACACATTTTCAGTTGTCCATTTCCAGTTTTCATTTAGTGAATATTTACTACTACCTTAAACTTTGAGAGCGGTCATGAAGTATTCATATACTCACTGATGAGTCCTGTCAAAGCAGAAATCTCTGCTATATTTTAGTCATAGCAGACTAGATAGCGGATTTCATACTCTGGGTCGATGAACTCAACCGAATCTGCTTTAAAGAAAACATGACAGGAAACACACCATAACAAATCATGCTAAGCATATTACAATCAATTTGACATCAATAACCACACCAGTTTATTAAGAAGTTAAAAGGTTAATTCCCCTATATTAACAATGCTAAGGTCACAAAAATAATTCTCAAGCTCAAATGATATATAAAGAAACAATAAAGGCTGATTTAGTTGGCATATGAATCTAAGCTTAATCAACTCAATGAATAATACTCAAAACCATAGCAATAGAATCTGAGCAAGAGAAATTGAATACATTGGAATAACAAACGAAAAGGAATCAATGACCATTCATGTATATGAGAGTAACACCTCACTAGCCACTTATTAGCATTGACATGTAGGAACGTCATGTAAATGAATTTAGTAACATGAATTTAGGAAACATCTTGCTTTGGCACTGTCAAAAATAGCAGTAGCATCATAATATCAGCAGTTTTACCTGAAAAACAAAAGAAAAATATCAATACACAGCTCATACATTTACCCAATCTCTAAGTTATTCAGCAACAACGTCTACTTCATCAGGGGGACAGCAACATCAGACATCAGCATCAGAACAGGGGCAAAGAAACAGGATATGATTTAGAGTTTGGACTATACGATTACTAAACCATCAAAACATTTGTTAATTAATGAACAGACATAATAAACTTCAGAATATAATAAACACCAGAATGTCAGTAGACTACCTGGCAAAGCATAAAATGTCAAAGTGGCAGATCATAAGAAGTGAGGTGTCCTGAACTCAGGATACAAGAGAATCCCAAAAAGAATGACCTAAAATCAATGGTGACTAAACATTAAATTAAACTTGTTCGATTCTTGTGATTGGTTAAAACATAAGGTGAGAAATGATGTCCAATCAGAACATTAACAGATATCAAAATGAAATAAAATGTTAGCTCTAAGCTCGTCTATTTGCTGTTAGTCCATTGATGAAACTTAAACTAACACATTTGTATCTTGTACATCCTCTTCTCTAGTTGCATCTGTGCACCCATTGTTTGGCATCTTCCGAATATGGTGTCACAGCATAAGGATTACAAAATATGGAAATGTTTTCTCGTCACACCTGTTCCTGGAGGGAAAAACATAAGTTAGAAATATAACTACAAGCAAATATGAGAATACAATGAATGAAGTCTGCTAGGCTGCGGAAATGCAGTCAGGAAACAGAATACACTAGAAACACTTAATACAGATAACATTGCACAGTGACCTTGCAACTGCTTCTGTCTAGCAAAGGCCATGAAATACTCACTTTATTTCAGCATTTATTTTAGCAAAGAACATGCTCTTAAAGAGTTAGAATAATTTCATCACAGTGTTAACTTAATATTAGAAAACAAATGTTGGCCTTTTTATTTGATGGCGGCTGTTAGACTTTTCATCCTTGGCGTGGTCTCCCTTAACTTTTTGCCTCTGTTCCCCAGGTTATTGATGTGTGCTGGACTCTGATTCTGCTGTTTTTATTACTCTGGGCACTTTACCACTGCTAACCAGTGCTAAAGTGCAAGTGCTCCTATTTAAAATGTGTACGTAATTGGTTCTCCATGATTGGCATATTTTTTTTACTGGTAAGTCCCTAGTAAAGTGCACTAGTGGTGCCCAGGGCCTGTAAATCAAATGTTACTAGTGGGCCTGCAGCACTGGTTGTGCCACCCACATAAGTAACCTGTAATCATGTCTCAGACCTGCCACTGCAGTGTCTGTGTGTGTACTTTTACACTATAAATTCGACTTCGCAAGTGTACCCACTTGCCAGGCCTAAACCTTCCCTTTTCTTACATGTAAGGCACCCCTAAGGTAGGCCCTAGGTAGCCCCAAGGGCGGGGTGCAGTGTATGGATAAGGTAGGACATATAGTAATGTGGTTTATATGTCCTGACAGTGAAATACTGCCAACTTCGTTTTTCACTGTTGCAAGGCCTGTCTCTCTCATAGGATAACATGGGGGCTACCTTTAAATATGATTAAAGTGTAGATTCCCCTAGAGAGTAGATGGACATGTGGAGTTTGGGGTCCCTGAACTCACAATTTAAAAATACATCTTTTAGTAAAGTTGATTTTAAGATTATACGTTTGAAAATGCCACTTTTAGAAAGTGAGCATTTTCTTGCTTAAACCATTCTGTGACTCTGCCGTGTTTGTGGATTCCCTGTCTGGGTCAGTTTGACAGTTGGGTTGTTTTTCACCTCACACTAGACAGTGACACAAAGGGAGCTGGGGTGTAACCTGCATGTCCTGATTAGCCATCTCTGCTAGGAGGGAGGGGTGGAGTGGTCACTCTCATCTGAAAGGACTGTGCCTGCCTCTGACAATGCAGACTCCAACCCCCTGGTGTGTGTCTGAGGCCTTGCCTGGGCAAGGCAGGATTTCACAAGTAGGTGTGAGTCCCCTTTGAAGAAAGGTGACTTCAAAGACTAAAATGGGTATAAGAAGGGCACCCAAATCTACAGACTTGAGAAACACTTCTGGAACCAAGAGGAACCTCTGCCTGGAGAAGAGCTGATAGCTGAGGAAGAAGTGCTGCCCTGCCAGTGACTGTGCTTTGGGGAGCTTTCCTGCAGTGCTGCTTCTGCCAGAGTAAGAGGGCAAAGACTGGACTTTGTGTGCCTTTCATCTTGTGAAGAAATCTCCAAGGGCTTGAGTTAGAGCTTGCCTCCTGTTGTTTGAAGTCTCAGGGACAGCAAAGACTTATCTCTGCCAGCACCTGGAGTCTTTGGAGAGACTCCTGCCCCGACAAGTGGTGCCCTATCCAGTTCCTGGGCCCTTGAAAGGAAAGCTGGTGGAAATCCAAGGAAATCGACTTCGGACGACTCCGGACCGACGCCGCTGCTGAATCCGGTAACGCCGCCTGCACCTGACACCGTGACCCTCGCTGGAACGCGACGCTCTTCGCAGGCCCGATGCCGCTGCAGCCCCGCTGAAGTCCGTGACTCCGTGGAAGTCACCGCACCACGTCGTGACGGACGCCACTCGAAGTGCATGGATTCAACATTTCGCACAGACGCCGCGATCCCCGACTTCGCGCATCGGCTTGTTTTCACTCTTCACCAAAGGTACTGTACTTGGGGGTCTAGACGACTCCGTGTCCGGCGCCGCTGGTGTCGGCTTGTTGGGAAACGACTCCGTCACGACGCCGTGTTAGCATCTCATCGAAGCATTTTTGTTTCTAAGAGCTATTTTTGAGTTTAATCTCTAAAAAAATTCATAACTTGTCTTGTGTATGTCGGATTTTTGTCGTGTTGGTCTTGTTTTGTTTAGATAAATATTTCCTATTTTTCTAAACTGGTGTTGTGTCATCTTATAGTCTTTTCATTGAGTTACTGTGTGTGTTGGTACAAATACTTTACACCTAGCACTCTGAGGTTAAGCCTACAGCTCTGCCAGGCTACCAAGGGGGTAAGCAGGGGTTAGCTGAGGGTGATTCTCTTTTACCCTGACTAGAGTGAGGGTCCTTGCTTGAACAGGGGGTAACCTGACTGTCAACCAAAGACCCCATTTCTAACAGCGGCCATTAAGTAGGTCATAATTTTCAGAAACATAAATTTATAATCAAAATAATTCATACCTTAGTTTATAAGTGTAATTACATATAGACAAAATATTAACGATAACATTTCAGCTCTCACAGTCCCAAGGAGAAGTGAATTCCTCTTTACTCCACTCTTTTGCTTGTGATTTACATGGGCTTGCCATGTTAACATTGCACAATTTCGTTTGGGTTTGCAGTGACCATGTAGTGCAGTGTTGGACTGCTGACAGGGCAGACTGGCAGTGCCAGAAGGGCTGGTCAGACAGGTCAGTGTGTTGACCCTATTTGTCTGTTTATGGGTCTGTTTTATACTCAGGTGGGCCTGTTTTGACTCTTGGTTTACATGACATTATCACAAATATTGGCAGCAGAAAGCACAAATACAAGCCATCTCGAGTACTTTGCAAAACCTCTACTCAACTTGTTTTTATAAGTTCAAAACAGCCGAATTTGCAAATAAGGGTCACTGTTTTTAAGCTGATTCGCTCACAGGGGATACATTTATTTGGGTACCCTGTCATATTTTCTCTCCTAGTCAGTCGGACCAAGGTTTGGAGTATTTCGATTTGGAATGTTGTCTTACAAAGCCAGCCTTTTTGGACAGTGAAGACTTTGAATTTAGAATCTGTTTGAAGCATGTGCATCAGTGTAACAAAACATTGTCTATGAGAGAGTCAGCATCAAATACTGTAGTAAAAAATTGGACTCGTCTTCAACTTGTCAAAACCCCAAACATTTATATAGCTCCAGGTGTTGAACACTGTAGAAATCCCTTTTGCATCTCTCTTTATGATTTGCCTTTGGGTAAATGCATGTCTATAAAAAAAAGTGAATCAAAGAAAGATTACTTCCCAAGTATTTCTGCAGATAATAAAGGGAAAACCTACAAAGAAGCAGCATGCTGATGCCCTATGGATTAGATAGATCAGAGCATGGATTGTTACAAAGCGACCATCACATTCCCCTAAAGTACAGCCAGTGCCGGTGCCCAACAGGGACACAAGCCTTCTTCCAGATTACCCTGCCGATGCGACTGTAGGGTCCCTGCAGAAAACCCTGAAATAACATCTCTCTTAAATGTCTCTCCAAAATGGTGAGACAATCTGTGAAACTAGAGAATTGAACACCGGTGTGTGTTCTTGCTCTTGCGTCTCTGAGGCTCTCAGTAATTGTTTAGCAATCTAAACCTGCCAGCATGTTTGCTGCCCTGCTGTGCACCTCTGCTGTTTCCTGTTTCATAATAAAAATAAGGCAAGCATCTTGCTATAAAGACAGAAAAAGACAAAGGAGACGAGTAGCGCTTCCAGTCTGACTCATAACTAAAGCCCACGTTTTCACTTTGTTAGCATAAAAGCTTAATTATGCGAGCTTTTGCTCAGTTGAATAGATTTTATGTTCAAACCTTTACTCACTTATGTTCTGTTTTAGGGGCTTTATGGCTAACAAACGAGGACCACATCCTGTCATGCATCCTAGTTTTCTGGCAGTTTTTGGTTGGATTGCAGAATTCTGTTCAAGCTGAGCCAGCCGCCTTTCAATCAAAGACATTTTATTTACTGCTAAGAAAGCGATACATGTTTTTCAGAAATCATACTGAAAGCCAAGCAAATATTTTCCAAAAGCCATAGCACTGCCAGCTTTGTGCCAAGATGCAATTGCGCAGAGCGCTTAAACGTCTGACTCGCAAACGATGTTGCATTTATATTCGGAACCTGCAGCAGGGTCGAACTGGGTCACAAAATAGGACGGCACGAAAATATACAAAAATGGCCTCCATTACTGAATTAGGCAGCTAAAAAAGTGGTCCTTTCTTGCAGGTTCGAGCTGTTTACAACTTGTGTAGACACGCTGTATAAATGTGCTTTGCAAAGTATGGAAGAGTGCACAGATTTAAGCTGGCTGCAGGCGATATTTGTGCTAAAATGCGGTAAATCAACAATAAAAATCTGCCCTCCAGACCATTAACAGGCCCACAGTCAAAAACCAGGACCACAAACTGACCTATCAGAAAAGCGCTTTGGGCAGTCTGACTCTGATCTATAGTTGTAAAAAATATTATTATCATGCCTATTTCCGTCTATTTGTCTGTGTTCACTTCGGTTGGGTCGATAAAGGAACTACCTGAATCCCATGGGGCTGCTCTCCTATCGGATAATAAGGACACTATTTTCTTTGGATAAGAAAATCTCAGTATAAGGGGCGAACCTCAGTTCACAATTAAAAACAACAGAGGCCAGGAGAACTAGGAATGTTGCTAGTGTCCCCTTGGGATTCTTAAGAATTATGCTACAATTAAGGCTCATGAAATGAGACAAACATGCATTCCAAGTAATAACAGACTACCTTGAATGGTCTGTTACAAGGGAAGAATGACCTTATTTGGAGCTTGTTGGAAATGGCAGTTTTTTCAGGGTCATCTCTAAACTTTTTGCTTCCTTTCTCCTAGTTTCTCTGACCTGTTTTTGTTGGCTTTAGGACTCTGGTGCTTTACCACTGCTAACCAGTGCTAATGTGCATATGCTCTCTGTGTAAATTGTACTGGTGATTCAATTATCCCTGATTGGCATCTTTGATTTTTTATTAAGTCCCTAGTAAAGTGCACTAGTGGTGCCCAGGGCCTGTAAATCATATGCTACTAATGGGCCTGTGGCACTAATTGTGCCACCTACATGAGTAGCCCTGTAAACCTGTCTCAGACATGCCACTGCAGTGTCTGTGTGTGCAGTTTTAAGCTGCCAATTTGACTTGGCAAGTGTTCCCACTTGCCAGGCCTAAACCGTCCCTTTTTATACATGTAAGGCACCCCTAAAGTAGTCCCTGGGTAGATCCATGGGCAGGGTGCAGTGCATGTTAAAGGTGGGGCATATTTTGATGTGTGTTACATGTCATAACAGTGAAATACTGCTAAATTCAGTCTTCACTGTTGCAAGGCCTATCTCTCTCATAGGTTAACATAGGGGCTACCTTTAAATATTATTAAAGTTAGATTCCCTTTGAGAGCAGATAGAAATGTGGAGTTTGGGGTATCTGAAATCACAATTTAAAAATACATCTTTTAGTGAAGTTGTTTTTATGATTGTTAGTTTGAAAATGCCACTTTTAGAAACTAGGCATTTTCTTGCTTGAACCATTTTGTGACTCTCCCTGTTTGTGGATTCCCTATGTTTGGACAAATACTTTATACATTCCTTCTGAAGTCAAGCCTGCCTTTTCGTGCCAGGCTACCAAGGGGGGTGAGCGGGGGCTAACTGAGTGTGATTCTCCTTTACCCTGACTAGAGTGAGGGTCCTTGCTTGGTCAGGGTGTAACCTGACTGTCAACCAAAGACCCCATTTCTAACATTGGTGACCAGCAGTGAGGATTGAACTGGTATTTTTACTTGACATAGAGTGATTAAGGGTACACTATTGTTTCAGTGCAGACCATTACACAACCACATACTGCTTTTCCTTTTTGTTCCCTGGTGTCCTCCTGGATATTGTTGATACTTGGACTCTGGCTATGGTTTGCACCTGTGAAGCCTTTGCAGAATGGAAGTCAACTTCTGGCACCTATTCATCTATTCATCTATACAAAGAGAGAGCTAAATGTTTTCGGCAAGGAAGGGGGACTGGCTGTGAAGAGGAGGTCCAGAAGGGAGGATTGTGAGACAGCCTTGTTTGTTATGAGTTGAAACACTGCCAGGCAGCACTACCAGTTAATCCTGAGGAGGAGGATTACTCTGATAAGGAGGGCAGTGCCCCTGAATGGGAACCAGAGAGAGAGAAATGGAGACTAGTTTGTGAGTAGAGGCTGAGACAGCTAGATGAAGAGCTTGAGAGGGCTGAGAGAGCCTTAACCCTGGGAAAAGAAATGTTTGCAGATCAAGAGTTGAGCGCTGTGAAGAACTGAAGCTGGAAGCCATGAGGGCTGAGTCCAGTTCAGATGGTGGCAGCAAAAGTGTTACATCCAATACTGATGAAGAAGTGTACATGCCCAGAGACTTGGGGGGTCATTTTGACTGCCTGGAGGGAACCGCCGAATAACCGCACCGCGGTCAAAAGACCGCGGCGGGCGTTCTGGCTTTCCCGCTGGGCCGGCGGTCGACCGCCAGAAGGCCGCCCGCCGGCCCAGCGGGAAACCCCCCTCAACAATGAAGCCGGCTCCGAATGGAGCCGGCGGAGTTGTAGGGGTGCGACGGGTGCAGTGGCACCCGTCGCGATTTTCAGTGTCTGCAAAGCAGACACTGAAAATCATTATGGGGCCCTGTTAGGGGGCCCCACGACACCCGTTCCCGCCATCCTGTTCCTGGCGGTAAAAACCGCCAGGAACAGGATGGCGGGAAAGGGGTCGGAATCCCCATGGCGGCGCTGCAAGCAGCGCCGCCATGGAGGATTCCCTGGGCCAGGGGTAAGCCGGCGGGAAACCGCCTGTTCCCCTTTTCTGACCGCAGCTTTACCGCCGTGGTCAGAATGGCCCAAGAAGCACCGCCAGCCTGTTGGCGGTGCTTCCTCTGCCCTCTGCCCTGGCGGTTTCAAACCGCCAGGGTCAGAATGAGGTCCTTGGTGCCCAACTTAAAGGAGAGGGTTTACATAGACCAGGAGGTTCAGGGGTATGAGGTATCTCCAGTGATGCGCAGGGTTGCTGAGGTGGTTTGGGGAACTGGCATGGGGAGTCATATTCCTTGTAGTGGGAGGGACACTCTACTGGCCCTAGGTGAGAGTGACAGGGAGAGGGGTTCCCCCAGGTAGAGGTTCTGGTTGTGGAGTGTGGAGACACCCCAGGAGTGGGTTGAGTGTCAGGGAAAGTCAGGTACTGTGTCACCAGTCTCAGGAGGGTGATGTGGGGTACTGTTTCCAGGCTGAATCACTGGATGGTTGGGTGAAGGGTAGTTTGGCCAACACATGTGAGGGGCTGTGTGATGTGATTGCTGGAGATCATCTGTCCAGTCCTTTAGAAATATGGAGTTTGGGGTCTCTCAACTCACAATTTAAAAATACATATTTTAGTTAATTGGTTTTAAGATAGTTAGTTTGAAAATGCCACTTTTAGAAAGTAGGCATTTTCTTGCTTAAACCATTCTGTGACTCTGCCTGCCTCTGGTTTCCCTGTCTGAGTCAGTTTGACAGTTGGGCTGTTTGTGAATCCCCTCTAGACAGTGAGACGAAGGGAGCTGGGGTGTGAACTGCATATTCTGATGAGCCATCTGTGCTAGAGCGGAGGGAGGGGTGGCCACTTACACCTGAATGGGCTGTGCCTGCCATCTCACAATGCAGTCTTCAACCCCCTGATCTGTGTCTGGGGCCTGGCCTCAGCAAGGCAGGGTCCTGTGAACAACAGAGAATTGCCTTTGAAGTTTTCCTATTTCAAAGGCAGAAAGGGGTGTAAGTAGTGGACTGAAAACCCCAGACTTTAGATTTTTTCAAGATCACTTCTGGATTCAAGAGGAATCTCTGCCAAGGAGAAGAGCTGAATTGCTGAGGAGAAATGCTGCCCCTGCCTGCGACTGTGCTTTGTTGGGCAATCCTGCAGTTGCTGCTTTTGCCTGTGAAAGAGGACAAAAAATTGACTTTGTTGTGCATTCCTGCTTGAAAAGAATCTCCAAGGGCTTGAACTGAGCTTGCCTCCTGTTTTGAAGTTTCAGGGTCTTCAAATACTTCCTCTGCTAACATCTGGACTCTCTGCTGGGACTCCTGCCCTGCCAAGTGGTGCCCTATCCAGTTCCTGGGCCCTTAAAAGGTGAAGTTGGCAGAAAAGAGCTGAAAATCCATGCACAGAACGTCGTGTGGGGAAATTTTCAATGCACCATCTGCAACACAGCTTTGTGGCTGAAATCGACGTTCCACCTGCATTCCGGCTGGGAGATCGATGCATCGTGTCTGGGGAAATAACATGTAATACCCTCTTGCAGATTCTGATAATGATGCAAACCCCACACAGCGTAGTTTTCTAACATCGTGCAACTGGACTTTCCTAGCATCTTCCGTGGGCGTCAAAGTCACCCTGACTCTGTGCGGACCTGAGGTGCCCCGTCTGGAAATTGATGCATCGCTGACCAGGCCAGAGAAGGAAACACCGCACAGCCTCACTTGCGAGTAAGGAATTGATGCATTGCTACCCTTTTCCGGTGCACGCTCACCCCTGCGGCTTCATTTTTGACACTTACCAGGTACTTTGTGCAAACTCAATGTTTACATTGATTTCTATGGAGTAAGACTCTTAGGGGGTTATTACAACTTTGGAGGAGGTGTTAATCCGTCCCAAATGTGACGGATATACCACCAGCCATATTACGAGTTCCATAGGATATAATTGACTCGTAATACGGCTGGTGGTATATCCGTCACTTTTGGACTTTTTGAACGCCAGCCGAAGACCCCATTTCTAACAAAAATAGAAATAGAAACGTGGTATTGTGCAAAAAAAGGTAAGTAGCAGAAAATGCACAGCTATTTCATTAGGGCATAATGAGGAAATGAGAAGGCTGTGGTAAGTATGTTCGTTTGAGTTGCATCCTTTTGTGCTGCAGCTTTGTATGGCACCTGCAAATATACTTTGGGTCGAAGGCACTGCCTTAGCTTCTGAGATCTGTCAAACTACTGCAACTATTAAACCAATCTAGACATTAAGCTGTGCCTCAGACTAAAGGGCGAGACTATCCAATGTTTCTTATTCCCTGAGCCTTTTCTGCATCATCTGCTAAACTATGAAACCACATTCCAGAATCTGTTTGGTGTCTCAATAATACTTTTAAAAAAAATGTAGTTACACTTTTATATTGGCGCTACTGGTACAAGTAGGTTTCACTGCATGTTAAGGGAAACAAGCATCAGAATGCCACCTATGGTGAGCATTGAGCTATCGAAATAGAGTTTTTATACTTCAACATAACACAGCAGCTTTGGGAAGTGGATCAGGCATCTTGTGGGAAAAGGAGCCCCCACCCCTTGTATTATCTATGCTAGCCAGAAGTTCTTCATTTCAGCAAGTCTTCTTTTCTGTAAGATCTAACATCACCTCTGTACTTCAGTAAAGCCATTATCAGATATACCATTAAGACAGCCACCACTGAAAAGGTATGGGCTGAATTATAACATCAAAGTCTGATGGTAACTTTGTGTACTGGGCAAATAACTTTTATCCAGGCCCTGCTAAAATGACATTTAGCAGCATTCTTATGACTTAGATGAATTGCATTTTTTCGGCACAAAACTGTGAAATTATTAGGAAAGTACATATATTATGTGAAATACACTTAGGTAACCAGCTCGGGAATATTGCATCTGAGGTATGCACTGGCAAACAGAACATGGGTGACGAGGTTCATAAAGCATGTTCTGCCAGAGCACACAATCATGTTTACTGTTCCAGCAAGGCATTTCTTCTAGAACCTAGGGCCAGATGTACAAAGCATTTTTAAAATCGCAAAGGGGCCGATTCGTAAAATCGGCCCCTTTTGCGACTTGAAAAATGCTTTTTTGGATGAATAAAGCCCAAACTGCGATTACCGAATCGCAGTTAGGGTTTTGCGATTCGGTATTAGGAAGGGGCGCGTCAAGGGCATCCCTTCCTAATACAGAATCCAAATGGTAAGTATGATTGTTTTGTGACCGCGAATGCGGTCGCAAAACAATCGCAGTTAGCACCAGTTTCAAACTGGTCCTAATCCATTTGCAAACGGTAAGGGGTCCCAATGAGACCCCTTCCCCTTTGTGAATGGCAGCAAAAATATTTTTTCAGAGCAGGCAGTAGTCCTAAGAACCACTGCCTGCTCTGAAAAAGTGAAAAGAAAACTTTTCATTTTTGTTTTTGAAATGCATCTCGGGCTGCATTTTAAAAAAAACGGCTTTATTTAAAAGCAGTCACAAACTTGGTAGTCTGCTGTCTCCAGCAGGCCACCATCCCTGTGAGGGTGGCCATTCCCAATGGGTCGGCAATTGCGACTACCTCATGAATATTCATGAGGTAGGTCATTTGCGACCCCATTGGGAATCGCAAACAGTGTAAAGTACACTGATGTACATCTGGTTTTGGGACTCGAAAATTGTGAGTCTCTGAGACTCGCAGTTTGCGAGTCGCAAAACCTGATCTTTGTACATGTGGCCCCTAGTCTCTTGCGGGTGCAAATTACATACAAAAGCATAAACAGGAGAAAAAAGCGTGACAAATATGACACTCTTTAAAGAAACATTAAAGGAAGTTTACACTTGTTAAATAAAAATTTTGTACTGACCTACTTTTAACCATCTCTAAAACAGTGGCATTGCTTTCTTTTGACGTTTATGGCAACAATAATTTCTGCGGCTCTTAATTAAAAAGTTGGCCCTTAACTAGCAAGCTCTCCCCTTTTTAACTTGGCTTTGATCTTCCTTTCTGTAATCTTTTAACTTTAGTGATTTATTAGTTGTTCCATTCTTACATCTTCCTATATCTACAACACCGTAAGTCTTGAGCTCATCCCAAGCTACCGAGGGGTGAGACAAGTGTTCTTGATAAGAAATCTGTGTGATCTTGGCAATAATATGTAGAACAAGCATTGGCAAAGCAAATAGGACCTGCCTGTGTGAGATCTGTTGTCTTTGTTGGAGTGGAGTACAATTGTGTAGCATGGAGTGGAATGGCATGGTGTGTGGTGGAGTGGAGCAGCACTGTGTGTTGTGGAGTGGCATTGTGTGGCATAGATTGCCATTGTGTGGCCTGGAGTAGTTTGGAGTAGATTGGAATTGTGTGGGGTGGAGTGGCATAGAATTGTGCAGTTCGAAATTATGTGGTGTCAAGTGGAATTGCTTGAAGCGGCGTGCAATTGTATGGAGTAGAGTGAAGTGGAATTGTGTGGCATAGAATTGTGTGGTGTGGAGTGGAATTGAGTTCAGTGGAATGGTGTTGTGTAGCTTAAAGGGAATTTGTGCGGCATGCTGTTGAATTGTGTAGAGTTTGTGGAATTGAGTACAGTGGAACTGAGTGGAGTGGAATTCTGTGGCATTGAGTAGTGTGGAAGCATGTGGCATAGAGCAGAACTGTATGGCGCGGAGTGGAATTGTGTGGTGTAGAGTAATTGTGTGGTGTGGCCTGGAATTTGGTGGCTTGGAATTGTGTAGTGACTAATAAGGAACAGCCTGCCAGCGATGGTTTTCAATGTCAGTGACGTCCATGGACAGAACCATTAGCCACATGATAACCTAGCAAGGCTGTTGTGATGATTACAGCATTGAATGTGTTCATACTCCTTAGGGCCTATTGCAAGTGTATTAAAAACATATGTGAAAAATTACTGATCTTAGTTCTGTATGAGCTTCATTTTGTGAAGAACCACTTCCAAAAAGTCTGAAACATTATCTTTTTGTTATATTGCATTCATCAGTGAGTTTTGTTTTTTACTCTGAATGCAAATATAGATTATTCTTTTTTTTTTAAATCAAGGGCAAAGTGCATGCTATGTTCGAGCCATCAGAAGCACTGTTGGTGGAGCGCCTGTGTGCCACCAGAAACTTGCTTCACCCGAGCTCTTAGCACTAGCACATTCAACACCCATCTATTGCACAATTTAAACAGGCATTGGCAAAGCCAACAGGACTTGTGTTG
Organism: Pleurodeles waltl; assembly: GCF_031143425.1. Taxonomy (NCBI): domain Eukaryota; kingdom Metazoa; phylum Chordata; class Amphibia; order Caudata; family Salamandridae; genus Pleurodeles; species Pleurodeles waltl. The sequence goes on along the minus strand of NC_090444.1, from coordinate 225,615,525 downwards.
GCTGCCAGCTTATCAGCAATTCTTGTTTAGTTTTGTTATGGTTTTTGCAAGGCCGTAACTCATTATTAATTCAGCCAATTGATGAAGTGGGCTGACTCCTAGCCCCTTGATGCAGGCAGGCTATAATGGGTCAAAGAAAAATGTGAATGACACAACCACAGCTGAATGGATGAAGTGCGGATTAAGCCAGCCTCTTGCCTTTAAGGAAAGAAAGATAGAAAGAACGGAGGAAAGACAGAAAGAAAGAAAGAAAGAAGGAAAGAAAGAGAGAAAGAAAGAAAGAAAGAAAGAGAGAAAGAAATAATTTGGCAGAAGAAAGGAAAGAAAGACGGATAAAAGAACAGAACAAAGAAAAAAGAAAGCAAGAAAAGAGGAAAGAAAGGAGAGAAGAAAGAATGAAGGAATGAAAGAGGAATGCAAGAAAGGAATAAAGTAAAAAGCAAGGAAGGAAAGAAGAAAGAAAGGAAAAAGAAAAATGAACTGAAGGAAGGAAAGAAAGAAGGCAGGAAAGAAGGCAAGGGGGAGCGAAAGCAGGGAGAAAGAAAGAAACAAGAAAAGAAAGAAAGGAAAAAGTGTTACTACTCCTGCAAATTAAAAACAATTAAGGTCAGTTTCCTTTTACTGGGCAAAGTTTATTAAAAAAGACATTTGTAAAAGTTAGTCCAGAATAAGTGTGCTCTGCGTTGTGTACTGCATGCATAGTAAAAAGAGGATAACTTCATGCAGAAAAGTTTTAAATGGGTACAATCTGACAAAAAAATAACAACAGTCAGATAAATATAGGACACTTCAAAATGAATTTACTACAGGATTTCCAGAAGACTGGAAATAATAAAGTTGGAATATGCTTTCTGCAGGAAGACCTGGTAGAATGCATCCTGCTCTCACATAAGACTTTGGGCACAAAGGAACTACTTTGTGTGCGGATGTGTTCATTGTGAGAGTGCAAAATGCAGTCATTGAAAGTGAAGTTAACCAGTGGCTCAAGAAGGCTAAAACATTTCCCCATGTATGCTGTAGTGAATGGAAGAAAAATGTGTATGACACAACAACAGACCAATTGAGGAAATGAGCTAGCTGAAAGCCCCTTTAAGTAAGTATATTATGCATATAATGTAATTAAAATCAAAAGGTCTTGGCCCTCCTTACGAGTCTGGCAGTCCTAAAACCGCCAGACTCCTAGTGGCGAATGGACCACTGCGGTTGTGGCGGTCTGACTGCCACATTACGACAGTGGCGGAGCCGCCACGGTCTGACAGCTGACACCAACAGGTTGCCGCCAGTCAACAGCCTGGCAGTCTAGGCGGTTGTAATCCGCCAGGGTGGCGCTGCATGCAGTGCCGCCCTGGAGATTATGACTTCCCAATCCGCCAGGCTTTTCATGGCGGTTGGACTGCCATGGAAAGGCTGGCCGAATAGAGGTGTTGGGGGCCCCCATGGACAGCATCCGTCTCGCTTTCCACTGCCTGAATTATGGGCCACCGTCAATGTTAAGGCCCTGTTTCCCACTGGGCTGGTGGGCGGAAAAGCTGAAGGGACAGCTGTCACATCATGTAGCAGAACCAGTTTCCTAGTCAGGGGCAAGGGTATGTTTAGAGTAGTGGCAAGGGTAGTTCTGATTCTGGTCCAATGACAGAGCAGGTCTGGACAGTCATAGAGAATGAGGGCAGTAGCGCAGCTGGTACCAACAAACCTCCAACAATTTGTTAGGAGCCCAATACCAATTGTGAAGGTCTTGAAAAGGCAGAATTTCATTCTGGACTCACAGACACCCCTGTCTAATTTCTCTAAACCCTTTTCCAATTCATCTTCCTTGTAAATGATCCCTAGGATATGTTGCAACATGATTTGCAAATGCAGCAGGAATGGCTGGGAATGTAATATTAAGAGGCTGTAAAACCCTGACATCACACCTTTGTGACGAGCCCAAAGTTTGAGATATCTCCACTTCTGTGTGTTGGGTATATGGTAGGCTAGGGCGGAGCTTGTGGAGTTCTTCTATGTGGAGCTTTGCAAGCTTTCACTGAATTCTGCCAGCGGGCAGAGCTGCTCAATGAGCACATTTGCGCTACGTTTTTGACATTTAGGAGTGTGATGTGCGTTCTTGCACTGAAAACTGCAGACAAATGCACAATGCGGTTCGTATGTGCATGGACATTTTGTTTTTTACTGTTTCTGTGCATTGTGCTGGGCCTGACTTTTAATCCACCCACAGGCCCTCATTACGACCCTGGCGGTCGGTGGTAAGCGGCGGTAAGACCGCAAACATGCCGGCCGCAAAAAAATGGAATTATGACTGTGGCGGTTACCGCCTCGGTCATCCGCCACTTCACCATTCCGACCGCCATGGCGGTGAAGACCGCTGGGCTGGAGATTGGGGTCTCCAGCCCGGCGGTCGTCACCAGACCCCCGACGGTATCAGGACCCTGCATACCGCCATGGATCTCTGGTGGTTGGGAACCGCCATGAGATCCATGGCGGTAGGCACTATCAGTGCCAGGGAATTCCTTCCCTGGCACTGATAGGGGTCTCCCCACCCCCAGCTACCCCCCAGGAATACTCCCCCCCGCCAACCCCCAAAGGTGGCACAACCCCGCTCTCCACCCCGACCCCGAACATGCACATATACACACCCCTACCCGCACACACCCCCAACATGCACATATACACACCCCTACACGCACCCCCCCAACATGCACATACACACACCCCTACACGCACACATACACCCCGACAACACATATCTGCACACATACACACAGACATGCACACCATCCGACCCGCACACATTTCCCATACACAAAACACCCCCCGCACGCATACACTCACTATCACCCCTCTCCACTCCCACACACACACCCCCATGCATGCACACTACACACAACACCCCCCTTTCCTAACGAACGATCAACTTACCTTGTCCGTTGATCCTCCGGGAGGGGACAGGATCCATGGGGGCAGCTCCGCCACCAGAACATCATCACCAGAACACAGCCACACCGAATCATGGGATGTGATTCAGTGGGTGGTGTTCTGTTGACGTGGCGGTGGAGGCTGAGCAACCTTCACTTTCCCGCTGTCCGCCAGTATGGCTGCTGGCAGCTTTCCGGACGGTGGGCTGCCAGCGGTGATAATACGCGGTGCGGAAGACCGCCACCACTGGCGGTCTTCAGCACGGCGGTACCTCGGCCGTCTTGCGAAAAGACAGCCGAGGTCGTAATGACCCCCACAGTCTTTTCAATCCCTCCCTTTCTAATTCATCCACCCCTCATTTTTTTTTTATGTATCAGTGCATATTTTTATCTTTGCCCATTTTATGTTTTTGTCATTTTTTCAGTTTTTCCTGACTTTTGGTCATTTTTTGGTTTTCCCTTTACTTTTTGTTTTTTTCACTCTTCCTTCGTTCCTTCTCCTATTTCTCCCCCTGTTTTTTCCACCAGGGCAGAACAGGGCAGAAAAGGGATAGGCAGCGCCAAGAGGTGCAGCCCGCACCATTTCTTCTGAGGTAGAGGTGGCAAAACGTGTCCTTTTTGTGCAGCGCTACCTTCCTCCATGCTGGCAGCAGGTGGCAGGCCTAGGAGCGGTTACGTCCTGTGGAAGCATCGACTACTATTGGGGAGGGTGCACTGATGTGCATTGGCACACTGGGGTCCTGCGTGACCAGTGGCAATTAATGCACAACTGGGCGGACATACTGCCCAGAAGCAGGATCTGCTCCACCAGCTGGGTGTCGATGTGTTAGGGCTTAGTGAGTAGTTATTTATTCGTTGTGCGTGCTCTACAATTCTAATTTTTTTCAAATTGCAATGATGACGCTCAGAGGTAAGTTATGTTTATGTTACAACAAATATTATGTGAACCAGTTTGAGCTAGCCAGGTGCTCAGGTCTACCTAATCGTACTTGTCAGCAATCGTTTGGACTGATTATTTAGGAAGTCATGCAGACTCACCTGTCCTGTCACTAAGATAATGGTAGTAATAGTAAGTAACATCAGTACGTTAGCATTCTCTTCTCTGTGCGTTTCTTTATTTAGCTCAGACAGTCCCAATCCCAATCTCCTAGTGATGTGTAGTATGCATCTTTGCAGTGAAAAGGGAGACTGAGTTAGCCCCTCAAAGGTGGTTGAGAAGCAAAGAACATTCGCCGCAATGCATTAGTAGTTACAAATGTAGTTTAGGAAATTTGGACTAGGACTTTTGGAAATTAATAGGTCAAATCAATACTAGTACTAGAGTGATCTGATTTAGAAAAGTACAATGTTACTGCGTTTGCCTTTCCCTGCCAGGGAGATTAATTGTACTATTAATCTATTTTTTTAATCTTCTTTATTTCTTTCCTCAGCACCCAAGGGCCAGAAGAGGGCTTGGGAGGTGAGTCAGGGGAGACGAGGGTGACATCACCAGTGCAGCAGCTAGCAGGTCCGCTGATCCCAGTAGGTCCTGTCTGTTATATAATTATTATTTCCCTAACTTTTACCTCTGCCCGTTTAGAATAATCTTCCTTTTTTTTTTACTGTTCCTACATTTTTTGTCTCCTCGTCTCCATTCTATCTAAGGTTTGCCAAATTTTTGCTTTCCCTGCGTTATCTGTTTTTTTACTATATTTCATGGTTCTGTTGCAATTTTCCTTCTGTCTGTACTAGTCTGTAGCTTTCTTTTGCTTTGTTAGTAAGCTTTCCCTCTCCACTACACCTGAATAGATGCAGCAAGGGCTGCTACCTCTCTCAGTCTTCTTAAAAATGAAAAATTATACTGTATCGCCAAAGTGGAGGTACATTTGCACTCTTCTCTGAATGCCCATCACTCTTGGGTGACTGGTTAAACCTGTCCAGTACGTAAGCAAGAGTGTTGAACTTTCAGCTTTTATTTGTGCAGTAAAGGAGAAGACCTATGTATTGAACATCAGAAACTGTATTGTAGAGTCATGGAGAAGGACAGAGGGAAGGTAAGCCTCATGAGGAGTCAGGAGTGTACCAAGAAGACTCAGAGGCAGACAAAGAGCATAAGGAGTTTCATGTTTGAGCCAGCAATACAGCACAAACACTCAGCAGCCTTTCCCAAATCATTGCAACTAACTTCAGTCCAAAGAGCTGAAATCTAGGCTGCAGAGGCATCGTCATCATCATGGTTTCCCTTTGAGGTTGATAACTTCCTTCTTCTGGCTGTTGAGGTAGTTTCACCCTGATTCCTTCCATCCTTCTTCTAATTATGAGTAACTCTGTCCCAGTCCCGACCCATTCAATATAGACCAGTAGTGCTCTGCTGTTGAAGAACAAGTAGAGAAGCGGAATTAGAGTAGTAGATTTGTGTTTGTTAACTAAAGTGACAGGTCTGGTCTCTTAACAGCCAGAAAGAAGGAGTGGACCCTTCAAGTAAATTTCACTAAGTTTGAAAAGGCCAATCACCTTCAGGTAAAATGATTACGCATCAGGTTCCAAACATTGCAAATCATCAAAATCAAGTTTACAAATTATTTAAACACCCTTTCCTACCATCTACTACTACATAAAACATTGATCATCACTCACAACCACGCAATAATATATCATGACTCATTGTTGCAATAGTTAATAGTTAGTTACCTCTTCCAATCCAAGCACAGTGTTAGGTACACAATTGTATCTCCACTATGATGCAAGCAACACATTGGAATTTGTCATTTGCACTCACTGGCAGTCTTGTAAATCAATGATCATCTAGGGCAGCGCTGCTAGGTGATGCAGTCATTGTCTCCAATGTCCTGGAATAAGGAGGCTTCTTCACTGCACACTGACTAGACTAAATAATGTGGGGTAGCATAAATCAGACACAAACTTAATTTTCTACTAGATATATCTTTTTTGGGGGCAAAGGAAGAAGTTCACAATAAATAATTAAGAAGTACTATGGCTGCATACTCAGTCAGTCAGGGAAGTAGAATTCATCCTTAAACTCAGGCGGTTCAGGCGGTTCAACCAGTAGTTGGTCAACTAATACACTTGACTCTGACCAGTCATCCTCCATTCCCTGTTTCACAGTTTCATGAACAGTGTAATAGTGTGGAATGAAGTGTTAGTTCATTTAGATCAGGGTCAATCTCTCCAAGGTTTGAGGTGAGAGACTGGTCCTTCTCACTGTGACAACTGTGCCAGCTGCACTGAACATATGTGCAGCAAACACCCTCGCTACAGGATAGCCAGATACTTTTTTGCCATCTTGTTGAGCACTGACCATTGGCGCATCTTTGTATACTGATACACCAATGGGTTTTGATCCACATAGATCCATTTTGGGTCATCCAGATACTCCTAGAACATTCTCTTAATGATCATTGGTGTTGCCACTTGCTCAACCTCTTTTGCCTTTGCCTCTGCACTGGACTTAATACCTGCCACTTGACATCGAGCTAATGCAGAGGTTGGGGCCAATCCTTCTGTTCCTGTAGTTATGGTTTTTGCCAGTGTTCTTTTTGCTGCTGTTGGCTGCTGTGAGACAAGACAGCCCTCTCTGGAAGTTGAAGGTGGCACCCTAGAGCTTCTACCAGGGTGTGGGACTCTAGCAATTTCCAGCCGTTTTTCTTCCAGGTCCCTGGCTTGCTAAAAAATCCACCTCTTGTATTTCAAAACATTCCCTTCAGAAAAAGGAATTAAAGTGGCCAGAATGTTTTGTACCATGGCACAGTTGTACTCTATGGATGAGATGATGTCATTTTGAAACCATGCATTACAAGCCAAGAGAAAGACTAAGCTCTCAACCAAGGTATGCACTTCTGGGTTTTCATACACACCTGTGACTGCAAACCTTCCAGACAATGTCTTTAGCTGGTCCTGTAGCAGATGCAACAATGTGATAGCTTGGCCCATCGTACTGACCTCCTTGCTAAAGTTCCATGTGGAAACCTAAAAAGGTAGTAGCATCTGTGTCAGACATTGGACTAGGCCCATTTACCCGGATTCATGGTCAAAGCTTTCCCACTTGCATCCCCTTCTCTTTGAACAAGATAGTCATTAATCTGTCTGTATTGCTCAAACAGACATTGCAACATGTAATAGGTCAAGTTCCAACATGTTGGCACCTCCTGTATGAGGGCTTTACCTGGTACTCTAGTAGCACGCTAAAGAATCCTCAACTGCTTCCGGGATTTAAACGAATGGCTGAAATGAGTGCAGATTCTGCTGCAGGTGGTCAGTTTGTTGCTGATCATGTCTTCGTTTTTTTAGAAACTCCTTACAACCAGGTCAATGCAATGCGCCAATCACAGGAGCTTGAAATAGCTACAATCTGACATGGCCTTCACTGTATTACTTCCATTGTCCATGGCAACAAATCCAATTCTGAAACCTCTGGATTGCAGCCATTCAAACACCTTGCTCTTAAATTTGTCCAAGATTTTTGCAGCTGTATGGGATTTCTCCATGGTGAACATGGTTACTGTTGAATGCCACGGATCACCCTTTAGTGTATCTTCAGCGTTGAGACCTGTAAATATCTGTTGCCTAACCCCCGCAAAAGTGATCCAGTGTGGAGTGATACACATGTAATCAGTTGCTTGACAACTGGTCCATATTTCTATCGTCAGGAGGACAGTGTGAACAGCACTTTGCTAAAAAGTTTGTCCAACCAATTGCAGCACAGCATGATGGAGTGCTAGAACAGCAACTCTGGCAAAATAGGTTTGACTTTGAACCTTCCATTTTGGGCAGATAGTCACCACAAATTCTAAAAGTTCCACTCCTCCCACAAAAGAAAAAATGAGGAGGTCCAACCCTAACATTTTAGCCAGCTTCCCATTGTTCAAATGTGACATTGGGTGGTTGTGGTTGTAGGGCCCCTCTTGTCTCAACAATTCTGTAATAGTAGCCTGGATTTCTTTCTTCTCTTGTACCACTGATACAGGTGACTTTTGAGAAGTAAGAGGTGGTAGACTCAATGTGGGTCTTGGGGCAATCACTGTATGCTGTAGTGTCTCCACCTAACTCTGAGTCTTCAGCCATTTTGAAGTCACTGAGGTGGGTGATAATGGTACACTGCTGGGGACAAGGCTGCTTTGTGTAAAGATGTCACCCTCTTCTTCCTCCTGACTTCCCACAGTGATTTGACTTGGCGCTGATGTTTGCTGGGTTTCCTTACCTTCACCACGACTATGTTCAGTAATTTTTTGTAAGGTGCTCCTCCCACCGGATTGCGTGATGTTTTTTCAGATGGGTCGTTTGGACTCCAGTACCATAGTGTAGATCAGGCATACCTCGACCAACACCTATGTGGCAAATGGAGCATATTGCAATTTGCTCCTCCTGCTGCTTGCTAAGTGTAAAAAAGTTCCAAACTGGAGGGGAGTACTTTTTTAGTGGACCAGTGGCAATGCTGGAAGAAGAACTTAAGGTAGGTGGGTGTGTCGTCAATTGACTCCCTACAGTGCATACTTCTACTGCGGTAGGAGTTGGTACAGGTCTCAGTTGGGGCTCTACAAATATGGGAGGCAGCTGTGCTACCTGTGCCATATCACTTGGAGCAACTTGAATAGGAGGCGTAATTTCAGAATCCTCTGTGCCAGAATCATAACAATGACTAGCTCGTCATCATCCTTCTCCTCCTCCCCCCCCCCCATAATTCTAAGACTTTCAGGTACTTTTCGTTTCCTTTGCCTCTCTGACATCTCCTGAACTCTGCAGGGGTCCACTCCATGTCCAGATCATCATCATCAGAAGAGGTGCCTAGAGAAGATGGTGGAATACCCTTCCTTTTCTTGCTGGAGTTCTGGGAGACAATGGTTCTAAAAGAGGAGGTTCTTGCTCGGCAGGAAGCCCAACCTCCTGTTCTGCTCGAACTTCAGGAAAATCTACCATTGCTGGCTGCTGTCCACTTTGCTCTGTTTCCTGAAACAATCGGGTACCGGTCAGCACACCAGTGGCGGAAAGCTGCTTCTTTTCACTGGCCACCTTCTTGGCAGCCCCTTTCTTTGGGCCATCTTAAAGCTGGCAGTTGGCAGTGGCAATAAGCTGCAGAAGCAGAAGATATTGGAGGACTGATGTGTTGTGTGGTTAGGTGTTTTAGACAGGCCTTCTGTTTGGCAGTGTTGTGGGTGATGTATCTTCTCTTGTGCACCTAAAAGCAAAAAAGGAAGAAAAACATTTTGTGAAATCTGGCATTTTTGAAGTTTGAATTAGTACAGACAAAAGCAATATAATTTAGAGTGGTTGGTTACTTATGTAATAATTAACAACAATTTATCCAACCACTCAAACGTCAACCACACCACCACAATATAGCATTTAATTTCCAATCAGATTAACACAACATACAAACATATCTCTTTGCTTTATGTGCATCTTCTAACCTGTGGCAGTCAGGGAAGTGCATGGCCAAATGGAATAATTCTTAAAAAAATGAAGGTTGGTGCGCACCTATGGCAGGCAAGGTGGTCCAGCAGGAAATGGAATAGTCATTAACAAAATGAATGATGCTAGTGAGTGGACAGTGCCCCTACTCTAAAGCACACGGGGGGTGTAGAGGAAAATTGAATTATACCTGAAACAATTAATGCTGTTGTGCGGCTGTGCACTCATGGAAGTCAGGAGTGGCTGGATTGAGCCAAGATGGAAAAAAAGAGAAATGAAAAAAATACAAAAAAGAAAAATTAAAATATATTTGAAACAATTAAACAAAAAAGCAAAATAAAACATTTAAATGAAAATTTTAAAATTAAATAAACACAAAATAAATATAATAATTTAAATAAAAAAATAAAATTAAAAAATGTGAAATTAAACAATTTAAAAAGAAAATGAATTACTGATATGTGTATGGGAGTAGGGAGGCCAGGAGGTGTCGGTGAAAAATGAAAAAAAAAATACATGTAATATAAATCACTGTTCATCATAATCATATTCATAATATACTTCTACTACAATGATCGTTAAGCATAATATTAAACTGATATCACATGGCAAAAGCACAGTGGCTGACTTGACAAAATTGCTGCCAGCCCCATGGTCAAACAACAACAGTGAGCAAGGAGGCATGGAGAAAAGGAACACATGCAAGCCTATGGCAAAAGCACACTGGCTGACTACACAAAATGGCCATCAGCCATATGATGAACCAACAAGCAAGGAGGCATAGAAAACAAAGAACACATTCAGGCCTATGGACACAGACTACACTTGGCATGGAAAACAAAGACAAATGGGGGCCTATGGCAAACACACTCACACACACACTTGCCAGAAAAAAGGAAGCATGGTATACTGAAAAAAACACTACCATTAATTTGGCAAAGCCAAACACGAAAATGAACTGAGCTATACACATTTTACAACTACACACATCCTTCTATGGCATCAAATATTACACCACAAATACACTTTTTGCAGAAAAAACATGAAATCCAAACAAAAAGCAACATTGTTAATTGAATCCAATGCCATCCCTGACTTACCTGCCCTAAGTTATGTTTTAATTAAAACAATATAACCCACAGAAACAGTTCTTACATGCACTGATGACTAGCACTGGGGCTACTGGCTGGATGGCCCATAGGCAGACTTGGACACCTAGGAAAATAAATGAATATTGCAAATGTAAAAAACATGAAGAAAAGGTACTGAACTGTGCAGGTGGGGTGATGCAGGTGGTAGCACTGCACAGGTGCCTCGACCGCCAGCATGGCTACTGCTGGATTTCCACCCTTATTGTGGTGGAAATCATGCAGTAGCCATATTATGGGTGGGGAAGACTGCCAGCACTGGTGGTCTTCTGGCACCCTTGGCATCAGCGGTTTCCTGACAAAACCACTGATGTCATAATGAGGGACAAATTCCTTAATTCCAAAGGTATGTATTCAATAGAAAATAGAGAGACCCTTCCACCTCGAAAACCAAGTGAAAAGTGATCAGGAGATGGACAAAGCACTGGGAGGAGCCTGCTGGACAGGAATAGGAAGTTGGTGGCTCTAGGGCACTTCCTTCCATTTGGAAAAAAAGTTTCACACTAAAAAACAACTTGAACAGTCTGCTGAAGTAGAATATCCTCTAAAAAACGCATTTCTGAGTAGATTTATCTGCTTCTCGAGTAGAGAATCTGCTAACGGTGCACTCATGGTCGCTCATGCTTGTGACCGGCGCTTTAAAGGCACTGTCATGGCCGTAAGCCGAGCTCATGAGTGCAAGATCTTGCATGCACTCACGGCATGAGAATATTGTGGTGCAATTGAGCAAGAGTCAAAAACAATTCTCACGTGTGCTAAGGGTAAAAATAAATTCCACCTTGCTCTGGATCATGAAATTTGGGAACTCATCGTTACTCTGCATAGTGCAAAGTGCTTGAATTCCAGAAAATGCATGAGCAGAGTGGATTTTACAGCTCAGGATTAGTGTATGGTGTTCATCTTGAAGTTTCTGAATTGTTTTTGCCTCTCCCTGCATTAAAAACTGATCAGTGGCAATGTATATGTTTCCTTCCTACACATAAACTACTATTATGTCAGTGCTTTGGTATGCAGATGTGCGTCAACCTGTACCAGTTATTGAGCATGATTCCATGTTTGCACCATGGTGATAAGCAAAATGTTGTGAATAATACTCACCCTCTTGTCCATTTAAAACAGCTGAAGGCTGTCTTCACTATATGCAAGTGCTTGGTCTATAAGGATCCAGAAGCCAGTAGGACTAGGTGGAGTGCTGAATAGTGGTGTTCAGTACATGGGAGGACAAGTCCCTGTATGTGCTGTTTGCAATGAGTTTAGCTATCTGCAGTCTCTGCTTCATATTGACCCTTATGAAGTTTCTGCTCTTCTCTATCAATCATTCATAGAATGAGGGTCCAGGCCAATAGCAACTGCATGCCCAAGACAAAGGTAAATCAAGGGGAATTTCCATCATAGCTGCTTGCAGTCTGTCTTCCCCATAACAATAGGTTCAATTTTGACCATTTCTGGAATTCCGCCTAAAATCTAAAAAATAGAGGATATAAATAAATGGAGACCATGTTTTCTCGGCCTTGGTTAAAAAACACTTACAAATACTTGTGTTCTTCCAATCACCATTGGAAATATAGTCGCCTGCGACTGCCCTAGCGGTGCCCCTTGACATGGGCATTGACTTGCTCTTATCATAGTTTACTTTGTATCCAGCCAACACTGAGGATTCCGCTATCAGGGACTTTACAGCTTGAAGAGAGTTGTGTTGGTCTGACAGTGTAAGAAGAATGTTGTCCACATACAAGAGGATCTTGGAAGGACCCACAGGCATAGCGACATCTACAATGTCAGGAGACTAGCGAACCACACTTGCAAGGGGCTCAAGTGCCAGCAAGAATAGTAAGGAGGAGAGAGGGTATCCCTGTCTCATCCCTCTATGAATGGGGAATGGGTCAGGAAGAAAGAACCCATAATTAACCTCTGTAGTGGGAAATAAACTCAGTCCCCTAGCCAAACCTTTCAAGGGTTGCAAACAGTTAGGTCTAGTCAATGGAGTCAAACACCATCTCAACTTCTGAGGATACCACAAGGGAGTCAGCATGGGAGTCCTTAGTGAATCAGAGAAAATGAGTTAGGGTGCGCATTTGGTTGTGCGAAGTTTGAACCAGCATAAAGCCCACCTGAGACTGATGAACCAATGTCAAGATCACTGGCTGGAGTCTGGACATCAGTATCCCTGCCAAGATCTTAATGTCTATGATGAGCAGAGACATCAGGCTATAGCTCCCTCACTGTATCGGGTTTAGGGAGGACAGCAATAGGAGTCCTGTTAGAAAGTGCTGCTAACCTACCAACATTGTTCACCTCCTTGAAGACTTCATGTAGGGTGTCTACAAAGTCCTCTTCAGCCCATTTGCTTATTTTCATTGAGTATCTTGTAGCAGAAGATGGTCATTATCAAGGGCTTGACAATGGTGGTGCGCATGCAACAATCCAGGGTCAGGCAGATTGACGCATGATCCGAAAGTGAAGCACCAGACTGTCAAAATCTAACATAAGCAGAACCATTGAAGTCAAGATAAGGAAATAATCCAACCTGGAGTGGAAACCATGGGCTGCCGAGATGTGTTCATATTCATTGTCAGAAGGCTGTGAGAGGCTCCATACACCTACCAAACCATGACCTTATAAGATTTAACCCATGATCGTTCTATCCACATTATTAATCTTATCTATGGTACTTGTCCCATCCAAAAAGCATCCAAGGTGAGATTCCTGTCACCCTTCTTAAAGTTTGGAATCCCACCTAACTCAATCAGAATTCTATTGAGATGAAGTAGAAAGAAGCACTTGCTGCCATTTGGGCGTACACAGAGCCAACATAGAACAATCTAGACCTGATTTGCAGTTTAGCCAAGGCCCAATGCCCTTCCTTCTCCATCCAAGATTTCAACACAGTATATGGAAGTGAATTTCTCAGCAGGATCACCATTCCACACTTCTTCAAATTAAACTGTGGGTTATACATTGTGGTAGCAAAGGAAGGACATCTGCAACCATGCAAAAACCATCCCTACCAAGTCTCTCTGCAATTTTTCAAGCAAGAGAGCTATGTCTTTGGGTTTGGAGGGTAGGTATTAGCCAATCTTCTTCCCCTTTATATAATGGGCAGTGGTCAGGTTGTCTTTGTAATGCATGGAATAGGAGGACTATGTGGGGTGTCACAGACCAATATAGCATCAAAAAAGTGAAAGAGGATCACCCTAGAAACAATAGAGTAACATAGAGGCCCTGAAAGGGAGTGTGAAGGGAACAAGTAGGGGTATTTGGAGGGTTGAGTGGATGGGGGTGCACATACGTTGGGATAGGGGAGTCAGATTCTGGTCCTATTCCCCAGGACATATAAAGGAATGTCTAAGTTCATTCTGCAACCAACAAATGTCAAGACTACCTAGCATTCAACAGGAGGACCTTCTTCACTGTGTACACAAGTGGTGCAGTGCATGCAACCCTTAAAATGGTGGATCCTGGCCTTCCCATAATCAGGAGAAGCGTGCCCACCCATTCTTTGCATGAAAGGTCCACATCAACAGATGAGCCTGCAGATCAAATCACTCCTAAAGTAGAATTCAAGGGGCCCTCCAACCTCTAACAAGCAAGAATATGCACCAGAAAACAACAAGAACCACAAAGTGGTCTGGAGAAATGCGATAAAAAAAATTAGAAGAGGAAGTCATGTACAGAGGAATACTAATACACTCTAATCAATGCAACAACAATATGATAACATGAAGAAGATACTCAACTGGTCTGGCAGTTATTGGTCATCTGTGTGGAGTATTTCCAAGGTGGAGTTGTACAGGCTTCAGCAGGAACCGGGATTTGGCTCTCTGAGAATAATTTTTCAGTTTCTCCATAGTGCATATCACCGTATCCCATTCCAGTTGCTTTCTAAAAGCCTACTCCTGATGTCGACCCAGGCGATCTAGTGGTTTGTCGAAATTGAGAGTGGTGGTGGTGGTGCAGTATTCGTATGATGGTTTCTCAGGCTCTTAAAAAAGTGTGGCAGGTCATCGGGGTCCAATTAGTCTTTGGATTTGCCTTCAAACATTATCCACATTGCTGCTGAGTTGAAGAGGTCATATTTATTATTCCACTTGCATAGCTGAGGCCAAAGTAAGAGAAATACCTTTCTACCAAAATATTAGTGTTTGAGGAGATTCTGCAGCAATGTGGACCATATGTCCATCCAGATAGTAGGAAACATGTTTATGAGCCGCTGCTTGAATCTACCCCACCTGTTTGTGACGCAGAAGGCATAGGAGAGGATGTGATCCACCAGGACGTCCTGAATGGGGTCGTATATTCCTAATCCAGTGCAGCCTCCAAAATTCAAGTTCCAGAGACCTTTGAGATGAGAAAGGAGGCCCACCATGAACCCCTTGAAATTGTCCTTCTTCAATTGCATACAGTCAAATGCTATGGTGCCTGGCATGGTCCTTAAGATCAGTCATTTTCCGGTGCCATTGCAAAAGATCTGGCCCCACAGAGACATTTGCGCCATATGTGATTTGACTAGTTTGACATAACTCTCCGATCCTACATTCTGCTGTTGACAGCACCCAGGACAGCAAGCATGGACTTTACCTCTACCATTAGGGTGGCCATAGTAGCACTCATGGACCTAAGTCTGGACAATTGAGATTTTCTTTCGTATGATGTTAGGGCAGCTTCAGTCAGGAGGGGGTAGGGGGTTTGGGCCAATGACTTTGAGTTCCCCACGACCTCTGTGAAAGACAGTGAGCAGGAGGATGCACCTAAAGCCATGGCTTCAGCCTTCAAGAGCATGACAACAAAGAGGGAGGCAACCAACTCTGGTGTCCCAGGTGTGTTGCCACAGCATCAAATGCCAGTACCTCACCTAAAGTAGGTAGAAGAGGCCAGTGTTCCTGGTGCCACAGTAGGGTGATGCAGAAAATGGAAGCAAGTCACTGCATAGTCCCCACAACACTAGATAGTAGTAGGGATATTGCTGTCAGCATCAGAGAGGACACCATAGATAGGACTGGAATTGCATGACTAAGACAGGAGCAATAAAGATGAACATGCCATAGAAAGTCCAGGTGAAATGCATCTGCAGGGGTCACAAAGAGCACTGACTGCTGGGCAAACTCCCCTCATATGATATCCGTGGCCCCTGGCACTCTGCAGCATCCACAGTACCAATGAAGTCACGAAGGAGGTCGTCAAATCCGAGGGTCAGGTAACAGCAATGGTGCAGGAGCCTCCAAGGCAGGTGACCTGGCTTGATGACAGGCAAGCACTCTCCTGAGACCACAACAGGAATAGCTGGCATGCACCGACCCTCGGGCACCAGGAGGGAAGCAGTCACACCCAAAATTGTCGCTCCTTCTGGCCAGATCACACTACAGGCCACTTGTGAGCATGACAGGAAGAGAAGGGCTAGGTCCAAGATCTTTCGCATCACCTGCTGCCTCCGCAGATCACACTGGCAACTGTGCTGGTAGGTGCCATTGAGTCAATGACATGGAGTGAGATGCAGTGTAGTCAAATTGTCAACCAGGTTGGCTCCATTTTCCAAAGTACGGCCAGTTCCCATTGCCAGCAAGTAATGGCTCTGTGGCTTCAAAAATGGGCTGGGCATGCAACGCGATCTTAAACGGGGCAGCAAACAGTGAGATTGCTCACCACAGGCAAAGCAGATTGTGGTCTTCCCCAGGAAAAGTTGGAGCTCTACGAGGTAGCAATCATGCTTCATGGCTTTGACGGTGAGAATTCATTTTACAAACTGGAAATAGTTTAGAAGCCAGCCAGCTATAAGGAATTAATTACATTAAGATACTCTAGTTAAAATGTAAAGACAACATATTACACCACAGTGGCATGGTCTGGTTGAAAATTAGTGTGAGAAGTCCTTTAGTGCTTGGTTTAATTTCAAAGGTATATGATTAATACACTTAATTAACACCTTACCAACATTTTCTGAAACAGATAAGTTAATATACTGAATCTATATACGGGCTGCTACTTTGTTACTTGCTAAGCGATTACTGTCCTTGCTAAAACTATTAATCAGTGAAAAGAACGCATTATCATTTTCAGACTCAAAAGCCATGTAAATCGCAAGGCGCTGCTTTTTCTCAAACTTCCTTTTGGCCTCTCATTTTGCTTTTTACAGTTGTGTTTTGTGCTTAACTATGACTTACACATGTTTGACTATCAGGGTGTTTGCTTGCCAACCCAAAGGCGCTATTTAGATTACATGTAAGCTGGTGTAACTCTGATGTTAACTATGTTTTGTTATTAATAGCTCTGCCTTTTTTGCAAGTCATCATTTTCTAATCTATCTTCCTTATTAACATATCCCTTGAATTGATTGTTAAGAGGGTCCCGTTTGCCTCATTGTTAGAAACTGGGTTTCTGGTTGACAGATGTATGCACCCTGATCAAGCAGGAACCACAATCCTGTTCTCAGGGTAAATCACAAACACACCCTAAATTGGTCTGCGCTCACCCTCTGGTAGCTTGACTCAGAGCAGTGAAGCTTAACTTAAGAGGCAATGTGTAACAGTGTAAAACCCACGCCAAAAGATTTCATACCAGGTTAGAAGAACAGAATTTAATTTATTAAATAAAACAAGACAAAGAAAACAAAAATCCAATCAGTAGACCTTGAGTTATGAATTTTTAAAGATTAAACAGTAAAATACAGCTTAGAAGCAATAATCGCCAATCTGAGATATCTGGTTGTGCCGGACTGGGACAATACCAAAAGTACAGGCTGACCATGATGGAGTATATGCCACATACAGGGACCCAGTGAGACCTACTGAACAAAAGTACCTTAATCCTGGTTGCGTTTACATCAAAGATGTGGGGTGCAGCAGAAGCGATGAATCGGTGTTGATCCCTGCAGCAGAGGAGATACGTTGATTTTCCCCATGCAGTAGAGGACATGCATTGATTTTCTCCATGCAGCAGCAGTGATGCTTCAATTCAGACATGTAGCAGGTTGAGGGCAATGAGCTGAGTTTCTTCCTACAACAGCAGCAATGCATTGGAGTTGAGCCTCGTAGCAGAGCCAATGAGCCAGTTCTGATCCACACAACAGGACTGGGGTGGCACGACTTGGTACGGCAGACTCACTGCTGTCAGAGTCCAGGTGCAGAAATAGGTTGGTTAGCCTTTGATGTCCCTGGCCCTTGGAGTGACTTTGGGTTCAAGTGATGTAGGTCCAGTCTTTCTTACCCAGGAACGGGAACAGCAGGCAGCAGGGCAGCACAACAATGCAGGAGTCCAGCAAAGCAGCAGCTCAGCAGAGGTGCAGCCCTTCAGTAGCACAACAGTCCTTCTTCCTGGCAAAGGGGTCACAGGTTTAGAAGTGTTTTGAGTTGGTGATATCATAGGTCTAGTTCTTATACCCAGTTTGGCCTTTGAAGTGAGGGAGACTTCAAAGACAGGCTTTTAAAGTGCACGGAGGTCCTGCCCTTTCTGTCCTGGCTCCAGACTCACTACAGGGGATTAAGCAGCCCTTTGTGAGGGGACAGGACACAGCCTATTCACGTGTAGGTGGGGCTGGGGCCAGGTCTTCTCTCCCACCCTGCCAGGATGGCCCATCAAGGCCTATCAAGTCAAACAAAAATCCCATTGTGTGTGGCTGTCTAGGGGGAATACACAAAGCCCAGCTGACACCCACTCCAGACAAGTAATCAGAGACAGGCAGCAGTCACCAAAGTCCTAATGCCAACTTTCCAAAAGCAGCTTTTTCAGAATTTAAAATCTGACTTCACCAGTGTAAAACTGCACATACAGGCTCTGCAATGGCAGGCCTGAGACATGGATAAAGGGCTACCTAAGTGTGTGGCACAATCAGTGCTGCAGGACCACAAGTAGCATTTAATTTACAGGCCTTGGGCACATGTAAGCAATTTATAAGGGACTTATAAGTAAATTAAATAGGCCAATTAGTGACAAGGCAATATAACCGTTTAGGAGAGAGAACACAAGCATTTCAGCAGTGGTTAGCAGTGAGAAAGTCCTAAAGACAGCGAAAACAAGTTCAGAAAAGTAGAAGATGTAGGCAAAAAGTTGGGGAGATGACCACCCTAAGTCTGTCAGGTCTAACACATATTGTATGGGATACCTTGTCAGTCATGTCTCAAAGGGACCATGAGCGTTATGTACAAAAGCTTAACGAATTGCAAATAAGTCGCAACCTGATTTATGACAGCTAAAAAGGGATCCCTGTATGTTCAAAGTCTCCTTTCATATATATTTTCTTAAAATAGCCATACACATTAGATTTTTACGATCTCGCTTTGTTATGACTTAATTTTTTAGAATTTTGCAAATAGGTATTTGTTAATTTTAATTAGCAAATCAATATTCTTATGTTTAAACCATTCACTATTTGCAATTGGTCGCAAACACAAACACACACACACACACATACACACACACTTTTGTCATTTGGAATTTACTAGAAACAGGTGATAACCATGTGCGAACTATGAAAAAGGTCCCAGAAAGCTTCATATAGTTTTACAATATCTGCTGAATATGCTGTGGTGAGAAGGAGGCACATTTTGGCAGCAATCCAGACAAGAAGAAATAGGCAAGAGAGGATTTATAACATCAGAGTTACACTTTTTGTCCAAACAGAGGAGGAGATTTATGACAAGTATAGGTTTAATAATACTGTAATAGATTTAATAGCAAAAATATATATTTCATTGCAAAGAAACACATGTGTAGCCCAGGCCATTGTCTCATACATTCAAGTGCTGTGCTCCTTGCATCTTTTTCCACCAGGTAGCTGTCAAGCCATTGCTGTTGAGGCTGAAAGCATTTCACAGAGAGCCCTTTTACGTTTTTTAGGATTTTTGCTGGAAGCCTTGTTTCTCAAAATAAATAGTTATTGTTTTACTCATACACCAGGGGTGTTTCTGGGCACCAAGTGTTCATTTTTCAGAGTTGCACAATTCCCTCAGATGATTGGGTGCACTGATGGTCGTCACATTCCAATTTGTCCACCATATAGGACAGAATACCACTCCTTAAGTACACAGGTTATTTGTAGTAGTGAGTGAGTGAGTTATTACTAACACTGTAGCACAATATCCTTGCAACACCCATGACTCCTATGTGTGTTTGTGCTCTGTGGTCTGTACAACTGTCTGGCTATAAACCAGCTTGGAAATAGCTCTCTATTGGATTAGCAATAAAATATTATATATATAGATAGATATAGATATACAAATATCCGGGTGACGGTCGCCACTAGGTAGTTATAGTTAGGACCATGTTTCCTTAGAAAAAGCATTTGTAAAATCTTCATGGGGACTGAGAAAAAGGGGGTCTCATAGGACCTTTGAACACGACTTCAGCCTGAACGCCTGGACGGAACAACCAAAGAATTGCCAGAAAACTAGCTTTTGGTACACAGATTGTGCTTTCGCTTATTTGGGAGTTATTGAGAAATTAAAGAGAAAATACATTTGTATATCTAAGGTCATAAATTAATCGCTATGTTTTTGTGATTATTGCAGCAAATTCACGAATGCACACAACACCAAAAATGCTGTGATTGGCTGCCCGCAATCTGACCAGAAATTTGTGGCCGCCATTTTGAATAGAGGGAAATGGTCCCCGGGGCTGAAAAATAAAATTAAAAGTGGTGTAGGGGAAAAGGTGGTGGTACCCTGATCACAGGGATGTGGTATAGGGGTGCTTCAGAGTCAAATTATGGATTCAAATGAATTCTTTTCACCACCCTCGATAGTCACGGCTATCCCCAATATCCTTGAATATTCGAGGAAATTCAAGGATATTCACGAATATGCAAAAAAACACATTCACAGACTCATTTATACACTAATTCATTCACTCATAGATGCATTCAGAGACTCATGTGCCCACTCACACATCCACTCAGACACTCATCCACCTACTACGATGCTCTGATAGACTCAAAGACCCACTTTCAGACCACTCAGACACTCACACACCCACTCACAGATCCACCGACAGAGACAGGCCCTGTGGCTAACCCTCACTGCGAACAGCCAAAGGCTGTGAGCGATGTGGGGTTAAGTGGTTATAAAGGCTTGGCTGCAGGGCCTGGCTGCAGGCCAAGCCCTGCGGCCAGCCCCCGCCACGTACGGCCTTCGGACATGGTTGGATTAAGGTATAGTAATTAAAATTACTTTACGTTAAAAAAGCATAGACATTTACTGAAAAAACAAAGGTTACATGGATGTTATACTTAGGTTCTGAATTTACTCAAACAAAACCATGGAAATTCAGTAGTTAGAGTTATTTCAAGTAAGTATAACTTGTGTGTGAGAAAACTGGGCTGATTGCAAAGGCCCCCTAAAGTTTTGCCCCCATTTTCCACTTTTTGCTTGAGCTTTTCTGACTCTGATGGTGCCCTGGGAACTGCTAACCAGTCCCAGGGCTGTGCTCTGTGTTAAATGAGTATGCAAATTAGGCTAATTATAATTGGCTATGTCAGCCTACTTATAACTCCCTAGTATATTGTAGGGCATGTAGGTTTACGGACCACAGCATAGGTAGTGCACCCTTAGGTGCACTGCTGAGCTGCCCAGGGTCATTTTAAAGGCAGGCCTGCCTTGCTGGCTGCTTTTAAATTGAAGTAACATGCAAATTCGAGTTTGGAATTAAAAGTATTTCCGAAGTCTTAAACTACCTTAGTTTTATATAAGTCACTCTCAAGATGTGTCTTAGGTACCCCCAAGGTTGTGTGCAGTGTAACTATAAGCAAGGACCTTAAAAATATGTTTTATAAGCGCTGGTGAGGAAAAATACCCCAATTTGTGTTTCCCTCCTTGTAGTGAATAGGATCTGTAGGCCAAAATGGAGAGTCTTTATTTATTTGAATTAATAAAGTCTTCAAAGGAGCTACATATGGCACGTTTGGTCTCAAACTGATGGCTATAATACATCCAATAACTTGCCAGTGTTGGACTTTTAGAACTCTTCCTAAATGTTACCAGTTTCAGCTCCATAGTGCCCTTCACTCATTGACCAGCCTCCAGCAGCCTGGCAAGGCTGCTTTGATGAGGTGTGAAGTGGCCTGGGTTGAACACAAAGGAAGTACCTGGGGGAAGAGATCCGCCTCAGCAGATGGTGAAACAGGATAGGGGGTAAGCAGCCAAACTGGTCTTCAAAGGAGGGAAGGACATTTGGAGCAGCTCAGGATCTCCTCATTTTCTGCACACTCAGACAACTAGATGCCCTCTTGATTAGATTAGGAAAGGCAGGAGAGGGATGTGTTAAGGATGTTTAGCCACACCAGTGGGAGGCCTCAGCCAGATCTAACCTCCAAAATTCAGACTGTGCTATTTTGGATTTTTAAGGAATGTTGCTCCTTGTATTGATTTTTGCCACACTTCCCACTTCCCAGGAAGTGGTCATTCAAGAAGACAGTGGCCTGCCTGTGAATGGACAGTTACCTCATCTGCTTTTCACCCCAGGAGCAAGGATAAATTTGGCAGAGCTTCACCCACACCTCGGATCCCTGCTGGTAGAAGATACTGGAGAAGAAGGACTGCCCTGCAGGACCCATGGCCTGCACCTGGACACTGCACTCATAAGGACTGCACCAGCTGCACACTTCGGACTTCAACAAAAAAAGGACTGTACCTTGCTTCTGCAACCCCAGGAGTGGACTCCCTGTAAGCTACAGGTACAAAGGAGCTGTCCAGAGTCCCTTGCATCCAGTACTGCAAGAAGAGCCCAGCTGACCAGCGTCCAGTGGCCATTTGAGTATTCTAACCAGGTGCATTCTGAGAATTGTAGTCCCAACTCCCAAGAAGCAACTCAGAGCTCGGGAACCTTGGATCAAGTTGTGGACACTTCAAGAACCCAAAAAGAACCTCTAGAAGAAGATCTAGAAGTTTGGAGACATTTGAAGCAACTGTTCTAAACAGGGCCATAAATTGAAGAGGTGCAATGTGGGAACTGTAGTCCCAGACCCCAAGAGGCAAACCAGAGCCTCGGATCCTTTGGCTGGTGCTGTGAATCACTTTCCTGTATCAAGAAACACTTCTGAACATAAGTGTAACAGTGTTACATCGTGGGTGGCCTGAAATCATGACTTTGTCCCTGTACAGTGTGACCTTTTTTAATCCTTTGAGCGCTATTTGCTTCTAAGCACTAGAATTACTTTTAATCTTTAAAAGTCCATATCTCCGGTTCCCCTCATCCAATGTTAATCATTTTGGTGTTATTTTAAAGATAAAAATATAATTTCTGTTTATAAAGTGGTGTTGGGTTCTTATTGTATTTTACTTATTTACAGATTTGTGATTTTTGAACACTTTACACACCTGTCTCCTAAGTTAAGCCTTGTTGCTCGTTGCCAAGATACCAAGGGTTGAGCTGGGTTTAATCTATTGAGACCTAACTGGACCTAAGTGGGGGTTTGTGGCCTATTGGTAAGTGTAGATACTTACCTGCCCTTACCAGTGGTCCACTTTTCAACATTGCGCCTTTAGGTAACTATAACTTGAACCTTCGCCATGCACAGCAAATATATATATCTGTATATATATATATATATATATATATATATATATATATATATAGATATTATCAGCGTTTCCTTGCCCAATAAAACGTCAGGACACTTTTGCAAAGTTGCAAATTGATTTACTATCACCAGATTCTTCCTCCCAGCGCATTTCAGCCGTAGCCTTGTTCACGGATAGGGGAGTCGTAAAATTAGCACAATAAATACCAAAATACACCAACATTAAAAACAGACTAACAATCCAATCCAAACAAACTACTCTGTAAGGCAGCCACCATATTGGAATGTTATCTAATACCTGTTTTTTGCCTGAAATATCACAAATCAAATTGAAACTTGCTGAAACAACTAAGAAACACCTAAAAGGCATTAAAAAAGGTAGGAAAAGTTGAAATAACATGTACAAATATTATATATCAGTCTTCAACCAGATAATATTGAATTAATGTCATAAACATTTACAATCACATTATATACACCTATTCCATATTGTTAGAAATGGGGTCTTTGGTTGACAGTCAGGTTACCCCCTGTCCAAGCAAGGACCCTCACTCTAGTTAGGGTAAGTCACCCACAATCCAAATTATCCTGTGCCAACCCTTTGGTAGCTTGGCACTGAGCAGTCAGGCTTAACTTAGAAAGCAATGTGTAAAGTATTTGTGCAATAAATCATGCAATAACACCATATAGCCCCACAAAAATACACCACACAGTGTTTAGAAAAATATATAATATTTATCTGGATAAACGCAGGTCAAAACGATCAAAGATGCAATAAGTAAATGTAGGGATATCACTGAAAATTGATATAAAGTGTCTTAAGTCTTTTTTAGCAAACAAAGGGGGTGATTCTCACCCTGGCGGGCGGCGGAGGCCGCCCTCCAGAGTTCCCCCCTCCAAAATACCGCTCCGCGGTCGTGAGACTGCAGAGGGTATTCTGGCTTTTGCACTGGGCTGGCGGGTGGCCGCCAAAAGGCCGCCCGCCAGCCCAGTGCAAAAGAGCCTTCCCACGAGGACGCCGGCTCAGAATTGAGCCGGCGGAGTGGGAAGGTGCGACGGGTGCAATGGCACCCGTCGCGTATTTCAGTGTCTGCAAAGCAGACACTGAAATACAAAGTGGGGCCCTCTTACGGGGGCCCCACGACAACCCATACCGCCATCCTGTTCCTGGCGGGAGAACCGCCAGGAACAGGATGGCGGTATGGGCTGTCAGAATCCCCATGGCGGCGCAGCGAGCTGCGCCGCCATGGAGGATTCTAAAGGGCAGCGGAAAACCGGCGGGAGACCGCCGGTTTTCCGCATCTGACCGCGGCAAAACCGCTGCGGTCAGAATGCCCTGCGGGGCACCGCCAGCCTGTTGGCGGTGCTCCCGCCAACCCTGGTGCCGGGGTCAATACAAAATTGCTAGTGGGGTGAGAAATGGGGTTAAATAGGCGCTCAGGATCAACAAATAGCATCAATTATAAATCAAGTAGACATGAAAACAAAGAAAAACCTGGGTGCCTACACAAGGGAACACCCCCTTCCCCCTTATAGGTTAGAAACAACCCAACAAAAAGGATTACATGGTGTGGCACACCTAGAAAAGATATTTAGTCTGTAGAAAATTCTGCAATTTCGAGTATCAACTTTTAATACAAATTCAAAAAGTCCATTTAATGCTTTACATATTCGCTCCTCATAGGTATAAACATATCTCCAAAATGGTACAATTCAAGCCGGTACAATTCAAGCCAGCCGGTACAATTCAAGCCAACACGTGTTTCGTCTTGGGAACACTTCAAATCGATCCCAAACGAACACGTGTTTCGTCTTGGGAACACTTCAAATCGATCCCAAACGACTTCTTCAGGGCTAAAATTGTAAATGAAGTTGATTAAGTTAAAAATCAAAATCCTACAACCTAGTCCTCAGAGTTAACAAAGAAAGTGTTAGTGGACATTCTAACTTAAGTCCCAAACAAATTGGCCGAAGTATTAAACCGTATAGTATCATTATCTCTAATAGTGTCCCTTAATCAAAAGGAAAAAGGAAAAAGAGAAAAGAAAAGAAAAGAAAAAGAAAAACGATGTGAAATAAGTGCCCAGATAATCCCCAATGGATTATCAATGTGTAAGAAGTTCGAGAGGTGATTATAAATAATCTACAAAACAACATCTAACCTGTATTAGACCCAAATTCCAACAATCCATGATGAAAAAACACCCCTGTGTCAATTATCGTACAGTAGCCTCCAAAAAATCATACCTCTTAATTTTTCAAAAGGTTGACCCAACTTCAACCATCATCACGCACCATCCACGAAAAATCACACAAAAAGTAAGTGATGATTATCTGAAACAAGAATATTAATGCCTATTATATTTCCTAAATCGGAAATGCTCAAATAAAATTAAGTCAACAAGGTTCGCAATACAGTTACCTCTCATCACAGGATTTCTAAAGTCCAATGTACGATTATGAACCATCTATGTTGATCATTAGTCCAAGAATCAATGAATATCCAATACAATAACCTTTATTGCGCCTCCAGATCTAGCAAACAGATAAACAAAATCCATAGCAAGTGAATAACGATTTCATGAAAATAGTCTGTATACCATGTTAACAGGGGAACGTACTTCAATTGTTCAATCTAGTGCGATCTCAGGAAGTCCCAAAAGCAATTTACTCATACCATTACGATTAACTAGGGGCACCCTCAACCATCAAAAATCAGTCAACATTGAACACACGTGGACACTATTCAAGTGCCGACAAACACCCCCACATCAGGGTCTTTTAACAAACAACAAAAACATAATCTCGCTCGAGAATCCACCCAAAACTCACCGTATTAACAATATGAGCAGGAATAAGCTCCAAAAGCTGCTACGTGCAAAACGGAAAGGCGAGTACGCTAGTCTTCGGCTGAGTGATGTTGTAAGACCGACAGGAAACGCGAGTACGCGATTATTCCAGCTAGCGTCTGGAACCCGGAAGTCCAAATACACACAAAATCAGAAACATAGAAAACGGACTCCCGGCAAAATCGAAGGCATCATCATAAAACTAAACAAAAGACTCACATTAATACCAAGTACAAAATATCTTCAAAATGCCTCAGAAGAAAACCCCAATGTTTATGATCTAGACTGCTAATTTAAACTCACTACTTGAACAAGACTGATATAAACACTAGCATTCCAATTAGATGAAAATCCAAAATGCCCCTACAAATATTGAAAGCAATCGAATCATCCTATTAAATGGATGACCTCACCAACTCTAATATATCAATTCAAAGGGCATAGTTACCCAAATTGAATAATCACAGGTGTAGAATAGCTATTTTTAGAGATAAGAAGATTTTTATATAAAATATGTGTGTTAATTTGGTGATGGAGCCCGATCGAATAATCCCCGTTCAATCATCAGGAAATGAATTGAACCCCTGACGACTTCATTGAAAGATTTTGATTGGTAACTGAAACAATACAAATCTGTTAGCAATAGAGAGAATAAAAAACAAAAAACACACATGTATAACATACAGCACATTCAATTGACACATAGAATAACACATGACAACAATATTGATTGAATGATCGATAACATCAATGCCTAGGTCACCAATTTCTTTGATTATTCTACAAGAAAGAATTCCAACTCCCTATCAGTATTAAGACCAAACTCCACGGCCTTTAATCTCATAATCCAGAGTGCCTCTCTTTGTCGCAGGGCTAGTTCCCTATTTCCACCCCTCGGGTCTTTGGCGATGTGTTCCAACCCAAAGAATTCAAAACTCTTGTGATTGGTCTGTGAGTCACACATCATTATGTGTGTCACCAAAGGATATCTCATATCCAAATTCTTTAGCGCTCTCATGTGTTCACCAATTCTAATTTTAAGTGCACGAATTGTGCTGCCTACATAAATTTTCTGGCATTTACAACGTATAATGTAAACCACAAAAGTGGTGTTACAGTTAATCATTGAGCAAATCTTAATTTGTGTTTTGCCATCCGAAAATTCTTTCATCTTGTGACAGGCCCAGCGGCATACTCCGCAACATCCACACCTGAAAAAACCAACCGTTTTAGTGGAAAGCCATGTCGTCTTAGGAGAATTAGCAGTAAAACTGGGACTCAATATGCTTTTTAGATTACGACCCCTCCGGAATGTTACTGATAATCTTTCAGGCAAAATATCCTTCAGTGATTCATCCTGGGATAATGACGACCAATGTTTATTCATACATTTTTGTAAAATTAATGAAACCTCATTATAGTCAGTAATAAAACGGGTTATATTTGATTGATTAGTCCTCTTAATGTTGCTGATCTTTTTTAATATGTCATCTCTCTTTAAGCTTTTAGCTCTATGATGGGCCTTCCTGACCAATTTATGCGAGTAACCTCGTGCTAAAAATCTTTCACCCATGTTATCTAACTCATGGAAAAATTCTTCATCTAAGCTACAATTACGTCTAGCCCTCACAAATTCTGAGTAAGGGATAGATGCTACTTGATGCCTAGGGTGCGCGCTGTCTGCATGAAGTATAGAATTGCAAGCTGTGGTTTTGCGAAATAGTCTGCTCTGAATTTTGCCATCAGCAATGAAAATTTCAATGTCTAGAAATTCAATGCTTGTGAAACTATATTGATGTGTAAATTTCACGTTCATGTTATTAGAGTTTAAAAATTCACCAAATTCCAAAAATTTCTCTTCACCACCCGTCCAGATCATAAAACAATCATCAATATATCTTCCCCAGAATAATATATAGGTTTGCCATTGGCTTGCATCAGGGCCCCAAATCCATTTATGCTCGAACCACCCCATAAACAAATTTGCATATGAGGGGGAGAATTTGGAGCCCATGGCCACACCTTGCTTTTGTCGAAACCAATCATTATTAAATAAGAAAAAATTATTGGTCAATATCAGGTTCATCATTTCAATTAACATGTCAGTATGCTCCCAATAACTCGCTGATCTTTTGTGTAGAAAGAAACGGACAGCTTCTTGTCCAAGTTCATGATTGATACATGTGTATAATGCAACAACATCCAATGTTACCAACATCATGTCATTGTCCCACTCCACATCATTCAGGATGCTCAGAATATGCGTGGTATCTTTAATAAAAGATGGTAGATTACATACTAGTGGTTGCAAAAAGCAATCAACATATTCCGAAAGCTTCTCCGTAGGACCTGAAATCCCTGAGATAATAGGTCTGCCTGGCGGAAAAGGCAAACCCTTATGCACCTTGGGCAGTGTATAGAGACACGGAAATCTGGGATGATCTATTCTCAAGTACAAGTATTCTTCTTTGTTTAAAAGACCCTTTTCCCGCCAGGTCATCAGTTTTTTGTTTATTGTGCGAGTTAGATTGGGAATGGGATTTTCACATACCCTCTCATAACATATTGCATCGTTAAGTTGTGATAGGATTTCATTGTCATAGTCAGTTTTATTCATCAGAACCACATTCCCTCCTTTGTCTGCCTGCCTAATAATGATATCTTTACTCTGCTTCAAAATCATTAATGCAGTTGATTCCTCCAATTTAATGTTATTCGTATGTCGTTTAAATTTGATCTTATTTAAACATTTGTCAAAATCTTGACACACCAGGTCGAAAAATCTATCAAAGCAATTCAGACTACAAGACCTGGGTGTCCAACCTGATTTTTTCTTTAAGCCACTAGGAATACTCATATCCGAATCAATGTCCAGTTCTTGAAGCATCCTGGATACAATGCCAGGATCTTCATCTCTCTCTGCAAGAGATAGAATAAGTGCTGTATCATGTACTTGCTCAATAGACAGAGTACTAGGAATAGATCCACCTGAATTGGCACTGGAATCCGTTGTAGGATGCTGGTGAAAGTATTTCTTGATTTTAAGTTTACGCACAAATTTAAATAAATCAATCTTGGACCTACAAGGGTCCCCAAAAGATCTGGGGCAAAAATTGAGTCCCCTCGCCAAAAGACTCTTTGTTCCTGTAGTAAGTTGAAATTTGGAATAGTTAATCACATTGATGGAAGCCGATTCATCATCCTCTAGGATTTTTTGTTGTTCCGAGATCTTGTCGATACCCCATCCCCATTCCTTGTCTTGACTCCTTTTTCTTCTACCGCCCCTTCTTGTTTTTTTGTGCTTTTGTTTTGGATGAATTTGCTCCGTTTCATCCTCATAAGTTCTTGTAAAAAAATTGAATTACTATCAGCACTGGCACCCCCTGGGGTAGATATACCTATAGTTCCATCTACTTCACTATCGCTAGTGGCCGGAGTACTGATTGATGTTGAATCTGAAATATTTGATATACTCGGACTCCTAGATGTCAAGTTAGTGTGAATTAAATAATCATATTTACTGGCGAAAGTAAAAACTCTCCCTGTCAAATAGTCCTTTTCATCTCTTTTTAATTTACGTGCTTTCCTCTGTGTTATTTCTTCTTGAAATTTAAGTATAATCTCATCCAGAATCTTATAGTTTTTTTCAGTTGGTTCCTTTAGATTTAAACCCTCAATTTCTTTTTCAAGAGTTATAATCTCAGCCTGTAATTTAGATACCTTTGTATGGTACAAGGAATTAACAGCGAGTTCGACAAAACTCATGGAAATATTGATTATTAATGCGGAGAGAAAGGTATCTAAATTACAGGCTGAGATTATAACTCTTGAAAAAGAAATTGAGGGTTTAAATCTAAAGGAACCAACTGAAAAAAACTATAAGATTCTGGATGAGATTATACTTAAATTTCAAGAAGAAATAACACAGAGGAAAGCACGTAAATTAAAAAGAGATGAAAAGGACTATTTGACAGGGAGAGTTTTTACTTTCGCCAGTAAATATGATTATTTAATTCACACTAACTTGACATCTAGGAGTCCGAGTATATCAAATATTTCAGATTCAACATCAATCAGTACTCCGGCCACTAGCGATAGTGAAGTAGATGGAACTATAGGTATATCTACCCCAGGGGGTGCCAGTGCTGATAGTAATTCAATTTTTTTACAAGAACTTATGAGGATGAAACGGAGCAAATTCATCCAAAACAAAAGCACAAAAAAACAAGAAGGGGCGGTAGAAGAAAAAGGAGTCAAGACAAGGAATGGGGATGGGGTATCGACAAGATCTCGGAACAACAAAAAATCCTAGAGGATGATGAATCGGCTTCCATCAATGTGATTAACTATTCCAAATTTCAACTTACTACAGGAACAAAGAGTCTTTTGGCGAGGGGACTCAATTTTTGCCCCAGATCTTTTGGGGACCCTTGTAGGTCCAAGATTGATTTATTTAAATTTGTGCGTAAACTTAAAATCAAGAAATACTTTCACCAGCATCCTACAACGGATTCCAGTGCCAATTCAGGTGGATCTATTCCTAGTACTCTGTCTATTGAGCAAGTACATGATACAGCACTTATTCTATCTCTTGCAGAGAGAGATGAAGATCCTGGCATTGTATCCAGGATGCTTCAAGAACTGGACATTGATTCGGATATGAGTATTCCTAGTGGCTTAAAGAAAAAATCAGGTTGGACACCCAGGTCTTGTAGTCTGAATTGCTTTGATAGATTTTTCGACCTGGTGTGTCAAGATTTTGACAAATGTTTAAATAAGATCAAATTTAAACGACATACGAATAACATTAAATTGGAGGAATCAACTGCATTAATGATTTTGAAGCAGAGTAAAGATATCATTATTAGGCAGGCAGACAAAGGAGGGAATGTGGTTCTGATGAATAAAACTGACTATGACAATGAAATCCTATCACAACTTAACGATGCAATATGTTATGAGAGGGTATGTGAAAATCCCATTCCCAATCTAACTCGCACAATAAACAAAAAACTGATGACCTGGCGGGAAAAGGGTCTTTTAAACAAAGAAGAATACTTGTACTTGAGAATAGATCATCCCAGATTTCCGTGTCTCTATACACTGCCCAAGGTGCATAAGGGTTTGCCTTTTCCGCCAGGCAGACCTATTATCTCAGGGATTTCAGGTCCTACGGAGAAGCTTTCGGAATATGTTGATTGCTTTTTGCAACCACTAGTATGTAATCTACCATCTTTTATTAAAGATACCACGCATATTCTGAGCATCCTGAATGATGTGGAGTGGGACAATGACATGATGTTGGTAACATTGGATGTTGTTGCATTATACACATGTATCAATCATGAACTTGGACAAGAAGCTGTCCGTTTCTTTCTACACAAAAGATCAGCGAGTTATTGGGAGCATACTGACATGTTAATTGAAATGATGAACCTGATATTGACCAATAATTTTTTCTTATTTAATAATGATTGGTTTCGACAAAAGCAAGGTGTGGCCATGGGCTCCAAATTCTCCCCCTCATATGCAAATTTGTTTATGGGGTGGTTCGAGCATAAATGGATTTGGGGCCCTGATGCAAGCCAATGGCAAACCTATATATTATTCTGGGGAAGATATATTGATGATTGTTTTATGATCTGGACGGGTGGTGAAGAGAAATTTTTGGAATTTGGTGAATTTTTAAACTCTAATAACATGAACGTGAAATTTACACATCAATATAGTTTCACAAGCATTGAATTTCTAGACATTGAAATTTTCATTGCTGATGGCAAAATTCAGAGCAGACTATTTCGCAAAACCACAGCTTGCAATTCTATACTTCATGCAGACAGCGCGCACCCTAGGCATCAAGTAGCATCTATCCCTTACTCAGAATTTGTGAGGGCTAGACGTAATTGTAGCTTAGATGAAGAATTTTTCCATGAGTTAGATAACATGGGTGAAAGATTTTTAGCACGAGGTTACTCGCATAAATTGGTCAGGAAGGCCCATCATAGAGCTAAAAGCTTAAAGAGAGATGACATATTAAAAAAGATCAGCAACATTAAGAGGACTAATCAATCAAATATAACCCGTTTTATTACTGACTATAATGAGGTTTCATTAATTTTACAAAAATGTATGAATAAACATTGGTCGTCATTATCCCAGGATGAATCACTGAAGGATATTTTGCCTGAAAGATTATCAGTAACATTCCGGAGGGGTCGTAATCTAAAAAGCATATTGAGTCCCAGTTTTACTGCTAATTCTCCTAAGACGACATGGCTTTCCACTAAAACGGTTGGTTTTTTCAGGTGTGGATGTTGCGGAGTATGCCGCTGGGCCTGTCACAAGATGAAAGAATTTTCGGATGGCAAAACACAAATTAAGATTTGCTCAATGATTAACTGTAACACCACTTTTGTGGTTTACATTATACGTTGTAAATGCCAGAAAATTTATGTAGGCAGCACAATTCGTGCACTTAAAATTAGAATTGGTGAACACATGAGAGCGCTAAAGAATTTGGATATGAGATATCCTTTGGTGACACACATAATGATGTGTGACTCACAGACCAATCACAAGAGTTTTGAATTCTTTGGGTTGGAACACATCGCCAAAGACCCGAGGGGTGGAAATAGGGAACTAGCCCTGCGACAAAGAGAGGCACTCTGGATTATGAGATTAAAGGCCGTGGAGTTTGGTCTTAATACTGATAGGGAGTTGGAATTCTTTCTTGTAGAATAATCAAAGAAATTGGTGACCTAGGCATTGATGTTATCGATCATTCAATCAATATTGTTGTCATGTGTTATTCTATGTGTCAATTGAATGTGCTGTATGTTATACATGTGTGTTTTTTGTTTTTTATTCTCTCTATTGCTAACAGATTTGTATTGTTTCAGTTACCAATCAAAATCTTTCAATGAAGTCGTCAGGGGTTCAATTCATTTCCTGATGATTGAACGGGGATTATTCGATCGGGCTCCATCACCAAATTAACACACATATTTTATATAAAAATCTTCTTATCTCTAAAAATAGCTATTCTACACCTGTGATTATTCAATTTGGGTAACTATGCCCTTTGAATTGATATATTAGAGTTGGTGAGGTCATCCATTTAATAGGATGATTCGATTGCTTTCAATATTTGTAGGGGCATTTTGGATTTTCATCTAATTGGAATGCTAGTGTTTATATCAGTCTTGTTCAAGTAGTGAGTTTAAATTAGCAGTCTAGATCATAAACATTGGGGTTTTCTTCTGAGGCATTTTGAAGATATTTTGTACTTGGTATTAATGTGAGTCTTTTGTTTAGTTTTATGATGATGCCTTCGATTTTGCCGGGAGTCCGTTTTCTATGTTTCTGATTTTGTGTGTATTTGGACTTCCGGGTTCCAGACGCTAGCTGGAATAATCGCGTACTCGCGTTTCCTGTCGGTCTTACAACATCACTCAGCCGAAGACTAGCGTACTCGCCTTTCCGTTTTGCACGTAGCAGCTTTTGGAGCTTATTCCTGCTCATATTGTTAATACGGTGAGTTTTGGGTGGATTCTCGAGCGAGATTATGTTTTTGTTGTTTGTTAAAAGACCCTGATGTGGGGGTGTTTGTCGGCACTTGAATAGTGTCCACGTGTGTTCAATGTTGACTGATTTTTGATGGTTGAGGGTGCCCCTAGTTAATCGTAATGGTATGAGTAAATTGCTTTTGGGACTTCCTGAGATCGCACTAGATTGAACAATTGAAGTACGTTCCCCTGTTAACATGGTATACAGACTATTTTCATGAAATCGTTATTCACTTGCTATGGATTTTGTTTATCTGTTTGCTAGATCTGGAGGCGCAATAAAGGTTATTGTATTGGATATTCATTGATTCTTGGACTAATGATCAACATAGATGGTTCATAATCGTACATTGGACTTTAGAAATCCTGTGATGAGAGGTAACTGTATTGCGAACCTTGTTGACTTAATTTTATTTGAGCATTTCCGATTTAGGAAATATAATAGGCATTAATATTCTTGTTTCAGATAATCATCACTTACTTTTTGTGTGATTTTTCGTGGATGGTGCGTGATGATGGTTGAAGTTGGGTCAACCTTTTGAAAAATTAAGAGGTATGATTTTTTGGAGGCTACTGTACGATAATTGACACAGGGGTGTTTTTTCATCATGGATTGTTGGAATTTGGGTCTAATACAGGTTAGATGTTGTTTTGTAGATTATTTATAATCACCTCTCGAACTTCTTACACATTGATAATCCATTGGGGATTATCTGGGCACTTATTTCACATCGTTTTTCTTTTTCTTTTCTTTTCTTTTCTCTTTTTCCTTTTTCCTTTTGATTAAGGGACACTATTAGAGATAATGATACTATACGGTTTAATACTTCGGCCAATTTGTTTGGGACTTAAGTTAGAATGTCCACTAACACTTTCTTTGTTAACTCTGAGGACTAGGTTGTAGGATTTTGATTTTTAACTTAATCAACTTCATTTACAATTTTAGCCCTGAAGAAGTCGTTTGGGATCGATTTGAAGTGTTCCCAAGACGAAACACGTGTTCGTTTGGGATCGATTTGAAGTGTTCCCAAGACGAAACACGTGTTGGCTTGAATTGTACCGGCTGGCTTGAATTGTACCGGCTTGAATTGTACCATTTTGGAGATATGTTTATACCTATGAGGAGCGAATATGTAAAGCATTAAATGGACTTTTTGAATTTGTATTAAAAGTTGATACTCGAAATTGCAGAATTTTCTACAGACTAAATATCTTTTCTAGGTGTGCCACACCATGTAATCCTGGTGCCGGGGTCAGAATGACCCCCCAAGTCTCTTTCAAGTACAAAGTACCTGGTTCGTGTGAAAAAATCTCTGCAAACAACCGCAGAGGAGGAGATGAGTGGAAACAAAGGGGTGTGCGTCGATTTCTCAGGCCGCACACGGTGATGCGTCGTTTAGTTTTCATGCAAGGACGGCTGTGCGCCAATTTCCGAAGGTCGGTCGTGGATCCTCTTCAGGTTGCAGTGTTTTCAGACGCCCCGGGGTCTGTGTGTGGAATCCTGGGCTTGCGGAGCGAAGTCACAAGCGCTGCGTCGTTCCGGTGGGCATTGTGTAGAAGTTTCTTCTGCACGGCCGACGCTGCTTCGTTTTCCCCTCTGGAAGTCGGGCTGCGTCGTCCCAGGTCGGATGTGCGTCGATCCAGTGGGCCGTGCTTTGAAGTTCTGGTCGCAATGCAGGCACCGCGTCGATCTTCTCCTTGCGAAATCATGCTGCGTCGTTCCGGTTCAGCGTGCAGTGTTTCTAACAATAGTCAATATATCTTGAAGTATTTTCAAGCAAAGAATCTATTGCTGACACAATCGGTCTACCTGAAGGGTTCTGTCCATCTTTGTGTAGCTTTGGTAAAAGGTAAAGAGCTGGAATCTTTGGCAGATCACATTTCCAAAATTGCTATTCCTCCCACTCTAACAGACCTTTTTCCCTCTATTTCACTAAAAGCTCATGATATTTAACAGTGGATAGCTTTAGATCCGTATTCTTAGCTCTAACATAACAGTTTGTATCCCCCAACTGTCGTTCTCCTTCAAACAGGTACTGGCACTTATCAAGGACCACAGCGTTACCACCCTTGTCTGATTCTCGGA
Organism: Pleurodeles waltl; assembly: GCF_031143425.1. NCBI lineage: Eukaryota > Metazoa > Chordata > Amphibia > Caudata > Salamandridae > Pleurodeles > Pleurodeles waltl. Next base: position 225,580,055 of record NC_090444.1, on the reverse strand, counting down.
TCACAATATTGGTACCCTTTTTTAGATTTTCAAGGGCCAATTTTTGCGAGATGGAGAGATTGTCATATTTCTTATTTTCAGATCCATACCTTATTTTCTTGAGCTGTTTAATCACATCCCTCTCAAAAACCTCTATAGCATCACTATGTATGACTGGTAGAAATGTTGATTTTGGTTTGAGTGGGCTAGGACAGGAAATACCTGTCTCCATCCCCAAAACCCCCAAATTCAAAACTGGATCAGCATGTGCTTCTGTACCATCATGTCAGATAGATAATGTATGTAACATTTCTATATCAGAGATACATAGTCTGCTAACCTCAACGTCGTCAGATAAAACAGACTTCACTGTTACTTTAGTTTGATACCAATTCTTTAACTTCAATTTTCTTACAAAGTGAAAAAGATCTATCCTTGCTTGAACATAATCTAGATTATTGGGGGAAAAAAAGATAAACCCAAGGCTAAAAGCCCCTTCTCCTCATCAGTCAGTTCTCTACTAGAAAGATTCACTGCAGTCATTGTGTTATTTTTCCGTGCCCTTGTTGTCACTCCCAGTGTCATGGGACCTTCTTTTCCTTCTTCGTATCTTTGCTGCACGGTTCTTCTTCCTCTGCCTCTCGACCCTCGACCCCTGCCTCTTGGTGGGAATGTATCTTTCCTTTGGTCTGTCCTTCCTTGATTCAACAGGCCGAAATGTTTAAAAAAATTAGACCTATTTGTATTTTTCTCAGATCCTGGGTTCTTTGCAAGAAAGGTATCTGATATATCAGATAAATTGCTATCTGAATCATCACTTTCTTCAGATACTCTCAAATTAGAGTCAGAGTTCCCACCTGCAACAGAGAGTGCTGGTTCCTCATAATCATCTGAATGCATATAATCATATTTACAATGGAATGTCAAAATTGTTCCTGATTGATAATCTTTGAAGTCACAAATACATTTTCTCTGTTTTTGAGTGTGATCTCTTCTTCACATTTAGAGAGTTTTAATCCAAATTGTCCTTAACCTCATCAAAGTGGCCTGCGAAACCATTGTCAGTATTGCCACAGTGGTCTTATCAATCTCATTGAGGATCTTAGATCTATCTTTGGAGTCATATTTGATCAATATTCTCATCATATTGAGAGAACTCACTTTACCATTCTCTGCCCATTCCTCCAATAACTCTGGATCCTGTTCCTCATAAGTCGGGATTGTATAAATCCATAAAGCCCTAGGTACTTGCTCCACTTCAATATATTGCTGAAGAGATTCAATCTCCCAACATTTGGAAAGTTCTTTTCTCAATAATTTTTCAATTTGTCATATAATACCTGTAACTTCAATGCAGTTCCTGCAGTAGACACCCCCTGTCGTGCACCACAATCAGGGTCATCCTGGTTAAAAAAGAGTTTGCTTGATTTTTCTTTTCTTTCGAGTCTCTAATGAGGAAGGCATCTCTATGACAAGTATAGTTTTTCTAATTATGCCCTTATCGACTGTGGGTACTCCAAATTATAAACTGCTATAGCCCACTCCAAACCACAAGACTTTCGTATTGGTACCCAACAACTAATAAATAGTGATGGTTTTTTTTGTGAGGTAGAGACAAACATCAATTTAAATATTAGATTAGAACCCATAAGGTGTTCAACAGTTCGCGGAGCAACGATCAGCTATTTTATCACAAAATAATGTCCCGTTAGTATAATAGGGGATAAACACAGAAGCAATAATCCAAATGTTAATGTGCTATTATAGTTTACACATAACAGGAAGGACGCTCTCCTACCTCCCTGTCTTGCTCGTACTGTGATTTGCTGGCAGTAATACTTCCTCCGGGCTTGCTCGGCAGTCACAGTTCGAAGCGCTACTGCACTTACTTCCACCTTCTCTTGCCGTGACGTGGCCCCATATAATGTAGCAACAAGCTGCTACTGATTACTTTCGGATAATCTCCAATCCACGAAATGTCGGTTCCAGTCTTATAGAGCTCCGCAGTATACTGTCATATTCTAGCTGCCCTGTCAATCACCTATAGCGGCCAGCATAGTTACGGCTCCTTTCACTTCCAATATGGCGGCCGCGTCATGCCTCAATCTCACAACAAGACCTCCACTACTCGTAAGGTTAGAGTATTGTCAGAGCGTTAATCCCAAAACAAAAGGTAATCGTCTTGTGGGAGCCTCGATATTTAAAATACATCATATAGCAAATCTAGGAATAACGAGGCTTAACACATGGCGGTCCGACCATGGAACCGGGGATTCCAAATATATTATCAGCGTTTCCTTGCCCAAGAAAAGGAAAAGCTCAGGACAGTTTCGGAAAGTTGCAAATTGATTTACTGTCACCAGATTCTTCCTCGCAATGCGTTTCAGCTGTAGTCTTGTTCACAGCTGGGGGAGTTGTAAAATTAACACAATAAATACCAAAATACACCAACATTACAAACAGAGTAACAATCCAACCCAAACAAACTACTCTGTAGGGCGGCAACAATATTGGAATATTATTTAATACACGTTTTTTTGTCTGAAATATCACAAATCAAGTTGAAACTTGCAGAAACAACAAAAAAACACCTAAAAAGCATTACAAAAGGTAGGAAAAGTTGAAATAACATGTACAAATATTATATGTCAATCTTCAACCCAATAATATTGAATTAATGTCATATACATTTACAATCACATTATATACACCTATTCCATATCCAATTGACATCGCACTATAATTCAATGGGGCCTAATTTGTATGTTATGCAGTGATAATACTCCCTCCATAATCTAATTGTGTTCAAGTGTTCCCCTCTACAAGTTGTGCATGATTTTTCAAAATTCAAACTTTTATAACAATAAAATTATGGCCTTCCCGCCCTAGAGTCTATGGTTGAGTTGACACCCACCCATACACCCAACACACCTACACACTGCACTATGAAACACACGCATACACAACCCACAATCCTTTGCAACCTGAATGCCACACACAGCCACATAGAAGATATAACAATCGCACAATTATAAATAAAATACTTTGGCACGTATACACATTTCGCCATGCATACATCCCACACCTGCAAAAAAAAACAATTTACTTTTACACACAACACACAACTGTCACCCACTCACATCACAGCACCAACATCTCATCACTTACGTTTTTTTCAGCCTCATTCCTTTAACATTACCTCACTGTCTTTACCACCAGTATTATGTCCCCACAAAAACACCCAAGTTTCGCGGATGAGGAGTTGAGGGTCGTGGTGGACGAAATTGTCAGGATAGAGTCACACCTGTTCGGAGCGCAAGATCAGCAAACATCAATAGCCAGGAAAATGGAGCTGTGGCAAAGAATAGTCGACAGGGTCAATGCTGAAGGCACCTATCCTCGCACAATGGAGGACATCAGGAAGAGGTGGAATGACCTCCGGGGTAAGGTGGTTTCCATGGCATCCAGGCACCAGCTGGCGGTACTCAAGACTGCCGATGGGCCCCCACCTCCTCTCCCTACTTCCACATCTTGGGAGGAGAAGGTCTTGGACATACTGCATCCTGAGGGCCTGACAGGAATACCTGGGGGAGTGGAGTCTGGTAAGTCTCCACAAAATTCATGTCACCCAATTGTATTCTCTTGCATGCTCCCTCATCACCTTATCCCACCCCAATTAACAAACCATCCACCACCCCTCAGTGCAAATGTGCTAATACCCCTCCCTTGCATGCCACTTGTCCACTAAATTCATCTGGCACCACAGCCCCTGGCTAAGGCATGTTAAGTACTGGGAACTGATAGCACTACAACTCCCAGAAGGCAATATCCTACCATTATAAACACCTGAACAGTGCACCAAAAGTGAGTTGTCATGCTTGTGAAACTAACTACCAATCTAACTTATCATGAATGTCCAACTGTGAAACAATTTATGGCAACAATGCCAAGGCCCACTCCCACTATCATTACATGCAAACCACAGCTACTGCTGTGTGCCCCATCAAACTGCTCTTAGAACAAATACACTTAAGATAGAAATATACTCACCTTGGCTGGAAATCTAGATGCCAAAGTGGATGCACATGCAGTACATCCAGATAGAGGTCAATGTATTTTGCTTACTCCCATACTGTGTCCCTATCTGACCCTATTGTGCAGTGTCCATCTTATTATTTTGTGCCATGTATCATGCCAGACGCTTCACTGGGAAACAAAGGTGAACACCCATGTCAATAGTCAGAAAACATGAGATAGCATCATTAGTCTAATGACTGCCAATATAGTTTGATATCTTTAAGCATGGTGTATGGAATTGAAATTACAGAGTCTCATGTTGTATAAAGTAAAATTTTGCAGCAGCTGTCATTGGCATTTCTGGAGATCATGTCAAGGCACTGTGTGCATCTCACACAACATCACCAGTACTCTTAATGAAACATCAATTGTTTCATCACTCACTGTAACGGTGTGTTCCACTTCTCCCACAGGTAACCTTGCCATTGCCACCATGGAGAGCATACCAGAGACTGCCACTATCCATCTGGATGAAGGCCCTAGTGAGGACAACACCCCTGAATGTGTAGACACTGAGGACGAAGCTGGCCCATCAGGGACAACTGGTCAGTCAACAACTGTCAGCCTCACCCTGCCGGTAGCGACCCCTCACAGCCCTGTTGCATCACCATCACAGGCAACCATTTGCCTCCAAACCAATGTGTCAAGTATTGTTTCATCTATTGTGCGCCCCCCAGAACAGGTACACGAGTCTTACCCTGTCACCCCTGACAATGATGATCCTGCCACCACTGGGAGTGTGCACACTGTGCTAGGGGCACAGGCATGTGGGGGTTGGGTGTGTGGGAGGGATGGTGTGGGCTCCAAGGAACAATACCGACTAGGAAACCATCTCTCAAGTCTTGGGAGCCTACCAAAATTCCCAAAGCTTGATGGGCCAGGTAGTCACCTTGATGGGGGAAATCCAACAGCTGCAGAGGAACAACCACCAGGAAGTTATGAAGCAGTGACAGACACAAAATGCCATCCTGGCTTCCATTGCTGGGGTGCTGTGGGACAATAATGATATCCTGAGTAGGTCTACCACACAACATCATTTCCACTTGTAATGACTCTTCAGGCCCTTCAACATCTGTGGCTGCGAGTGGAATGGAGGCCAGGCCAGGGGAAGGACATGCCTCAGACACCCTACCGTCTGTAGCAGGGAAACCCCCGCAAAAATATGGATGTCCACCCATTCATCCAGGAGGAGCAGATGCCAAGACCAAACACACTGCCAGGAAGTAGAACTCTCCTGAATTTTTCCCCTTGTGTGCCACAGATATGCCCTGTTGACTGTTCTGAAACCTAACTCAATTTTTCTGTGATCCAGGGACACTGAACATGTGTTTCCTAACACTGTAACATGTACCCTGATGATTTCAGCCACCATGACAGACCCCTTCTCTGTTAACTTAGTTTTTTTGGTTAATATTCACACATATTGTTTTGCACTCCAAATAAATAACACTTTGACACAGGTCCTGTGTAAGTGTCATTCATCAACCATGTACAACTGTTATCTATGCCAACTATGGTATCAATATGTCCATCTGTATTGTACAAGCTTTGTTATGGACATCACATGTGTACTCTATCACAAGGAGACTCATTACATTAGGTTTGTAACATAGACAGAAGCAAATATAGCTGTAGTCTACATCTCCACACATGTATTCCTAGATTTGCAAACACCAGACAGAATATTACTGCAAGTGACTTATGAATGTCAGCTTAGGTGTCATACACCACTAACCCATAGGGTAGAGATGTTAGGGGCATGTCAGTCTTTTTACAAGCCATGAGGCATACGAAACGGTCCTTTGTAACACCATGTAAAGCCTTATCACACACCCATTCCTTAGCTTCCTAATAATCATACCCCATTATACAGACAGAGATCAGTACAGATGTCCCCAGTCCAGGGACCTTTCACTTACATTGCTCATGTACCTGTAGGCTTGCCACTCACCTATGTCAGTCTGCAGATACATGCACATTGGTCTGTGAAGTAAAAGGCACTGACAGCTCTGTTACAGGTAGGTCACATACAATAGAAACCATTCTGATGATAGAGGCTCTGGTTCAACATTTCAGACACATATGGACACACACATGACATCATTTGACCACCTCTAGTACCAAACAGGTCTTCTTGGTGGGAAACACACTTCCACCCCAGTGTCCTGACAGTCTGAACATATTAATAACACTCCACATGCGCATGTATGCCTATCAATACCTGGTTTCATCCTTGTCCGCTTCTCATGCCTGCCTGGAATTTCCATCTGCCTCTGACAACGTCTGTGACCTGCCAATGATGAAGAGCCAAACAGAAACTCTGCAAATTTGTGATTGACAGAGATGAGGGGTAGGACATAGTTGTAAACATATATCAATTCTGACAAGTCATTTTCACAAGTGTGACTTTGCATGTGCAGTACCAAATTAGGACACTGTATACCATTCTATTCTGTACACAATATCAAATTACAAAGTGCATGCACAACTAACTCATTGGTATTGGAGCAACCTAAGACCTCGTGGATGATGCTAGATAGGAAGTGACATGCCAGCCATCAATTATAGTTTACAAAATGTAATCTCACCAACAAGAAGACATCACATACCATGAGTGAGTTGAAGTACTGATTGATGAGATCTGCCTTGGAGTCTCCAGCTTCATCTTCATCTGGCTCATCATCACTTGGCAAATCTGCATTTCCAACCACAGGTTCTGCTGTCTCCCCCTTATCTGTTATGAATGGTATCTGATGTTTCAGGGCAAGGTTGTGGAGCATGCAGCCGGCAACAATTATTTGACATACCTTATTGGGTGATTATAGGAGGGCTCCTCCAGATATAACACAGCAGCTAAAACTTGCCTTCAGGAGATCGAATGTCCACTCAAATACACACCTTGTCTTTCCATGGGCCTCATTGTAGTAGACTTCCCATGGCGTTGATGGGTACCTCACTGGTGTCACTAACCAAGGACGGTTTGGATAGCCTGAGTCCCCTGTAAGGAATAGGTATAACAACACAAACATATATCTGGGACATGCACATTTGTGATAGCAAGAGAGAAACTTAGGAAACACACATGTCAAATGTGACTTACCAACCAGCCAGACTCTCTCTGTGAAGATTCATGTCCTCAGCAGTGGGATTTTGCTGTTGCACATGATGAAGGAATCATGGACTGATCCTGGATACTTCGCACAGACTTGTGAAATGTACTGATCTGCCAAACACACCACTTGGACTTTGAATGAGTGGTAGTGTTTCCTGTTCCTGTACACCTGTTCATTGGCACTGGGTGGGAAGCAAGGGAACATGGGTGCCATCTATGGCTCCAACCACATTTGAAATGTGTCCCATTGCATAAAACTCTGCCTCACATAGGCCAAATCAGCACTTTGGGGAAACCTGATGTAGCTGTTCAGGTCTAAAACAGAAATGGGGTAGTAAGGGTGAGAGGTGCCGCACATCTGGAAAGTAAAACCCAGTACAGTTGACGAGTGTAAGTACAGTAAGAGTCTAGTGCCAAATGGTCAAGTGCCTTACTACGCAGTAGGCACAAACTTGAGTACCAATTTACACAGTGACAACAATTGCAATGTGACCACAGCACACAGATATAAATAGTCCAATAGCGTAGCAAGGATATGTATCCCTGGTAGAATGGTTAAGGTTGGAGAAAAAATACGTGAAGATCCCGAACTTGTTGGAGAAAGTGTCTTTAATTATAGGCACAGTCTGCCTCAAGATTGCGCGTTCTTCAAAATACAGCCAACACGTGTTTCGTCACTCAGGTGACTTCATCAAGGGTGCAAGGCAATGATAAAAGCAAGCTTTGTATGCAATGATACCTACAATTTGGTAAGACACAAAATGTGTCAAATAGTAACCTCGAACCAGTGCATGCAAAAAGGAAGCAGTAGGAAATGTGCAACCCAAGAGAGTAAAGCAAGAAAGAGATATATGGTGAGCATGGCAATATGAGTAATGGGAAAGAACCCTAGTAAGTTGTGCAAAAGGAAGGACACCTCTAATGAAAGAGTAAAAGAAGCATAGGTAGAGTATTCATAATCTAAGTGCTGAGTGAGTGAAGGAAGTATTCAAAGTGGTAAAAAAAGGGCCTGTGTGGAAATTTAAAGATCAAAGTTAAAAAATGAAGAATGAAATATAACGTGAAAAAGAGAACAAAATATTACAGTCATACCTAGGCTGTCCGGCCAGCTAGATGATCTTGGAGAGCCTGCGGTAAGGCAAGGGAGTAGAGCTCTGGAAGAATAGATCAACGGCAATGAGTGGCCACCATAAAAGCATGGGAACATAACAGCAAAAATAAGTAAAAGGTCGTGTAATCCCATGTGTTAAAACACCTTGCAAAGTAGGAGGTTAATTTGAGGTAGTGACTTCAGAGCATCGGGTGCTATGGGTCCGAGTGATGACCAAGTAAAATGAGGAAGGCCCTGATAAGCCTTATATCAAGAAACCTGCATGGAAATGAGAAAAGTAGGGACGAGAAAAAGGGTGTGTGTCACATCAATGAAAAATGTTTAGAAGCAGAAGAAATTGGAAACAATTAACACCCGAATAATAATTAACCTAGAAAGGTAAATAGGGTGCGAAGCACTCACAGAAAGAACGGTCCAAGGAAACCCTAATATGCCAAGGTAACCTCATTCTCAATGAAATGGTAAGCGCTGTAAGTATAGATAGCAAAGTTCAAATTACCAAAAGAAACGCAAAGGGGGGGAAGGAATCCCAAATCAGCAGTCCTATAGTGAGCAAAATGACCAGAAGTACAATGCTAAGTGGTAATGTAAATTAATACATAAAACGGACACTCGGCATGGGTAAGGAGAAGAGCAGAGTGATGCAAACGCCAGACACATGGAGTATGGCAAAGTACGCTCTCGGGAATCCCAAGTAGGGACAGAATTCAATGCTGGCTGTAGCATGATGAGGTATGGGACAGAACGGGTAAGGTCTTACCGTACCTAGGTGAAGAGCCGATGCAGTCCTGCGTTTGTTGGGTAGCAAGTGGTCGAGTTACGAGGGCCGGCGCTTGAAGCTCTTTTGAAGTTCCAATGTTTAGAAATAAACAGTGGACCAAGTGCTTCGCAGAAAGTATCTGTGAATGCTCCTTGGTTAGTGAGGAGATGCGGCGGCCATCTTGAGATGGCAAAAAGAAAGAGACTTAATAACAAGAAAACAGAGAGGGTTGAATAACTTATAAAAGGTGCGATAAAAGGCTGAACATATTTAAGCGTCACTCCGGAGTGGGGGTACATCCGGTAAGGGAACCGGGTGTTCAGAGACAGATAATGCGGTAATAGAGGCTAGTTGTGAAAGTAAATAGCAAATAAAGAAAAAATGAACGTCAAACGAGAAAGGCTCGTTCAGGTCAGGTCCTTCAACAATGCACACTGTACATACTTCAAAACTAGACTGAACATGGGCTTAGACATTCCTGCAGTTAGGGCCACTGTATTCTGAAAGGATCCAGTAGCCAGGATTGACATGACTTGTATGATGGGAGATATGCTATTGGGATTGTGAATGGCAGGCATCAGATATGGCTCCAACTGATTGCAAAGGTCCATGATTGTCTGCCTATTCAGGCGATAGATCTGTATAATATGTCAGTACTTCATGGTGTACAGGTCTACTAGTGGCTGGTAAACTGGAGGTTGTCTTCCTCTCCTCATTCCAGGGTAACTATGTGGAAAAATAAATAGATTGTAGGTGACTCTTACAATGTACACATAATGGATATGTTCATATACAAGTTAGACATATATGCTGTCAATGTCAGAGACAACTTATGACATCTGAAGTTCAGCATCTTGCTATGCATTCTATGACACTCCCCTTGGTTCACATTCGCTGAATCCTCTAATGTACTATCCATGCATACTTATCTGTGACTGTCAGTGCTAGGCAGTCTAACTTAGTGTACATGTGAAAGAGACTTGTTGCACCTATGCTATATTACTGACACACATAGGATGCAGAGAATAGTTGTACATTTCCATTTCCCCCATTCCCTCTGTCACACAGCTTTTACTACTCATATGCACAATTAGAATACTTGTTAATGATGCAGATTCCTCTACTTTCTCCTTCTGTCTGTGTCATTCTTGCAGGTCGACACCCATCACAAAAAGAGGATCTGGCGTGCCATCACCACTACATCATTGTTGTCCATGATTACAATTGCAGCATGGACAACAACGATGTAGTGAGAAATGTTTCTGCAAACACTCCATGATATGAACAATCATGTGTGCTGATCATATGTATGTAGTCAATTCCAGGTAGTAATTATGCATGTTGTATGGGACAATCCACTTCACACATGGGTTGCCTGCAGATGCTAAATTGTGAAGGTGTTTGAACTTAGAGGATGGGAATGTTTACCTACTTGCTGTGACTAAAGTATTTTGACCACTTGTGTTGGTATAGTGCATGTGAACATGACTTTCTCATTTTGTCTGTGTCATCCAGGCAGGTCAGCGCCCATCAAAAAAAGGGAATCTGGCATGCCATCACCAAGCAAGTGCGGACCCTGGGGGTCCACAGCCAACAGAGCACTCACTGTAGGAAGTGGTGGGAGGACCTGAAATGCTGGGCCCTGAAGACTGCGGCGGCCCAGCTGGGGATGTCCTCCCAACGAGGGAGGGGTGCCCGTTGGACCTTGACCCCTAATGGCCTACATTTTGACAGTGGCCCACCCTCAGGTGGATGTGCGTTTAAGGGAAGCACAGCAGCCACAAGGGGGTAAGTGCTGACTAAAGATATTTAAAACCCTCTCCCAGTTCAGTGTCTGACATGTAAGTATCTTAACTGTAACAATGTGGTGAATGCTAAAGGTAAAGGGTCTCCTAGGAACAGATAGAAGTACAGGTGGTTCCGCTGATACACAGGTGTGGACATGATATTGTATATAGGGACATATGACTCACCTATGTTAAGCTTATTGTATGACAGCATGTGGTGATGCACATGTCACTGTGTCATATGTGTACCTCTACATTGCTCTACATATGTGCAACCTGCTGTTTCATCGTTCCCACCTACTGAGACATACTTCAGATATCCTGATGGTAAGTTGTCCAGCTCCTTGGTCTCAGTCCATTCCTATTCCACGCGATCTAGTTGTACGTGCCACAGAGGGTCTGACAGGTGAGAAACAGGCCAAATATTCCTGAGTTGTAAAATAGATAGTTCACATGACATACTTGTACACTTACTCAGAGGTGTGAGGAGGTGTCCCCATTGTTAAGTGTGGACTGTACATTGTAAAACGTGATGATTGATCAGGGTGAACATCCTAAATGATGAAAAGCCTGGTGGTAATTATACATTCCGAGTGCAAGACATATCATAGACATGTGAGCTCAGACTACCTGTACCATGCATGTGGTATTGAGAAGGCAAGTGACTAGCCTCCTATTCAAATAGCAAATTTATTTTGTCCATCCTGCATAGGGCAGGACATCTCCTATATAGTTACAACATTCACTGTATTTTGGGAAACTCTTGTATGAATTGGTACTTCCTGCCATTTGTAAGATTTTAGATGTAGGTTTGGCATACATACTTTTGCTATTCAGAATATTCTTTGAAGTATTTAAGTATAGATAAGGTCATTTAACAATTACTACATAGTGTTGCTGGTGTTGTAGTTGACAGCTACATGTTGGTGGAATGGTATATGTTGTAAGTCAAATTGCTGGTCTCTAGGTGTATGTGTCAATCATGGCTACTGTAGATGTGGTTTATGTCAGTGTAACTGTACTCCAAAGATGTAAGGTGACTCATGTCTGAAGTGTTCATAGTGATGTTGGTAATTTGATCAGGTCATCTTGAGGTTGCTACTCAGCATGATTAGTGCAATTGTATGTGCCCTTCGTGCACACAAAAGGTGTCTATAATATTGAAGGCGTTGGCATGCTCCCTGTGGCTGTCTGTGGATGTATCCTGTGTGCTAAGTGCCCCCCTATTGCTGTACACGTCTTTGTTTTTTATGCGAGAATGACTAAGATGAGGTCATGATTGTCTGTGCAATCCTTTACAAGAACAAAGATGATACATGTGTTGGAGAAATGGTTTGGGAGTCTATCATACTTCAAACCTGGATATGCCAAATTGTATAGATGCATCTGAGTCATTTGCCATTGTGAATGTTTTAGACACAGTTACATTTTAGAGATGTCATAGCTAAGAAACATGCTGTGTGATAACTGGAATGTGATGAGGTGACTTTCATTGAACATGACATCTGGCAATGGACTGAACAAGTGTAGATTTGGAGTAGGTATGAATTTGATATCAAAATAAACACTGATTTCCATTGCTGGTTGGTTGTTTCAAAGTGATGCTTTGTTTAGGGACACACTTTTTATGTTGACAAATCATTTTGTGCAGGAAAAGTGTGAGTTTTAGCTGTACTGATAGAATGATGATGTAGCAGTCTGATAGTAGGCTCATGTTGGGTGCAACATTTTTATCATGTAGGGTTGTGGGAAATATGTTGTTGTGACAAGATGTTGGCTCAAAATGTTTCCTATCTGGGGGTGATTTACATATGAATGTGATGTTACTGTTGTGTATGGTGTAATGTATGTGTATGTAAAGAATGTGATGACCCTACCTCTCTCTCTGTTCCTCAGCATCAGCATCGACAGGCAAAGGAGACAGGGCACAGCTGAGTGGGTAAGCTGCTGGCCATGGGGCCCGGAGTGATGATACCACCAACACTGAGGGACCCAGTGGCCCGGAGGTCAAGGGGAGTGCCATGGGGGAGACAGGATCCATGTCTTCATCTTCAGAATCCTCTTCCAGTGGACACTCCCTGGAGGTGGCAGACCCATCTGGGACCACCCAGCACCCTTACTACCACCGCCCTCCCTGTAGCTCCCTACCAGTTGGCCGTGCCCGCTCACCCAAGAGGGTGGGCGTCTCCTTTGCCATAGGCACCTCTGCCCCTGTCAGCCTTTTTGCCCTCAGTGAGGATGCTATTGACATCCTCAGGTCCATCTCTGTGGGTCAGTCGACTAGCGTGAATGCCATTCAGGGACTGGCAACTCAGTAATACGTTCCTGGAGGGTATTCAAGGTGCATGGCTGGCCGACAGAGATCCTTTCAGGCTCTGGCCTCCACACTGATGGCAGCCAGTCACCCTTTGTCTCCATTCAACCCCTTCATCTACCTCATCCCAATCCCAATCCTCTCTTCCCCGACCACCCGAAGCACACAGATAGACAGACATACATTCACCACAACATCCAAGGGTAGCTGAGACATAGACAAGCACCACAAGACACACCACCAGCAGGCATAAAAGCAACATTCAGATGCACACACCAACAGTCACAACCTTCCCTGAAACCCCCACCACCCGCAGCATCACTGACAGCACACCTGACACACATGCAGACACTTTACCAACATTCACTGATCCAGCTGCCACACCAATCCTACCCACATACTGTACCACAGCAGACCCTCAGACATCCACCCCAGTCACCACACCAGCAGACACCACAACTACTGACACACCTACATGCAGCACATCCACCATACCTGCAGTCACCACCCCAACAGGCACTCACCCACCCGACATCCCCAGCACCTCCATCCCCCTCATCCCAAGACACGTAAAGGCTCACCCACCCAACAGTCAGCCACCACCCACAAATATACCTTGCACAAACATGCACCCAAGACATCCACACCAACACCTCAGATAACCATTCCCTCTCCCTCCACACCCAAACCCTTTTGCCAGGACTGTCCACATGCGTGTAAGAAATCTTTCCTTTCTGAGTTTGCCCTTTCCCCCACTCCTCTCACACCCTGTGACACCCCTAAATATTCAGTCTCCCTCCCCAAGTCCAGCCCTTCCACCTCCAAGACCTCCCTTGCCCCCCTGAAAGTACCCATTCCCCTCCCCCTGCCAAGAAGTCTACCCCTTCTAAAAAAAAAAAACCTCTCCTAAACCTAAGATAAAGTCAAGACCCCCCCTCCCAAACCTAAACCCAACCCTTCCTCCACTACCCTCTCCCTGAGATAACCCCTGGGGTGCCTGCCTATCCCCTTGATCCCCTACCTGTGGAGGTTACATGGCAGTCAGGAGTCAAGTTCGGGGCACTGATATATGCACTGTGTGCATTGGCACTCTTCTTTATAGACTGGCCTATGTTCTTTGTTTTTCCTAATAATTTTGTTCAATGATAGTTTGAGCCAACCCGTTGTTGGTTTCCTGCTTCAATCTTTGTCATGCATTGCTTTCCCTACTATGGAGGTGTTCCTGGCTGACATTAGTTGTGTGTCTGTATGTGTGTGTGTGTGTGTGCTGCTTGGGCTACCTGTGTTGTTTAGCCAGAATGTGAAGTTGTGTGCAGTGCTTTTGTCTGAAAGTGGTAGGGTGTGTGTTGTCTGTTTGACATTTGTGTGTTCAAGATCTTTTGTGGTTTTGTGATTGAATGTTGTTTGTGTTGAGGTGTGTTTGTTGGTGTGTTGTGTGTCACACAGTGTGCTTTGACTGTGTGCATGTGTGTGTTTTGTGCATGGTATGTTAGATACATGTGTAAGTCATTCGGTAAGTTGTATGGTTCTGTATTTGTGTGTATTTTTTGCCTTTTCTTTTTACGTTGTGATGTATGTGTGATGTGTCTCTGGATAAGGTCCCCTGTGGGTCCCTGCCATGAGATTGGAGATGGCTTGTTTGTGTTGTGGTTGTGACATGTTGTGGTGTTGTGGGGTACTGTGTGAGTGTGGGTTTGAGAAGTGTTTCTGTGCGCACCTGTGTGTGTTTGTGACATGTGTATTGTGTGTGTATGTGTGTTGGCCATAGTGTGGTTGTTGTGTATATGTGAGTGTGTGGCTGTATGTAAGTCTGCGTGTTCATGCGCTGGTAAATGTGAGTGTCCTCCTTTTGCATCCCCCTTCCCGAATGCATGTTGTGTGGTTGTACAAAAATGACAATCTCCAACAGTACCAGGTAAGTGTGTGTTCTTACGGTTGCTGTTGTTGTCATCTCAGATTCCAGAGTCGTTGGATGAGCAGCGGGAAGATGTGTAATTCAGATTCATTGGTGGCTCTGGACGAGTATGTCTTTCTGAAGGTGAGTGGCTCCTTTTATGCAGTTGGTTTCCACCTGGGTTTCCGTGGTGGTACGAGCACAGTGGAAATCTTGGCGCTGTGCATCCTCCTAATCTGTCCAGCGGAAACATTGTCTCCGCCGGCCTGCAGGTGCCTACCGTTGTCCGTGGCGGTCAGACTGCACTGGCAGTAAGGGCGGTGCTTTGGCTGTTTTCTGTTGTGAAGACCACCATGGTCGTAATTTAGTGGTCTTCTCCACCAGCCTGTTGGTGGTACCACTGCCACTACCAACATGGCAGTTCTGAGACCCTTCAAACTCAAAATGTGGCCCTATACATCTATACATATATGCATGTATATTTTCACACATATATATAAAAACACACAGACACATATGTATGCGTGTGTGTGTGTGTCTGTTCATAGACATTTATGTTTATATCTAGTATTAAGAATTCATGGAATTGTTGTACTTTCCATAAGATTGTCATATACTAAAATATTTAGGATGTACTTCTTTAAACTATATATTAGTTAACGATTAACGTTAAAGAATATTTTATTTCTGATACTTTTGTTCTTACCGTTATAATTATAGGGACACAGTACTTTGGTAAACAATATTTGTTAACACAATATAAACCCTATTACTTACTTCAATACTGTGTCAGTGATCCAGATGTAGGTGTAGATGTTGCATGCACACCAAGAGTTTGCCTGATACTGGGACTTAAAATACCCTGCTCTTGAACAGACAAACTGCTGTGGCTTGATCCCTCTTCATCCTCTTCCACACCACCTTCCTAAAATATTCTTGCATTTGTAGTTTCCATCCCATCTAACACACTGGTTAATTTTACTAGCCCTTTCACAACATCCCAGCTAAAAATGATCAAGTTTTATCTGTGGATTCCCAGGTGATCAAGGCAGAAGAGTCACAGTAATATCAAGGCAATGTACTGAGTTTCCAAATCATTGTGCTCTGTTAGTTAAGCGTTTATTGTAATGTTGCCCATCAAATCTATCATATAATCCACATAGTATAAATACTGTTTCAGCAAATGCACTGATTTCTTTATGCATAGCACCATGAGAATCAAGAATGTGATTGACACCTGATGTCATAGCTTCCTCTAGGCAACCGAAA
This sequence comes from Pleurodeles waltl, assembly GCF_031143425.1. Classification (NCBI taxonomy): domain Eukaryota; kingdom Metazoa; phylum Chordata; class Amphibia; order Caudata; family Salamandridae; genus Pleurodeles; species Pleurodeles waltl. Next base: position 225,563,752 of record NC_090444.1, on the reverse strand, counting down.
TTGCAACATTGACGTTTCAATATTTTGAAAGACTCTAGCAGATTGTAATTCTGCCTCTACATTAGGTGACATAGCTGCCTTTAGGCCTTATATTCTATCTCTCCACTTTATACCTAATCTGATTTGCAAAATGTGCCTAGTTGAAGGAGAAATATTTCTAAAAGTATGCGTAGGTGTATGTGATGGAGTTGGTGTGTCTTCATTGACTTAATCTCTTAATTCAGAAGGTTCAGTTTCTATAAGGAGCTCAAATGTGGGCCATTTGATATTTTGACCATTTCAAGATCACCAATAAGGTCCCAATTGCAAGAATCATGTTCTAGTCACTCTGGTTCGGCAGTGCTTTCTGTAGCGAATTCACATATATTTTGATCTAAAATAAATCACAGATTGATTTAAATTACAAGTACACCATTTTATGACATCTAACCAGACATTTACATTTCTACAATAGAATCATAGTATGGTTCTTGGTTAAAATGTATTAAGTTTGGATTGGATTTTGGTATTTGTAGTTGTAAATATTTAAGTATTGGTTCATAAATGTAAATGTAAACTTTAGCATACTTATGTAATGTTTATGTCTAAGCAAATATAAACAACATTACTAAGATGTAACTGGCAATAAATTATTTGTTTGTTTATTTTTTTTAAAGGTTACTTTCTAACCTGAGTTGAATGGAGGAACATTTGAAGTGTCAATGGTTTTAACTTCAGGCACTGCTTCTGGCGCAAAGGTGCTTTTTATCATTTCCTCAATTGGATTTGGAGGGAGGAAAGAGAAAGAGCCAACTCCAGTGAACTGAGCATCAGATATTCTTTGTGTCAATTTCTCATTTGTGCAAGATCATTAGTCATACCAGCGCTTACGAATTTAATCAATGGTGCGCCTAGTGGCACCAAAAGCATGTGTTGTCACACATTTTTTTGGTGGACTCTGGCACATTCAAGTATGTTTTCAATACGTTTGTCATAATTAGATGCACCAAAATCTTTAATGTAACATTTGTGCCCACCACCATCCTTGCCTTTACCCTGGCTGGACATTTTCAGTCCTCTCTAATCCGCTGCTGCCTCTCAGAGATGTGTGCCTTACAAGTGCTACACAAGCATAGTAAGGCAAGTAAGTCACTTTCTGGTTATGAGGTCATCAAATGCAGTCTGTGCGGCATTCACAATTAGCGGTTCTCTATTTACGACTAATTCCGATTCGTTATTACAGCTGTATTATTTGCTAGTGTGAATCCTAAGAAATTACAAATAGAGACAACTAACGATTCCAGCATATGATTTAGCGATTACATATTTGCTATTTGGTAATTATCACAAATGAGAAATTGTTAAATAAGATTTTAAACATAAGGCCCCATGTACCTAGGCACACAATTGAAATGGCATTAATTCAGACCACTTTACTCTTTTTTGTTTTTCACTCCTTACTTCAATGACCACATTTTCCAAACTTCTGTTACACATTACAGTAGTTTCCAGGCTGTAACAATCATATAAATTAGCCTGCTGGAGTTCTCCAGCTCACATTCTCTCAAATAGTTTTTCTTTAAGATTCAACGGGAAATATTATATGAAAATGTTTAACAATATATCCATACCACTGTATTATTAATACTTAACTGAAATGAAAGCATTTAATCTAGTTTCACAGTTTAAACTTCAAAATGATTTGCTTAATTGTCCTCTAAGTGGTGCATGGCTCACTGGGCCAGTTCAAGGTCTTTTTTTAATTGTTCTCCACATTTTAAAATAATGACTCACCCACCATGATGTACAATTGTATAGAATCTGGTAACTTTCTAGGAGATGAATGATTCCAGTATGAAGTAGGTTTGCAACAGAATTTTGGAACAAGCATGCCCTGGCTAGCAAGAACATACATTGTTACATTTTCTATTAGTAAAGTCTGCATGAATTGTACCTTCTGGTAGAGAAACCTACTTTCACATATATTTAGGGAAGGAACATTTATTGGATTCCATTATTCACAACAATGCTCAGATGCAGTTTTCAGTAAAATATAATAAAATATACTTGCAGTTATTACATATGTATGCATAACAGAGGTTTGAGAAGGTGCACCTGGTACATTATTTGATGTGACTTACTCCATAACAAAAAACAAAAGCCTCTAACTACAAAGTGAGTGACCCATTTGATTCCTGTATTAGTACTCAGAGCAGCATACACCACACACTAGGGGCCTCATGTATAAAAATTAAAAATAAGAAATCGTACATTGGGAATAATACAAATCAAAATTTGGTATTAATTTTGAGTGCACTAAAAACTACCAAAGAGTGATTACAAATCGTTAGGATTTGTTTTTGCAAAATAAGAAATCGGTAACAGAAAATTATAATGAAACATTTCAATTTGTAGCTGTCCCAAACCTAGGCCTGAATTCAGTACACCTGCAATGGAGCATGTAATGGCTCTCTATTTCAAACTCGTGAAGTACCTCTTTTTAATACATCCAGCACCGTCCTATGTGCTGAACTGGCACACATCTGGGGTGACTTATTAGTAAATAATGAGTTTTCCTCCATGGCAGTGACACTTTTCAGTTTCATGTGTCACTACAGTGTATCCCAGCCAGAGCACAGTGGTGCTACTATGAGCCGTATATTTTGTCATATATATGTAGCTTACATAAATAACAAGCATTTGCAATGCAACAGGTCTCCCATTTGCTCGCGTTAGAGGTATTAGCGTTGTGAACTCCTACCCGGACTTTCTTTGCTACTTAAGTTGAAAATTGAAAGTAGAACAGTTTCACACAAGCGAGTCGATTCACAGCGCCACGGCCTCCATGAGCATCAGCGTTAAGAGACACACAACAGGAAAAAGAAGTTTGCTCGCAGTCAAACTTATTGGCAAAAGTGCAATTATCCATGTAACATGGGCGATAGCCAAGGCGGTAACAAAACCGCCCCAAGGAGGGACAAATGTAAGCCATTTACCAATGTCATCAAATGATTTTTGAAGGGCAACCCTACAAATGAGTGGTAGTGATGGGCGTGATGTGGGCATTGTTAAAAGCCCAGATACATACCAACACGTTGGAAAAGCAGCACTTGCACGCTGCTATGCTCAACCTAAAAACTGCAGCCTATATATGATTTTGATGCCACTTGCAACCTTTCTGTGCCATCTACCATTTCCTTACAGGAAATTTAAATAGCCAAATTAAGTGAAAGCAGTTTTAACAGCATCATTTTAAGGCCAGAGTGTATACACTGAGACACAGTGTCACAGTGCACATAGTCATAATACCAGTAAAACAGGGTCTAGAAAAGGGCAAAGAATCTGGGGCAACCATGCAGAAATGATCAGGAGGCTATGAAATACATACCCTATTCCATGCTGATAATATTATATTATTCTATCAGGCACCAATCTTCCTACATTAAAGACTTCAATTAATAACTATTTATTGGAAAAAGTATTAACTGTAGATTAATGTATATAAAGGTAAAATGAGGATTTCATCAAAATACACTAAAATGTGGTGTTTAACCAGTCAACAGAGTCCACTCACATGGAAAGAGTTAGGAATTAAATCTATTTGGGGGCACACTTCTCTCAGAATACCCCTAATCTTGCAACATAAACCAACCACAGAGAGAAACCATTGCACATGAAGCTAGGCTGTAAAGATTTTACTATGTCATGGGAAAAGGCATCTTTCCCATCTCCCTAAAATATATGATGCTATAATTAATTCCCCAGAACCTATTATACTGGGTGGAGTTATCTCATTTGGTAAATTGGACTGTGTAAAACAGAAAATAGGGAAGATTTTAAAGTCCATCTTTCTCAGCATACAATCCACTGTCAGGGTCTGATTCACAAAGGTAAAGTTAGAATTTTGGTCTAAGTTTAGATCAAAAGTCTAACTTTATAACTTTTTGGTACTCAAGAAAGGTGAGATAACAAGTCATAGCTTTACATCTGCCCCCTGGGCGGAATCTCCAAAGTATTCTGCCCTGAGGGTGGTCAGAAGCATACGACTCGTATTTTACCTTTCTGAATACCAGAAGTCGTAAAGTTTGACTTTAGATTTAAACTTAGACCAAAAGTATAATTTTACCTCTGTGAATTGGGCCCTCAGTTTGTAGGACACAGCTGGATTGATTAGCCTTCATGCCAAAGCTTTAGGGGCAACTCTGAGACGGGTTAATTGGGTATATTAAGCAGTAGTTATTCACTTGTGAGAAATAACCCAAATAGACATTCCGCTTACTACAACAGGGAGTTAGGTCTAGGTCTTTCAGGAATGCGAGCATTATAACTTGACCACTACAAACCAAGTAAAGTTATCCGTCATGGAATCCATGAAGAATGATAGTCTTATACAATATTAAAAGTTCTATACCACTTGCAAACCCCATGCCACATTTGGGAATTTGCAACGATCAAGTAAATTACATATACCCTTTATGAACTTACAGTTAAATGGCCTTTCTTTATCATCTTGCATCGAAGGCTGTAGGGTTTGAGCTATCACAAGTGCATATATTGATTATGAAAAATAGGGCTTCAGTATTTAGGGCACATACACATTTTGAGTGAGCGAAATACTTGAAATGTATGTTTATGAGGACTGGGGTAATTAATTCTGCACAAGCCCTAAATTTCATATTATTCACTCCTAAAATAGCAGATCATTTCAGTGTAGATACATATTTTAAATTCTCATTAAAATGAGACTTTAGTTTATGGTTATCTTTTAGTATGTCCTTATTCAATGTACATAAATATTTTCATTGTTTTTGAGGATGTTAATATTTAAGCACTACTTTTTAGGGTCGAGCACAAAGCGCTCCATCCATGGTGTAATCTCTCTGAGGGCTTTCAACCACGCCCATGTCAAGCCCATCCGTTTGGTTGGTTCGTGGGCTTGCCTTTTAAAATTAGCTTGATTTATTTATTGAAAGGCATGCATACGTTATGCCTTTGCCAGTGTTTAGCCCGCCTCGAGCGCACCCGCCAACTACTGAAAACATACGAGGCTCCATGTTTTCTATATTGTTTCTGTACTGTTTTTTCTCTTTATTCCGTAGGTAATGCAATCTCGTTGGCCAGTAGTAGAGCACTTTGCATGACATTGACCCTGTTATATGGATATTTGCACTTTTGCCGATTACATGGATAATTGCACTTTTGCCGATATGTTTCACTGCAAGCGAACTTCTGTTTGCTGTGGCCGTGTGAAACTTTTTTACTTTTCAGTTTATGTGGCAAGAAAAGTCCGGTTAGGAGTTTATAACGTTAGTAGCTTTAACTGGAGTAAACGCGAGACCCATTGCATTGCAAATGCTTCTGAAATAGATTCTGTCCGAGTCCCATTATTTTATAAGGCCCGAGTCTGCGGAGTAAAAACTAAATGAATGAAAATGTTTACCTTTAGATGAGCATAGTGCCCCTCAGGAAGGCGCTTTAGATGAGGATGTTGCCCCTCAGGAAGGCGCTGTTCTGTACTCAGTTTAGAGGTCCTTTTGCTTGCTGAGGAGGAAGTGGTTTAAAACATGTTCTCCAGGGAAGCACGTTATAAAGAGAAAATGTTTGAGCGTTATTCACACAAAAATGCAATGAACATATCAGACTGAGGACCAAGCACTCAGCGTGCGTGAGCACGAAGGGTTGTATGTCACCACCTAAAATACAACTGAGTCCATATACCTCTACATAGACTTGACTACATTGAAATGAGCCCCTCTGAGATGATCACTGCAGGGATTACCACTCCTGAGGTTACCACTACTGTGATTAATACCTCTGAGATTACCAGTGCAACTATTACCTCTGCTGAAACTACCACCTTTAAAATTACCACTGCAGCGATTACCACTACTGAGATTTCCACTACTGTGATTACTACCACTGATATTACCACTGCTGATATTACCAATAATGTGATTACTGCCTCTGAGATTACCACTGCAGGGATTGCCACTGCTGAGATTACCACTTCAGTGATTACCAGTACTGTAATTACTACAGCTGAGATTACCACTGCAGGGATTACCACTGTTGAGATGACCACTTCTGAGATGACCACTACATTGAGTAAGATAGATTCAAGATTAAGTGTACTGACCCTATGCTAACCTACACCTTAAAATGAAACCTTACTTTATAACTACCCACCACCCTATCTTTATGGCCATACAGTACCCTCTCCTGAACCCAGTGGTTACATTGCACCAGGGGGGTGCCAGTGGGCCCACCAGTACATATTTTGGAGGACCAGGACTCTTCCACTCTGTTCCATGGTGGTCCTATTGGTCTTTACAATGCATGGGCCTGCCCTGTCCATTAGTCCCACCAGGCGCAGGCATAGACATGACTAAAGCATTCTCAAGTGGCGGGGACACCAAGCACTTCCTTTTCCTGCATTCATTCTTATGTTAAACCTTTCTGTGCCCAGGCAAAGTCACGCTTTCATTTTCATAAAATAATATTTTGTACCCTGTGAAAAGTCCAGCATTTCAAGATTTTTATTTCCCTGTTCTTTGTCCATGTACACAGGCATGCTATTGGTTTTAGGTGGGCAAACCCCTTTGAAATTTTAGTAGATGCTGCTTTGTTTCACTCTTCGCCTTTTTTTTGTAGAACACTAAAAATGTGTCCTGCATGTTCTTGACCTGCTTCTGGTTCATGAAGAGTGTTTGGGAAAGGGCAGCTGCCTTTTACTTCTTCACTTACTGTCTCTCTGCAGTTCTAAATTGCCGGGTACCTCCCTCACTCACTCTAAATCATGTTCTCTCACTTAATCATCCTCACTCCCACTCAAGGGCATAGCTTCAGGGGGGTATTTGGGGTGTTATAACCCCACTAATAAATGTATATTCGGATGAATTGTTGGATACATGTGCTTTCAGTTGGGTATGGTGAGTTGTCTATTGGGTTTCACCTGGGATTTATGCACGCACACACTGACAAAGCACACACTCTCTCTCTCATCTCTGTTTTGAAAGCCTAAAAAATGTTAATTATTTTACAAAATATTATGTTCCTCTCACTTATTAATCATACCAATCTACACTGCTCTCTCTTTCCACTGCCGCGTAAGCCACTCTCATGCGATCTGCTTGTCATGTGATGTAGTTTAACAATATATGCCAGCCAGGGGTCCTCCTGTAGGGGCAAAGCTGACGAGCGGGGACATAACAACATAAAGGAATTAAAAAAAAAAAGAAACTCTCCTCCGCCGCAGCCTTGCCGCTCTTCTGGCTCCCACTCCACTAGCTGCAGGCACAAGCTCCAAGCATGCCCAGTGGCCAATCCTGATGCTTCTCTCGCATGAGATCAGCGTTAGGATTGGCCGCAGTGGCCAGGCTTGGTGGTCTGAGGCAGAGTGGGAACCTCTGCCTGCTCTCTCCAACACGGCAACATAGTGCCAAGTTGGACAGAGCCAAGTGTGCATGTGTGTTTGGCCAGCCCGAGATTGCCAGCCAAACATACATGTGCACTGAGGGGAGTGCTGTGCACTCCCCCTCCGTCCCTGTCATTGCCCATGGCCCGCGTTCTGAAAAATAAAAACGATAATAAACACTGTTTATTATCATTTTAATTTTTCATTTTGCAGCCCCTGCTTGCTAAGGCATGCACAGTATGTCTGCCAAATAAAATGGGTTGTGCCTGTGTGAGGGAACCATAGATGAACTTTGCACCTCAAACATCCAATCCAAAAACCCACCTACAGAGTATTGTGTTTTAACAGTGCTCTGTAGCTGGATCGTGCCTTAGCCCCCTCCTCCTCCTCGTGTCACTGGTGGCCTGGTGCACTGGCAGTGTTCTCCAAAAACACAAAAGTTGTGTTTCCATGAATGCTGCTAAATTAAACAATGCACTGTGTCTGGACTCGCAAGCAAGTTGCAGAATGTAGGGCCAAACAGAAGACAAGGGAGGTGTGCCCTGGAGCTCCTGACAAGAACCTGCGACTGAGTGTTTCTGAACGTTATTTTTGCGACTGATGGATAAACTGAATTGTAGGGTTGTACACTGAGAACAATAGCCATTGCTCGGACACTTTTGTGAGCCATTTGTATTGTTTTAAGAATACACTTCTGTATACAAGTTGTGTCTTAGTCCAAGTGCAAACTGTCAACATGTGTGCTAATTATCTGTGTGTGTGTATAGGTTGTGACTCTTAGCAACAAACACTGCCTACATCTGTGTTGTAATTGTTGATTGAGTGCATATGTAGTGAGGGCTTACAAGTGTATATAAACTTTATGTACAAGGAGGTCAAGGTTGTGGTTGCTGTCTGCATTTGCAGTTTGATATTTATGCATATTTTAGGAGACATACTGCTTATTTTGATTGCTTGGTGCCAAAGGGCACTTGCTAGTATAGCTGCAGTTTCATAACCTTTCATCCTCACTGTGGGAAAATCATCCTGTGATAGCACTACTGCTGTCAGGGCCTTGACATTTAAGACCAGTGTAACAGTTATATTATTTGATCCTGGAAGCTCTGTGTGAATAGAAACACTTCAGTGTGAGCCCAGAATATATCTAGTTCTGCTGTCAAAGCACGTGCGTGTGAGATTGATATAACTTTAGATTTCTCAACCCTCCCCTTCCAAGTGATTCTTGGAATCTGCATGAATGGGAAGGATGGAAAATGAAATGCATACATACATTTGATAAATGATCGGCCATGTGAAACTGCATAAAGACATGTTATTATCTTTATTGAACAACATATTGGGGGTGATTCTAACCCTGGCGGTCGGTGTGAAAGCGGCGGCCAACCCGCCAACAGGCTGGCGGTAAAAAATATGGAATTCTGACCCTGGCGGGAACCGCCAACACAGACAGCCACTTTAACACTCCGCCCGCCACGGCGGTACAAACAAACAGCGTGGCGGTCACCGCCAACAGCCAGGCGGCAGACAATGTACCGCCCACCCTATCACAACTCACCAATCCGCCACCTTTTCCGGGGCGGGAGCACCGCCGATAAAATCACGGCGGAAACAGACTACGAACGGGAAAACGCTCACCACTACGCACTCCAGGAGGAAGGAGGACAGCATGGAACCCGAATTAAACATCCTACCTGCTCTCGTCTACCTTCTCATCTACCACGAGTACGAAGTCCGGCGCAGACGACAACGGTGAGTACTGCACCTACGACACACAGGAGGGGGGAGGACGAAAGGTTACGGGCACACACATATGCGACCCCCCCGCCCCCAACTATGTACACACCAATGCAGAGCAACAAGTCACAGTGACACCACCCAAACACCCCAGAAAAATGCTAGGACATAATCAAATTTGGAATAAATATTTATGTACCAAAAAGGTCCTGAAAAATATCGTACAACCATGAAAGATATTCACAAGAAAACAAATGACATACACATCAGTGTATAACTGAAGTAACAAGTCCTGCACATCCTACGAATTCATCATGTCCGTGGGCCAAAGTTTTGAGAAACAAGGGCAAAGCCCACACAGGAGACCTGAGTCCTTTGGAGAGAACACTGCAGGGGCATCAGATGTAAAAACTACAGGCACCTCAGGGGGAAGGGAAGGGGGGGCACCACAGCCACATGAGTCCACGACGCCAGATCCACGAGGAGCCACCATGCCCACTGTACCATCCTGGGGAGTGCAAAGCCACAGTCTCTCAATGTCTCTACAGTGGGTGGGCTGCCCACTGGACCATCCTGGGGAGTGCAAAGCCACAGTCTCTCAATGTCTCTACAGTGGGTGGGCTGCCCACTGTACCATCCTGGGGAGTGCAAAGCCACAGTCTCTCAATGTCTCTACAGTGGGTGGGCTGCCCACTGGACCATCCTGGGGAGTGCAAAGCCACAGTCTCTCAATGTCTCTACAGTGGGTGGGCTGCCCACTGGACCATCCTGGGGAGTGCAAAGCCACAGTCTCTCAATGTCTCTACAGTGGGTGGGCTGCCCACTGGACCATCCTGGGGAGTGCAAAGCCACAGTCCATCAGGTGGATGACAGTCTACACTGGTCAAGGAGGAGGCATGGTGGGCACAGTGAACCATAAACAGTGATTGAGACGGCGGTGCCCAGCGGAGCGGTGCTTGAGATGAAGGGCCCAGCAGAGCGGTGCTTGAGAAGAAGGGCCCAGCGGAGCGGTGCTTGAGAGGAAGGGCCCAGCGGTGCGGTGCTTGAGAAGAAGGGCCCAGCGGAACGGTGCTTGAGACGGCAGTGCCCAGCGGAGCGGTGCTTGAGAAGAAGGGCCCAGCGGAGCGGTGCTTGAGAAGAAGGGCCCAGCGGAGCGGTGCTTGAGACGGCGGTGCCCAGCGGAGCGGTGCTTGAGAGGAAGGGCCCAGCGGAGCGGTCCTTGAGACGGCGGTGCCCAGCGGAGCGGTGCTTGAGAAGAAGGGCCCAGCAGAGCGGTGCTTGAGACGGCGGTGCCCAGCGGAGCGGTGCTTGAGAGGAAGGGCCCAGCGGAGCGGTCCTTGAGACGGCGGTGCCCAGCGGAGCGGTGCTTGAGAAGAAGGGCCCAGCGGAGCGGTGCTTGAGACGGCGGTGCCCAGCGGAGCGGTGCTTGAGAGGAAGGGCCCAGCGGAGCGGTCCTTGAGACGGCGGTGCCCAGCGGAGCGGTGCTTGAGAAGAAGGGCCCAGCGGAGCGGTGCTTGAGACGGCGGTGCCCAGCGGAGCGGTGCTTGAGAGGAAGGGCCCAGCGGAGCGGTCCTTGAGACGGCGGTGCCCAGCGGAGCGGTGCTTGAGAAGAAGGGCCCAGCGGAGCGGTGCTTGAGAGGAAGGGCCCAGCGGAGCGGTCCTTGAGACGGCGGTGCCCAGCGGAGCGGTGCTTGAGAAGAAGGGCCCAGCGGAGCGGTGCTTGAGAAGAAGGGCCCTGTTCAGCGGTGCTCTTCTCCACGGCGGGCCCTGTTCAGCGGTGCTCTTCTCCACGGCGAGCCCTGTTCAGCGGGGCTCTTCTTCACCGCGGGCCCTGTTCAGCGGTGCTCTTCTCCACGGCGGGCCCTGTTCAGCGGTGCTCTTCTCCACGGCGGGCCCTGTTCAGCGGTGCTCTTCTTCACCGCGGGCCCTGTTCAGCGGTGCTCTTCTCCACGGCGGGCCCTGTTCAGCGGTGCTCTTCTCCACGGCGGGCCCTGTTCAGCGGTGCTCTTCTCCACGGCGGGCCCTGTTCAGCGGTGCTCTTCTTCACGGCGGGCCCTGTTCAGCGGTGCTCTTCTCCACGGCGGGCCCTGTTCAGCGGTGCTCTTCTCCACGGCGGGCCCTGTTCAGCGGTGCTCTTCTCCACGGCGGGCCCTGTTCAGCGGTGCTCTTCTCCACGGCGGGCCCTGTTCAGCGGTGCTCTTCTTCACCGCGGGCCCTGTTCAGCGGTGCTCTTCTCCACGGCGGGCCCTGTTCAGCGGTGCTCTTCTCCACGGCGGGCCCTGTTCAGCGGTGCTCTTCTCCACGGCGGGCCCTGTTCAGCGGTGCTCTTCTCCACGGCGGGCCATGTTCAGCGGTGCTCTTCTCCACGGCGGGCCCTGTTCAGCGGTGCTCTTCTTCACCGCGGGCCCTGTTCAGCGGTGCTCTTCTTCACCGCGGGCCCTGTTCAGCGGTGCTCTTCTCCACGGCGGGCCCTGTTCAGCGGTGCTCATCCAGCAGGTCAAGGGAGCCAGACCTGGCCTGGACTCCCTGCTCAGTCGCCCTCGGACCATGACGTTTCTGGACCCTTCGGGGATGGACTCCAGGCCTCCTTAGTGTCCTCCTTCCCAGCTGGGATGTGGCATGTGGGGTCCACCTTCTCCGCGCTCCTGCTGCCCTTCCGCTCCTTTGATGGGGCTCTCGGGCCCTTGCCTCCCCTAGATGGTGTGGGTGGTGAAGTGGACGCACATTGCTCCTTGGGGGCAGCCCTGTCGGTCCTCGCACGGCGGCCCTTGTTTTTGCGGGTCCTCTTGCCGGGGGGGGGCTGGACGTGTCCTTGCTGCTGATCGATGTGTCACTGCTGGCAAAGGGTGGGCTCCAGAACCCATGCACAACAGTGACACCCGAAGCTGGGCTGGTGGTGGCTGCGGTGCTCTTGGGACTCTTTGAAGATGGATGGGGGAGCTCATCGGGGGGAAAGAGGTCAAGGTTAGCCATGAAAAGTTTCTTAGGGCCAAGGTAAAGGGTAGGAGAAGTGGAGATGGAAGTGGAGGTAGAGGAGGTGGTTGTAGGAGAGTCAGGTGTGCTGTCATTGGGTGAAGGTGCTGGTGCTGTAGGCTGTCGTGAGGTGGATGGCTGTTGGGTGGGTGGCTGCCTGCGTTTGTGTGTCTTGGAAGAGGGGGTGACAGACACAGTGGGAGAGGACACAGGGGACGTGTAAATGGCAGTGGGGGTGGTGACTGCACGAGTGTGGACTGTACTGGAGGGTGAGGTGGTGATGGAAGCACTGGCTGATGTTGGGGTGCATGCAGGTGTGAGTGTAGACGTCACAGGGAGGGAGGAGGGAGACGAGGAGGAGGGGGACACAGGGGTGGCAGTGGCTGTTGGCATGTCTGCATCTGGGTGTTGCTTGGGTGTGTGTTTGTGGGATCTGTGGTGCTTGTGTTTGGATGAGCTGCTCTTGGGTGTTGAGGTGTGTGCAGGCAGGTCTGATGGTGTGGATGGGATAGGCTGAGGGACAGGAGACAGAGAAAGGCTGGAGGCAGTAAGTAGAGGGAGGCTGGAAACAGGGACAATGGCTGCCGTCAGTGCTGAGGCCAGAGCAGTGAACGCTCGTTGATGGGCAGCCTGACCCGAATGAATGCCCTCCAGGTACGCATTGCTCTGTTGCACCTCCCTTTGCACACCCTGGATGGCATTCAAAAGGGTCGTCTGCCCAACAATGAGCGTCCTTACCAGGTCAATGAGCTCCGCACTGAGGGCAGCAGGGGCAACAGGGGCAGGGGCTGAGGTGCCTGGGGCGAAGGAGACGCGCGCCTTCCTGGGCGAACGGGCACGGAGCTAAGACTGAGGGGCTGCTGGGAGGGCGGGGCTGGTGCGCTGGGTGGCGGCTGTACCTGTAGAGGCGGGGGGCACGGATGTTGCCGCCACCCCTAGGGAGCTCTCATCCGAGGACGTGTCGCTTTCGCTGCTCTCACCAGCGGTCCCCGTCGTGGTGCTCCCCTCGCCCTCTGGATCACTGGTGCCCTCGGTGTCTGTTCCTGGGCCCACCGGGGCCTTGTGTCCTGCAGCTCCCTCGTGCTCCGATGCCAAATCTCCTCCGCCTGATGATGCTAATGCACACATGCACAAGAAGATGAAGAGAAAGGGTGGGGGGAGAAAAAAGAAGACCAGGTTGAGTGCATGCAATGTCAACACCGTTGGCGGAGAGGACAGACACAGGTGCCTAATGCACTAAGCCGCGCATTCGGGGTACACTACTCAGTACTACTGACTAAGACAACAGGCCAAGAGACGTCAAACGTGCACATGGGAGATGCTGGACCTTCAATGGCTGTACTTGTCACCCTACCGAGGTGGGGGCCGGGGGCACAGGGCCATGCCTAAGGGAGAGGACTACACTACAGAAAGCGCCCTGGCCTAATGTCACCCACAGCCCTCCTCCCCCACCCATACGCCTCCACTGCGCAAAAAGATAGGAGAATGTGCTGATACTCACCCCCTTGTGTCTGCTGTGATGTCTTAAAGCGCCCATCCAATTCAGGGTAGGCCACCGCCAGGATCCGGGACATCAGGGGGGTCATGGTGCGACTGGCACCCCTCCTAGGTTGGGAGGCCATCCCCAGCAGTGTTTCTGCGGTCTTCCTTGTTCCGCGGCGGATGTCCTCCCACCTCTTGCGGCAGTGGGTGCCCCGTCTGTTGTGGACCCCCAAGTTCCGGACTTCCTTGGCGATGGCACGCCAAATCTCGATCTTCTGATGGGCGCTGACCTATTTGACATGTACAGGGTGGAAAGGAGGAAATCATCAATGACCTGCATGTTAGATGTGATTGGCCCCCCCCTCCAACTTTGCCATATGGCACATGCTCTCATCTGTCGGGCGTTGCACTCCTCATTCGCCCCCCACCCCACCAACTTACATCCACCCCAATCCACACAGGCATAGCCCATTCCATGTGCACCCGGTGTACTCACTTGTTGGTCTGGAGGACCGTAGAGTAGCACATACTGGGGGAGGACCCCATCCACGAGCTTCTCCAACTCTTCAGACGTGAAGGCAGGGGCCCTTTCCCCAGTCGCAGCAGCCATTGTATCTTCCAGACCGAGGTCACAGCAGCACTTGCAGTATAGGTCCTCTCCTGTGGATGATCAGGTCTCGAGTGATTAAGCAGATAGAAAATGGCGGTCACGCCCGCGGCGGTGCGTACCGCGGCGGTGCGTACCGCGACCGCCGGCGCACTTCGTCATTGGCTCCTGAAACCCATAGGCTTCAATGTTAACCAATGCGGCTTTGCGCCGCGGTCTTCGACCGCCTACCGCCACGGTGTGCCCCGCCAGCGCATTGACCTCACATCCCATTGTCCCACTTCACAGGTCATGGCAGCCGCCATTTCAAGGGCCTACATGGCTTAATTTTGACTGCGACACACAGGCCTAGGCCTTGCATTGCCACACATACACGCCTTTCAACCCATTGCCATTCTTTAACTGTGCAAGCTGTCTGTACGTACCTGTGGTTTGGCTGACTCTGTGCTCTATGTTGTCCTTCCTAGGCACCGTCCGCTGGGACTTGGGATGAGAAGGAGGAATCCTCGCGTGTACCGACCGCTGGTGGACCTGTCGACAATGGAAGAACGCCATATAATACTTCGATACAGACTTGACCGTGCCACTATCCATGAACTGTGTGCCCAGCTGGAGCCAGACCTGATGTCCCCCATCCGCCAACCCACAGGGATTCCCCCTCTGGTGCAGGTTTTGTCAGTCCTCCATTTTTTGGCAAGTGGGTCATTCCAGACCACAGTGGCCATGTCATCTGGAATGTCTCAGCCTATGTTTTCTAAGATTTTGAGCAGAGTGTTGTCTGCCCTGATGAAACTCATGCGGAGCTACATCATTTTCCCAGAGGAGGGTGACTTGCCTACAGTGAAGGGTGATTTCTATGCCCTTGGACATATCCCCAACATCATTGGTGCCATTGATGGGACCCATGTGGCTTTGGTACCCCCAAAAGACGATGAGCAGGTGTACCGAAACAGAAAAAGTTATCATTCGATTAATGTCCAGGTGGTCTGTTTGGCTGACCAGTACATCTCCCATGTAAATGCCAAGTTCCCAGGGTCAGTGCATGACGCGTATGTGATGCGAAATAGCAGCATCCCCTATGTGATGGAGCAGCTACAGAGACAACGTGTGTGGCTAATAGGTGACTCTGGTTACCCCAACCTGCCGTGGCTACTGACCCCAGTGAGGAATCCCCGGACAAGGGCAGAGGAACGCTACAATGAGGCCCATGGGCGTACTAGGAGGCTGATTGAGCGAACCTTTGGCCTCCTGAAGGCCAGGTTTAGGTGCCTGCATATGACCGGTGGATCCCTAATGTACTCACCAAAGAAGGTGTGCCATATCATCGTGGCGTGCTGTATGCTTCACAACCTGGCTTTGCGACGCCAGGTGCCTTTCCTGCAGGAGGATGGTCCAGATGGTGGTGTTGTAGAAGCCGTGGAGCCTGTGGAGAGTGAAGAGGAGGAAGACTCAGAGGACGACACAGACAATAGGGACAGAGTGATACAACAGTATTTCCAGTAACACCCAGGTAAGAATCACCCACGCCATTTCACAATTGCTTATAGCCTCCTGCATCTGTACTTTCTGTAGTTCCCACCAGATCTTTTTGGGTAATTTTTGTTTTTCCCTTCCCTTCTCAGTGCTGTATGACTCAGTGCCTGACTTCTGCTTGGTTTGCCCATGAACTACAGCGTATTGACATTGGTATGTTGTCATCACTAATTGACAGAACAGATATTGAACAGTAATATGTAAAACATTTGCTAATAATACAGCATGACTCCAAACTGATTTGTGTGCAATATGTGATTTATTTACAGTGCTAGATATTGGTACATGTGATTATAAGGGTGATGGGTGGGGGTGGAGTAATGTCCATGGCAGAGTCCAGTTCTCAGTCTCACAGGTGCATTGTCCTTTTGCCTGTGGAAGGATGGAGCAGAGGCAGTTCATGGTTGGACAGGGTGGCAATGTGGGACAGTGGGAAGAGTTCAGGGGGTATGTCCTGCTGGCGGGGGTCTTGACATCCTACTCTGTCTTTTTTTGGGATCTCAGGCTCCTCTTACGGGGTGGTTGTTCTTCAGCAGGAGGTGGGGTTCTGGTGGCCTGTCGTGGTGTTGGGGCCTCCTGTCCACTTGCGCCGGCAGAGGTGGTAGGCTGTTCCTGGTCCGGGCTAGTGACAGGGGCCCTGTATGGTGTCACATGGTCCCGCAACGCGTCTTCTATCCTGTTGAGGGCCAGGACGATGGTCCCCATTGCGGTCCCGATGATTCTCAGCTCCTCCCTGAACCCCATGTAGCGTTCCTCCTGCTGTGCCTGGATCTCCGTGAACCTGGCCAGTACCGTCGCCATCGTCTCTTGGGAGTGGTGGTAGGCCCCCATGATGGTGGTGAGGGCCTCTTGGAGAGTGGGTTCCCTGGGCCTCTCCTCCCCCCCTGTCGCACAGCAGCCCTCCGAGCTGTCCGGTTTCCCCCGGCCTCTGTCTCCTGGACGGTGTGCCCGCTCCCACTGCCCCCAGGTCCCTGTTGTTGTTGGGGTGTTGGGTTAGCCTGGGTGCCCTGTAGTGGCAGACACACTGCTGATTGACGTGTCCTAGAGACAGAGGCATGGGCCCGCTGGGTGGGAGCTGTGCTGGTGTTGGCAGAGGGGGTCGGGTCTGGTGTGGCCTGTGGCTGCCTGAGGGGAACCGACTGCCCAGAGGTCCCCGATGGTCCGGGCTGGTCATCAGGTTCAGTGTCGACAGAGCTGCTGTCCTCACTGTGGGCCTGTTCCGGGGGTGGGATGGACATTTCTGGACCCTCCTGGCTGGTGTGTTGGCGTTCGGGTCCTGCATGGGGTAAGAGAGTTTGGTTATTGTTTCTGTGTGTGCAATGGCGTGCGTGTTATGGGTGCCCTTGTCCCCCAGTGCAGGCATTCCCTTGAGGGAGGTGTTGTGAGGGTAGTTAGTGGGGGGGGGGTAAGGTCAGTGGTCATGCTTGGGTGATGGGTGTCCATGGATTGTGTTGGCATGCAGGAGTTGGTGTTGGGATGGGTGGGTTGTGCTGGTGAGACATTGTCAGGGAGGATGTGTGCTGGGGGTTTGGGGGTGAGGGTGGGGGTGTGGGTTGGCATGCTGGTGGGGTGGGGGGGATATAGTAGTTGAGATTGGACTTACCAGAGTCCATTCCTCCGGCTACTCCTGCGAGGCCCTGAGGATGCAGGATGTTGAAGACCTCTTGCTCCCATGATGTAAATTCGGGAGGGGTGGGTGGGGGTCCGCCGCCAGTCTTCTGGACCGCGATGTTGTGCCTGGAGACCATCGATCGGACCTTCCCCCGTAGGTCGTTCCATCATTTGCGGATGTCCTCCCTATTCCTGGGATGCTGTCCCACCGCGTTGACCCTGTCCACGATCCGCTGCCATAGCTCCGCCTTCCTAGCTATACTGGTGTGCTGCACCTGTGAGCCGAAGAGCTGGGGTTCCACTCTTAGGATTTCCTCCACCATCACCCGGAGTTCTTGGTCCAAAAAGCGTGGGTGCCTTTGGGGTGCCATGGGGTGCTGTGGGTGAGGTGTGGGGTGGTGTATGTGATGATGAGTATGTTGGTGTGTGGTGCTTTGTGCTACTATGTGGTGTGTGTGATGGTGTAGTGTGCCTCAGTGTGTATTGCTATGGATTGTCTGCTGTGTCTCTCTCTCCTTCTCTCAGTAATTGTGGTCGTAGGGGTTTGTGGGTGATGTGGGGGTGTGTTTTATAGTTGATTGATTGTGTGGGAGTGGGTTGTGTATGTGTATCAGGTGTGTGTATTTGTAATTGTCCAATGTGCCTGTGTTTTGGTGCTGTGTGTGTATTTTGACCGCGGCGGTGTGTACCGCCAATGGAATACCGCGTTGGAAAGCCCGCCGCGTTGATTCGTGGGTCGAAATGGCATGGGCGTATTTCTGTTGGCGTGACGGTGGAGGTTTGGTCATCTCCAGTTTATCGCTGCCCGCTGATGTGGCGGCCTGCAGTGGAGGTCGGATTTTTGGAGGTTTGGCCGTTGTGGGTCAGAATGACCGTGGCGGCTTTCCGCGGCCGCGGCGGTGTTATGGCGGTCTTCTGACCGGCGGTAAGTGCCTTTTACCGCCGAGGTCAGAATGACCCCCATTGTCCTTTAGTGAATTTTTATGGACATTTTACCACAAAACCTGCTGTGTTGCCACTATATTTTAAAGACCTCATGGGGAGGTATGGTCATGCTAAGCACACAACATAAAAATTCAGTCTATGTAAAAAAACTATGCTGTCAAATTCACCATTTGTAGGCTTGTGCGTAAAGTGCTTTCCCTGGTGTAATCTCTCTGTGGGCTTTTAACCACACCTATGTCAAGCCCACCAATTTGGATGGGTTGTGGGCTTGCCTTTTAAAATTAGCTTGATTTACTTAGTGAAAGGTATGCATACCTCAAGCTTTTTCGGGTGTTTATCCTTCATTGAGCGCACCGGCCAACTTCTGAAAACATAGAGGCTCCATGTTTTACTGTATGGTTTCTGTACTATTTTTCTCTTTATTTCGTAGGCAGTGATAGAGAGCTTTGCATGACATAAACCCTGTTACATGGATATTTGCACTTTAGCGGGTTACATGTATAATTGCACTTTTGCCGATCCGTTTCACTGCGAGCAAACTTCTATTTCCTTTTGTGTGTTTGCTTTGCACTCATGGCGGTTGTCGGCTTGCTTATGTGAAACTGTTTTACTTTTCAGTTTATGTGGCAAGACAAGTCCGGTTAGGAGTTTACAGCGCCAATAGCTTAAACCCCTTCGCTGCCAGGCCTTTTCCCCTCCTGTGCGAGCCTTTTTTTGGCTATTTGGGGCAGTTTGCGCTTAGGCCCTCATAGCTTTTTGTTCACATAAGCTACCCACGCCAAATTTGCGTCCTTTTTTTCCAACATCCTAGGGATTCTAGAAGTACCCAGACTTTGTGGGTTCCCCTGAAGGAGACCAAGAAATTAGCCAAAATACAGTGAACATTTTTGTTTTTTTTTTTAATGGAAAAAAGGGCTGCAGAAGGCGGCTCTTGGATTTCCCCCTGAAAATGGCATCAACAAAGGGTTTGCGGTGGCAAGATCACCATCTTCCCATCTTTCAGGAACAGGCAGACTTGAATTAGAAAACCCCATTTCTCAATACAATTTTGACATTTTACTGGGACTTAACCCATTTTACTATTTTTTGTGCTTTCAGCCTCCTTCCAGTTAGTGACCAAAATGGGTGAGAAAACAATGCTGGATCCCAGAAAGCTAACATTTCTGAAAAGTAGACAAGAATCTGAATTCAGTAAGGGGTCATTTGCGTAGATCCTACAAGTGTTTCCTACAGAAAATAACAGCTGAAATAAAAAAACATTGAAATAGAGGTGAAAAAAAACAGTCATTTTTATCCACGTTTTACTCTGTAACTTTTTCCTGCGATGTCAGATTTTTTAAAGCAATATACCTTTACGTCAGCTGGACTCTTCTGGTTGCGCGGATATATAGGGCTTGTAGGTTCATCAAGAACCCTAGGTACCCAGAGCCAACAAATGAGCTGCACTTTGCAATGGGTTTTTATTCTATACCGGGTATACAGCAATTCATTTGTTGAAATATAAAAAGTGAAAAATAGGTATCAAGAAAACCTTTGTATTTCTATAATGGCCACAAGATAAGGTGTTGAGAAGCAGTGGTTATTTGCACATTTCAGAATGAATGAATTACAGGGCATTTCTCAAATAGACGTCTTTTTTACACACTGTCTTACATTTGGAAGGAAAAAATGTAGAGAAAGACAAGGGGCAATAACACTTGTTTTGCTATTCTGTGTTCCCCCACGTCTCCCGATAAAAATGGTACATCACTTGCGTGGATAGGCATAGCACCCGCGACAGGAAATGCCCCAAAACACTACATGGACACATCACATTTTCACAAAGAAAACAGAGCTGTCTTTTGCAAAGTGCCTAGCTGTGGATTTTGGCCTCTAGCTCAGCCGGCCCCTCGGGAAACCTAGCAAACCTGCGCAGTTTTGAAAACTAGACACCTAGGGGAATCCAATATGGGGTGACTTGTGGGGCTCTGACCAGGTTCTGTTACCCAGAATCCTTTGCAAACCTCAAAATGTGCCCAACAAAACCTTTTTCCTCTCATTTCGGTGACAGAAAGTTCTGGAATCTGAGAGGAGCCACAAATTTCCTTCCGCGCAGTGTTCCCCCAAGTCTTCTGATAAAAATGCTACCTCACTTGTGGGGGTAGGCCTAGTGCCCGTGACAGAAAAAGCCCCAAAACACAACGTGGACACATCAAATTTTCCACAGAAAACAGAGGTGTTTTTTACAAACTGCCTACCTGTGGATTTTGGCCACTAGCTCAGCCAGCATCTGGGGAAACCTGGCAAACCAGCACATTTTTGAAAACTAGACACCTAGGGGAATCCAAGATGGAGCGACTTGTGGGGCTCTGACCAGGTTCTGTTACCCAGAATCCTTTGCAAACCTCAACATTTGCCCAAAAAAAACTTTTTCCTCTAATTTCGGTGACAGAAAGTTCTGGAATCTGAGAGGAGCCACATATTTCCTTCCACCCAGCATTCCCCCAAGTCTTCTGATAAAAATGGTACCTCAATTGTGGGGGTAGGCCTAGTGCCCGCGACAGAAAAAGCCCCAAAACACAACGTGGACACATCAAATTTTCCACAGAAAACAGAGGTGTTTTTTACAAACTGTCTACCTGTGGATTTTGGCCACTAGCTCAGCCGGCATCTGGGGAAACCTGGCAACCAAGCGTATTTTTGAAAACTAGACACCTAGCGGAATCTAAGATGGGGTGACTTGTGGGGCTCTGACCAGGTTCTGTTACCCAGCATCCTTTGCAAACCTCAAAATGTAGCCCAAAAAAAACTTTTTCCTCTCATTTCGGTGACAGAAAGTTCTGGGATCTGAGAGGAGCCACAAATTTCCTTCCACGCAGTGTTCCCCCAAGTCTTCCGATAAAAATGGTACCTCACTTTTGGGGGAAGGCCTAGCGCCCACGACAGGAAAAGCCCCAAAACACAACATGGACACATCACATTTTCACAAAGAAAACAGAGCTGTTTTTTGCAAAGTGCCTAGCTGTGGATTTTGACCTCTAGCTCAGCCAGCACCTAGGGAAACCTAGCCAACCTGAGCAGTTTTGAAAACTAGACACTAGGGGAATCCAAGATGGAGTGACTTGTGGGGCTCTGACCAGGTTCTGTTACCCAGAATCCTTTGCAAACCTCAAAATTTGCCCAACAAAACCTTTTTCCTCTCATTTCGGTGACAGAAAGTTCTGGAATCTGAGAGGAGCCACAAATTTCCTTCCGCGCAGTGTTCCCCCAAGTCTTCTGATAAAAATGCCTCCTCACTTGTGGGGGTAGGCCTAGTGCCCGTGACAGAAAAAGCCCCAAAACACAACGTGGACACATCAAATTTTCCACAGAAAACAGAGGTGTTTTTTACAAACTGCCTACCTGTGGATTTTGGCCACTAGCTCAGCCAGCATCTGGGGAAACCTGGCAAACCAGCGCATTTTTGAAAACTAGACACCTAGGGGAATCCAAGATGGAGCGACTTGTGGGGCTCTGACCAGGTTCTGTTACCCAGAATCCTTTGCAAACCTCAACATTTGCCCCAAAAAAACTTTTTCCTCTAATTTCGGTGACAGAAAGTTCTGGAATCTGAGAGGAGCCACATATTTCCTTCCACCCAGCATTCCCCCAAGTCTTCTGATAAAAATGGTACCTCAATTGTGGGGGTAGGCCTAGTGCCCGCGACAGAAAAAGCCCCGAAACACAACGTGGACACATCAAATTTTCCACAGAAAACAGAGGTGTTTTTTACAAACTGTCTACCTGTGGATTTTGGCCACTAGCTCAGCCGGCATCTGGGGAAACCTGGCAACCAAGCGCATTTTTGAAAACTAGACACCTAGGGGAATCTAAGATGGGGTGACTTGTGGGGCTCTGACCAGGTTCTGTTACCCAGCATCCTTTGCAAACCTCAAAATGTAGCCAAAAAAAAACTTTTTCCTCTCATTTCGGTGACAGAAAGTTCTGGGATCTGAGAGGAGCCACAAATTTCCTTCCACGCAGTGTTCCCCCAAGTCTTCCGATAAAAATGGTACCTCACTTTTGGGGGTAGGCCTAGCGCCCACGACAGGAAAAGCCCCAAAACACAACATGGAAAGACCTCACATTTTCACAAAGAAAACAGAGCTGTTTTTTGCAAAGTGCCTAGCTGTGGATTTTGACCTCTAGCTCAGCCAGCACCTAGGGAAACCTAGCCAACCTGAGCAGTTTTGAAAACTAGACACTAGGGGAATCCAAGATGGAGTGACTTGTGGGGCTCTGACCAGGTTCTGTTACCCAGAATCCTTTGCAAACCTCAAAATTTGGCCCAAAAAAAACTTTTTCCTCTCATTTCGGTGACAGAAAGTTCTGGAATCTGAGAGGAGCCACAAATTTCCTTCCAACCAGCATTCCCCCAAGTCTCCAAATAAAAATGGTACCTCACATTTTTCCACATAAAAAAGAGGTGTTTTTTACAAACTGCCTACCTGTGGATTTTGGCCTCTAGCTCAGCCGGCACCTGCGGAAATCTAGCAAACCAGCACATTTTTGAACACTAGACAGCTAGGGAAATCCAAGAAGGGGTGACTTGTGGGGCTCTGACGAGGTTCTGTTACCCAGAATCCTTTTCATAACTCAAAATTTGGCCAAAAAAACACTTTTTACTCTCATTCCGGTGACAGAAATTTCTGGAATCTGAGAAGAGCCACAAATTTCCTTCGACCCAGCGTTCTCCCAAGTCGCCCTATAAAAATGGTACCTCACTTGTAGGGGTGGACCTAGCGCCCGCAAAAGGAAATACCCCAAAACACAACGTGGACACATCAAATTTTTCCACAGAAAACAGAGGTGTTTTTTACAAACTACATACCTGTAGATGTTGGCCTCTAGCTCAGCTGGCACCTAGGGAAATCTAGCAAACCAGTGCATTTTTGAAACCTAGACACCTAGGGGAATCCAAGATGGGGTGACTTGTGGGGCTCTGACCAAGTTCTGTTATCCTGAATCCTTTGCAAACCTCAAAATTTGGCCCAAAAACACTTTTTCCTACCATTTCTCTGACAGAAAGTTCTGGAATCTGAGAGGGCCACAAATTTCCTTCCACACAGCATTCCCCCAAGTACCCCGATAAAAATGGTACCTCACTTGTGGGGGTAGGTCTAGCGCTCGCAAAACGAAATGCCCCAAAACACAACGTGGACACATCAAATCTTTCCACTGAAAACAGAGGTGTTTTTTACAAACTGCCTCCCTGTGGATTGTGGCCTCTAACTCAGCCGGCATCTGGGTAAACCTAGCAAACCAGTGCATTTTTGAAAACTAGACACCTAGGGGAATCTAAGATGGGGTGAATTGTGGGGCTCTGACCAGGTTCTGTTACCCAGAATCCTTTGCAAACCTCAACATTTGCCCAAAAAAAACTTTTTCCTCTAATTTCGGTGACAGAAAGTTCTGGAATCTGAGAGGAGCCACATATTTCCTTCCACCCAGCATTCCCCCAAGTCTTCTGATAAAAATGGTACCTCAATTGTGGGGGTAGGCCTAGTGCCCGCGACAGAAAAAGCCCCAAAACACAACGTGGACACATCAAATTTTCCACAGAAAACAGAGGTGTTTTTTACAAACTGTCTACCTGTGGATTTTGGCCACTAGCTCAGCCGGCATCTGGGGAAACCTGGCAACCAAGCGTATTTTTGAAAACTAGACACCTAGCGGAATCTAAGATGGGGTGACTTGTGGGGCTCTGACCAGGTTCTGTTACCCAGCATCCTTTGCAAACCTCAAAATGTAGCCCAAAAAAAACTTTTTCCTCTCATTTCGGTGACAGAAAGTTCTGGGATCTGAGAGGAGCCACAAATTTCCTTCCACGCAGTGTTCCCCCAAGTCTTCCGATAAAAATGGTACCTCACTTTTGGGGGAAGGCCTAGCGCCCACGACAGGAAAAGCCCCAAAACACAACATGGACACATCACATTTTCACAAAGAAAACAGAGCTGTTTTTTGCAAAGTGCCTAGCTGTGGATTTTGACCTCTAGCTCAGCCAGCACCTAGGGAAACCTAGCCAACCTGAGCAGTTTTGAAAACTAGACACTAGGGGAATCCAAGATGGAGTGACTTGTGGGGCTCTGACCAGGTTCTGTTACCCAGAATCCTTTGCAAACCTCAAAATTTGCCCAACAAAACCTTTTTCCTCTCATTTCGGTGACAGAAAGTTCTGGAATCTGAGAGGAGCCACAAATTTCCTTCCGCGCAGTGTTCCCCCAAGTCTTCTGATAAAAATGCCTCCTCACTTGTGGGGGTAGGCCTAGTGCCCGTGACAGAAAAAGCCCCAAAACACAACGTGGACACATCAAATTTTCCACAGAAAACAGAGGTGTTTTTTACAAACTGCCTACCTGTGGATTTTGGCCACTAGCTCAGCCAGCATCTGGGGAAACCTGGCAAACCAGCGCATTTTTGAAAACTAGACACCTAGGGGAATCCAAGATGGAGCGACTTGTGGGGCTCTGACCAGGTTCTGTTACCCAGAATCCTTTGCAAACCTCAACATTTGCCCCAAAAAAACTTTTTCCTCTAATTTCGGTGACAGAAAGTTCTGGAATCTGAGAGGAGCCACATATTTCCTTCCACCCAGCATTCCCCCAAGTCTTCTGATAAAAATGGTACCTCAATTGTGGGGGTAGGCCTAGTGCCCGCGACAGAAAAAGCCCCGAAACACAACGTGGACACATCAAATTTTCCACAGAAAACAGAGGTGTTTTTTACAAACTGTCTACCTGTGGATTTTGGCCACTAGCTCAGCCGGCATCTGGGGAAACCTGGCAACCAAGCGCATTTTTGAAAACTAGACACCTAGGGGAATCTAAGATGGGGTGACTTGTGGGGCTCTGACCAGGTTCTGTTACCCAGCATCCTTTGCAAACCTCAAAATGTAGCCAAAAAAAACTTTTTCCTCTCATTTCGGTGACAGAAAGTTCTGGGATCTGAGAGGAGCCACAAATTTCCTTCCACGCAGTGTTCCCCCAAGTCTTCCGATAAAAATGGTACCTCACTTTTGGGGGTAGGCCTAGCGCCCACGACAGGAAAAGCCCCAAAACACAACATGGAAAGACCTCACATTTTCACAAAGAAAACAGAGCTGTTTTTTGCAAAGTGCCTAGCTGTGGATTTTGACCTCTAGCTCAGCCAGCACCTAGGGAAACCTAGCCAACCTGAGCAGTTTTGAAAACTAGACACTAGGGGAATCCAAGATGGAGTGACTTGTGGGGCTCTGACCAGGTTCTGTTACCCAGAATCCTTTGCAAACCTCAAAATTTGGCCCAAAAAAAACTTTTTCCTCTCATTTCGGTGACAGAAAGTTCTGGAATCTGAGAGGAGCCACAAATTTCCTTCCAACCAGCATTCCCCCAAGTCTCCAAATAAAAATGGTACCTCACATTTTTCCACATAAAAAAGAGGTGTTTTTTACAAACTGCCTACCTGTGGATTTTGGCCTCTAGCTCAGCCGGCACCTGCGGAAATCTAGCAAACCAGCACATTTTTGAACACTAGACAGCTAGGGAAATCCAAGAAGGGGTGACTTGTGGGGCTCTGACGAGGTTCTGTTACCCAGAATCCTTTTCATAACTCAAAATTTGGCCAAAAAAACACTTTTTACTCTCATTCCGGTGACAGAAATTTCTGGAATCTGAGAAGAGCCACAAATTTCCTTCGACCCAGCGTTCTCCCAAGTCGCCCTATAAAAATGGTACCTCACTTGTAGGGGTGGACCTAGCGCCCGCAAAAGGAAATACCCCAAAACACAACGTGAACACATCAAATTTTTCCACAGAAAACAGAGGTGTTTTTTACAAACTACATACCTGTAGATGTTGGCCTCTAGCTCAGCTGGCACCTAGGGAAATCTAGCAAACCAGTGCATTTTTGAAACCTAGACACCTAGGGGAATCCAAGATGGGGTGACTTGTGGGGCTCTGACCAAGTTCTGTTATCCTGAATCCTTTGCAAACCTCAAAATTTGGCCCAAAAACACTTTTTCCTACCATTTCTCTGACAGAAAGTTCTGGAATCTGAGAGGGCCACAAATTTCCTTCCACACAGCATTCCCCCAAGTACCCCGATAAAAATGGTACCTCACTTGTGGGGGTAGGTCTAGCGCTCGCAAAACGAAATGCCCCAAAACACAACGTGGACACATCAAATCTTTCCACTGAAAACAGAGGTGTTTTTTACAAACTGCCTCCCTGTGGATTGTGGCCTCTAACTCAGCCGGCATCTGGGTAAACCTAGCAAACCAGTGCATTTTTGAAAACTAGACACCTAGGGGAATCTAAGATGGGGTGAATTGTGGGGCTCTGACCAGGTTCTGTTACCCAGAATCCTTTGCAAACCTCAAAATTCGGCCCAAAAAAACTTTTTTCCTCTCATTCCGGTGACAGAAAGTTCTGGAATCTGGGAGGAGCCACAAATTTCCTTCCACGCAGCGTTCCCCCAAGTCTACCGATAAAAATGGTACCTCACTTGTGGGGGTAGGTCTAGCGCCCGCGACAGGAAAAGCCCCAAAACACAACGTGGACACATCACATTTTCACAAAGAAAACAGAGCTGTTTTTTGCAAAGTGCCTAGCTGTGGATTTTGGCCTCTAGCTCATCCCGCACCTAGGGAAACCTAACAAGTTCTGGAATCTGAGAGGAGCCACAAATTTCCTTCCACACAGCGTTCCCTCAAGTCTCCCAATAAAAATGGTACCTCACTTGTCGGGGTAGGCCTAGCGCCCGCAAAAGGAAATGCCCCAAAACACAACGTGGACACATCAAATTTTTCCACAGAAAACAGAGGTGTTTCTTACAAACTGCCTACCTGTGGATTTTGGCCTCTAGCTCAGCCGGCATCTGGGGAAACCTAGCAAACCAACGCATTTTTGAAAACTAGACACCAAGGGGAATCTAAGATGGGGTGACTTGTGGGGCTCTGACAAGGTTCTGTTACCCAGAATTCTTTGCAAACCTCAAAATTTGGCCAAAAAAACACTTTTTCCTCTCATTCCGGTGACAGAAAGTTCTGGAATCTGAGAGGAGCCACAAATTTCCTTACACGCAGCGTTCCCCCAAGTCTACCAATAAAAATGGCACCTCACTTGTGAGGGTAGTCCTAGCGCCCGCGACAGGAAAAGCCCCAAAACACAACATGGACACATAACATTTTCACAAAGAAAACAGAGCTGTTTTTTGCAAAGGGCCTAGCTGTGGATTTTGGCCTCTATCTCATCCGGCACCTAGGGAAACCTAGCAAGTTCTGGAATCTGAGAGGAGCCACAAATTTCCTTACACGCAGCGTTCCCCTAAGTCTCCCGATAAAAATGGTACCTCACTTGTGGGGGTAGGCCTAGCGCCTGCAACAGGAAAAGCCCCAAAACACAACGTGGACACATCACATTTTCACAAAGAAAACAGTGCTGTTTTTTGCAAAGTGCCTAGCTGTGGATTTTGGCCTCTATCTCAGTCGGCACCTAGGGAAACCTAGCCAACCTGCGCAGTTTTGAAAACGTGACACCTAGATGAAACCAAGATGGGGTGACTTGTGGGGCTCTGACCTGGTTCTGTTACCCAGAATCCTTTGCAAACCTCAAAATTTGGCCAAAAAAACACTTTTTCCTCTCATTTCGGTGACAGAAAGTTCTGGAATCTGAGAGGAGCCACAAATTTCCTTCCACCCAGCGTTCCCCCAAGTCTCCCGATAAAAATGGTACTTCACTTGTGGGGGTGGGCCAGGGGCCTGCAACAGAAAAATGCCAAAAACTTGTAGAGATTGAGGGGATAGCACAGCGAGTTGATAAGCACATATCTTTCTTTTATACATCTTTTAGGCTGACTCTGCTTTGGGGTCCCATGCAAATGAGGTATCATTTTACTTGGGGGACTGAGGGGAACGCTGGGTGGTAGGAAATTTGTGCCGCAGCTGTGATCCTACAAAGAAAAGTGGGGAAAATATGATTTTTTATGCAAATTTTTAGGTTTGCTGTGGAGTCTGTGTAAGAAAATGTTGGGGGATCCAGGCAAGCCACACCTCCTTGGACTCTTTGGGGTGTCTATTTTTAAAACATGTCTGGGTTTGGTAGGTTTCCCTAGATGAAGGCCTCACCCAGGACCAAAACCATAGGTGCCTCCCCCCAACACAGGTAGTTTTGCAATAGATCATTTTGGTGTGTCCACATACTTATGTGATGTTCCAAACAATAAAATTGTGAAAAGAAATGCCTTAGGTTATGTTAAAAAGACCCCTCACCCACCAACTATGTTGGTGCAATGCTTCATCATCGGGTTCCCACCAGAGGCACCTAGCGTGTCACAGGTGTGCTGCGAAGCCTGATTACAGCGGAGAAGGTTTTGTCATTTTTACCACACATACTGGTTGGATTTGGCACAAGGGTGAGTGATGGTTCAGTGGATCAAATTTTATTAACTAGAGATTTCACAAAAATGAAATTCACTGTTAATAACTGAAAGGCCAAAAACTGAACCAATGACTCACAGCTCGTGTGCTGTAAAGCCACAGCAAGGCACCAACCGCTTTACAGTCCATTCACACACCTTTCATACATGACATGCACAAGACCATTCACGCCACCAGCCACGGGCCCAGCACATTACAACACTCGCATCGACAGACAGCGCCACTCAAGGGCCAATCACTTACATACGCCCACATGCCTGATACAGCAATCACACCATCTGATGGGAGTGTGTGGACTGGTGTTTGGCTGGCAGTGTGTTGCAGTAGCCAACAGCAAGTCAATATGTACACTTTGTACACCCTCAGCCAAGCGCCACTCCACACACAATGGCATCAATTTTTTTTTTTAAACAAAGAAACCACTATCTAATTAGAAATAATTACAAAACTACAAACACAAAAGCTCTAACTAAGTACATGACAGAAATGCCAACCATGAAACTGAACACATGAAAATACAAAATAGGCAGTTTACACTCATGGTTATTCCCAGTAATTTTTCTGGGTGTGGTAATTCTTAAAACAACCACCCACACACAGCCTAGGCTTTGAAGGACAATCTGGGCAGTAGATTCGAGTCTCCCTCCGGATACCTCATCGAAAACACACTCTACATTTCTTAGCTGGAAAGTCTTTTTTGTGTGTGGGAGGAATGTGCTCAGCAAAGTGGCGATCCTTCAATCTAGCCACATCCTCCACCACTGCTTCTCTAGGAACTCTGGCCTGTTCCACCACAATAAGGCTCTCTATCACTGACTCCTGAAATTTCACAAATGTCATCTTTGACTCTGGAGACCTATCCTTAAACACAATAAAAGCATTAAAAGTTGCTAAGTGGAAGGGGTGAATTGCTAACTTCTTATACCAAACGTAAGGCTTACGAACAGCAGTATAAGGTTCCAACCTTTGATCAACTCTATCTACACCTCCCATGTGCTTATTATAATCTAGAATGCACACAGGTTTGCACACTTCAGCAACCTGGCCCCAAACAGTCACAGGGGAAGTATTCTCATCATGGATGGTACTTAGCATGTAGACATCCCTTCTGTCTGAAAATGTCAAAGGTAGCACCTCATCATTCCGCAAGGCACTGCCTCCTCTCAAGTTT
This sequence comes from Pleurodeles waltl, assembly GCF_031143425.1. Classification (NCBI taxonomy): domain Eukaryota; kingdom Metazoa; phylum Chordata; class Amphibia; order Caudata; family Salamandridae; genus Pleurodeles; species Pleurodeles waltl. The sequence continues at coordinate 225,533,871 of NC_090444.1, read as the reverse complement.
TTTGCAGACAAGCTCCCTTGGATAGCCGTTCCGGTTACAACGAATTGTGCCACAAGCAACAGTGTCCACTCTAACAATTCCTTGAACAACTGCACTCCAGTGTGGAAGTTATCTACATACAAATGGTGACCTTTGTTGAACAGTCGTCTACCAAGTTCCCACACAATTTTCTCAGCAACTCCAAAAGTGGGAGGACAACCACGGGGGTCAATACTGGAATCCCTACCAGTGTAGACACGGAAATTATACACATATCCTGTACTACTTTCAGACAGCATATACAATTTAATTCCATATCGTGCCCTCTTGCTAGGAATGTGCTGCCTAAAAACCAAACAACCCTTGAAGAGGACCAAAGACTCGTCCACAGCTATTTATTTGCCTGGAACACAGATCTCTAAAAACCGATCTACAAAATGATCAAGGACAGGCCTAATCTTAAAAAGAAAGTCAGAATTAGGGTGATGTTGTGGCAAGGCTAATGCATTGTCAATATAATGCAGCATCCTAAGAAGAAGCAAATACCGATTACAACTCATGGTTGCAGGAAATATAGCTGTTGCCATCACGGGACTAGTAGACCAATAAGAAGCCAGTGACGGCTTCCTTATCAACCCCATCAAAAGAGTCAAACCCAAAAACCTTTTAATCTCCTCCATATTTGTGGGAATCCACTGGGTAGCTCTAGAGTGTGGCCAAAGTCTAGCAGCGTTGTCCCTCAAATACTCCTCCGCATACAAATTAGTCTGCTCAACAATCTCTTCCAAAAACACATCATCCACAAATAATTCAAAGAAACTGACAGGCAAAAAGTTCTCTGTATTGACTCTACACCCCGGGAGACCAGTAAAGGCAGGCAACTCTGGCTGCTCCATGTTTGGGGCAAACCCAGAGTTCAGGTCTTCTAACAGGAAACCTTTCAGCCCCAGGTTGCTGCACTAATGGCACATCAGTGTCCTCCTCTAAAACAGACCCTTCATCTGCACTGAGTGTGGCTTCCTCATCAGAAGATTCCTCTCTGACAGAAACTTCACTGCCAGAATCTCTCACTTCCTCCTTTGCCTCAAATGCAGAGTCCGTCTCATAATCATAATCAGACAATGACTCAAAAAGCATACCAACCACCTGCTGAGCGGTCATCCTGCAGATAGCCATGATCTTTCCTACGAAAATTAACTGGACAAACGCACCACCAACAACCAGCACTGTGTAAGGTAAATAATAAAGTGTAGCTTTATTAGTAAGAGTTATAAACTCAAAAACTATACCGCTCACTTGCCTGAAAAAGCTTGAATCACCAGCAATTACTCTGCACAGACACAGCAATCACCAATGATATCCCACTAAAAAGAAAGAAAGAAAAGCAAATTAGAAATAAGACAACACAAATATCATTGTGCCCAAATCTAAGGACAATGTCACACAGACCTGCATTTAGTACACCACCTACAAACATGGCATTCATGGCAACAATACTCCTTTGGATGAAATTGTTTTTACTTACCTAAAACATGCAACTATGCAAACCGCAGGACAACCACCGCCAAAACCGCAAGGAGCCACAGCAAAGAAAGCAAAAGCTTTGAACTAGAACAAAAAGGAGGAATTTTTTTTAATCACAAATGCAAATACTTTGTCAGTTGACAAACATCCCACCATCAAGCATTTAGAAATTGTTGCCTAAGTGGATTCTGCAATAGGGACAGATGGACCTACTAAAAAATAGGCCTATCTGCCCCAAGGAGGGCCGAAAATACCTTTAGTAGTGTGTCCCCACGGGGAGCGACCCTTGCCCTAGGGGCCACCCCCCAAACAAAACAAAAAAAGCACACACACACGCACCCTATCCCTGGTGCCTAAGTGGCTTCTGCCCCCATGGGGACAATGGACCTAAAGAAAAAAAATAGACCCATCTGCCTCCAAGGGGGGCAGAAATGGCTTTGGTACACGTGCCCCCAAAAGGGGGCGACCCTTGCCCAAGGGGCCACCCCCCCATCCACTAACACACACTATCCCTGGTGTCTAAGTGGCACCTGCCCCCTATGGGGGCAGATGGGCCTAAAACAAATAGGCCCATCTGCCCCCACGGGGGCAGAAATGGCCAACAGTTCAATGCTCCCCTTGGGGGGGGCACCCCTTGCCCAAGGGGATGCCCCCGCACAAAAATAAGCATATAAAAAAATTCCTGGCGTTCTAGTGGTTTCTGTCCCACTTGGCGCAGATCAGCCTAAAAATAATAGCGCATGCTAGGGGGCAGAAATGGCACAACAAACCAAACATGCCTCCCACATGTGAGCGACCCTTGCTCAAGGGGCCGCTCCCCAACACAAAACACAGCAGAAATGAAGAAAAGAAAATCCCTGCCGTCTAGTGGTTTCTGCCCCGATCAGCCTAAAAATATTAGGCCGATCTGCCCCCAAGGGGGCAGAAATGCCCACACAAACATACCCCCCAAATGGGAGCGACGCTTGCCCAAGGGACCGCTCTCCAACACGAAAACATTGCCACAATAAACAAAAACAAAAATCCCTGGTGTCTAGTGGGCATTCCTGCTGCCCGATCGCAATGCGATCGGGCAGCAGGAATGCTCAAACAGACACCGGGGGATAAGAAAACCCTTTCCTTTCCCCCAGTGCCTCTTTGTTTACAACCCTCCACATGCCAGAGGAGAAACTCACTTGTTTTTCCAATCGCACACTGGAAGCAAATGGCTTCCAGTGCGGCCAGCACTGTGTAATAATGTCAGCGCGAGATCGCGTGCTGACTTCATCACAAACGAGTGGAGAGGTTAGGGGGGTGGGGGTGGAAGGGGAAGGGCTTCCCCTTCCATCCCTGCCTTGAGGGGGGAGGGGGGGAATCACATGGAGGGAGCGCTAGCGCTCCCTCCGGGCTCCAGGCCGAGGATGTAATGGTTACGTCCTCGGCACAGGAGCACTGTACCGCAGGACGTAACCATTACGTCCGCGGCACAGAAGCAGTTAACTCGAGTAAACGTGAGAGCCATTGCATTGCAAATGCTTGTTCATCTTATGCTGTATTGGAAGGAGAATATCAAGTATTAATAAATCTTACCATCATAAGACTGTATATAAAGTACAGGTTAACTGTGGGTCCAGTTCTCAAAGAGCCTGCTTAGGTAATAACAAATCTACATTGGAAAAATACCTCAATCACACAAATAGAGCCTTTCATTAAAGACATGCTGCAATGGTTAGAATTCCAAATAAAATATGGTTATGTATCCCAAACACAAGTGCATTGTTTTAGGATTGAATGATAAAGCATTTTATATCATTATTTGCCCTTTTATAACAAATTGAGGTCTGAACTTCAGCAAATGTCCCCTTCCAAGGTAGCTCATACAATGCCCTTAAACTCAGAATGTCCAACTTGTATAATTAGGTATGCACCCTGACTATTGACCCGAGACAAATGATGGAACACGATATCGAGGACAGGATATTAAAAAAAAATATCAACCAGTATGTCTAGATTTTCGATACCTAACAAAGGTGTACCTATATGGTACATATATCTTCAAATACATAGTTTGGAGTTATGAATAGTAAATCCATGCTTAGCTATATGCACTTACCTTTTTGTATTTTGATCCTTGAAATTCTATCCTCAATATTCTTGTACCACACTATTCTGGGGTCAATATGCAATAATAGCTCATATATAGTTAGAATCACTACATCCTGCTTACATAATCGCACCCAACACAATGCATTTGCAAAAATAAAATGCCACTCAAATGATCAGTTCAGCCTTTTATTTATATCAGAAATATTTTGTGGGTGGGCAGGGAGTAGCAACATGTTCCCGTTAATGCATGTTCATCACAGCTCTAGGAACTGTGACATCCATTGACAACAATATAATAGTAGTGCTCTGGCAGGAGCGTCAAAAGGCATAGTGATAAGGTTTGCCACATTGTTGGACCTAATTTAGGGGGTCATTCCAACCCTGGCGGTCCATGACTGCCGGGGCCGGGGACCACTGAAGCACCGCCAACAGGCTGGCGGTGCTTCCAGGGCCATTCTGACTGCAGCGGTAAAGCCGCGGTCAGAAAAGGGGAACCGCCGGTTTCCCGCCGGTTTTCCCCTGGCCCAGGGAATCCTCCATGGCGGCGCTGCTTGCAGCGCCGCCATGGGGATTCCGACCCCCTTCCCGCCACCCTGTTCCTGGCGGTTCTTACCGCCAGGAACAGGATGGCGGGAATGGGTGTCGTGGGGCCCCCTAACAGGGCCCCATGAAGATTTTCACTGTCTGCTTTGCAGACAGTGAAAATCGCGATGGGTGCTACTGCACCCGTCGCACCCCTGCAACACCGCCGGCTCCATTCGGAGCCGGCTTCTATGTTGCAGGGGCTTTCCCGCTGGGCCGGCGGGCGCCCTTTTGGCGGTCGCCCGCCGGGCCATCGGGAAAGCCAAAATGGCATCCGCGGTCTCCTGACCGCGGAGAGGCCATTTGGCGGTGACCGACTGCCGCGGTCAGAATGACCGCCTTAGAGTGTGGAGTACAGTTTGTTCTCCACTAGGTCAACTTAGTTAAATACATCTTCGCCTTGATTGGGTACTCTTCGACCGCATTTATAGATGTCTGCTGGCTCTGCATAAATACCTAGTGATTGGCCGGAACTGCTGTCATGATGGTTTCTGTCAGTATATTAAAAGATTGACTGATGGTACTGTCACATTTGACAGACATTCATCAAACTTCGTCAAACTAATGTGTCAAGCAAATGTTTTGGGGTTTTCAAAAATAAACTCCCCAAAAAATAGAAACTACTTAACCCCCTCCCAATCATGGGAGAGGCCCGCATGGCATTGTGGCAATTTAAATATTCATTGTCCCTTACTGCCAGGTTTGACCCAGCAGTGTCAGACAGTGAAAACTGGCAATTGGACTATGCACTTTAAATTGGGCAGGCGAATTTGTGGAATACACACTGTCTAATAACTATGTTGGCAACAGAGTTGGAGTAGGCTCCATGTGGAGATACTGAAGGAGAATCGTCATGTGAATCAGGTAGGTGGTCCGAGGTTTGGCGAAGAGGACACTCTGTCACTGTAGTGAAGGAGTGGACTATTCACCAAACTTTAATTTAGGCCCTTTGTGTATTGAAACCTCTCCTTCAAACATCAGTGCAAACCATCACTCCTTAGGGCCTGTACCTCTAGTCAGCAATTGAATATTATTTTAAATGTAGGCTACTTTGTCTGGTTTTTCTCTGTTTTTAGGAGTTTTTTCAAAACCTTTTTAATGTCACTAGTTTTCATCTTAAAATATTGCATTGGTGAGGAAACTGGTCTGATTGCAGAAGCCTACTCACTTTTTGCCCGCATTTTCAACTGATACTGGTGTTTTCTGACTCTGATTGTGCTCTGGGCACTGCTAACTAGTCCCAGGGCCTCTGCTCTGATTAAAATGCAATATGCAAATTAGGCATAATTATAATTGACTTTGACAACCTACCTATAAGTCCCTACTATATAATAGAGGATATAGGTTTAGGGACCTCGTGTGGCTAAGGTACCCACCCCTGGGTGCCCTGCTGTGGTGTCATTGTAAAAGCAGGCATGCCTTGTAGCTGCTTAAATTAAAGTTAACCCAAAATTCGACTTTAGAATTAAAATTACCTCCACAGTCCCAAACTACAGTATGTTTACCTATATGTTACCTCTAAGATAGATCTGCCCTAGGTGTCCCAAGGGTTGGTGGCAGTGTAACTATACCCAGGGACTTTATAAAACATGTGTTATAAGCCCTGGTGAGAGAAAAAGAGGCAAATTCATTTTTCCTCATTGTAGTACATTAGTTCCATAGGGTAACATTTGGAGGCTTTAATTAACATTAATGTAGTCTTATTTCCGCTGGGCTTGCTGGAGAGGACCTCACGTTGTAGATGGAGAAAAGCTCCAGAAACATTTCTAAGTGCATAGGTCAAATCCTTTGACTGAGGCCTCCCGCTCTGTGTATCCGAGCAGGCTCCATCGCTGTCAGCCTCAACTTTAACATTTTCCCTGGACAAGTGCGACTAGATGTCTCAGGGTTGGTGCTTTTCGGAATTAGAAAGCATTTTTTTACATTTAGGGGCGTGATTATGAGTGTGGCAGTCTCTAGACTGCCACACACAAGGTGGCGTTCTGGACCACCGCCAATGCGGCTGTCCGACCGCCATATTACAACCGCCAGCTCCGCCAGGATCTCACATCCTAGCGGTCTGGAGGTTGGTGTCGGTCCTAATCCGCCAGGGGTTATGACCCCTTCTCCATCAGCGGTATCATGGTGTTAGCGCTGCCATGAAAAGGCTGGCGGAGAACTTGGCATGGGCAGTGCAGGGCCCCGCTGGCCAGCACCATCGCATGTTCACTATCTGAATTGCAGACAGTGAACATTGTGAAGGTGCTGGTGCACCCTGCAGGTGACAGCATTGCCGCTGGCTGCATTACAAGCCGGAGACAATGCTGTAGCCTATTTCCTGTTAGGTCAGCAGGTGGAAATTCAGGTTTCCACCCGTGGACCTAGCAGGAAACTCTTAATAACACCGGTGGGGAGGTCGCCGTGTAGGCAGCAGCCATCCTGGCAGCCACTCTGTTGGGAGTTTGGCTGATGGGCTTTTCCGTCCGCCAAAATCATAGTAGGGCCCTTGATATTTAAAAAATCATATCTTCGGTTCCCTACATTGGATTTTTGTCATTTTGGTGCCATTTTAAAGAATTTATTTTCTAATTTTATGAATTGGTAAGCCCAATTACTCGTGGGCCAAGGTACCAAGGGTTGAGCAAGGATTAATTTATTTCCTAGTGGGGAACTGTAGCCTATTGCTAAGTGTAGGTACCTACCTGCCCTTACCAATAACCCACTTTCCAACAGCAACAAATATTTAATTTTTTATAACCTGCAAAATGTACACCAGACCAACCAAACAAAATAATTCCACAACTAATTGAGTAAGAAACTGTGAAAAACTCCCAGCTTGCTCTTGCAGCTGAGGTCTGCAATACTCAATCGATAATTTACATGAAGTGCAGCTTGGTGTGCATATTTGTTTTTTACGTTTACTCATATATATTCTTGTAATCTTGATAAGGTTTTCTGCATTAATGCCAACTGCAAATTTGCTCCTGATCTGTCTGTCAGTAGGCTTAGGCTGTGAAAATCTTTTTAAAAAATGTATGACTAAACAAGAGCTGCTGATTTCCTTCTACATGTACGGTTTTGAAACATTGAGCGGTTTTTTTATTGGATTAATCTTTTATAAAATGAAAAAGGCGGTCATTGTGCATGGTGCTATTTTTGCCCAAAGATGTCATTGGTAACAATATAAGTGTCTGTATAAAATGCCATTGAATAATGTACACTTTCATGGTGACACTAATTAGAAACCCATTAAATGAGCAATACCTACAGGTACTGAGTTAGTATTCTTTATATATACATATGATCTGCTTTCTCTGATGCAAAATGAGTTTGGTCTCAATGTGTGTACTGCCTGTCGAAAAATCCTAGGAACAACCAGGCATAGATGCTGGATATAGGAGTGCATGTATGCTGATGTTCAAATTGGATGAGCAATAAAGATGTGTTTTTATCTTCTCTCGTTTCCTTAGAGTTCAGTACAGAGGGCGGTTGTCAGGCTATGTGCTCTGATAAATTGCTGCTGAATTTAATTAACGTAGATAGTAGTATTTACTTTTCTTTCCCCGACTGCAAATTGAGAGGCATTTGTAAACGGAACCATGTGCCAATCATCCTGGGGTACAGGGAGCGCCAAAGGATAGGCTTGGGGGTGTCAATTTGAAGAAAGTAAAAAACACATCAACATTGAAATATCTGTAAATTAACTGTACAATTAGTTGAAAATATATCAGCAGTGAGAAATTCCAAATTTAGCTTATTGTCGTTTAATTCGGAGGGAACTCAATTTACACACATCTTTTGTGCTCTATATAGTTTTATCAGTATAACTGCCTAACTGTGCAAATTTAGTGGCTATTTCAATGGAAAAGGCGCTTTATCTAAATGACAATGTGCTTTTACCCCAAGGTTTAGTAATGTATTTGCTAAACTGAGCTCCGAAATTCTTCATCAGCTACATACTGCACTCTTACCACTCTCCTGCTGAACAGGTATGGCTCATTTGCTAGACTTGTTCTTTGTGCAATGCCTCCATTTTTCACAGTTCCTGTGCTGTTTTTCATAACCCATTTGGCATCAGTGATGTGACAGTAATGGCAGCCCGCCCCATCTTCGAAAATTGTTCCAGCACCATTGCAAACAGGTTCACAAGCAGAGAACTTGCTTTACCTGGAAACAGAAGGCCTTGCGTGTTAACTTGGTTAGGTAAATAATTACTTCTTATGCTGCTCAATATGTTGACAGTTCTTTAGCTCTTGGGAAGGCAGGTTCCACAATGCAGGAGGTGATTTTAGTCATGGCTCTAGCTCAAGGGTTCAACTTCTTTGAAATGATGGTGATAGGTGAGGCTTGGAATATGCCATCAAATGTGTCTAGGGTATTATTTCTCCCACCTCAATTTCGCAGGTTTAAACTAGGGGTGGAAGTAACTCGCGAAATTCTCTCCAGTGCAATTACTCGTAATTAGGAGAATTTATTTGGGATGCATTATCCAGCATTTAGCGCTATTTGTGCCCGAGGGTGCGTTTTGTGCTAAGAAAACAGCACTGAATGTTACAAGACAGGAACAGCAGTAACTAGCAGGCAGTTGCCCTCTCTTAGTTAATTGTTTCTGTGCTCCTGTGGTAGGATTTTTACCTCCACATTAGTCCTAATTACTCACTAATCACAGGAGTAATGCGTAATTACTAAAATTACTCTGAATACTCCGGCATATTTAAAATTTTGCTCAGGCCTCGTTTAAACTACTCTAATATCTGAGATTATGTATGTCAGCAATAGCACAATATTCTCACCATAAGTGTTCACATTTGACAGTTTGCTAATCTATAAGCAATGCTCGTTCAACTGTATGGAAATATGTGGCTTTTCAAGGCGCTTTCTATACACTGCGTTGAAGCGCTCCCGGAACACACAGATAGAAATTGCAGTTATTTTCACAGTAGCTCCTTCCTGGCTGCCTAAAGTAACAGTCTTCAAAAATAAGGATAGGAACTGGTTTCCAGCTGCTTTAAACTTTGTCGGAATGATGACACTTTACCGGGGCTGCTTTCCGATGCGAACTGAGGCATGAAATTCATAGCAAGGTGACACCGTAAAATACTAGAACCATGTTGTACATACGATGAGGCAAAGTTGTAACATAGGCTAAGACTAGCGAAATCGGATAGATAGATATTTAAAACATGGTGATATGTTTATCCCTCTGAAAGCTTGAAATCAGAAGTCGCAATTGCCTAGGATTAGGTCGAACTTTGTTACTGTCTAATTCTACATTTTCATGGCCAGAAGTTTTGAATTCCAGCGTGGATGTGCTTCTGTGTTTGTCATTCCTAAAAGTAGTTTCAAAAGCTCCCACAATTATCCGTCTCATGTCGTTCTCTTATTGGCACAGGTTTAGATTTATACTGGCATGAAGTCATCTGTAATTGTATCCGAGGAGAACATACATTGCCAGAAGGAGTATGCACGTGATGCCGTCCTTTCTATAGGAGGCGAGTGTGAATGAGGGTACCTGAGGTGGTTCTATGAATAACTGGCCTGGCACCCTTTGCTCTTTGCCTGCGTGGTAAATGTGCGAATGAGGAAGAGGTGCGGAGAAAACACTTGACTGTCTTCTGTGTAGAATAGTTGATAGACTTTTCATCCTTGGCGTGGTATCCCTTAACTTTTTGCCTCTGTTCCCCAGGTTGCTGATGTGTGCTGGACTCTGATTTTGCTGTTTTTGTTACTCTGGGCAATTTACCACTGCTAACCAGTGCTAAAGTGCAAGTGCTCCTTTACAAAATGTGTATGTAATTGGCTCATCCATGATTGGCATATTTGATTTACTAGTAAGTCTCTAGTAAGGTGCACTAGAGGTGCCAGGGCCTGTAAACCAACTGCTACTAGTGGGCCTGCAGCACTGGTTGTGCCACCCACATAAGTAGCTGTGTAATCATGTCTCAGACCTGCCACTGCAGTGTCTGTGTGTGGAGTTTTAACTGTAAATTCGACTTGGCAAGTGTACCCACTTGCCAGGCCTAAACCTTCCCTTTTCTTACATGTGAGTCACCACTAAGGTAGGCCCTAAGTAGCCCCAAGGGCAGGGTTCAGTGTATGGTTAAGGTAGGACATATAGGGGGTCATGCCAGGGCCGGGGACCACGGAAGCACCGCCAACAGGCTGGCGGTGCTTCCAGGGGCCATTCTGACCGCGGCGGTAAAGCCGCGGTCAGAAAAGGGGAACCGGCGGTTTCCCGCCGGTTTTCCCCTGGCCCAGGGAGCGCCGCCATGGGGATTCCGACCCCCTTCCCGCCACCCTATTTCTGGCGGTTCTTACCGCCAGAAACAGGATGGCGGGAACGGGTGTCGTGGGGCCCCTGGGGGCCCCTGCACTGCCCATGCCACTGACATGGGCATTGCAGGGGCCCCCTAACTGGGCCCCATGAAGATTTTCACTGTCTGCTTTGCCAGCGGGAAAGCCAGAATGGCATCAGCGGTCTCCTGACCGCGGAGCGGCCATTTGGCGGTGACCGCATGGCGGGCGGCGACTGCCGCCCGCCACGGTCAGAATGACCGCCATAGTAATGTGTTTTTATATGTCCTGACAGTGAAATATTGCTAAATTTGTTTTTCACTGTTGCAAGTCCTGTCCCTCTCATAGGTTAACATGGGGGCTACCTTTAAATCTGATTAAGGAGTCTCCATATTACACAGCTCACAAGTCGCCTCATGATTTCTCCCATTCGAAAGGCCCCATTTAAAAGCAAAGGCCTTAACCTGGAGAGTCCCATATCGAAGCTTCATGAATAAAGCTTTTGCTCGTCTAGGTTGGATAGTGTCGATCCATTCCTCAGCACTCGGTAATGGTTTAATATCCAGGAAGCTTAGGGTTAGTCTACCTAGATCCTTGCTGTAGAAAGGGCTATTAAAGGTGAAGTCCCAGAATACTTGCTTTAGTCGGATCTTGGATTGTGTTGTGAGCGTATGCAGTTCATCCCAATAAAATTTCAGCCCTAAATTGTAAAAACATTGCCTTATATAGTGGAGCCACAGGAGGGAGAGGGCTTTATCCAAGTCTGTGATCTCAATTAGTGCTTGCCTGTACTGGATAAATTCCGGGGTTGTCCAAAGTCTACACCAGTAAAGCAAGGGCCTCAGGGCTGCCAATTTACCTATTTGTTTCATGTTAATATCATAGGTAAAGGAATCAGCGGGGTGGATGGAGGGAGAGCCAGTACCCCCCTCATAAAATTATTTTCATGAGTAACCAATGGGGTTAGTTTTGTGAATCCCCAGAGTTTAGATTCCCTTTAGGAGCAGGTGGACATGTGGAGTTTGGGGTCTCCAAGCTCACAATTTAAAAATACATCTTTCAGTAAAGTTGATTTTAAGATTGTGTGTTTGAAAATGCCACTTTTAGAAAGTGGGCATTTTCTTGCTTATACCATTTCTATGACTCTGCCTGGTTGTGGATTCCCTGTCTGGGTCAGTTTGACAGTTGGGCTGGTTGCACCTCACACTAGACAGTGACACAAAGGGAGCTGGGATGTAGCCTGCATATCCTGATGAGCCATCTGTGCTAGGAGGGAGGAGAGGGGTGGTCACTCATACCTGAAAGGGCTGTGCCTGCCCTCACACAATGCAGTCTCCAACCCCCTTGTGAGTGTCTGTCGCCTGGCCTGGCCTGGGCAAGGCAGGATTTCACATTCAAAAGAGACTTTACTTTGAAGTAGGCCTACTTCAAAGGAGAAATTGGGTATAAGAAGGGCATCCAAAACCACAGACTTTAGAACACTTCTGGAAACAAGAGTAACCTCTGCCTGGAGAAGAGCTGAGGAAGAAGAGCTGCCCTGCCTGTGCTTTGTGTAAAAACCACGCAAGGCCTGCCCGGACCCGAGAGTGCTGATCGGATCGACGCATCGCTCTCCTGCGGAGAGAAGAAATGATGCGCCCGACCCGACGAAAGGAGAATCAACGCAAGGTCTCGCTCGTGAGTGAAATCAACTCATCACAAGCCCTTTTTGATGCACACTCGCCCGTGCTGGGTTATCTTTGACTCACCCAAGGTACATTTTCATGCTAAAAGTGTTAGTGTGTGTTTTAAACTACATAAAGACTCTTTTAGCTTTTTAATTGATAACTTGACTTGTGTATTGTGTTTTTTTGTAATTTTGGTCTTGTTTTGTTTTGATAAATATATCCTATTTTTCTAAACCTGTGTTGTGTAATTTTGTCGTGTTTTCATTAAGTTACAGTGTGTGTTGGTACAAATACTTTACACCTAGCACTCTGAAGTTAAGCCTACTGCTCATGCCAAGCTACCCAGGGGGTAAGCAAGGGTCAGCTGAGGGTAATTCTCTTTTACCCTGACTAGAGAGAGGGTCCTTGCTTGAACAGGGGTTAACCTGACTGTCAACCAAAGACCCCATTTCTAACAGTAGTCATTTGGATAATTATTGTTCTGAGATAGACAGACAGCTAGATAGATAGATAGATAGATAGATAGATAGATAGATAGATAGATAGATAGATAGATAGATAGATAGATAGATAGATAGATAGATAGATAGAAGCGAGGGTAAGAAAATCTTATTCTAGAGCTCCTGAGGAGTTTTATGCGCAAGAGCTTAGTTCTCTACGAGCCTATAGAGTTCATAGTAGCTTTTCATCCTCGTTGGAGTAATGCTTGCTAGACATTTTAAGATAATGGTTGGGTTGCCACGCTCAAGAGGTGGATACTGGAAAGGTAGTTGTCTCTGCAGGAGCCTCTGGCCAACCAAGATCGGCGTTTGTGTGTTGCCCTAAATGTCTGAGAAGAGAGGTTACTTGTGTTCAGTGATTATTGAAGGAAGTATTTTATCACCATTGGTAGGTTGTGTGGCTGCTATACTGAGCTGCAGGATTCTGCCTTCGTCTGGTGAATATCTGGGGCATATCCACTTTCAGATTTCATCTCTTAGCACTGATAGTTGCTTTGACAAAGCAACAGTCAGCTAAGTAACTAAGTGGGGAAGGACCAATCAGATGGTAGTGGGAGAAGGTCACAGTGAGTGGGTATTTCTTTTACAGATTTGTGTCAGAGGAGGAGAGAATATACAGTGAGGGTGGTGAGAGATTGTGCCAGGCACTATGTTTTTTTTTATTTTTTTTTTAAAGAAACTAAAAAGTTGAAAGAAGGGTGGTGGTACAGAAATATATATTTATTTATTGTTATGTATGAGTTACAAAGGGTGTTGTTGAGGATGGTGGGGGGTGGTGCCAGCATGTCAGATAATATTTTTAATTACATTTCAAAGGGGTGGATGACGTGATAGGGGGGGCACACACACACGCACACACAGCCATCACGCATTTGTTTATTTTTAACATAATGCTCAGTGGAGGAGTCTGGGTTTGTTGGAAAATGTGGTGCATTGCTTCCCTTGCACAGCTGAACCCTGACAGAAACTTTTAAGGGGAGCTGGTGGATTATAAACAACATAATATTATATATCGCTAGCTGTCGATAAAGTGGAATTTTACATTTCCTGGTTCCAAGTGACAACAAAGAAAATGAAACTTTACTGTCGTCTATGAATGTCACATGTTACCTGTCTGTGAAAATAACCCGTCATTGAAAGCTACCCATCTATAATTCTCTGTCATCTCTGCTAAAATTTCATAGATTGAATGAGTATGTCCGGTCATAAATTTCATGCTGGCTGTGCCTAGAGATTCAAGCTGCTCCTAGACATAAATGTTTTACCACTTAGGGCCTCACTGCTCCTTTTGGGGTGAAACTGTACTGACTTTCATGACAGTACGTTTCTTTTGTAATAAAGCAGTAAAGTTAAAGAATACAATTGAATTTTGTCTTTCAGTCTTCACTGTGCTTCAAAGCTCAAGCAACTACATTTTTTTTTCTCTTTTTGTGAAGGCATCATGGACATTAGCTGGAACATTGCACCGAAGGGAACAGACCCACTTCTGGTTAGGCTATATAAGTAGATGTAGAAAAACCTCAAAGAGAGATGCAACAAATATGCTTTTGGCACATGAGGAGGTCACACAATTCATCTATACTCAGTGTGACTTACACCCTTGCGGGGAATCTTACACCCCAAGAACTTTGTACGATCGAACATCGGACATGCATGCAAGGCTAGTAGCCTAGCGATTTCTGACTAGGAGAGTAGGGTACACAGAAATCACAGGCAATGGAACACGAGAAACTCCTTCGAGAAGTACTCCTTTTCACTTATTCTCCCAATATATATGTGGTGTTAGTATTCAGATGGTGCTGGAAGTGAATGGATGGAGCGATTCTTATCTGCAGGGTACTGGCATCCTGATAGTCTGTTAAGAGGGATATTCCTCACAACCACCAATGCAGTAGAACTGTACCTGTTCAAAATGAAAGATGCTAGGACATAATGCAACTCTACTGGATTTTGGATCATGAATGAATCAATCAGCATTCTGCATTTTACATTTTACCTGGGTCATCCTTACCGCTCCCAACCACCTCTCAGAATATAGGTAACAAGAATTAATAAAACACAACTGCCTTTACCGTTAGGACTGCCATAACATCTTCAATTTAAAGGGCATCTTCTACGTTGAACAATTTATATCTAAAATAATGATTAAATTATATCATTTTTCTAATACCGCTGGACCACAACAAGTCAATGTTTGATGGTGTTATGAGCAAGGCACCTCACAACCATTTACACCTATAAAGTACAGAAGTATTCCAAGTACTGATTGAAAGAAGAGCCAAATTTGTACAGCATCTATTTGAGTATATCCTCACTCATTCTTACTTCTCATCCCTATTTCTCATCCATCATCCCTACTTCTCATCCGTCATCCCTACTTTTCTTCCATCATCCCTGCATCTCATCCCTCATATCTGCTTCTCATCCCTACTTCTCATCCATAATATCTACTTCTCACTCATAATCCCTTTTCATTCCGACTTCTCTTCCATCACCCCTATTTCTCATCTCTACTTCTCATCCATCATTCCTATTTCACCTGCATCATCCCTACTTTTTATCTCTGCTGTCAAGGTGTGTCAAAGAAAAACCTGAGCTTCCAGCCTAGAACACCGGCTGTTGCAGAAGCAACATGGATCCTACCCCTCTCCCTTAGGACACACCCACCAATGATGCAGGTATCAAACCAGGGGAAAAGGGGTAGGGATGATACCTGGGATGTGGTTTCAGAACGGCGAGTAGAAGAAAGAGACTGCTTTGCTCTTCCTATGTTTTCAGGAGTTATGTCTGCAAGCAGTCTGCCTGACTGTTTCTTCAGCATTTCCCTCAGTGCTGCAAATTAGTACAAATACAATTAACTCAATGTACAAATAACTCAATGCAAGACATAGTCATCAGTAGTACACATATTCCATAACCTTAACAACTGGTCCACTACCAGCTCTTACTTGCTTTTAGTCTATGTTCCCAGGTGAACGCTTGTTCTACGTCTTTCAATGAATGTCTATGACCAGGTAAGTAACACATTAAGTAAGCAACCTACTTCTTCTTCTTTGGTTACTTGAAGACTAGGCTTTGTATCCAATCAGGAATGCCTTTTGGGTTTGGGTGGGAGCTCTACAACCTTTTGGGTTTGACCAAAGTATAGTTTTTTAATTGTAACAATGATTATAGTCTGAGATAATATGACTTTAGTTATTACTCTGTGGATGAGGCTAGAGTTCTACAGATTCTCCATTGTTAGTTTCTGTAAATATTCCAAACTAACATCTACTTTTTGTTGTTCTGTTTCTCACAAGTTCAGAGTCGGTGCAAGCACTGCAAAGATTCGCAAGAGTGATGGCGCTGGAGAACATGAGCAATTTCTCTAGGCCACATACAGAATGCTGGTGTCAGCCTTACAATTAAACATTTTCTTTGGTACAAATAAAACTGAAACAAGAAAGAGTTCTGATGAACGGTATTACCCTGCCTCCAAGAGTAGATTTTAGACCTTTTGGCCCAAATGTAAAAGGGCCTAGCGCTAACTATCGCCACATTAGTGTCATTATTTTTTAAGCTGACATAGCAATAGTGTGGCAAAAATCCTGAGCATTATTTACAAAGTGGCACAATGCTTGAATTGCACCATTTTGTAAACCCCTGCGTCACATTATGCCTGCACCAGGCATAATGTATGCAAGGGGAGCATTCCCCCATTAGGGGGACCGCAAAAATGGCGCAGTGGAATCTAACAGATTCCATTGCATCATTTTTTGAGGCATTTTTTAACTTGTGCACGGAGCAGGCATTAAAAGGAGGCACACTATAATGGGCCTCCATGTACTTTGCAGGATTAGCTCCTGCAAAGTACAACAATAGCGTCAAAACGTTTGAGGCTATTGTCCCTAACCTGCGCCATGGTGCACTGTATGTTTACTACGGCGCACACATGGTGGTGCTAGAGGGGCACTACGGGGTGAAAGAAAAATGGCGCTGAATATAATGCAGCACCACTTTTCCTAAATTTGGGCCCTAATTTGTTACAACATTAAACTGAGATTCCTGATGACCTGTGTATCCTGTCTCCAAGTGTTGGTTTATGGCCCAAAAATAAATGCTGTATAGCCGTGGATTCACTGGAAGCAAACTACACAGTGTGCAATGAGAAGGCCGCCAGCCAATCAGTGTGAAGGCGTGTTTCCCAACATTGAAAGTGTGTTGGTATGACTGAGGGAGGAGGAATGCAAAGTAGAGATGATGTGTGGGACATGAGAAGTAGGGATGAGACTTGGGGATGGTAGATGATGGATGAGAAGTAGGGATGAGCAGTAGGGATTATGATTCATGAGAAGAAGGGATAAGAAATAGGGTGGATAAATGATGCATGAGAAGTAGGGATGAGGACTATGGACGATGGATGAGAAGTAAGAAAGATAGATAAGAAGTAGGGATGATGAATGAGAAGTAGGAATGAGAAATAGGGGCGATGGATGAGAAGCAAGGATGAAAAGTAAGGATGACGGGTGAGAAGTAGGGATTATGGATGTGAAGTAGTGATGAGAAGTAAGAATGATGAATGAGAAGTAGGGATGAGGAGTAGGGATGATGGATGAGAAGTAGGGATGTGTAATAGTAGGGATGATAAGCAAGGATGAGGGATGTGAAGTAGTGATGATGGAAGAGAAGTGGGGATGATGGATGAGAAGCTAGAAGGATGGATGAGAAGTAGGGATGATGAATGACAAGTAAGATGGATGAGAAGCTAGGCTGATGAATGAGACAAAGGGATTATGAATGAGAAGTTGGGATGAGGAACAGGGATGAAGGATAAGAAGTAGGGATGATCAATGAAAAGTAAGATGGATGAGAAGCTAGGATGATGAATGAGATGAAGGTATGATAAATGAGAAGTTGGAATGAGGAACAGGGATGAAGAATAAGAAGTAGGGATGATGTCTGAGAAGTAGGGATAAAAAGCAGGGATTTAGGATGAGAAAAAGATGGATAAGAAGTAGGGATGAGGACTTATAATGGATGCTGTAAATTTTAGGTTGGTAGATGACTCCATGTTACCAATGACATGACCCCACTTGATATTTTCTTTAAAAACCAAATACATTCTTCAAACTCTAACCTTGATTCAGAATATGAAATTGTTAGTAATGGGGCTTCTGCTTGACAGAGGCATGCACCCTGATCAAGTAAGCACCACAAATCTAGTCAGGATAAGTCACAAACACACCCCAAATTAACATGTGCTCACCCTCAGTTAGGTTGCCAAAGAGCTGTCAGGCTTACATTGAGAGGAAATGTGTAAGGTATTTGTGCAAGACTTCAAACAGCGAAAACACTTCACAAAAAGATACACCACCTAATTAAGAAATACAGATTAATTTATTAAATAAAACAAGACCAAAATGACAAAAATCCAAGAGTTAGAACTTGAATTACAAATTGTTAAAGAATAAACTGTGGAAAAGAGCTAAGAAGCAAAATACTCCAACTGGGGCTATCTGGCCATGCCAGACCAGGACAAAGTCAAATGTTCAGGCCGACTGTGATGGAGCGTGGGTCGGCTACAGGGACCGAGTTGGGGCCACTGAACCAAAGTACCTTAAACCCTACTGAAGGAGGGTTACACTGGTTCTGAACCATGCCATCGAGGAGATGTGTCAGTTTTCCTCACGCAGTTAAGGAGATGCATCGAAGATCCCCAAGGAAACGTAGATATGTTTTGAAGCCAAGATGCAATGGTGTTCAGGAACGGGTGCTAGTTGCATCGACGTAGAGGCAATGAGCTGATTCTGATGAGTGCAGTGGCTACTATGGGGAATTTGTTGTCGTCATCGAGGCTGTTGTTGATGGAGATCTGAAACCTTGCACTGAGGGAAACACAGCATGAATGCCCCGGTTTTATCCACACTACAGGGGAGATGCATCAGTTCTGTTCTCGCAACAGTGGAGATGTGGTGGTTCTGCAGAAGTAGCACCTGCAGATCTACTTCCAAGAGCCGAGGACTGGGGTAGCACCATTTGGCAGGTCAGGATTGCAGCTGGCAGAGTCTAGTTGCAGTGATGGGTTGGCTGGAAGTCTTTTATGTCCCTGAGACTTCAGATCAGGAGACCAGTCAGCTGGCCCTTGGAGTCACGCCGGGTTCTAGGTTGGTAGAGTTGCAGGTCAATTTCTCCTCCCCAGACAAGAAGGGCAGCAGGCCAGCAAAGCCAGTGCAGCAGTCCAGCAGAGTGGCAGTCCTTGTAGCAGCACAGCAGTCCTTCTTCCAGGCAAGGTATCCACAGGTCCAGAGTTGTACTGAAGTGGTCGGGTTTGAGGTTCAGGTCTCATAGTCAGTAGTGGCTTCAGAGTGGTGGAGACCTCAAAAAAATCTTTGAAGTGCACAGAGGTATTCCTTTCCTAATCTGGCTCCAGACGTACCACAGGGGGGTATGCAGTCTGTCAAAGTCCGATTCCTCGGGATTTGTGTGTTTGTTCTTTTATGACCTACCGCTAAATAGTCCTAATGCAAATGTTATATTAAAAGGGAAAAAACAGGAGGTCAATATGAAATGGTGAATTTCCAAAATACAAAGAGAACAATTACAAAGTCATTAATAGTTATTCATTGTTTATTATTCAAAATAATAATGAACGAATATAGAATTAGTCTATATTTTTCTTAACATCTAATATTAGACTTTCACCAAAGATTTGTATCGTGTAAATAAAGTTCAGATAAACATTAAAGTTTTGACATTTGAATAGTGTTCAATAATAAAGAAATGTTTTCTTTCCTTTTACTGATTCTTATTTCAAACAAAATTATCATTAAGTATTTCTATCATTAAGTATTCCTTATGCACACAGAGAATATAATGAATAACCTTTTCAAAAGTATTTGCACGTGTAAAGGCCTAATTTCTAAGAACACTCAAATGAATTTGATTGGTAATCTTTTCTATCCGTGCGCGCGTATTTAACAAGTCTTTTCCGACAATATTCTGTGAATTCCAAAATAACCTCTTTGATCTATACGCATGCGTGCAACAAGGTTTTACAAGAACACTCCGTGGCTTGAACAATAATCCTTTCACAACCTGTGCGCGTGCGTGCAAAATGTTTCTATAAATACACACAGTAAAATCAATAATGAACTCTTCAAGAAACTTGTGCATGTATATAAAATGTTGCTTTTGTTTGTTCGTGTACATAAGCAAATAACCACAACAAAGTTCTTTTTTAAAACGTCTTTAAAATCTTGAGAAATTGACGCGCTGCCTTAAACAAAGTATCTTTTCAGTCCTAGATCGAAATGTAACAGTAACTACCAACCAATTATCCAATCTCCAGGGAACACTGGAGCGGCAACGAAATGTCACAGATTTTCTCCTTTAAATAAATAACGATGCTAAAGGATCTTGAGAGAAAACTCTCACCACAGCGAGTCCGTCCACTCGCTTCCAAAAATAACTTTGGAGACCCACTGATACACGCCGGCAAACTGGAAAGACAGAGGCAGAACGCAAGAATCCAACTCGGGCAAGGTTCCAAAATAGTAAGCACTGGAACCTGGGTGCGGTTGGTTTTTATAGGAGAGCCACACCCTCAATTATGGCTTCTCCTGAAGGGTGCTGGGACTTGTAGTCTCATTATTGAAGAACATCATGAATTTAAACAATTAAGCCACCACCGAGCACTCTTGTTAGATAAATGCATTTTACCACATGAGTGATGAGAAGAGTGTAATTTAGCAAAACAAAGTGTATGGCAGGGACGATTACGCCAAAGTCTGACAGTACACCCCCCTCCTGGGCGCGGTGGAGGGCCAAGTTTATTAGGATGAAGACGATGAAACTTGTTCACTAAACGAGGAGCATGAACCTGTGTAGCAGGTTCCCAGGAATTCTCTTCTGGTCCATCACCTTTGCATGCTATTAAGTACCATAAGGAAGAACCACGAAGTCGAGAATCTAAAATGGCACGCACCTCATACTCCCAATTTCCTTGTACCAGTATTGGTGCTGGTCGAGGTGTAATTGAAGAAATGGCAGGCTTTAGTAAAGATGTATGAAATACAGGATGTATTTTTAGAGATGTAGGTAATTTCAATTTGTAAATTACTGGATTAACTTGACGAAGGACCTCATAAGGGCCGATGAATTTAGGATTGAATGCATTATGATCTTTAAATGTAAAATTGTTGGTGGATAACCAAACTTTGTCATGTATTTTGTAAGTAGGACCATGTTGATGTTTTTTGTCATATTATAGTTTATAATCGTGTTTTGCTTGGTGTAGATTAGCTTGTAATCGTGTATGCACTTTTTGCATATGAGATAACATGTTTTGAACTGCAGGCATCGTTTGGGATGCAATTGGTAAATTGACAGGCAATACTTGTGGATGTCAACCATATAGACCATAAAAAGGAGTTTCTTTTATAGATGAATGATAGGAATTATTATATGCTAACTCAGCAAGCCATAGAAGATCGGGCCATATCGTGGGAATGTCAGAAGCATAACAACGTAAATACTGTTTCAGTGTCTGATTTAATCTTTCGGTTTGACCATCGGTTTGTGGATGGTAGCTGGTAGATAGAGCGGAATCTATTTGTAAGGCTCGACACCAAGCTTGCCAAAAGCGAGCTGAAAATTGTGTACCTCTATCTGAAAGGATTGCATTTGTGAGTCCATGAAGACGAACAATATTTTGAAGTATGAGATTGGCTAAAATGCTAGATGTTGGGAGCCCCTTGCATGCTATGAAATGAGCATATTTGTAAGACTGTCAATGACTACCAAGATCGTGTTTGTATGATTTACTTCAGGGAGCCCAGTGATAAAATCCATTGGTATGTGTTCCCAAGGGTAATTTGGAGTCAGCAAAGGAATTAGTAGTCTTTTTGGTTTACTATGTGAACTCTTACAGCGAGCACAGACTTCACAGGATTGTATACATTTTTTAACATCCTCAGAGAATGTGGGCCCCCAGAAATATCTTTTCAAAAGTTCCATATTTTTTTGAGGTCCTGGATGACCTGCCACAGGGTGAGTGTGTAGCCATTGAAAAGCTGTTTGTCTTAAATCTTTAGTTGGTAAGTAAACCTGAGAGTCATATAATGGTAAACCTTGTTGAATGGTTTGTTTAGTACTTTGTTGTAACCAATTCTGCCAGTCTGTGATATGAAAGTGAGAGTGAATAACATCCAAAAAGTCATCAGCGGCTATTAAACAGAGCACTTTAGTAGGATCTATAATATATTGTGGTTGTTGTTTTTCATGGGAAAGAGAAGAGTCTTGTCTTGTAACAGCATCTGCTTTTCTATTTTCTGTGCCTGCCGGAAGGTTACAATAAAATCGAATTCTGCGAAGAATAACATCCATCTTAGTTGTCTAGGAGTCAATATCCGAGCTGAGCTCATGAACTTGAGATTTCGATGATCAGAGTATACTGTGATTTTATGCTTTCATCCTGATAAATAATGTCTCCATTCTTTAAAAGCGTCTTTAATTGCTAAAAGTTCTTTCTTGGCAATAGTATAGTTTTGTTCAGCAACATTTAACTTTCAGGACATGAAAGCAACTGGATGAAGTTGTCCAGTGTATTGGTGATGTTGTGATAATATGGCCCCAATTGCCACATCTGAGGCATTGGCTTCTACGATAAAAGGGTCTGCAACTCTCGGGTGGGCTAAAATAGGAGCAGTAGTAAATGCTTGTTTTAACATGAGGAATGCTGCATTAGCTTCTTCAGACCAACAAAAAGGAATGTTTTTGTGTAACAGTCTAGTGATAGACGCCACTTTCTGAAAGAAGTGATCTATAAACCGTCAATAAAAATTTGCAAAGCCTAAGAAACATTGCACATCTCGTACAGATTTAGGCGTAGGCTATTCCATAACTGCTTGGATCTTTCTTTCGTTCATCTGCATTCCTTTAGGAGTTAAAATAACTCCCAAAAACTCCACGTTGGTTACATGAAATTCACATTTACTAAGCTTACAAAATAAATGGTGAATTCTTAATGTATGTAAAACTTTCTTTACATGTTCTTTATGTAATTTTTCTGAAGTGGAATAGATCAGGATATCGTCGATATATACAATTACAAAAATATCAAGATATTCTCTTAATACATCATTAAGAAAATATTGAAAGCAGCAGGGGCATTGCACAGACCAAATGGCATTACCTGGTATTCAAGCAGGCCATAATGGGTTTTGAAAGCTGTTTTCCATTCATCCCCTTCACGAATGCGAACCAAATGATAAGCACCTCGTAGATCAAGCTTAGTATAAATTATTGCAATGGTAGTGGATATTTATTTTTTACCGTGATCTTATTTATGGCTCTATAGTCTATGCACGGTTTTAACTGACCATTTGACTTAGGTACAAAGAATAATGGAGAGGCAGCTGGAGAACGTGAAGGACGAATCAAATTATTTTCTAGACACTGATCAAGGTATTTTCGTAACACAAAATTCTCCTTTTCAGATAATGCATAAATTCTACAATTTGGTATTACGGAACCTGGTAAGAGTTCTATTTGACAATCATACGTTCGATGTGGGGGTAAAGTACTTGCTGCTTGTTCGTTGAAGACATCTTCATATTCATTATAAATATGAGGTAAAATGATATCCTTTTCTGCTGCAGTAGCTATACAGGGTGAAAAATTTTCCTGATCATTATGCAAACAATTCTTTTAACAAAATTCTGAAAGAAAGTTAACTGTTTGTCTTTTCCAGTCAATATGTGGATTATGTAGTATTAACCATGGCATTCCAAATATAAAACCATATTGGGGTGCTTGAATAATATCGAAAGAGAGACTTTCTTGATGTTCTTGACCATTAACATTTTTACAAATTATGTGAATAGGTACAGTGCACATAGTAACATGGCCTCCAGATAATTCACTTCCGTCCACAGCTTGAACAATTACAGGTATTTGTTTTTTCACACACATGAGTTTTAGTGATTTAGCAGTTTGAGAGTCTACAAAATTTCCAGTGGCACCTGAATCTATTAGAGCTTGAACATTCTGCCATTTTCCTTGAACCATAATTTGTATAGAAAGTTGTAAATGCCGAATATGATGACTAGTTTTGGAATGTACAGAAGGGATCATTTTTGTACCCAAGAGGTCCCCTTCCTTGATTCTTGGGCCTACTAGTTTTCCTTTGAATTTTCAAGCATGGCTACTTGTTTCTTTGGATTGGAAAATAGATCTGACTTATTTTTTGGTTTAGATAAACAGTCTCTTACAAAGTATCCTTTTTTACCACAATAGAGACATTGTCCCTTACGACGACGAAGTTCTTTTTCTTCCTTAGTTAAAGGTTGACGAAGTGTTCCTATTTCCATAGGTTCGCCAATATTATCCGATGAAGAGGTGGAGGATAATGTATTTCGATATTTTTCTGAGTGCCAGAAACTCCGTTCAGGTCTTTTTTTGTCTCCTCTTCTTTCAGTAAGTCTATGATCCAATCTTAGCGTGAGATCTATCAAATCATTACAAGTCTTTGGTTGAGGATCAATTTTTGCTAGAATATCTTTTAATTCTTCTTTAAGACCTTGATAAAAAAGTGCAGCTCTTTTGTCTTCAGGCCAAGATGTTTCCATAACCAAACGATTAAAGTGAGAGAGATATGTGATGAGATCTTTCTTGCCCTGTCGTAACTCTAAAAGTTCTTTATCAGCTGATAAAGTAACAGATCGTCGGTCAAACACTTTTTCAAACTTGGGTATAAACATACGCCAATTATACAATAGCCTACTGTCCTGGCGTACTAATGGTACTGCCCATGTAGCAGCATCACCCATTAAATATGAAATAGGAAAAGCTATTCTCGACTGTGGGTCCGGAAAAGCAGCTGGACGACAAGTAAAATGTAACTCCACTTGTGTAAGAAAAATTTGTACTTTAGAGGAATCTCCATAGAATCGTTCGGGAGCAGCAAGAGGAAGTTGAGTGGGAACATGTACTGAAATGTTACTAGGAGAAGGAGTAACATGTGATTGAGAAGTGGCTCCTTGTTGCATAGTTGTTGTACCATCTACTTTGGCTTGTAGTTGTGTCACCTTTGTAACAAAGCTGCTGTGGTGTTTTTCGATTCTTGCAATTCTTTTTGCAATTGGTTCAAAGCTTGCATTACAGTATCCAAAGTGGCCATTATAGTAATAATAACACAAACCGAGAGGAAAATACATTTTGTGGGCTTACTATTCTGTCAAAGTCCGATTCCTCGGGATTTGTGTGTTTGTTCTTTTATGACCTACCGCTAAATAGTCCTAATGCAAATGTTATATTAAAAGGGAAAAAACAGGAGGTCAACATGAAATGGCAATTTCCAAAATACAAAGAGAACAATTACAAAGACATTAATAGTTATTCATTGTTTATTATTCAAAATAATAATGAACGAATATAGAATTAGTCTATATTTTTCTTAACATCTAATATTAGACTTTCACCAAAGATTTGTATCATGTAAATAAAGTTCAGATAAACATTAAAGTTTTGACATTTGAATAGTGTTCAATAATAAAGAAATGTTTTCTTTCCTTTTACTGATTCTTATTTCAAACAAAATTATCATTAAGTATTTCTATCATTAAGTATTCCTTATGCACACCGAGAATATAATGAATAACCTTTTAAAAAGTATTTGCACGTGTAAAGGCCTAATTTCTAAGAACACTCAAATGAATTTGATTGTTAATCTTTTCTATCCGTGCGCGCGTATTTAACAAGTCTTTTCCGACAATATTCTGTGAATTCCAAAATAACCTCTTTGATCTATACGCACGCGTGCAACAAGGTTTTACAAGAACACTCCGTGGCTTGAACAATAATCCTTTCACAACCTGTGCGCACGCACGCGTGCAAAATGTTTCTATAAACACACACAGTAAAATCAATAATGAACTCTTCAAGAAACTTGTGCGCGCATATAAAATGTTTCTTTAGTTTGTTTGTGTACATAAGCAAATAACCACAACAAAGTTCTTTTCTAAAACGTCTTTAAAGTCTTGAGAAATTGACGCGCTGCCTTAAACAAAGTATCTTTTCAGTCCGAGATCGAAATGTAACAGTAACTACCAACCAATTATCCAATCTCCAGGGAACACTGGAGCGGCAACGAAATGTCACAGATGTCCTCCTTTAAATAAACAACGATGCTAAAGGATCTAGAGAGAAAACTCTCACCACAGCGAGTCCGTCCACTCGCTTCCAAAAATAACTTCGGAGACCCACTGCTACACCCCGGCAAACTGGAAAGACAGAGGCAGAACGCAAGAATCCAACTCAGGCAGGGTTCCAAAATAGTAAGCACTGGAACCTGGGTGCGTTTGGTTTTTATAGGAGAGCCACACCCTCAATTATGGCTTCTCCTGAAGGGTGCTGGGACTTGTAGTCTCAATATTGAAGAACATCGTGAATTTAAACAATTAAGCCACCACCGAGCACTCTTGTTAGATAAATGCATTTTACCACATGAGTGATGAGAAGAGTGTAATTTAGCAAAACAAAGTGTATGGCAGGGATGATTACGCCAAAGTCTGACACAGTCCTTTGTGTGGGTACAGGACACAGCCTATTGAGGTGTAAGTGTGAGGCTGTGGCCAGCTCCTCCCTCCTATACTGTCTGGATGGTCCATATAGTCCCATCAAGTCACACAGAAGCTCCCAATGTGTGTGGCTTTCTGGAGGGAATAAACAAAGCCCAGGTGTCACTCACTCCAGACAAGTGGTCAGAGAGATGTTGCAGGCACACAAGTCTTAGAGCAGGAAAATGCAGACTTTCTAAAAGTGGCATTTGCAAAATTGTAACAATAAATCCAACTTACCGTTAAAGAGGGTTTGCCATTACAATTCCATATGTACTAAACATGACAGATGTACTTCCTCTCAATCAAGAATTACAGTGTATTAAATGTAAAAAGGAATCTTTAATGTTGTCCTTTGAGAGGAACAGTCCTCACAGTAGTGAAAAATGAATTTGGGAGTTTTTCACTACCAGGCAATGTAAAACTGAAAGGAGCATGTCTTACCTTTTAATTACATAGCACCCTACCCTAGGCACTACATAGGGCCTACCTTAGGGGTGACTTATATGTAATGAAAGGGATGTTTAAGGCTTTGCCAGGGGTTTTAAATGCCAGGATGACATGGCAGTGTGACTCTGCATTCATGTTGCAATGGCAGATCTGGGACATGTTTAAAGCATGTTGGAAAATGGGTTATTGGTAAGGGCAGGTAGGTACCTACACTTAGCAATAGGCCACTAACCTCCACTTAGGTCCAGTTAGGTCTCAGTAAATTAAACCCAGCTCAACCCTTGGTAGCTTGGCAACGAGCGACAAGGTTTAACTTAGGAGACAGTGTAAAGCATTCAAATATCACGAAGCAGTAATTAAATAAAACACAGGAAACAGTTTAAAAATCCAAAACCAATTTATAACTATAGACTATATTTTTATCTTTAAAATGACACAAAAACGAATAAAATCGGATAAGGGGAACCGAAGATATGAATTTTTAAAGAATTATTGTTTTTTTAGTGCCTAGAAAAGAAAACTGCCAATCGGGTCATCTGGTTGCACCTCGACCGGGGCAAAGTCAAGGTTTAAGGCCGACCACGATGGAGCCCGGCTCGGCTACAGGCCGCAGGAGGCCTCGGTCAAAAGTTTACCTTCGCACTTAGTCGTTTTTCTGAACATTTTCTTCAGCGGGACGAACCTGCCAGTCTAATCCGACCTCCTGGAACCCTTCTCTGGATACGCGTTGCGGGAATCCTCGGTGGAGATTTTTACCTTCAGACTTAGTCGTTTTTTCGAGGTGAAAATCCTTCGACCGGGGTAAACCTGGATCTTGATCCGACGTCCTTGGAGCCCTCCTCGGATATGCTGGCTGGGAGGTCCTGGTCAACTTTGTACGTTCAGACTTAGGGGGTCATTCCAACCCTGGCGGTCGGTGTTAAAGCGGCGACAAAACCGCCAACAGGCTGGCGGTCCAAAAAATGGAATTCTGACCCTGGCGGGAACCGCCAACACAGCCCACCACTTTAACACTCCGACCGCCACGGCGGGACAGACAAACAGCGCGGCGGTCACCGCCAGCAGGCAGGCGGCAGACAATGTACGGCCCACAGTATCACAACTCACCAATCCGCCACCTTTTCCGGGGCGGGAGCCCCGCCGATAAAAACACGGCGGAAACAGACTACGAACGGGAAAACGCTCACCTCTATACACTCCACGAGGACGGAGGACAGCATGGAACCCAAATTAAACATCCTACCAGCTCTTGTCTACCTGCTCATCTACCACGAGAACGAACTCCGGCGCTTGACAGGAAGGGCCCAGCGGAGCGGTGCTTGAGAGGAAGGGCCCAGCGGAGCGGTGCTTGAGACGGCGGGGCCCAGTGGAGCGGTGCTTGAGAGGAAGGGCCCAGCGGAGCAGTGCTTGACAGGAAGGGCCCAGCGGAGCGGTGCTTGACAGGAAGGGCCCAGCGGAGCGGTGCTTGACAGGAAGGGCCCAGCGGAGCGGTGCTTGACAGGAAGGGCCCAGCAGAGCGGTGCTTGACAGGAGGGGCCCTGTTCCGCGGTGCCTGTCTTCACGGCGGGGCCCTGTTCAGCGGTGCCTGTCTTCACGGCGGGGCCCTGTTCAGCAGTGCCTGTCTTCACGGCGGGGCCCTGTTCAGCGGTGCCTTCCTTCTCGGCGGGGCCCTGTTCAGCGGTGCCTTTCTTCTCGGCGGGGCCCTGTTCAGCGGTGCCTTTCTTCTCGGCGGGGCCCTGTTCAGCGGTGCCTTTCTTCTCGGCGGGGCCCTGTTCAGCGGTGCCTTTCTTGTCTATCAAGGGAGCCAGACCTGGCCAGGACTCCCTGCTTAGTCGCCCTCCGACCGTGCAGTTGCTGGACCCTCCTGTGACGGAGTCCTGGGCCCGTGGGTGTCCTCCGTCACACCCGGGATGGGGCTTGTGGGGCCCTCCTGGTCCGCGCCCCTGCTGGCTGACTTCTCCGCCCTGCTGCCCTTGCCCTCCTTCGATGAGGCTCTCTGGCCCTTGCCTGCCCTTGATGTTGTGGCAGGTGACGGGCCACGACTTTGCTCCTTGGGGGCAGCCGTGTCAGCCTTCTCACGGCAGCCCTTGGTTTTCCGGGTTCTCTTTCCAGGGGGGGGGGGCTGGCTGTTCCCTTGCTGCTGGCCGATGTATGTGTGCTGGGAAAGGGTGGACTCCAAAACCCAGCACAATGGTCATACTTGATGCAGGGCTGGTGGTGGCTGAGGTGCTCTTCGGACTCTTACCAGATGGAGGGGGTGGGTCAGGTGGTGCAAAGAGGTCAATTTTGGAGAGGAAACGTTTTTTAGGAGCAATGGGAAGGGTAGGTGCAGTGGGTATGGGAGTGGAGGGAGAGGATGTGGTTGTAGGAGAGTCAGGTGTGCTGTCTATGGGTGCAGGTGCTTGTGACGTAGGCTGTCGTGTGGTGGTTGGCTGTTGTGTGGGTGGCTGCCTGCGTTTGTGTGTTTTGGAAGAGGGGGTGACAGACACAGTGGGAGAGGACACAGGGGACATGTAAATGGCAGTGGGGGTGGTGACTGCACGTGTGCGGACTGTACTGGAGGGTGTGGAGGTGATGGAAGTACTGGCTGATGGTGGTGTGCATGCAGGTGTGAGTGGAGACGTCACAGGGAGGGGGGAGGGCGACGAGGAGGAGGGGGACACAGAGGTGGTAGTGACTGTTGCCATGGCTGCATCTGGATGTTGCTTGGGTGAATGCTTGTGGGATCTGTGGTGCTTATGTCTGGATGAGCTGCCCTTGGGTGTTGAGGTGTGTGCAGGCTGGTCTGATGGTGTGGATGGGATAGGCTGAGGAACAGGAGACTGGGAGACGATGGAGGCAGTTAGAAGAGGGAGGCTGGAAATAGGGACAATGGCTGCCGTCAGTGCTGAGGCCAGAGCATTGAACGATCGTTGATGGGCAGCCTGACCCGAATGAATGCCCTCCAGGTATGCATTGCTCCGATGCACCTCCATCTCTACCCCCTGGATGGCATTCAAAAGGGTAGACTGCCCAACAATGATGGTCTGTAGGAGGTCAATGACCTCCTCACTGAGGGCAGCAGGGGTAACTGGGGCAGGGCCTGAGGTGCCTGGGGCGAAGGAGATGCCCACCTTCTTGTGCGAGCGGGCACGGAACGAAGGCTGAGGGGCTGCTGGGAGGGCGGAGCTGGTGCGCTGGGTGGCGGCTGTACCTGTTGAGGCAGTGGGCACGGATGTTGCCGCCACCGCTAGGGAGCTCCCTTCCGAGGACGTGTCAGTGTCGCTGGTGTCACCACAGGTCCCCATTGTGGAGCTCCCCTCGCCCTCTGTATCACTGGTGACCTCGGTGTCTGTAGCATGGCCCACCGGGGCCTTGTGAGTTGCAGCTCCCTCGTGCTCCGATGCCAATCCTCCTCCGCCTGATGATGCTAATGCACACATGCACAAGAAGATAAAGAAAAAGGGTGCGGGGAGAAATAAAGACAGGTTGAGTGCATGCATTGTCAACACCGTTGTCGGAGAGGACAGACACAGGAGCCTACAGCACTATGCCGCGCAATCGGGGTACACTACTCAGTATTTGTGACTAGGCCTACAGGTCTATGGACAACAAATGCACACATGGGTGATGCTGGACCATGGATTGCTGTACTTGGAACACTACAGAGGTGGGGGGCGGGGGCACAGGGCCATGCCTAAAGGAGGGGACTACACTACAGAAAGCGCCCTGGCCTAATGTCACCCACAGCCCTCCTCCCCCACCCAGGCACCTCCACTGCGCGTAAAGATAGCAGAATGTGCTGGTACTCACCCCCTTGTGTCTGCTGTGATGTCCTCACACGCCCATCCAAATCGGGGTAGGCCACCGCCAGGATCCGGGACATCAGGGGGGTCAAGGTACGACTGGCACCCCTCCTACGTTGGGAGGCCATCCCCAGCAGTGACTCGGCGGTCTTCCTGGTCCCGCGGCGGATGTCCTCCCACCTCTTTCGGCAGTGGGTGCCCCGTCTGTTGTGGACCCCCAGGTCCCGGACTTCCTTGGCGATGGCACGCCAAATGTCGACTTTCTGATGGGCGCTGACCTATTTGACATGTACAGGGTGGGAAAGGAAATTTCAACATTTTTCTGCATGTTAGATGTGATTGCCGCCCCCTCCCCAACCCTGCCATGTGGCACATGCTCTCATCTGTCATGCCTTGCACTCCTCATTCGCTCCCCACCCCACCATCTTACATCCACCATACACAACCCAGGCATAGCGTAGCACCCAGGACCGTAGAGTAGCGCATACTGGGGCAGGACCCCATCCACAAGTTTCTCCAACTCTTCATAAGTGAAGGCAGGGGCCCTTTCCCCAGTCGCAGCAGCCATTGTCTCTTCCAGACCGAGGTCACAGCAGCACTTGCAGTATAGGTCCTCTCCTGTGGATGATCAGGTCTCGAGTGATTAAGCAGATAGAAAATTGCGGTCACGCCCGCGGCGGTGCGTACCGCCGCGTGCGTACCGCGACCGCCGGCGCACATCGTCATTGGCTCCTGAGACCCATAGGGTGCAATGTTAACCAATGCGCCTTCGCACAGCAGTCTTCGACCGCCTACCGCCATGGTGTGCCACGCCAGCGCGTTGACCTCACATCCCACTGTCACACTTCTCAGGTCAGGCAGCCGCCATTACAAGGGCCCACATGGCTTAATTGCTACTGCGTCACACAGGCCTAGGCCTTGCATTGCCACTCATACAAGCCTTTCAATGCATAGCGATTCGTGTACTGTGCAAGCTGGGTGAACGTACCTGTGGGTTGCTTGACTCTGTGCTCCATGTTGTCCTTCCTAGGCACCGTCCGCTGGGACTTGCTAGGAGAAGGATGAATCCTCCCATGTACTGACCGCTGGTGGACCTGTCGACAATGGAAGAACGACATATTATACTTCGATACCGACTTGACCGAGCCACGATACATGAACTGTGTGCCCAGCTGGAGCCAGACCTGATGTCCCCCATCCGCCAACCCACAGGGATTCCCCCTCTGGTGCAGGTTCTGTCAGTACTCCATTTTTTGGCAAGTGGGTCTTTTCAGACAACAGTGGCCATGTCATCAGGGATGTCTCAGCCTATGTTTTCTTAGGTTTTGTCCAGAGTGTTGTCTGCCCTGATGAAATACATGCGGAGATACATTGTTTTCCCTGAGGAGGGTGATTTGGCCACTGTGAAGGGTGATTTCTATGCCCTTGGACATATCCCCAACATCATTGGTGCCATTGATGGGACCCATGTGGCTTTAGTACCCCCAAAAGACAATGAGCAGGTGTACAGAAATCGAAAAAATTACCATTCGATGAATGTCCAGGTGGTCTGTTTGGCTGACCAGTACATCTCCCATCTAAATGCCAAGTTCCCTGGGTCAGTGCATGACGCGTATGTCATGCGAAATAGCAGCATCCCTTATGTGATGGAACAGCTACAGAGACACCGAGTGTGGCTAATAGGTGACTCTGGTTACCCCAACCTGCCTTGGCTATTGACCCCAGTGAGGAATCCCCGGACCAGGGCAGAGGAACGCTACAATGAGGCACATGGGCGAACTAGGAGGATTATAGAACGGACCTTCGGGGTCCTGAAGGCCAGGTTTAGGTGCCTGCATATGACAGGTTGATCCCTAATGTACTCACCAAAGAAGGTGTGTCATATCATCGTGGCCTGCTGTATGCTTCACAATCTTGCATTGCGACGCCAGGTGCCTTTCCTGCAGGAGGATGGTCCAGATGGTGGTGTTGTAGCAGCTGTGGAGCCTGTGGAGAGTGAAGAGGAGGAAGACGACGGGGACGACACGGACAACAGGGACACAGTTATACAATAGTATTTTCAGTAGCACACAGGTAAGAATCACCCACGCCATTTTACATTTACTTCTGGCCTCCTGCATCTCTACTTTCTGTGTTTCCCCCCAGTTCCTTTTAACTGATTTTTGACTTTCCCTTCCCTTTTCAGAGCTGTATGACCCACAGCGTGACTTCTGCTTTGTTTGCCCATGGACTAATGCTTATTGACACTGGTATGTTGTCATCACAATGTAAATGAACATTATTGCACCGTTATGTGTAATACATTTGTAAAGAATACAAGCAGACTCCTGAAATTTGAAGTGCAATTGGTGATTTATTTTAAGTGCTGCGTATAGGTCCATGATAGTAAAACGGTGATGGGTGGGGGTGGAGTAATGTCCATGGCAGAGTCCAGTTCTCAGTAGCACAGGTGCATTGCCCATATGCCTGTGGAAGGATGGAGCAGGGGCAGTTCAAGGTTGGACAGGGTGACAATGTGGGACAGTGGGATGACATCAGGGGGTATCTTATGCTGGCGGGGGTCTTGGCATCCTACTCTGTCTTCTTGTGTGATCTCAGGTTCCGCTTGCGGGGTGGTTGATCTTCAGCAGGAGGTGGGGTTCTGGTGGCCTGTCGTTGTGTGGGGGCCTCCTGTCCATTAGCGCCGGCGGAGGTGGTAGGCTGTTCGTCGTCCGGGCTAGTGACAGGGGCCCTTTGGGGTGCCACACGGTCTCGCAATGTGGTGACTATCTGGTTGAGGGCCAGGACGATGGTCCCCATTGCGGTACCGATGTTCCTGAGTTCGTCTCTGAACCCCATGTACCGTTCCTCCTGCTGTGCCTGGATCTCCTGGAACCTGGCCAGTACCGTCGCCATCGTCTCCTGGGAGTGGTGGTATGCTCCCATGATGGTGGTGAGGGCCTCTTGGAGAGTGGGTTCCCTGGGCCGGTCAACCCCCTCTCGCACAGCAGCCCTCCCAGTTCCCCTGTTTCCCCAGGCCTCTGTCCCCTGGACGGTGTGCCCACTACCACTGCCCCCAGGTCCCTGTTGTTGTTGGGGTGGTGGGTCAGCCTGGGTGCCCTGTAGTGGCGGACACACCGCTGATTGACGCGTCCTGGAGACAGAGGCATGGGCCCGCTGGGTGGGAGCTGTGCTGGTATTCCCAGAGGGGGTTGGGTCTGCTGTGGCCTGTGTCTGTGTGTGGGGAACCGACTGTCCAGAGGTCCCCGATGGTCCGGGCTGGTCATCAGATTCTAGGTCGACAGAGCTGCTGTCATCACTGGGGGCCTGTTCTGGGGGCGGGATGGACAAATCTGGACCCTCCTGGCCGGTGTGTTGGCATTCGGGCCCTGCAGGGGTAAAAGAGTATGGTTATTGCTTCTGTGTGTGCCATGGCGTGCGATTTGTGGGTGCCCTTGTCCCCCAGTGCTGGCATTCCCTTGTGGGAGGAGTTGTGAGGGTGGTTTGTGGGGGGATGGGTATGTGCAGTGGTCATGCTTGGGTGATGGGTGTCCATGGTTTGTGTTGGCATTCAGGGATTGGTGTTGTGTTGGGTGGGTTGTGCTGGTGAGACATTGGCAGGGAGGATGTGTGCTGGGGGGTTGGGGGTGAGGGTGGGGGTGTGGGTTGGCATGCTGGTGGTTGGGGGGGGTGAAGTAGTTGGGATTAGACTTACCAGAGTCCATTACTCCGCCTACTCCAGCGAGGCCCTCAGGATGCAGGATGTTCAAGACCTCTTGCTCCCATGCTGTGAATTCGGGTGGAGTGGGTGCGGGTCCGCCGCCAGTCTTCTGCACAGCGATGTTGTGTCTTGACACCATCGACCGCACCTTCCCCCGTAGGTCGTTCCAGCGCTTTCGGATGTCTTCCCGGTTTCTGGGATGCTGTCCCACAGCGTTGACCCTGTCGACAATCCTTTGCCATAGCTCCGCCTTCCTGGCTATTGTGGTGTGCTGCACCTGTGTGCCGAATAGCTGGGGCTCTACCCTAATTATTTCCTCCACCATGACCCTGAGTTCTTGGTCCGAGAACCTGGGGTGTCTTGGGGTGCCATGGGGTGGTGTGGGGTGGTGTTTGTGGTGATGAGTGTGGTGTGTGTGGTGGTGTGTGGTGTTTTGTGCGTGGATGTAGTGTGGGTGATGATGTTGTGTTCCTCTGTGTGTTGGGGTTTTCGATAGCTGTGCTCTCTCTCTCTCTCTCGCCTTCTCTCCGAATTTCTAGTAGTGGGGGTTTGTGGGTGATGTGGGTGTGTGTTTTATAGTTGATTGGATGTGTGGGAGTGGTGTGTGTATTTTGAATTGTCCAATGTGGCTGTGTTTTGTAAAGGTGTGTGTATTTTGACCGCGGCGGTGTGTACCGCCAATGGAATACCGCGGTTGAAAGACCGCCGCGTGGATTCGTGGGTCGTAATGGCATGGGCGTGATTGTGTTGGCGTGACGGTGGAGGTTTGGTCATCTCCAGTTTATCGCTGACCGCTGATGAGGCGGCCTTCCGTGGATGTCGGGTTTTTGGCGGTTTGGCAGTTGTGGGTCAGAATGACCGTGGCGGTTTACCGCAGCAGTAGAATGGCGGACTTCTGACCGGCGGTAAGAGCCTTTTACCGCCGAGGTCAGAATGACCCCCTTAGTCTCTTTTTTGGAGATATTCTTCACCGGGATGAACCCGCAAATCAGGCCGGGTCGCGGTTGAGGCAAGCCGGCTAGAGTTGCCGCGGCGGGTCGGTCCCTCTATGAAGCTTTTTTTCAAAAGTTCTCCAAACTTCTCCAAACTTCTGGGTCTTTTCCCAGATGTTCTTTTAAGGTTCGTTTGGGGTCCACAGCTCCCCCAAGGGTCCAGAAGCTCTGAGATGATCCTTGGGGGTGTGGACTACAACTCCCAGAATGCACCTGGCGCAAACTCCTTTTTGGCCACTGGGCAGTGGTCAGCTGGTTGATTTCTTCAGGAGTTGGTGCAAGGGACTCTGGTTAGTAATTTTTCACCTGTAGCAAACAGGGAGTCCCTCCATGAACCAGCTGAAGCCAGGCAAAGTCCTTCTTGCGGTGAAACCCAACTGGTGCAGTCCTTCTGAGTTCAGGTTCCAGGTGCAGGCCAGGGGTCCAGCAGGGCAGTCCTTCTTCTCCTTTGGTTCTTCCTTGTTGGAATCTGATGGGGATCTCAGGTGTGGGTGTAGGTCTGCCAGTTTTATCCTTGCTCCTGGGTGAAAAACAGGGGGGTCCTGATTCTCCAATCAGGTGCAGGGTTCTTTCCCCTGTGATGACCACTTCCTGGGAAGTGTGGCAAAAATCAATCCCAGGAGCCAACATTTCTGAAAAAATCCATCATGGCTGAAAGTGATTTTTGGAGATTACATCTGGCTGAGCCCACCCACTGGTGTGGCTAAAAATCATAAACACACCCCTCTCCTGCCCTCTCCTAATCAAGTCAAGGGGGCACCTAGTTGCCTGGGGTTGCAGGATGTGGGGGTGTTGCTGGGTTGCTCCAAATGTCCTTCTCTGCCTTTGAAGACCAGCCTGCCTCACCATCTGTTGAGGGGAGCTCTCCTCCCACAGGCACATCTCTTTCTGTGAAGCCAGGCCACTTCACACCTCATCAAGGCAGCCTGAGGCTGGCCATTCAGAGGACAGCAGCAAAAACAATGCGGGGCTGAAGTTGGCAACTTTTCAGGTAAAGTTTAAACCTCTTTACCTGAACAAGTTATATTAAATCCAACAACTGGAAGTTGTGGGATTTATTATAACAATTAATTTGATACCAAACTCTTTATATCTGTCACTTAAGGGGACTTTTAATATAAAGTCTCCCCATTCTAGCCTATGAAGGCCATTCACTACAATGAGGGAAAAACAAATTTGGCTGTTTTTACCTCACCCCGGCTTATAAAACTATTTTTATGAGGTCCCTGCTTATAGTTACACAGCACCCAGCCCTAGGGGCACATAGGGCACATCTTAGGGGTGACTTATATGTAACAATAAGGTAGTTTAAGACTTTGGAACTACTTTTAAGTCCAAAGTCGAATTTGCATATACCTTTCATTTAAAAGCAGGCAGCAAGGCAGGCCTGCCTTTAAAATGAGACTGGGCACCTCAGCAGTGCACCTATGGGTGCACTACCTATGCTGCGGTCCCTAAACCTACATGCCCTGCCATATACTAGGGACTTATAGGTAGGTTGACTTAGCCAATTATAATTAGCCTAATTTGCATACTGATTTTACACAGAGCACAGGCCCTGGGACTGGTTAGCAGTACCCAGGGCACCATCAGAGTCAGGAAAACACCAGCAAAAAGTGGAAAATGGGGGCAAAAAGTTAGGGGGCCTCTGCAATCAGCCCTGTTCTCTCACAAAGCACAATCAGTGTTGCAGGCCCACCAGTAGCATTTAATTTACAAGCCCTGGGCACACAGATTAAGGCTTACAAGTAAATTAAATATGCCATTTAGGTATATACTAGTCAAATGTTTAGGGGAGTAAGCACAACGACTTTGGAACTGGTTAACAGTGGTAAAGGGCACAGAGTCCTAATGCCAACAAAAACGAGTTCAGTAAAATTGGAGGCAAGCTGGCAAATAGTTTGGGGGAAGACCACCTCATTGCTGACAGGTCTAACGGACATCAATTGGAGGAAAGTACCAGTGGAAAAAGGTTTTATTGAGTTTAATTAATTTAAACTCACAAAGCTAACAGACCGAGGTCACAAAGAAATTAGTAAATCTACACTCTTCTCCTACATGTGAGTGAAGATTTATGCCAGGCACAAGTTTCCATGAGCATTCCTTTGGAGGTTATTTGAAATTCCTGTAGAGGAGAACCCTGCATTAGAGGAAATGAATCACCTGTGCAGACGCATGTTTGTATATTTTTCACTAAGGGAGAAATATTTGTTCCCCATGGACAAAGCCTTCCCCTATAACACCACATATCTGAATTAATTAATTTTCCCTCCTCAACCTGGAAAGGGTGTTATGCCCCACTGTGCTTGAACCTCCCTCCGGGCTACTGTTACCAGGCTGTGAAGGGGAACAAGAGGAGTTTGTGAATTCCCATAAACATAATTGTTGGTGCACGTTAACAAGCTTCCAAGACTAACTATACACTGGAACGCCCAGATTCCCACCCGATTTACTTTTGAGGAAAACTCTGCACTCATGGTGGAGATGACTACACATGTAATTGGGTTTGCAGCTGCCAGGAATCCCTTTGTGAATTCCAGACAGGACAAAGCATATATTTTGGTTATAAAATTACATTTAGGGTTGAATATCACTTTGCGAATAGGGTCTATAGTCTTTGGAGTGCAAATTTCAAACCATAACTACAGGAAGGAAGTAAAATGAAGAACCTCTTTTTGGTAAAAAAAGAAAAGTCTGGAATCTGACTTTTTCACAACTATGAAACACACAACAATAAATGAAGACCCAAAGAGTGGAGAACAACAATAAAAAGTGATGCCCTCTTTACCATGAGCAAAGAAAACATTCTATAAGAACTGGAAATCTGCTCAGACAAGGTAGGACACAAGTTAGAATACGCCTTCTTGTCAATATAAATGTGTGTTTTTGCTAATCTTACTGTCTGGCCAAAGGAAGTTGGAATGTATCCAATCCTGTAATTTCCTTTCATGCATTATTTTGGTCAGGTGTGACAGTTTACATTTTTTTTAAAGATTTCACCTAAAGTAAACTCAGACTACAAGTTTCAGAATGTACTGATATGTTAAATATAAGGCTATAATTTGAAAGAAATGTCATGTGGCAGGGAGCACTATGCGAAAACTATTTTTTGTTTGAAGTGGTGGTTTCTACAGAAAGGAATGATTAAAGATTGTTAGACACAAGAACTGCAGAGAAAGCCAAGAGGGAAAGCAGAATGACCCAGCGGCTGGAGCAGGTACTTCAAAATGCCTTACACCGTATCTACGAGTCCAT
Source organism: Pleurodeles waltl (assembly GCF_031143425.1). Classification (NCBI taxonomy): domain Eukaryota; kingdom Metazoa; phylum Chordata; class Amphibia; order Caudata; family Salamandridae; genus Pleurodeles; species Pleurodeles waltl. The sequence goes on along the minus strand of NC_090444.1, from coordinate 225,495,484 downwards.
AAGAAGCCACACAAAGTGGCTTTGCAGGGCCTCGTAGATATGGGTCTGCGCTATGTGTCACTGCAGCATCAAAAAAGTGACACACCAGCGGCACGAGGGGATTGTAAATATTCCCCTAAAAGGCACAATTTATTGATATGATTTAGTTTTCAAATGGTTTCTTTTCAAGCAAGAAGTCAGAGATTTGTAATCAGTAGCTAGCACCAAGCTATAAGTGAGAGTTGATAGTCAACTTATTTTCTTTCCTTATGGGTGAAGGGCAACATATAGATTTCAGCCTCGGCATACCAGACTATGTGAGACACTGTTAAGAAAAAGATTGCCTATTACAAACCAATATAAACTACACAGTTAGCAATATATTTGCCTTTGATCAGTAGTAGGAAGTAGGAACTAGGCTGACCCTGTCAAATGCAGTTGACAACCTTGAAGTTATGTGGATCACTCTTTTGCACACTTGTCCACCACAGTAATAAAAATGTCAACTCTCATCTCGTATTACTGAGAAGGATACTCTTGCTGATACAGCTTCCTCATTCACTGAATCTAGCAGACCACAGGCTTGGTGCTATTGAGATTGGACTACTGCTATGTTATGGCCGTATCACAATATACCAGTAGGAGGCTGTTTTACACTTAAAGTGTTTCTCCTCGAGTGGTAGTACCAAATTTCCATTGACAGGATGCAGTCTGGCATAAAAAAAATGCCATAAACACAGGAGCAGCTAAGCATTTATTGAAACTTTACAGGATGTAAATCCCATCTGGTAAACTCTGTTTCAGCTTTAAAAAATCATCTCACATTACAACTACCCAGAAAAAAACTTCACTTGTTCCAGTAGATCAGAGAATCAAACTTAAAATCCTGTGTATTGCATTCCGATCTCACCAGGGGCCAGAATGTCATCAGTCAAAATATCTGCATTTTAGCTCAGAGTCAATCAAAAGACTCACAGCCATTTACAGAGTTGTGTGGTGGGAGTCCTGCTCTTGAACGCAATCCTTTGAACATGGAAGAACTTAATCAGTTTGGCAATTTTCATGTAATGCCCGAAAACAAGTCTATTGAAAGAAGCCTTTGAGTCCAATGATTTTCCAGTGGAATTAGCGCCCAAGGTACTGTCAGCAAGGTTCAGGGCCTACTGCCTCACAGTTTAAGCTGAAGACCAGTTTCCTTCTGGAGAATTTGCTTTTTTCTGTCTTAGGAAGCTGCCTTTTCCACGTAATAGAGGGAATAATCAAGGGATGTATAGAACAATTATCTAAATATATATATGTAACTGGTTTGAGAAAGTCTAGAACTATGACAGTTGACTCCAGTGCCAGACTAGACTTCTCATATGAAATCCGACCAGAGCAACAGTTGCAGGGATTTGTTTAATGAGAAAAGTTCAACCTATCTTGGCAGAACATCCAAACTGAATATTAGAGCATGTAAATACATGTAAAGACATTTAGTATTACGACTTGTTCACTTATTTTTCATGTCCACAGTCCAGAATACTTCTTTTTTACATCCACAGTCCAGAATAGTACTTTTTTTTCTCTTCTTCCAAAGGTCCAAAGTTCATACGAAGTGGTGGGTAATTTCGGAGGCTAGCCAAGCCATGATGGCGGATGTATAACGAAGTGGCTCCGTCAGGGCCTACTACGATCCTGTAGAAACCGATACCTTCCAGGGGCCGGCAGTTGTGCTTGCTCGGGAGAAATTGGAGTGGCCCGGCGGGGGAGTGGCTGACCCAACTCTGGGGTCACACGAGTAGCCCTATGCAATATTTGGGAGCGGGCCCCAGCAGGAATTGAGGCCGGACCCTGGGGGCGGACCTGCGCACGAGAGCACTGAGCCAGAGGCGCTGGAGGAAAAACGCGGGGAACGGCTGGAGACGCTCCAGCGCTATTCATCCCTGAGAGAAGCTGCTGAGGAGCAGGGGACCTTTCTCCTGCCTTCCTGCGCCGGTGGACCAGGTATCCCCTGTGGTGCTGAGGGCGGGTGCAGAGAGTTGCGGCCTGGCGCATCCCCGGTGGGGGGGCCACAATTGAACTTAGTGCCAGGACGAGTTGCCCGCTGTGCCCTCGGGAGCCTTGAGGTGCTGGAGCTGCAAGTGAGGTGAGCGGAACGGCAGGAGCCGTTGGGGAACCTCCCTCCGGGCCACTGGGAACGGAGAACCCCTCCCCGGCTCCCTGGGTGCCCGTGGGCCCGTATTGTCCTTGTGGGCGTGGGTAGGGCCTGAGGACATTGGAGGAGGAGCGGGCCCGATGAGGCACAGCGACAAACTGGAGTGGAGTGGGTGAGGGCAGCCCCCGCGTCAATGGAGGGTCCACGGAAGCGAGTGGAACTACCTGCAGTGGTCGGACTCGCCGGGGGATGGAGAGGACACCCCTCGGGATGCCTGACCCACCAAACGGACTCCATGAGGGCGGACTCGGTGACCTCCCCACAAACTGATAAGGGTGAGCGTGTCTAGTACACAGGAAGAACCGGATTGGCATGGTGGGCACGCAGGGAGCTCTGGAGCAGACTGGGTTGGACAGAGGAGTTTTGCCCCAGTCCAAAGAACTGTCACACCGGCATCACAGCCTAGGCCTAGGAGAGCCCAGACAGGAGCCTATGGGTATTTGAGACACTACTGCGAGTTGTCTCCCTGCTCACTGGACGTTTACCATAAACCACTGCAGACCACTAAGACTTCCAAGGGCAGAACCAGGGGCACAGCAATGAGACGCAAAACCCCAAGTGACCACAGTAAAGGCAATATGGAAGATCTTATGCATCCCAATGTGCAGGCCACTCTGGATAAGATCCTGGGTGCAATTGAGGATACCAAAACAACCCTGCGGCACAATATAAACCAAGTGGCAGTGGAGGTGGGCCTGTTGAGGGCAGACCACCAAAAACTGACGGATAGAGTGAGAGAGGCAGAGACAGAAGAAGCAGAAGGGAGAAGCCGCAGGAATAATGTATGAGTCATGGGTCTTCCGGAAGGAGTGGAAGATACAAGCATGGTGGAGTTCCTTGAGGGGTGGCTGTGCACGGTTGTAGCCCAAGAGCACCTCACTCTGTTCTTCACTCTGGAGATGGCACCGTGGGTGCCCTCGAGACCCCTGGCGCCAGGGAGACCGCCAGAGTAGTGGTGGCGAAGCTAATGCACTACAAGGACAGAGATACCTTGCTCCAGAGGGCCAGGGAAACCGGGCTCTTTAAGGTGGCGAATGGTGTTTTGACGCTATTCCCTGACTTTACTATGGAGGACCAGAATAAGCGGGCCTCTTTCTTGGCTGTGAAGAGGGCCCTCAGGGAAGGAGGGATTCAGTACTCACTTCTGTTCCCAGCCAAACTGAGGGTGATCCTTGATGGTAAAACCACGTTCTTCCAAAACCCAGAAGAGGCATGGGAATGGCTGGAGGCAAGAGGAATGGAGGGGGGCCACTGCAACAAGCATGATCAGGCATGACGCGAGGGCCGCAAAGGTCAGAGGAGACAGCGCAACAGAAATCGCACACAAACTGCACCAACCCTGGCCAAAAAAGAACTAGTGAAAAAGGCGGCTCTGGAGGCGGTAGCATCCGTGTGCGGGGAGGCGTCTTCGGTGGATGGTAGTGGGAGAGACTCAGACCATGCATTGGTGTCCTCTGCGGAAGGTTCTGGCTCTTCCAGGGGCGCACCGAGGGTGACTCCACAAACTGCAGATTAGCTGGGCTGAGTGCTTCCACGGGCCGGCCCAGAGGTGAGGAGAGTAATGTGGATAAGAGGTCTCGACGGGCATGGAACCACCCCCCTGATGGTTTCTCAGCCACTAAGCGGAGAATGGCAAGAAATCTAACTAACTTGTTGACCTGGTTGCACTGTTGCACTGTTTCATGGGCGTCCTACAGTTGGAGAGGCGCCCTGGGGACGGGGAGTTGGGGTTTACAGTTTTGTTTTTTGATGGTGATGTGGGTGTTGAGAGTCGCATATACAAAGTTCTGCAGACAGAGGAGGGGGAGTGAAAAGCCGGGTGGACCTGGGAGGCACGATTATGACCTAATCACTCTGACATGGCCAATTATAATTTCCTAACTTGGAATAAAAGGGGGATGGGTTCACCCACCAAACGACATAGAGTGTTGTCCTATCTGAAAAGACGAGGTATACATGTGGCTATGCTGCAGGGGACCCATCTCACTGCAAAAGAAGATGATAAACTGAGGCGTAGATGCAGAGGACAGGTGTTTGCTACCAAGTACTCTGCTTATGCTAGGGTAGCATTGGTGTGGGTCAGAGCGGGAGTCCCTTTTGAGGCTAGAACGATTGATGTGGACCAAGAGGGTAGGTTTGTAATACTGGAAGGGAAGCTTCATGGAATTCCGATTGTCCTGAGTAGTATATATGCACCTAATCAGGACCAGATCCCCTTCATGCAGCGCCTGTCGAGTCATCTTACACGCCAGCAGGGAGGGGTGCTGCTGATTGGAGGGGACTTTAATAGTGTAATAGACACAGACTTGGACCGCTCCACCCCACCGTTGATAGGTGCAATAACATATAAGATTGCTAAGCACTTGAAGGAATGGATGCAGGGTTGGGGCCTACTAGATGTCTGGCGTAACCACCATCCAAGGGATAGAGCCTGCACCAGTTAAACACCAGGAATGACAGGGTAGTGTGCATGGGCAATATAGCACAGGGAATGATTCACTCAGAATATTTGGGGCGCACTCTTTCTGACCATAATCCCATGTTAGCCACCTGGAGGGCGATTGAAGATAAACCCCCCATACCAATGTGGACATTGGGCCTGGCTGCGTTGGAAGATCAGGCATTTAGAAAGGCACTCCGCTCTTACCTTGCGGATCACATTAACATTAACTTTAACATTAACATTAACAAAGGGTCTGCCTCGACCAGGTCTGTGGAGTGGGAAACACTCAAGGTGGCAGCGAGAGGCCACTGTATGGGACAGACAGTTGGGATAAAGCGCACGCTGGAGCAGGAACTAACCAAACTGGAAAAGATCATCCATGAGGGGGAAAGGGAAAGGGGTGACACAGAGTCGGAGTGCGCCAGGTTTGCGGAAGAGAAGATTTCCCACTCCCGGATCGAAGAGCAGTTGAGATGCCATAGTGCTCAGAGATATTTGGCCTCAGTGCAGGCGGAGGAGGGCAGATTGGGTAGGATGCTAGCGTGGTTGGTTAGGCCGGGAGGGGACACCTATTGTGAGTGTGAGTGACATGAAGGGGGTGCACAGGTATAAACCAGGTGATATCAACGCTGCCTTCAGAGAGTATTACACTTTTTTTAATAGAAGCCCGCACATGTTGGGGACTGAACCACTGGATGCTTACTTACATTCTCTGCCCCCGAATATACTGACATGTGAGGAAACGGACGAGTTGGGGGGGACGGTGACACTTGGGGAGGTCCGGGATGCCATCGCACAGCTAGCAGCGGGAAAGACTCCGGGCACAGATGGTCTCCCAATGGACTTCTATAAGAAGTATTCGGCTCTGTTGGCTTCCCAACTAGTCGAAATGTATGTTGAGGCATTTCAGTGGGGTCTCCTACCCGACTCACTGAGGAAGGCTTTGGTGGTTCCGCTGCCCAAGTGGAGCTCTGAGGAGCTCTGAGGACGCATCAGTAACTGACTTCCGTCCGCTATCAATGTTGAACTGTGACTTTAAAATACTAAGCAAGCACATGGCCAACCGACTACTCTAACAGATCCCCAACCTGGGACACGAAGACCAGAATGGGTTTGTCCCAGCACAAAGCACTTCGCTGAATCTAAGATGCCTATTTGTCCTTTTGCATATGCCACAGACAGTGAAGCCCCCTGGGGCTATGCTCCTAGCGATTGACTTCGAAAAGGCCTTCGACTCACTGAGTTGGGACTACTTGCGGACAGTGATGCTTCGGATGGGCCTGGGCGAGGGTTGGGTACACTGGGTAGACATGGTATATTGACCCGCTGGCATCCCGAGTCCGGACGGAAGGTAGAGGCCGAGGGGTGGAGTGGGGACAAACCGAACACATTATCTCACTCTATGCCGATGATATCTTGATTTACCTCAGGGATGGTGAATCTGGACTGCCCTGGGCATTGAATAGGTTGGACGACTTTGGAGACCTCTCGGGGCTCCGCTTGAATAGGGGTAAGACCTATGTTTTTCCCCTGAGGGCGGGAGAGGGGCGACCTTCCTTGTGTCCAGAGGACGTAGTGTGGGCCCCGCATACCTTCAAATACCTTGGTATACAGGTGTTTCATGATGTGGTGGATCTCCGCGAGGGCAACATAGGCAAGGTACTCCGCTCGCTCCGAGCATCTGTGGGGTTCTAGCGGCCACTTAAGCTATCCATAACGGCTAGAATATCCTTATCTAAGATGATTATGCTACCCCGCCTTCTCTACTATTTTGCCAACCTGCCGGTGTCATTGCCCGTGAGGTGGTTTGGGGAACTGAACGCACTGCTAAGGGACCTCATCTGGGATGGAGGTCGCAGACGTACTGCGCTCTCTGTCCTTTGCAGACCGGCCCTCGAGGGGGGGTTGAATGCCCCAGATTTTGAACTCTACTACCTAGCATGCCAGATGCAGTGGATCTTTAAGTGGTGTGCAGGGGAGGGCCAATTGGACAAGTGCACTATTAACAGCGAAAGGAGCAGAGACTGGTTTGTAGCGTACATGATTGATCAACGAGGGGTGCTCCGGGAGGACAGTATCCTGGTGAAGGTTGCCTCATCTTGTTGGAAGTGATGTTCGCGGCACGTGGGAGTGAATGTGGCTTACTCTCCGGCTCTACCACCGACGGCGCTGATACAAGATACTGCAGATGGTGCTTTGGTGGGCCCTGGGCTAGGAATTTTGGCAAGAGCGGGGGTAGAAACATTGGGTGATTTCTATCGACACGGAATGCTGAGGTCTTTCACTGACATGAGTGACAGGAATGGAGTACCAGGTGGAAAATTCTTATTATACCACACCCTGATACTTCGCATAAGGAAACTTTGGAGTACAGTCAATGCAGAGCCTGATGTACATCGGGTTCTGCACCTCCTGCTAACTGCAGAAGGGGAAGCCCACCTTGTCACTAAGCTGTACAGGGCCCAAGTTGAGTGTACCCTGGAACCCTTGCATTCACTAAGGGGGACATGGGAGAAGACAATGAGTAGAGACATGACGGATGTGGAAGGGCGGAGGGTACTGGCGTACCCACGGTGGTTGTCACGAAACACTTGCCTACGGTACATTCAATATAATTATATCCACAGGGCTTACCTCACTCCACACCGGCTGAATCTTATATATGGGGGCGACCCTAATTTATGTCCCAGATGTAACGAACCAGATGCAGACCTAAACCACATGGTGTGGCACTGCCCAGAGCTTAAACAATACTGAAAAGCAGTGCTGCGTGAACTGGAGGAAATCTTCGATGTCGCCTTAGCCCTGACCCCGTCTGTTTGCTTGCTGGGCCTGTACCAGGGACTTGCTACTGAGAAGGTTAGTTGCCGGTTCCTGGACCTGGCATTGGTGCTTTTTAGGAGACAAATCGCCTTGGGGTGTGTTAGAAATGGGGTTTCTGGTTGGTTAGGGTATGCACCTCAGCCAGGCAGAAACGACCCACTCTAGTCAGGGCAAGGGAGTTACACGTCCAAGATAACCCCTGCTCACCCCCTTGGTAGCTTGGCACGAGCAGTCAGGCCTATTCCAGGGGTAATATGTAAAGCGTTTGCACAACACACACAACACACGTGACGCAAAATGTACACCACAAAGTAAACACAACACTGAGCTATGTAAAAATAATCTGTATTGCACAAAACATAATTAGACCAACATTACACGTAAGTAAAACTCTGCTACCTTAGCAGTTGTCAGATCATTACACAAGCTTACTAATACTCTGCAAGAATACACAGTTGTCACATTAGAACACGTAAGTACTCAGGATTCTGCAACATAAGCAGTAGTCAGGAATTACAATAAGAGTTATATGCACTTTTCATGAACAATTCCTAAATACCCATAAAAGGAACATTAGAGAATATCTCACAAGTCATATAAATACATATCCGCTTGTCATGCTCATAAAAGAAACATTAGCACATATGTAAAAACATCAAACGCAGGTAGGTAATATATGAATCAATAAAAGTTGGTAGAAAGAACTTTGGATTGCAACTATTATTGGTCCTTTATACAGTACCTGGTTGGATGAAGGCCCCTCCATTGCCTATAAGGCGAACAATGGGGCCCCCGGCGCTCCTATGCGCAAAACAGGGGCCTTGGATTTCCTGGTGAGGAGAAGAGGGCGGCACACACCTCCTCTATCCTGTTAACGGGCCCCTCTGGGGACTGAGATTATTGGGGGCCTCCCTAGGCCTCCACCGGCCCTCACGAGGGGGGCCCGGGTCAGGGAAATCCTTTGAGGAAGGAGGGGGCACCACGCACCCCCTCGGGTTTGAAAACAGCCCCTCCAGGGACCCGCAAACTCCTGCAAGAAAATGCCACTGGCCCATGAGGAGGCCAACCAGGGAGCCGGCGGTCCGGGCGAGCCTCCGGTGAGACTACCGCCTGGCCGCCCAACAAAGGGAAGTCCCCCGGGACTTCCACAGGTGAGGGAGAGGCGTCCTCCTCTCCCTCCGACTGTCGACGATGTCCTGGCCCAAGGCAGGGCCTACCGGTGCCCTGGGTGTGCTCCACGGAGCGGTCCTCACCCGGGGGCACCAACATGAACACACTTGCTCTAGATGAAAAGAAAAAGGTTGACTTTGTGCCCTGGGGGCACCAGTAAACGTGCTACACTCGCGCTTCACCAAAATAACTTCCCCGGGCTGCGACGGTGATTCGGGGATCAGAAATAAAGCATTTTTAAAAGCGCTAAGGCAAATCTGAGGCTCGGGCTGCGGCAGTGATCTTCTGCAGCAATTTTTAAGAGTGAGTGCTTTTCCAAAGCGCTAAGACAAAGCTGTAGAGATCGGTGCAGTGGTCAGGGGCCACAGCACCCTGCCCCTGGGAACAGCAAAATAACAAGGAAAAGCACAGGGCTGGTGGGCCCAGCTACAGGCCAGCACAAGGGGTGCAGATGGTGGCAGTTCCTACTAATGACCAGGCAGGTCACAGGTCAGCACAGCAGTCCAAGGTGGTGTCCTGGTGAGTCCATTCATCAGCATTCTGTGTCCAGTTTCAAGTTCCAAGAGTGTTCAAATTGTGGGGAAAATTCCCCTGTACTTATACTGGGTTTACAGTGTGTTTTCCAATGGTGGTGAGAGGAGGTTCCAGCCAGTTACAACTGGTTCTGGGAGTGCCCCCTCTCTCCTTTCAGCACAGGCTCCAAACACCTGTGGGGGGTTAATGACCCTATTGTGTGAGGCCAGGGCACAGCCTTTACAAATGCAGGTGTGCCCCGCCTCTCCCTTCTCTCAGCCCAGGAAGGCTTTACAATATGTAGATGCACCTCTGTGTCACCTCCACCCTCCCTGTGTTCAGGCTGTCTGAGAAGTATACACAAAGCCCCAACTGTCAGACTGCCCAGACGTGGATTGGAGACAAGCTGAAAAACCCCAAAGTCATAAGCACAGATAAATGTGCACTTTCTAGAAGTGGCATTTCTGTGATAGTAATAAAAAATACACCTACACCATTAAGCAGCATTTCTCACCACTATCACAACCATACCAAATATGCCTACACTATCCCTCATAAATCAGACAATACCCCCTTACACATAAGGCAGGGCATTTCCAATGCAATCCTGTGATGAGGCAGGATTGAACACCAAGTTAGGCTGTTTGTCACTACCGTGACAGGCCACGCAACATGGCACATGTCCTGCCTTCTACATACATGGCACCCTGCCCAAAGGGCTAGCTAGGGCGTACCTTAGGGGTGACTTACATGTACTAAAAGGGGAGTAGTTCTGGGCCTGGCAAGTAAATTTAGATGCCAGGTCCCTGTGGCAGGAAACTGCGCACACAGGCTCTGCGCTAGCAGGCCTTAGATAGGTTTGACAGGCTACTTCAGTGGGTGGCGCAAGCAGCGCTGCAGGCCCACTAGTAGCATTTAATTTACAGGCCCTGGGCATAGGGATACCACTTTACAATGGACTTATAGGTAAATTAAATATGCCAATCAGGTATAATCCAATCATACCAAATTTGTAAGGGAGAGCACATGCACTTTAGCACTGGTTAGCAGTGAAAAAGTGCTCAGAGTCAAAACGTCAGCCAACAAAGGTCAGAAAAATAAGGAGGCAAAAAGCTAAAAGTCTGGGGAATGACCCTGTAAAAGGGCCAGGTCCAACAGGGTGGAAGTCATCCGGATGTCCTCCTTTGGAGGTCTGGAGACGGGACATGGCGAGGTGGGTTAGGGCTGAAGCACAGGTCCTAAAACGCGAGGAAGAACAGGGATTGCGCCGGAAGCCCATTGCCCCCCTGTGGGAGGAGGTGCTGAACAAATGGGAGCTTCGGGAGCGCGAAATGGGGACACCTATGGTGGTGCGGGGAGACACCTCATCCCACAACTGAGGATAGTGGAGCTGGGGGAGCCACAACGAAACCTAGCAGTGGTTGGGGTTATGGAGCCTGAACTAACATTATGAGTGCATAGACAAGAGACAGAAAGGGGGCTGGTGTGACCGGCCCTGACTGGGCCTACCCGAGATGACAGGGATGCAACCCAAGTAACCCATACGGGGGGACACCCTTCCCGATGAGGAGCTTTGGGGATACTTAATGGGCCAGGCCCACCCATGGCGGAGATGGATCGACCCACCTCCCACATTATAGGCAACAACTCACCCACAGATCACCATCTTGTATATAGCTTGATTAATTATTAAGCACAAATGGCGAGGCAGTAAAGACAATAATAGCATGGGATAGGACAAGGAGAATCACCCATGGAACAGCCTGATCCAATTAGACCTGAAGCAGCACTGCAGTCGGACACCAGTCTAGAATAAAAGTTTCATGAACACTGTACTACTGATTGGATCTAGATAGTAAAAAATGCTGACATGTGGATAATACATGAACATGTGACTGCTATTAATTGATGTGTCAATATATGAAAGTAAAATGTTAATAAAAAACAATTAAAAAAAAAAAAGTGGTGGGTAATTTCTTTAATTAGTCACACGCCTTCACATTGAATACAGTTGATTTAGCCATGCAGAATACATATGATTCAGGTGACGTGTTTTGTCCACCACCCACCACTGGACTTTCTGATTGCTGATTCCATTAACCCCTCGGGTGCCTGGGTTGAGCTGGTCTAGTCATCGGCCACGGTCGCCGTGTGCCGAGGACAAGACCAGCTCATCCTGCACCCTGCTCATAGGCGGAGAGCTAGCACTCCCCCCCTGAGCTTCCCACCCCGCTCTCCCGGTCATGGACGGGAGGGGAATCGCTTCCCCTTCCACCCCAATCCCTCCCGCCCCCCAGTGATGTTTAATGACGTCAGCACGTGATCACGTTCTGACCTCATCAGAGGTCACCTCCCATTTCCAGCGCGATCAGAAAAGAAATGCAAAGCATTTCTGTCCTGACCAGGAGGTGGGGGCAGGCAGAAGCATGAAAGGAAAGGAAAGGACTTTCCTTTCATGTCTCTGTAAGCATTTCTGATCGTGAAGCGATTGGGCTGCAGAAATGCCCACTAGACACCAGGGATTTTTTTTTATATTTATGAATAAAGGGAGAGGCCCCTTGAGCATGGGCCGCTAAGGCCTTTTCTGCCTATTGTAATTAGGCCGATCTGCCCCCAAAGGGGCAGAATCCGCTAGACACCAGGGATTGTTTACTTTTTCTTTTTTACTGGAGGGGAGCGACCTCTTAGGCAGGGGTCACTCCGCTGAGGGCAAATTATTTTTAGGCCATTTCTGCACCCCTTGGGGGCAGATAAGCCTATTTTTATTAGGCCAATCTGCCTCTAAGGGGGGGGTGCAGATACCACTAGACACCAGGGATTTTATTTTTTAGGTCAATTTCATGCAAGGGGAGAGACCCCTTGGGCAAGGGTTGCTTCACTGGGGGGTGGGGGGGCGAATTTATTTTAGGCCATTGGGGGAAGATCAGCCTATTTAACTTAGGCCAATCTGCCCCCTAGGGGGGCAGAAATACTAGACACTAGGGATTTCTTTAACAGATAAGGAGCGACCCCTTAGGCAAGGGTCACTCCCCTGAGGAACAATTTTATTTTAGGCCCCATTTCTGCCCACCCCTCACCCCCACTGGGGGAAGATCGCCTATTTTTCTTAGGCCAATCTGCCCCCAAGGAGGGCAAAAACCACTAGACACCAGGGATTCTTTTTTTGTGACACTGTCACGCAAGGGGAGCGACCCCTTAGGCAAGGGTCACCCCCCGGGGGGGGGGGGTGATTTATTTTAGGACATTTCTGCCTCCCCCTTGGGGGCAGATTGGCCTATTTTTATTAGGCCGATCTGACCCCAAGGGGGGGGGGGTAGAAACCTCTAGGCACCAGGGATTTTTTTTTTTTTTAATTGATAGATAGGCAAGGGTCGCTCCCCTCTGGGCAAATTTATTTTAGACGATTTCTCCCCCCCCCGGAAGCAGATTGGCCTATTTCTATTAGGCCCATCTACCACTGGGGGAGGGAGGGCAGAAACCACTTGGGCAGAAGGGTGTATGTGTGTGTGTGTTTTTTGTTTGGGGGTCAGCCCCTTGGGCAGGGGTCGCTCCCCCTGGGGGCAGAAATACTAGACACTAGGGATTTTTTTTTTTTAACAGATAAGGAGCGACCCCTTAGGCAAGGGTCACTCCCCTGAGGAACAATTTTATTTTAGGCCCCATTTCTGCCCACTCCAACTGGGGGCAGATCGGCCTATTTTTCTTAGGCCAATCTGCCCCCAAGGAGGGCAGAAACCACTAGACACTAGGGATTTTTTTTTGTGACACTGTCACGCAAGGGGAGCGACCCCTTAGGCAAGGGTCACCCCCCTGGGGGGGGATTTATTTTAGGACATTTCTGCCTCCCCCTTGGGGGCAGATTGGCCTATTTTTATTAGGCCGATCTGACCCCAAGGGGGGGTAGAAACCTCTAGGCACCAGGGATTATTATTTTTTTTTAATTGACAGATGGGGATCGACCCCATAGGCAAGGGTCACTCCCCTCTGGGCAAATTTATTTTAGACGATTTCTCCCCCCCCCCCCGGAAGCAGATTGGCCTATTTCTATTAGGCCCATCTACCACTTGGGGGGGCAGAAACCACTTGGGCAGAAGGGTGTATGTGTGTGTGTGTGTTTTTTGTTTGGGGGGCAGCCCGTTGGGCAGGGGTCGCTCCCCCTGGGGCCATATTTCCGTTGGCCATTTTTCCCCTCCATGGGGGCAGATTGGCCTATTTTTGTAAGGCCAAAGCCCACGAGACACTGGAGAAGATTGTTTTTCAAAAAAAGAGAGTGGGGGCATGGCCATAACCCCACCCCAAATAAATTGGGACAAAGTTTTGTCCACTGGTGGGCAGATGGGGTAATTACCCCGATCCACTCCCCGTGGGGGGGGCAGAAAGCCTACTAGATGCCAGGGAATAAAAAAAAAAGAACAAATAGTGGGGTGGTGGCTACCAATCAGTATGGGCATGGTTATACCCCCACCCCAACTGAAGAGGGTAACAGTCTTTCGGCTCTCCCTCCACACACTAAAACATCTTATCGCACGGCAAGCAAGAGGATATTTGATTATTTTGGGTTTTGGTTTTACATTTGGGCCTTGAGAGCTTATCTAACTCTCAAAATCATCCCACTTGGAATGGTGAGGGCTTCACTTCTTGGACTTTAGAACACTGCCATGTATAAAAATCTATGAGACCGAGACACATATGAAAACTAAACATCTGGGTGAGTCCAGGCTGGTGTGCTTCACATGCTTCCCGCACCATTTTCTTACCACAATGCCCTGCAAACCTCCAACTTTGCTTGAAATCACACATTTTTCCCACATTTTTGTGATGGAACTTTCTGGAATCTGCAGGAATCCACAAAATTCCTACCACCCTGCATTGTCGCATCTATACCAATAAAAAATCTGCCCCACTTGTCAGCTTAAAAAGTTTTTTTCAAACGGCCCTTTTGGACCCACTTTGGTTCCTCCTCATTTTTGACATGTTTTTGGCTCTTCCCTGCCACAGGCACTTGGCCCACCTACACAAGTGAGGTATCATTTTTACCAGAAGACTGAGGGGAACATTAGGTGGTAGGAAATGTGTGCAGGTGCAGTGATCCCACACAGAAATGTGGGAAAAATGTGATTATTTAGCTCAATTTGAGGTTTGCTGAGGATTCTGGGTAAGAAAACACTGGGGGATCCACAAGTCGCACCTCCCTGGACTCCCTCAGATGTCTAGTTTTCAGAAATGTTTCGGTTTGGTAAGTTTCCCTAGATGGCTGCTGAGCCCAGGACCAAACACGCAGGTGCCCCCGCAAAAACAAATAGTTTTGGATTTGATGATTTTGATGTGTCCACATAGTGTTTTGGGGCATTTCTTGTCGCGGACACTAGGTCTAACCACACACGTTAGGTACCATTTTTATCAGGGTAGAAGGAAGTTTGTGGCTCCTCTCACATTCCAGAACTTTCTTTCACCAAAATGTGAGGAAAAAGTGTTTGTTTTTCAAAATCTTGAGGTCTGCAAAGGATTCTGGGTAACAGAACCTGTTGAGAGCCCCACAAGTCACCCCATCCTGGATTCCCCTAGGTGTCTAGTTTTTAAAAAATGCACAGGTTTAGTAGGTTTCCTTAGGTGCCGGCTGAGCTAGAGGCCAAAATCCACAGCTAGGGACTTTCCAAAAAACACGTCAGATTTCAATGTATAAATGTGATGTGTCCATGTTGCGTTTCCTGTCGCGGGCATAAGGCCTACCCACGCAAATGAGGTAAATTTTTTATCCGGAGACTTGGGGGAACACAGAACAGAAGAACAAGTGTTATTACCCCTTGTCTTTCTCTACATTTTTTTATTCCAAATGTAAAACAGTGTATAAAAAAGATGTCTATTTGAGAAATGCCCTGTAATTCACATGCTAGTATGGGAACCCCGGAATTCAGAGATGTACAAATCACCACTGCTTCTCAACACCTTATCTTGTGCCCATTTTGGAAATACAAAGGTTTCCTGGATACCTATTTTTCACTCTTTATATTTCACCAAATGAATTGCTGTATACCCGGTATACAACGAAAACCGATTTCAAGGTGGAGCTCCTTTATAGGTTCTGGGTACCTAGGGGTCTTGATGAACCTACAAGACATATATATTAATTTTGAAAATCTGACATAACAGGAAAAAGTTACAGAGTAAAGCGTGGAGAGAAATGGCTGTTTTTTCCAGCTCAATTTCAATATTTTTTTTATTTTAGCTGTTATTTTCTGTAGGAAAACCTTGTAGGATCTACACAAATGATCCCTTCCTGAATTTAGAATTTTGTCTATTTTTCAGAAATGTTTAGCTGTCTGGGATCCAGCATTGGTTTCATACCCATTTCTGTCACTAACTGGAAAGAGGCTAAAAGCACCAAAAATAGTAAAAAGGAGGTATGTCCCAGTAAAATGGCAATATTGTGTTGAAAAATGTGGTTTTCTGATTCAAGTCTGCCTGTTACTGAAAGCTGGGAAGATGGTGATTTTAGCATCACAAACCATTTGTTGATGCTATTTTCAGGGAAAAAAACACAAGCCTTTTTCTGCAGCCCTTTTTTCGCTTTTTTTTGTTTTTTTTTTAAATGAAATGTTTGCTGTATTTTGGCTAATTTCTTGGTCTCCTCGAGGTGAACCCACAAACTCTGGGTACCACTAGAATCCCTAGGATGTTGGAAAAAAGGATGCAAATTTTGTGTGGGTAGCTTATGTGGACAAAAAGTTATGAGGATCTAAGCACGAACTGCCCCAAATAGCCAAAAAAAGGCTTGGCACCTGAGGGGAAAACGGCCTGGCAGCGAAGGGGTTAATTGGCAATAAATAGAGTAGAGAAAAATATAGTAGAGAAATATACAAAAATGGAGAGAAAATGCAAATCTTTGATCTTTTCCTAAGTGTTTCTGCATATTGTATTTGTTAGGTGCATTCTTGTGCGTGCGTGTTGGTAATCTCAACATGTGAAAGAAACTCCAGCACATATTTCGAAAATAAGAAAACCGAATTGTATTAAAAAAAGGATTTCTTTCCTCTAAAGTGTGGAGTAATGAAACATGCTATCATCTTATAGTGAGATTAAATGCGTAGCAGCGATGTGGTAGTGAATCAAGAGAAGGTTATATTTAACAGTACTTATATCACCCATGCAGTACCCTCTACCAATACTCGTTGAAAGACACAGTACAAAAGATCATAGGAGAAGCCAGTGTAAGACCCAGCAATCCTCATTGAAGAGGAGAATACAGCCATCCAAAGTCTAAATGCAAAAGAGATCTTCCAGTCGCGATAGTTACCTAATTAGAAAGGCGTAAAATGATCGAACAATGAAGAATAGGCAATCGCCGTTCCATCTCTAAGATATGCCTAAGTATTATGTAAAAATCCAAATTCCATTAAGACCTATATATGACAAAAGATCTAAGGGCCAGATGTAGCAAACTATTTGCGACTCGCAAACGGCGAAAATCGCCGTTTGCGACTCGCAAATGCGTGTTTGCTATGCAGAAATGCATTTTGCGAGTCGGAACCGACTAGCAAAATGCATTTCCGAGTCGCAAATAGGAAGGGGTGTTCCCTTCCTATTTGCGAGTCGCAGTGGTATGCAATTCCATTTGCGACCGCGTACGCGGTCGCAAATGGAGTCGCAGTTACCATCCACTTGAAGTGGATGGTAACCCACTCGCAAACGGGAAGGGGTCCCCATGGGACCCCCTCCCCTTTGTGACTGGACCCAAAATTATTTTTTCAGGGCAGGCAGTGGTCCAAGGGACCACTACCTGCCCTGAAAAAATCCGAAACTAAAGGTTTCGGTTTTTTTTTTCTAAGTGCAGCTCGTTTTCCTTTAACCCCTTCGCTGCCAGGCCTTTTCCCCCTCCTGTGCCAGGCCTTTTTTTGCCTATTCGGGGCAGTTCGCGCTTAGGCCCTCATAACTTTTTGTCCACATAAGCTAACCAAGCCAAATTTGCGTCCTTTTTTTCCAACATCCTAGGGATTCTAAAGGTACCCAGACTTTGTGGGTTCCCCTGAAGGAGGCCAAGAAATTGGCCAAAATACAGTGAAATTTTCGTTTTTTTCAAAAAAATTTGAAAAAGTGGCTGCAGAAGGAGGCTTGTGGTTTTTCCCCTGAAAATGGCATCAACAAAGGGTTTGTGGTGCTAAACTCAGCAGCTTCCCAGCTTTCAGGAACAGGCAGACTTGAATCAGAAAACCCAATTTTTCAACACAATTGTGGCATTTTACTGGGGCATACCCCATTTGTGCAATTTTTTGTGCTTTCAGCCTCCTTCCAGTCAGTGACAGGAATGGTCATGAAACCAATGCTGGATCCCAGAAACCTAAACATTTCTGAAAAGTAGACAAAATTCTGAATTCAGCAAGGGGTCATTTGTGTAGATCCTACAAGGGTTTCCTACAGAAAATAACAGCTGAAAAAGAAAAATATTGAAATTGAGGTGAAAAAAACATAAATTTTTCTCTACGTTTTACTCTGTAACTTTTCCCTGCAATGTCAGATTATCGAAAGCAATATACCGTTACGTCTGCTGGACTCCTCTGGTTGCGGGGATATATAGGGTTTGTAGGTTCATCAAGAACCCGAGGAACCCAGAGCCAATAAATGAGCTGCACCCTGCAGTGCGTTTTCATTCTATACCGGGTATACAGCAATTCATTTGCTGAAATATAAGGAGTAAAAAATTGCTATCAAGAAAACCTTTGCATTTCCAAAAAGGGCACAAGATAAGGTGTTGAGGAGCAGTGGTTATTTGCACATCTCTGAATTCCGGGGTGACCATAGTAGCACGTGAATTACAGGGAATTTCTCAAATAGATGTCTTTTTTACACACACTCCTATATTTGGAAGGAAAAAATGTAGAGAAAGACAAGGGGCAATAGTACTTGTTTTGCTAATCTATGTTCCCCCAAGTCTCCCGATAAAAATGGTACCTCACTTGTGTGGGTAGGCCTAGCGCCCGCGACAGGATATGCCCCAAAACACAACGTGGACACATCACAGAAAACAGAGCTGTTTTTAGCAAAGTGACTACCTGTAGATTTTGGCCTCTAGCTCAGCCGCCACCTAGGGAAACCTACCAAACCTGTGCATTTCTGAAAACTAGAGACCTAGGGGAATCCAAGGAGGGGTGACTTGTGTAGCTCGGACCAGGTTCTGTTACCCAGAATCCTTTGCAAACCTCAAAATTTAGCTAAAAAAACACATGTTCCACACATTTCTGTGGCAGAAAGTTCTGGAATCTGAGAGGAGCCACAAATTTCCTTCCACCCAGCGTTCCCCCACGTCTCCCGATAAAAACGATACCTCACTTGTGTGGGTAGGCCTAGCGCCCGCGACAGGATATGCCCCAAAACACAACGTGGACATATCACAGAAAACAGAGCTGTTTTTAGCAAAGTGACTACCTGTAGATTTTGGCCTCTAGCTCAGCCGCCACCTAGGGAAACCTACCAAACCTGTACATTTCTGAAAACTAGAGACCTAGGGGAATCCAAGGAGGGGTGACTGGCGGGGCTCGGACCTGGTTCTGTTACCCAGAATCCTTTGCAAACCTAAAAAATTGGCTAAAAAAACACATGTTCCTCACATTTCTGTGGCAGAAAGTTCTGGAATCTGAGAGGAGCCACAAATTTCCTTCCACCCAGCGTTCCCCCACGTCTCCCGATAAAAATGATACCTCACTTGCGTGGGTAGGCCTAGCGCCCGCGACAGGATATGCCCCAAAACACAACGTGGACATATCACAGAAAACAGAGCTGTTTTTAGCAAAGTGACTACCTGTAGATTTTGGCCTCTAGCTCAGCCGCCACCTAGGGAAACCTACCAAACCTGTACATTTCTGAAAACTAGAGACCTAGGGGAATCCAAGGTGGGGTGACTGGCGGGGCTCGGACCTGGTTCTGTTACCCAGAATCCTTTGCAAACCTAAAAAATTGGCTAAAAAAACACATGTTCCTCACATTTCTGTTGCAGAAAGTTCTGGAATCTGAGAGGAGCCACAAATTTCCTTCCACCCAGCGTTCCCCCACGTCTCCCGATAAAAATGATACCTCACTTGCGTGGGTAGGCCTAGCGCCCGCGACAAGATATGCCCCAAAACACAACGTGGACATATCACAGAAAACAGAGCTGTTTTTAGCAAAGTGACTACCTGTAGATTTTGGCCTCTAGCTCAGCCGCCACCTAGGGAAACCTACCAAACCTGTACATTTCTGAAAACTAGAGACCTAGGGGAATCCAAGGAGGGGTGACTGGCGGGGCTCGGACCTGGTTCTGTTACCCAGAATCCTTTGCAAACCTAAAAAATTGGCTAAAAAAACACATGTTCCTCACATTTCTGTGGCAGAAAGTTCTGGAATCTGAGAGGAGCCACAAATTTCCTTCCACCCAGCGTTCCCCCACGTCTCCCGATAAAAATGATACCTCACTTGCGTGGGTAGGCCTAGCGCCCGCGACAGGATATGCCCCAAAACACAACGTGGACATATCACAGAAAACAGAGCTGTTTTTAGCAAAGTGACTACCTGTAGATTTTGGCCTCTAGCTCAGCCGCCACCTAGGGAAACCTACCAAACCTGTGCATTTCTGAAAACTAGAGACCTAGGGGAATCCAAGAAGGGGTGACTTGTGTAGCTCGGACCAGGTTCTGTTACCCAGAATCCTTTGCAAACCTCAAAATTTAGCTAAAAAAACACATGTTCCACACATTTCTGTGGCAGAAAGTTCTGGAATCTGAGAGGAGCCACAAATTTCCTTCCACCCAGCGTTCCCCCACGTCTCCCGATAAAAACGATACCTCACTTGTGTGGGTAGGCCTAGCGCCCGCGACAGGATATGCCCCAAAACACAACGTGGACATATCACAGAAAACAGAGCTGTTTTTAGCAAAGTGACTACCTGTAGATTTTGGCCTCTAGCTCAGCCGCCACCTAGGGAAACCTACCAAACCTGTACATTTCTGAAAACTAGAGACCTAGGGGAATCCAAGGAGGGGTGACTGGCGGGGCTCGGACCTGGTTCTGTTACCCAGAATCCTTTGCAAACCTAAAAAATTGGCTAAAAAAACACATGTTCCTCACATTTCTGTGGCAGAAAGTTCTGGAATCTGAGAGGAGCCACAAATTTCCTTCCACCCAGCGTTCCCCCACGTCTCCCGATAAAAATGATACCTCACTTGCGTGGGTAGGCCTAGCGCCCGCGACAGGATATGCCCCAAAACACAACGTGGACATATCACAGAAAACAGAGCTGTTTTTAGCAAAGTGACTACCTGTAGATTTTGGCCTCTAGCTCAGCCGCCACCTAGGGAAACCTACCAAACCTGTACATTTCTGAAAACTAGAGACCTAGGGGAATCCAAGGTGGGGTGACTGGCGGGGCTCGGACCTGGTTCTGTTACCCAGAATCCTTTGCAAACCTAAAAAATTGGCTAAAAAAACACATGTTCCTCACATTTCTGTTGCAGAAAGTTCTGGAATCTGAGAGGAGCCACAAATTTCCTTCCACCCAGCGTTCCCCCACGTCTCCCGATAAAAATGATACCTCACTTGCGTGGGTAGGCCTAGCGCCCGCGACAAGATATGCCCCAAAACACAACGTGGACATATCACAGAAAACAGAGCTGTTTTTAGCAAAGTGACTACCTGTAGATTTTGGCCTCTAGCTCAGCCGCCACCTAGGGAAACCTACCAAACCTGTACATTTCTGAAAACTAGAGACCTAGGGGAATCCAAGGAGGGGTGACTGGCGGGGCTCGGACCTGGTTCTGTTACCCAGAATCCTTTGCAAACCTAAAAAATTGGTTAAAAAAACACATGTTCCTCACATTTCTGTGGCAGAAAGTTCTGGAATCTGAGAGGAGCCACAAATTTCCTTCCACCCAGCGTTCCCCCACGTCTCCCGATAAAAATGATACCTCACTTGCGTGGGTAGGCCTAGCGCCCGCGACAGGATATGCCCCAAAACACAACGTGGACATATCACAGAAAACAGAGCTGTTTTTAGCAAAGTGACTACCTGTAGATTTTGGCCTCTAGCTCAGCCGCCACCTAGGGAAACCTACCAAACCTGTACATTTCTGAAAACTAGAGACCTAGGGGAATCCAAGGAGGGGTGACTGGCGGGGCTCGGACCTGGTTCTGTTACCCAGAATCCTTTGCAAACCTAAAAAATTGGCTAAAAAAACACATGTTCCTCACATTTCTGTGGCAGAAAGTTCTGGAATCTGAGAGGAGCCACAAATTTCCTTCCACCCAGCGTTCCCCCACGTCTCCCGATAAAAATGATACCTCACTTGCATGGGTAGGCCTAGCGCCCGCGACAGGATATGCCCCAAAACACAACGTGGACATATCACAGAAAACAGAGCTGTTTTTAGCAAAGTGACTACCTGTAGATTTTGGCCTCTAGCTCAGCCGCCACCTAGGGAAACCTACCAAACCTGTACATTTCTGAAAACTAGAGACCATGGGGAATCCAAGGTGGGGTGACTGGCGGGGCTCTGACCTGGTTCTGTTACCCAGAATCCTTTGCAAACCTAAAAAATTGGCTAAAAAAACACATGTTCCTCACATTTCTGTTGCAGAAAGTTCTGGAATCTGAGAGGAGCCACAAATTTCCTTCCACCCAGCGTTCCCCCACGTCTCCCGATAAAAATGATACCTCACTTGCGTGGGTAGGCCTAGCGCCCGCGACAAGATATGCCCCAAAACACAACGTGGACATATCACAGAAAACAGAGCTGTTTTTAGCAAAGTGACTACCTGTAGATTTTGGCCTCTAGCTCAGCCGCCACCTAGGGAAACCTACCAAACCTGTACATTTCTGAAAACTAGAGACCTAGGGGAATCCAAGGAGGGGTGACTGGCGGGGCTCGGACCTGGTTCTGTTACCCAGAATCCTTTGCAAACCTAAAAAATTGGCTAAAAAAACACATGTTCCTCACATTTCTGTGGCAGAAAGTTCTGGAATCTGAGAGGAGCCACAAATTTCCTTCCACCCAGCGTTCCCCCACGTCTCCCGATAAAAATGATACCTCACTTGCGTGGGTAGGCCTAGCGCCCGCGACAGGATATGCCCCAAAACACAACGTGGACATATCACAGAAAACAGAGCTGTTTTTAGCAAAGTGACTACCTGTGGATTTTGGCCTCTAGCTCAGCCGCCACCTAGGGAAACCTACCAAACCTGTACATTTCTGAAAACTAGAGACCATGGGGAATCCAAGGTGGGGTGACTGGCGGGGCTCGGACCTGGTTCTGTTACCCAGAATCCTTTGCAAACCTAAAAAATTGGCTAAAAAAACACATGTTCCTCACATTTCTGTTGCAGAAAGTTCTGGAATCTGAGAGGAGCCACAAATTTCCTTCCACCCAGCGTTCCCCCACGTCTCCCGATAAAAATGATACCTCACTTGCGTGGGTAGGCCTAGCGCCCGCGACAAGATATGCCCCAAAACACAACGTGGACATATCACAGAAAACAGAGCTGTTTTTAGCAAAGTGACTACCTGTAGATTTTGGCCTCTAGCTCAGCCGCCACCTAGGGAAACCTACCAAACCTGTACATTTCTGAAAACTAGAGACCTAGGGGAATCCAAGGAGGGGTGACTGGCGGGGCTCGGACCTGGTTCTGTTACCCAGAATCCTTTGCAAACCTAAAAAATTGGCTAAAAAAACACATGTTCCTCACATTTCTGTGGCAGAAAGTTCTGGAATCTGAGAGGAGCCACAAATTTCCTTCCACCCAGCGTTCCCCCACGTCTCCCGATAAAAATGATACCTCACTTGCGTGGGTAGGCCTAGCGCCCGCGACAGGATATGCCCCAAAACACAACGTGGACATATCACAGAAAACAGAGCTGTTTTTAGCAAAGTGACTACCTGTAGATTTTGGCCTCTAGCTCAGCCGCCACCTAGGGAAACCTACCAAACCTGTACATTTCTGAAAACTAGAGACCTAGGGGAATCCAAGGAGGGGTGACTGGCGGGGCTCGGACCTGGTTCTGTTACCCAGAATCCTTTGCAAACCTAAAAAATTGGCTAAAAAAACACATGTTCCTCACATTTCTGTGGCAGAAAGTTCTGGAATCTGAGAGGAGCCACAAATTTCCTTCCACCCAGCGTTCCCCCACGTCTCCCGATAAAAATGATACCTCACTTGCGTGGGTAGGCCTAGCGCCCGCGACAGGATATGCCCCAAAACACAACGTGGACATATCACAGAAAACAGAGCTGTTTTTAGCAAAGTGACTACCTGTAGATTTTGGCCTCTAGCTCAGCCGCCACCTAGGGAAACCTACCAAACCTGTACATTTCTGAAAACTAGAGACCTAGGGGAATCCAAGGAGGGGTGACTGGCGGGGCTCGGACCTGGTTCTGTTACCCAGAATCCTTTGCAAACCTCAAAAATTGGCTAAAAAAACACATGTTCCTCACATTTCTGTGGCAGAAAGTTCTGGAATCTGAGAGGAGCCACAAATTTCCTTCCACCCAGCGTTCCCCCACGTCTCCCGATAAAAATGATACCTCACTTGCGTGGGTAGGCCTAGCGCCCGCGACAGGAAACGCCCCAAAGCGCAACGTGGACACAACCAAAATTTTTGAAGAAAACAGTGCCTACCTGTGGATTTTGGCCTGTAGCTCAGCCGGCACCTAGGGAAACCTACCAAACCTGTGCATTTCTGAAAACTAGAGACCTAGGGGAATCCAAGGAGGGGTGACTTGCGGGGCTCGGACCAGGTTTTGTTACCCAGAATCCTTTGCAAACCTCAAAATTTGGCCAAAAAAACACTTTTTCCTCTCATTTCTGTGGCAGAAAGTTCTGGAATCTGAGAGGAGCCACAAATTTCCTTCCACCCACCATTCCCCCAAGTCTCCCGATAAAAATGATACCTCACTTGTGTGGGTGGGCCAGGTGCCTGCAACAGAATAAGGCCCAAAACCTGAAGAGATAGAAGGGAGAGGTATTTTTGCAATATATCATTTTGATGTGTGCACATACGTCCGTGATGTGCCAAACACTAAAATAGTGAAAAGAAACACACTTAGGTTATGTGAAGAAGACCCCTCACCCACCAACCAAGTTGGTGGCATGCTTCATCATCGGGGTCCCACCCGAGGCACCTAGCGTGTCACAGGTGTGCTGCGACGCCTGATTACAGCGGAGCAGGTTTTGTCATTTTTTACAACACATACTGGTTGGATTTGGCACGAGGGTGAGTGATGGTTCAGTGGATCAAATTTTATTAACAAGAGATTTCACAAAAATGAAATGCACTGCTAATAACTGAAAGGCAAAAAAGTGAACCAATGACTCACAGCTCGTGAGCTGTAAAGCCGCGACAAGGCACCAACCGCTTTACAGTCCATTCACACACCTTTCATACATGACACGCACAAGACCATTCACACCGCCAGCCACGGGCCCAGCACATTACAACACTCACATCGACAGACCGCGCCACTCAAGGGCCCATCACTTACATACGCCCACATGCCTGATACAAGAATCACACCAGCTGATGGGAGTGTGGACTGCCGTTTGGCTGGCACCGCCAGCCAAGCGCCACCCCACGCACACCGCCAGCCAAGCGCCACCCCACGCACACCGCCAGCCAAGCGCCACCCCACGCACACCGCAATCACTTTTTTTAATTTATAAACAACAAATAAACTACTAATTATAAAATAGGCACTAAACTACAAACACAAAACCTCAAACTAAATACACGACAGATGCCAACCGTGAAACATATGAAAATATAAAACAGACAGCTTACGCTCACGGTATTTCCCAAAAGTTTTTCCTTGTGTGGTAACTTCTAAAACAGCTGGGCACACACAGCCCAGGCTTTGAAGGGCATTCGGGGCAGTACATCCGGCTCTCCCTCCGGATTGATCTCCGGGCACATACTCTACATTTCTTTGTGGGCATGTCTTTTTTGGGAGTGGGAGGAATGTGATCTGGAAAGTGCCGATCTTTCAATCTAGCCACATCCTCCACCACTTCTACTCTAGGAACTCTTGCCGGTTCCACCACAATAAGGCTTTCTATCACCGACTCCTGAAATTTAACAAAAGTCATCCTTGACTCAGGTGAACAATCCTTGTATACAATAAAGGCATTAAAAGTTGCCAAATGAAATAAATGTAGGGCCAACTTTTTATACCACACATACGACTTACGAAGAGCAGTGTAAGGTTCCAACCTCTGATCTACTCTATCAACACCACCCATGTGCCTATTGTAGTCCAAAATGCACGCAGGTTTGCGCACTTCCGCAACCTGACCCCAAACAGCCACAGGGGAAGTACTCTCATCGTGGATGGTCGATAGCATGTACACATCCCTCCTGTCTGAAAATTTCATAGCTAACAGCTCATTATTCCGCAAGGCACTGCACTGTCCCCTCTCAAGTTTTTTACAGACAAGCTCCCTTGGATAGCCTTTGCGGTTAGAACGGATTGTGCCACAAGCAACAGTGTCCACCCTAAACAACTCCTTGAACAACTGCACTCCAGTGTAGAAATTATCTACGTACAAATGGTGACCTTTGTTAAACAGCCGTCTAGCAAGTTCCCACACAATTTTTCCGCTAACTCCAAAAGTGGCCGGACAACCAGGAGGGTCAATACTGGAATCCCTACCAGTGTAGACCCGGAAATTATAAACATATCCTGTACTGCTTTCTGACAGCAGATACAATTTAATCCCATACCGTGCCCTCTTACTAGGGATGTACTGCTTAAAAACTAAACGCCCCTTGAAAAGGACCAAAGACTCGTCCACACTTATCTCTTTGCCTGGAACATAGACCTCTGAAAACCGATCCACAAAATGATCAAGGACAGGCCTAATCTTAAAAAGGCGGTCACAATCAGGGTGATCTCGTGGCAAGGCTAAAGCATTGTCTACAAAATGCAGCATACGAAGAAGAAGCAAATACCGATTACGTGTCATAGTTGCAGGAAATATAGCAGTTGCCATCAAGGGACTAGTAGACCAATAAGAAGCCAGTGACGGCTTCCTGATCAACCCCATCAAAAAAGTCAAACCTAAAAACCTTTTCATCTCTTCCAGATATGTGGGAACCCAATGAGTAGCTCTAGACTGAGGCTTAAGTCTGGCAGCGTTGTCCCGCAAATATTGCTTTGCATACACATTTGTCTGCTCCACAATCTCTTCCAAAAATACATCGTCCATAAACAAGTGAAAGAATTGGACAGGCAGAAAGTTTTCCGTATTAACTCTACACCCTGGGAGACCAGTAAATGCAGGTAACTGTGGCTGCTCCATGTTTGGGGCAATCCAGGTGTCAGGTCTTCCAATGGGAAACCCTGCAGCCCCAGGCTGCTGCACTCTTGGCACATCAATGTCCTCCTCTAACACAGGCCCTTCATCTGCACTGAGAGTAGCTTCCTCATCAGAAGAATGCTCTTGGACAGAAAACTCACTTCCAGAATCTCCTGCTTCCTCCTCTGCCTCAGATGCAGAGTCAGTGTCGTAATCATGGTCTGAAGACGACTCAAAGAGCATGCGAACAACCTGCTGAGCGGTCACTTTGCGGCTAGCCATGATCCTAACAACAAATGGATTGCCAACAACAACTAGCACTAAAATAAGTAATGAACAAAGTGTAGCTTTATCACAAAGAGTTATGTACTACAAAAAACTATACCACACAGTTGCCTGAAATAGCTACTCACCAAGCAACTACTCTGCAATCACCAATGATATCCCACTAAAAAGAAAAAAGAAAAAAGCAATTTAGACATATGACAACACAAACACCACTGTGCTCAAATCTAAGGACAATGTCAAACACACAATACTGCATTTAGTACACCACCTACAAACATGTCAACAATACTCCTTTGGAGTAAATTGCGTTCACTTACCTAAAACATGCAACTATGCAAACCACTGGACAACTACTGCCAAAACCTCAAAGATCCACAGCAAAGGAAGCAAAAGCGTTGAACTAGAAGAAAAAGAAGAAATAAATTGTTATAATCACAAATACAAATACTTTGCCAGTTGACAAACACCCCACCACCAAGAACTTAGAAGTTGTCCCTGGTACCTAAGTGGATCCTGCCCCCCTCGGGGTAGATGGGCGTAAAAGAATTGGCCAATCGGACCCCAAGGGGGGCAGAAATGGGCAACACCTCTGTGCCCCCTTTCAGGGGGCGACCCTTCCCCAAGGGGTCGCCCCCAAAAACACACACAAAAAACGATATCCCTGGTGTCTAGTGGTTTTCGCCCCCCCCTGGGGGCAGATCCGCCGAAAAAACGGCCGATCTGCCCCCAGGGGGGGGCGAAATACAAATAAAAATTGCCCCGGGGGGGGGCGACCCTTGCCCAAGGGGTCGCCCCCAAAAACAAACATAAAAAAATATATCCCTGGTGTCTAGTGGTTTTCGCCCCCCCCTGGGGGCAGATCCGCCGAAAAATCGGCGAATCTGCCCCCAGGGGGGGGCGAAATACAAATAAAAATTGCCCCCGGGGGGGGGCGACCCTTGCCCAAGGGGTCGCCCCCAAAAACACACACAAAAAACGATATCCCTGGTGTCTAGTGGTTTTCGCCCCCCCCTGGGGGCAGATCCGCCGAAAAAACGGCCGATCTGCCCCCAGGGGGGGGCGAAATACAAATAAAAATTGCCCCCGGGGGGCGACCCTTGCCCAAGGGGTCGCCCCCAAATTTAGTCAAACAGAAAATCCCTGGTGGCTAGTGGAGATTCCTGCTCCACGATCGCGGGCCCTGCCCGCGATCGTGGAGCAGGAATCTTGAGAAAACAGACACAGGGGGAAAGGAAAAACCCTTTCCTTTCCCCCCATGTCTGTTTTCTCAAACCCCCCGCCCCCCAAAAACGGAGAGGACTCACCTTAGAGCTCCTGCTCCGAAGACGCGCTGGAAGCAAATGGCTTCCAGCGCGCCGGCAACACTCGATGACGTCAGCGCGCTGAGCGCGCGCTGACGTCATCGGATTGCCGTGGGGGGGGGCGGGGGTGGAAGGGGAAGGTCTTCCCCTTCCATCCCCGCCTGGGGGGGGAAGGGGGGTGCACGGGGGGCGCGCTAGCGCGCCCCCAAGTTCCCCTGTGCCATGGACGAGATGATCTCGTCCAAGGCACAGGGGAACTGTAGCCTTGGACGAGATCATCTCGTCCAAGGCACAGAACAGGTTAAGGAAAACGGGCTACACTTGGAAAAAAAAAACTGTTATATTTAAAAGCAGTCACGGACATGGAGGTCTGCTGTTCCCATCCCCAGGAGTGCCCTGAGTCGCTATGGGGGTGCAAATTGCGACCCACCTCATTAATATTAATGAGGTGGGTCTACGCAATTTGCTAGTTTCCTACATCTGGCCCTTAATGTCAAATCGAATTCAGTTGTCACGATAGTGAACTTCAACATCCTGAGCGAAAATGTAATCCCTGTTATATCTGTGGGCGCTTGTGCATACACCAACCTGTCATACACTGTAGGGGCCAGATGTAGGAAACTAGCAAATTGCGACTTGCAATTTGCGAGTCCGTGCGACTCGCAAATTGCAAGTCGCAATTTGCTATGCAGAAAGGTGTCTCAGACACCTTCTGCGAGTCGCTATGGGGTCGCAAAGACGAACCTCATTAATATTAATGAGGTGGGTCGCAATTTGCGCCCCGATAGCGACTCTGGGTACTCACGGGGATGGAGGCCTGCTGGGAACAGCAGACCTCCATGTCCGTGACTGCTTTTAAATGAAGCAGTTTTTTTTTCCAAGTGTAGCCCGTTTTCCTTAAAGGAAAACGAGCTGCACTTAGAAAAAAAAAACGAAACCCTTAGTTTCTGATTTTTTCAGGGCAGGTAGTGGTCCCTTGGACCACTGCCTGCTCTGAAAAAATAATTTTGGGTCCAGTCACAAAGGAGAAGGGGTCCCATGGGGACCCCTTACCGTTTTCAAGTGGGTTACCATCCACTTCAAGTGGATGGTAACTGCGACTCCATTTGCGACCGCGTACGCAGTCGCAAATGGAATTGCATACCACTGCGACTCGCAAATAGGAAAGGAACACCCCTTCCTATTTGCGACTCGGAAATGCATTTTGCGAGTCGGTTCCGACTCGCAAAAGGCATTTCTGCATAGCAAACACGCATTTGCGAGTCGCAAACGGTGATTTTCGCCGTTTGCGAGTCGCAAATAGTTTGCTACATCTGGCCCTAAGTCTTTCCAACCGTAATGTTGATCCCTTATCTGTCCTTATTCAATAAACTCCAGTCACTTTCCAATTTCAGAGTCCACTATCCTGTAGAAAAAAGGCCTAGGGATTAATGAAAATAACACATACAAATGAGCCATCGCAATTGTAATACTTCATATCATATCCCACTTTATTATTACTACTAAAGAGTTTGGGTAATTAACACTTGACCAGAAAAGCTTTACAACATCCCTACATCAAACTTGTGTAATGCATCTGGTAATCAACCAAAACATGCCCATTGTAGCACTTTTCCTGGCACCACAAGTTCTTGTTCCTATGCATTAATTGATCGCTATGATGCACATAACACCGCCTCAATCACCTACTTTCACACTTGTAATGTTATCCAAATATGCAGAAGTCGTACACAAACTACTAAGCACAAAGAACTAAGGTCTTGATTTATACTTTTTGGTGCAAAACTACACTAATGCAGTTTTGCACCAAAAAGTTTAGCACCGGCTTGCACCCTTTCTGAGCACCAGCCGGGCACCTTATTTATGGAATGGTGCATGCCTGTGCAAAGGGTAGGCTACCGTAAAAAGAAATGGTGTTAGCTGGGTGGGGCTGGCAGTATGGCAGTATGGAAGAAGGGGGTTTTGCACCAATGAAGTTAGGCAGTTAGAGGGAAAAAAAATGACTCTAACTAGCCTAGCATCATTTTCTGACGCAAAACCATGGGTTTCTGGTTGGCTATGGTATGCACCTAAGCCAGGCAAAACCCATCCACTCTAGTCAGGACAAGGGAGTTACATGTCCAAGATAACCCCTGCTCACCCCCTTGGTAGCTTGGCACGATCAGTCAGGCCTAACCCAGAGGCAATTTGTAAAGCGTTTGCACAACACACACAACATCAGTGTCGTAATATATATCCCACAAAGTAAACACAACACTGAGCTATGTAAAAATAAACTGTGTTGTACAAAACATAATTAGAACAAACATTACATGTCAGAAATACCCTGCTACCTTAGCAGTTGGCAGAACGTTACACAAGTTAATAATACTCTGCAAGAATAAGCAGTGGTCACATTAGAACATGTAAGTACTCAGGATTCTGCAACATAAGCAATTGTCAGGAATCACTTTAAAGAAATAAATGCACTTTGTTAGACCTGACAGCCTTAGGGTGGTCACCCCCAACTTTTTGCCTGCCTCCCTCCACTGTTTGGACACCTTTTTTGCTGGTTTTAGGACTCTGCGCACTTTACCACTGCTAACCAGTGCTAAAGTGCATATGCTCTCTCCCTTAAAACATGATGACATTGGATCATACCCAATTGGCTTTTATAATTTACTTATAAGTCCCTAGTAAAGTGCACTATATGTTCCCAGGGCCTGTAGATTCAATGCTACTAGTGGGCCTGCAGCACTGCTTGTGCCACCCACTTAAGTAGCCACTTAACCATGTCTCAGGCCCACCGTTGCAAGGCCTGTGTGTGCAGTTTCACTGCCAGTTCGACTTGGCATTTAAAAGTACTTGCCAAGCCTAAAACCCCCCTTTTCTACATTTAAGTCACCCCTAAGGTAAGCCCTAGGTAACCCATTTGGCAGGGGTGCTGTGTAGACAAAAGGCAGACCATGTACCTGTGTAGTTTACATGTCCTGGTAGTGTAAAACTCCTAAATTCGTTTTGCACTGCTGTGAGGCTTGCTCCTTTCATAGGCTAACATTAGGGCTACCCTCACATACTGTTTGAGTGGTAGCTTCTTATATGAAAGGAGTAACACTGTCATATTTAGTATGGCCAGAATGGTAAAACCAAATCCTGCTGACTGGTGAAGTTAAATTTAATATTACTATTTTAGAAATGCCACTTTTAGAAAGTGAGCATTTCTCTTCACTTAAATCCTACTGTGCCTTACAATCCATGTCTGGCTGGGTTTAGTTGACAGCTCCCTTGTGAATTCACTCAGACAAACCCCAAACACACGATGCTCAGTCACACTTGCATACATCTGCATTTGGAATGTGTTTTCCTGGGCTGGGAGGGGGGAGGGCCTGCCCTCACACAAAGGACTGCCACCGCCCCGTGCTGGGAACCTGGCAGACAGGATGGAACTGAAAGGGGACCTTGTGCACTTCTAAGCCACTCTTTGAAGTCTCCCCAACTTCAAAGGCACATTTGGGTATTTAAACAGGGCCTCTGCCCCTACCAACTCAGACACTTCCTGGAGAAGAACCTGAATGAGAACCTACAACCTGCCAAGAAGAACTGCCTGGACTCACTTGACTGCTTTCTGAGAAGGACTGCTGCCTTGCTGTTGACCTACTGCCTTGCTGCTCACATACTTGTCATAAAAGTATCATACATGCCTTAAGTCAGGAGCATTATAACCATATGGTAAGTCATGAAGATATACTAGTATACAATGCTCTTGTCATGAAAGTATCAGGGATGTCTCTATCACACCATCATCATAAGCGGGACATCAGAAAGCATAGTGCAATCCCTGGGAACCAAGTGGCCTATGATGCTGGATATGTCCATTGGAAGGGATACCCTTAAACACATGACGGGATCGATATATCCTCAGGGGGAATAAAGGTAGCCGCCTGCGTCCTCGCAGTGCGACTGCAGACGTCCAACCCTCAAATCAGGTGGACGAAGGATTCCCAGTGGGCCTCTGGGCTCTGGACTCTGAAAGTCCCATGCTCCCGCCCGGCCGGTAGAGCTACTCACTTCTTCTACCTGGCCGGCAGGGTTTCCTCTGCACTCTGCTCCTCAACAAGGTAGGGGCAGTGACACACTTAGCCGAAGGGTGTGAGGGTCCTCTGTAAGAGGGATCCTCCT
Organism: Pleurodeles waltl; assembly: GCF_031143425.1. NCBI lineage: Eukaryota > Metazoa > Chordata > Amphibia > Caudata > Salamandridae > Pleurodeles > Pleurodeles waltl. The sequence goes on along the minus strand of NC_090444.1, from coordinate 225,463,304 downwards.
GGCAAGAAGGGACGCACCCACTGTGCAGTCCGGGCTGTGGCAGGGAGCCCACCCAGAGAGAAGAGTCCACGGGTGCCCTGGGGGCACTCCTTAATGCGCGTGTTGCCCCGGCGGCACCAGTATGAGCACCACTGCTCCAGTCTTCCGTGTCTCGTACCCCGGGGGGCACGAAACGAGGAAGACCGCTTTAGATACGATCCGGGAATCAGAGTTGCGGCGGTGATTCTGCAACACCCGGGCTGCGGCGGTGATTCCCCTGGCAACGTGCATCCAAATGCGAATTGCAGTAACCACAGGGCGCTCACCATGCACTCTAGTCCCACAAGGAGAGCGCTCACGAGGCGCTATGGGGCCATGCACAAAGCGCTGCACTTGGCGCTATGCCCCCAAAACAGGAAAAATTAAACCCTCCTCATGCATGGGCTAGTTACTAGGGTCAGGGGCCACAGCACCCTGCCCCTGGAGACAAGAGAGGGGGGAAGCACAGGGTTAGCAGGCCCAACAACAGGCCAGCACAAGAGATGCAGATGGTGGCAGTTCCTCCTAGTGAACCGGCAGATCACAGGTCAGCACAGCAGCAGCAGTCTAAGGTGGGTTCTGGTGAGTCCATTCAGCAGCGCCCTGTTTCAAGTAAGTCTCTTCAAGTCTAAATTGTGGGCAAAAATCCCCTGTACTTATACTCAGTTCTGCAAAGCATTTTCAATGAAGAGGAGAGGGGGTTTTCAACCAGTTACAACTGGTTCTAGGAGTGTCCCCTCTCTCCTCCAGCACAGGCTCCAAACATCAGTTGGGGGTAAACGACCCAATTGTGTGAGGCCAGGGCACAGCCTTTACAAATGCAGGTGTGCCCCTCCTCTCCCTTCTCTCAGCCCACTTAGACTAATCAGTATGTAGATGCACCTCTGTGACACCTCCACCCTCCCTGTGTACAGGATGTCTGAAAAGTATGCACAAAGCCCAACTGTCACTCTGCCCAAAGGGATTGGAGTCAAGCTGCGAAACACCAGAGTCATAAGCACAGAGAAATGCTCACTTTCTGTAATGATAATACAAAATCCACCTACACCAGTAATGGTATTTCGCAATACCATTAAAACCATTACAAACATGCCTACGCTACCCCTCATAAATCAGACAATACCCCTTACACATAAGGCAGGGCATTTCCAATGCAATCCTATGAGAAGGCAGCACTCACAGCAGAGAGAAACCAAATAGGTTGTTTGCCACTACCAGTACAGGCCACATTACTAGGCACATGTCCTGCCCTTTACATGCATGGCACCCTGCCCATAGGGTTAGCTAGGGTCTACCTTAGGGGTGACTCACATTTAGTAAAAGGGTTCTGTACCTGCCAAGTAAATTTAGATGCAACGTCCCTGTGGCAGAAAACTGTGCACACAGGCCCTGCACTAGCAGACCTGAGACAGGTTTGAAAGGGTACTTCAGTGGGGGGCGCAAACAGTGCTGCAGGCCCACTAGTAGAATTTAATTTACAGTCCCTGGGAATAGGGATACCACTTTACAAGGGACTTATAGGTAAATTAAATATGCCAGTTAGGCATAAGCCAATCATCCAAAGTTTACATGGGAGAGCTCTTGCACTTTAGCACTGATTAGCGGTGAAAAAGTGCTCAGAGTCATAACGTCAGCCAACCATGGTCAGAAAAGTAAGGAGGAAAAAGGTCAAAAGTTTGGGGAATGACCCTGTAAAAGGGCCAGGTCCAACAACCATCCATACCACATGACTCTTTTCTTAATAAAGACAGGAGCCATGCCCAACACCCCTATGGCCAGCACAGGAGATCAGGGTCCCCTGGGCATGGCCATTGCACCCAGTGCCATGTAGGGGTGCCCATTTCAGGGCCCCCAATGGCACTTAAATATATATATAGGATATGTCAATCCTATGCTTAAAGATTTTGCTGTACAAATGGCAAAAGACTTTGTCACTATCTAGCTCGGCAAGGACAGCACTGTGCTAATCCTATGCTTAAAAACTTTGCTAGATAAGCAGACATTTGAGGTGAGCAAATTTAGAGTGTCGCTGGTGTTGCAGGGTGCTCCTTACTAGAGCAGCTCTCCACCTAAAATTGGGAACTTCCCAGAGTTCTCCTTTGTTTTTTGCATAATTTAAGCGTCACTCTAACCCTGAAAGGGCCTTGGTTTGACTTATACTGGGTGCTCCCTTGTGTCTGGACAAAGCTATACCCCTCTGAAGAGCTCTAATGAGAGCGAAACACGTGTCAGGGGTTGCTTTACTCATTCCAGGTTGGCTTGGATAGTATTTGACCAGTCCAAAGCTGTAATACTGTGCTTGGAGTGGTAAATGGCTTTTGTCATTTTACAGGTCGGCGAGGATGACACTATGTCAATCCTATGCTTAAAGATTTTGCTGTACAAATGGCAAAAGACCTTTGACCGCCAGGGCCGCGAATGACGGAAGCACCGCCAACAGGCTGGCGGTGCTTCCTAGCCCATTCTGACCGCGGCGGTAAAGCCGCGGTCAGAAAACCGGGGCCGGCGGTTTCCCACCGGTTTACCCCCGGCTGGGCGAATCCGCCAGGGCATGCCTTGGGGATTCTGACCCCCTTCCCGCCAGCCTGTTTCTGGCGGTTTTCACAGCCAGGAAGAGGCTGGCGGGAACGGGTGTCCTGGGGCCCCTGGGGGCCCCTGCACTGCCCATGCCACTGGCATGGGCAGTGCAGGGGTCCCCTAACAGGGCCCAGGGCGGCTTTTCACTGTCTGCTTAGCAGACAGTGAAAAGCGCGACGGGTGCAACTGCACCAGTCGCACCGCCGCAACACCACCGGCTCCATTCGGAGCCGGCTCCTGTGTTGCGGGCCTCATTCCCGCTGGGCCGGCGGGCGCTAACTTGCTTAGCGCCCGCCGGCCCAGCGGGAATGTCAGAATGCGGGAAGCTGTATTTTGGCCGCGTGGCGGCCAAATGGCGCTTCCCGTCTGGCGGGTGGCAACCGCCGCCCGCCAGAGTTAGAATGAGGGCCTTTGTCACTATCTAGCTCGGCAAGGACAGCACTGTGCTAATCCTATGCTTAAAAACTTTGCTAGATAAGCAGACATTTGAGGTGAGCAAATTTAGAGTGTTGCTGGTGTTGCAGGGTGCTCCTTACTAGAGCACCTCCACCTAAAATTGGGAACTTCCCAGAGTTCTCCTTTGTTTTTTGCATAATTTATGTGTCACTCTAACCCTGAAAGGTCCTTGGTTTGATTTATACTGAGTGCTCCCTTGTGTCTGGACAAAGCTATACCCCTCTGAAGAGCTCTAATGAGAGTGAAACACGTGTCAGGGGTTGCTTTACTCATTCCAGGTTGGCTTGGACGGTATTTGACCAGTCCAAAGCTGTAATACTGTGCCTGGAGTGGTAAATGGCTTTTGTCATTTTACAGGTCGGCGAGGATGACACTATGTCAATCCTATGCTTAAAGATTTTGCTGTACAAATGGCAAAATACTTTGTTACTATCTAGCTCGGCAAGGACAGCACTGTGCTAATCCTATGCTTAAAAACTTTGCTAGATAAGCAGCCATTTGAGGTGAGCAAGTTTAGAGTGTTGCTGGTGTTGCAGGGTGCTCCTTACTAGAGCAGCTCTCCACCTAAAATTGGGAACTTCCCAGAGTTCTCCTTTGTTTTTTGCATATATATATATATATATATATATATATATATATATATATATATATATATAAATATATATATATATATATATATATATATATATATATATATATATATATACTTACCTGTACTTACCCAGACTTACCTGGGATGGGGTTCCCCATCGTCTGCTGCCCCTCTGGTGTGGGTGGGGGTGTTCCTGGTGGTAGCGTCACAGGGCTGATTTGAAGATGTCTTTATCTATGATGTTTTGACTTGTTCTCCATTTATGCTCCAATTACTTGCAGTGGCATTTTAACAGCCTCAGTTCCTCTAAGTACCAAATGGCCTCTTTCAAACTTTCAAACAAACTTTTTTTAAAGTAAATATTTCTTTAGAAATACTGTTCCATTTTATTTAATAAAAAAGGTCTGCAAGTTTTTGAAATAGTCAGTCGGATATAGTGGCCTGCTGACCCTTCCAGGCCATGAAAAATCCCAATTTGTGACATACTTAATGAATATTAATTAGGTAGGTTTAATTGTGACTCAATTTGATTCAGATTTTTACCAATCCACCCAACTGTATGTAGGCCAGTTCATAAAAATATTTACTGATTGTAAATATACTAAGCCAAATGGCAATCCATATTTTGATACCAGTAAATAGCGTATTTGGCCATATTTTTCCATCGAAGATCATAAACCATATATGAAACACTACACCATGTTGCATGTCTAAATTGTGGCAAATTCTTGCAGAGATGTTGATGATTTCAATTGGTAATAGCACTTATAATGGTGGCCCTATTGTAAAACCAAAAAGCCACTGACATTCACCAGTTATATTGTAATGAACTAACAATAGCTTGTGCCCCTGTCATGTATTGCTTATGACCTCACATACTACATAACACATCACATTCTAAATGACATCTTTGATCACATCACTGATGGCATCTTCAATTACATCCTTGATGACATCAATGATGACATTTCAAAAGACACATTCAATGATAATGCTTTTCATATGACTCCATAAACCTTTACATCATTTTTAAAAAGGAAAATAGTCAGCAAATGGCTCATATATGCACATGTGGGTGTATAGAATGCAAATAGTGTAAGCCTTGAAGACAAGTGCTGTTGCATGCTGAATGTCAGGTGCAAATATCACTCCATTTAAAACAAGTTAAATACACCTGACATGGGTTGCAGAAGCATGTTTTTGCAAAAAAGCCGCCTGTTGCAAAAACTCTGTGTGAAAAGCCAAAGCTTTTAAAGTGCTATAGACAAATATGATGTAACAAGAATGTTATAAGATGTGGCTGCTTATTTCCAGAACTTTGTTGAAGATTAAGATGCTTTAAAAATTGTTGAATAATGTAGAATGTAGCGGTGTCCCTCTTAAAGGTGGTTTAACCTACACTGGGATTGCAAGCATGGCTTTAAGGTTGTATGCCACTGTAGCCATCTCAGGATTGTGTATAGTGTATTGACCAAACTACAGAGGGTTGAACACAGGGCCTGACTGAAGGTGTCTTGTCAGTGGCAAATACATACTTGTCCACCTCTTGACATTGCAATTGAAATTTCATCTCATGTGAAGTGTTGGGAGACCATCAACCCTCTGGGTGACCCATGCCACATGACCTTAGGCTCACTATACAGAAAAGCTCTGAGCAGGAGCAGCCCAAATCAACCTAAAACAACCTGAATCTTTTTCCAGCAACATCGCACCTTCATTGGATCAGCTTGGCAGGTTGGTCCCGGACCTCCAGAGGTCTTTGAAGCCAAAAGGTTTCCAAGTCCCAGGTTTCAGGATATGTTAGGATGAGTGCACTTTGACACCAGCCAAGGGTCCAAAACCTTAGGGACAGAACATGGACGTCAAGACTCACTCCTGCTGAGACCAACAGCAGGGTTGAGGGCAGGTCTAGTTGGAACTGGTCAGCTGGTCATTTGAAGAAAAGGCCTCTTATAATTTGTTGTGCCCCTGTAGCTTGAACAGGATGTCAGCCTAATGACCCTTGGAGTCCACTTGGTTGTCCTTGTGTAGGAAACTGGCTCTCTATATAGTGCACTAAAATGAATTACACTGTGCAGAAAGTCCAATTGATGCTCAAATGGTATCGCAGAGGCAAAAGTAGATAGGACTAATGCACTATTTTGTGGTAGTGTGGGTGATCAGTTAGGCTTGTCAGAGGGTAGTGTTAAGCATTTGTTGTACTCACAGAGGCAATAAATGAGACACACACTCAAAGAATAAATCTGAGACCAATTTAGAAAAATAAAAATGTCTTTTTATATATTTAAAATCCAAGAACTTTGTAATCAGGTAAGTAGATTTTCAAGTATAAATACTTTGCAGTTACAAAAGTCAACACAGTGCAATTTTTCAATGCAGCAATGTTATCCTATGGGAGGAAAACAAGAATACACTTTTGCAGGTAAGTACATGACTTACAAATCCAGTCATCGGGATTTAGATGAAGGCAGGGTTCAAATCAGTACCAAGAGTGCACCCAAAGTGGTATGGGCGGCTGGGTGCTGAGGCCAAATTTAGAGTTGGATGCCCAGTGTTAACCAATGGAGTCTGGGGGATGAACAAAGATGCGCCTCTCACGGGTGAGTAAAGCGGTGTCAGGGGTTGATCGCCTGTGGTTAATGTAAGTACAAGAGGGGCCACAAGGAAGCACCAAACTTACACCCTCAGTGGCACAGGGACGGCCGCCTGTGGTGGTCTTCACTTGTTTATTATATGGTGGTCCAGACCGCCAAGCCGGTGGCTGTAATTTCCGCCACTGCTGGCATGGCGGTCTGGACCGCCATGTTCAGAATGAGGCCCAGAGTCTGGCAGGGGTCAACCCATGGATATGACTGACTCAGAATTACCTGGGAACCTTACCAGAACCGGTGGGACTCTTGGACTCGGGCCGTGGGTGTCAGATGCAGAGGTGGGTCCAGTGATGGGTTTGCGGTTCCTCAGGGCAGAGTTCTTTTTTTTAAGTTGGTTTCTTCTTGAACAGGTCTGCTGTTCTCTGGAGATCTTGATCTTTGTTGAAGGCATGAAGTCATCCCTAAGCTTTGGAGGTCCCTGTGCTGTAGGACAGGTCATTTTTTGGTGAAGGATCGTCGAGGACTGTAGATAGGCTGGTAGGGCTGGGATAAGTCAGTTGGTGTCTGTATTCTTCTCTGCTGGTGTGGCTCTGTAGTGTCCTGCTCTTCTTAGGTCATCAGTGTTAGACTTTTCATCCTTGGTGTGGTCTCCCTTAACTTTTTGCCTCTGCTCCCCAGGTTGTTGATGTGTGATGGACTCTTATTTTGCTGTTTTTGTTACTCTGGGCACTTTACCACTGCTAACCAGTGCTAAAGTGCAAGTGCTCCTTTACAAAATGTGTATGCAATTAGCTGGCAGTAACTAGTAAAGTGCACTGGAGATGCCAGGGCCTGTAAATCAAATGCTACTAGTGTGCCTGCAGCACTGGTTGTGCCACCCACATAAGTAGCTCTGTAATCATGTCTCAGAGCTGCCACTGCAGTGTCTGTGTGTGCAGTTTTAACTGGAAATTCGACTTGGCAAGTATACCCCCTTGCCAGGCCTAAACCTTCCCTTTTCTTACATGTCAGACACCCCAAAGGTAGGTGCTAGGTAGCCCCAAGGGCAGGGTGCAATGTATGGTTAAGGTAGGACATATAGGCCCTCATTACGACCTTGGCAGGCGGCTGAAGCCGGCCGCCAATGCGGCCGCACCCCAGCCGTGGCCTTTTGGAGATCCCCGCTGGGCTGGCGGGTGGAAACCTAGTTTACGCCCGCCAGCCCAGCGGGGATCTCGGGCGCAACACAGGAGCCGGCTCCAAATGGAGCCGGCGGTGTTGGGGCCAAGCGACGGGTGCAGTTGCACCCGTCGCGCTTTTCACTGTCTGCTATGCAGACAGTGAAAAGCTGCACGGGGCCCTGTCAGGGGGCCCCTGTACTGCCCATGCCCAGGGGCCCCGCGACTCCCCATACCACCAGCCTTTTCCTGGTGGTTCAAACTTCCAGGAAAAGGCTGGCGGTAGGGGGACTCGTAATCCCCTGGGCAGCGCTGGCGGATTAAAACTGCCGGGGCCATTGTGGTGGTGCGGCCGCGCGCTTTCACCTCATTCGTAATGCCATGGGAAGCACCGCCAGCCTGTTGGCGGTGCTTCCGTCAAAACAGCGCTGGCGGTCTTTGACCGCCAGGTTTGTAATGACCCCCATAGTAATGTGTTTTATGTGTCCTAACAGTGAAAGATTGCTAAATTCGTTTTTCACTGTTGCAAGGCCTGTCCCCCTCATAGGTTAACATGGGGGCTACCTTTAAATCTGATTAAAGTGTAGATTCCCTTTGGGAACGGATGGACATGTGGAGTTTGGGGTCTCTGAGATCACAATTTAAAAATACATCTTTTAGTAAAGTTGATTTTAAGAGTGTGTGTTTGAAAATGCCACTTTTAGAAAGTGAGCATTTTCTTGCTGATACCATTTCTGTGACTCTATCTGTTTGTGGATTCCCTGTCTGGGTCAGTTTGACAGTTGGACTGGTTGCACCTCACACTAGACAGTGACACAAAGGGAGCTGGGGTGTAGCCTGCATATCCTGATGAGCCATCTGTGCTAGGAGAGAGAGGAGGAGTGGTCACTCACACCTGAAAGGGCTATGCCTGCCCTCGCACAATGCAGTCTCCAGCCCCCTGCTGAATGTCTGGGGCCTGGCCTGGGCCAGGCAGGATTTCACATTGAAAAGAGACTTTACTTTGAATAGGCCTACTTCAATGGAGAAATTAGGTATAAGAAGGGCACCTAAAACCACAGACTTTAGAAACCCTTCGGGAACCAAGAGGAACCTCTGCCTGGAGAAGAGCTGAAAAGCTGATGAAGAAGAGCTGTCCTGCCTGTGACTGTGCTTTGTAGAGCTATCCTGCAATGGCTGCTTCTGCCAGAGTAAGAGGGCAAAGACTGGACTTTGTGTGGCTTCCATATTGAGAAGAGGGCTTGATTTAGAGCTTGCCTCCTGTTGTTTGAAGTCTCAGAGACAGCAAAGACTTCTCTCTGCCAGCACCTGGAGTCTCTGGAGAGACTCCTACTCTGCCATGTGTTGCCCATCCAGTTCCTGGGACCCTGGAAGGAGAAGCTGGCAGCCTAAAAAAAAGGAAATCCACTCACAGAGCACTGTGCGTGGAAAAGATCGACAGAACTCCGATCTCTGTGGCTGAAGAAACGACGCTCCGCCTGCTCCGCGGCTGAAAATCATTGGTCGCCGGAAATGCAACAGAAGAATCGATGCACGGAGCAGGAGAAACGACACCCAGCATTGCTGCGGAGGCTGGGAGATTGCCACCCGCGATGCGTGGTTTTTGGGTCATCGTGCGGCGGGATTTCTGACGCAGGTACCGCTGGGTGTGTAAAAACAACGCAAGTCCTGCCCGGACCCGAGAGTGCTGACCGGATCAACGCATCGCTCTCCTGCGGAGAGAAGGAACGATCCGCCACAGCCCGACGAAAGGAGAAATTACGCAAGGTCCCGCTCATGAGTGGAATCGACGCATCGCAAGCCCTTTTTGACGCACACTCTCCCATGCGGGGTTATTTTTGACGCACCGAGGTACTTTTTCACGCTAACAGTGTTAGTGTGTGTTTAAAACTACTTAGAGACTCTTTTTGCATTTTTATTGATAACTTGACTTGTGTATTGTGTATTTTTGTCGTTTTGGTCTTGTTTTGTTTAGATAAATATTTCCTATTTTTCTAAACCTGTGTTGTGTCATTTTGTAGTGCTTTCATTAAGTTACTGTGTGTGTTGGTACAAATACTTTACACCTAGCACTCTGAAGTTAAGCCTACTGCTCTGCCAAGCAACCAAGGGGGTAAGCAGGGGTTAGCTGAGGCTGATTCTCTTTTACCCTGACTAGAGTGAGGGTCCTTGCTTGAACAGGGGATAACCTGTCAACCAAAGACCCCATTTCTAACAATCAGGAATCTGAGTTCTAGGCTTCAGGGGTGCCACCAAAATACTGAATTTAGAGGCGTTAAAGGGAGTGCCAGATGGTAGCCAATGAGCTGCTCACCTTTAGGTTGACTACACCCTTTTTATGACCGCTTCCATTGGGAAGTGGGCATAACCCTAACCCTAGTGGCCTAATTCCTTCCAAACAAGATGGAAGAATTTAAATGTTGTCAACTTATAGGTGGAACTGGCATGAAGTGGGCACTCCTCCTAATTTAACTCATTGTTCCACCTGTGCTGCCACCAAAAAATGCGGTCAGGACATGGGGGTTGGTCATCTCCACCATCTGCAGAGACCTGTGTCACATTACAAAGGTGGCACGACCTTTGAAGCTCCCGCTTTGGAATGTCCATCCTGTCTGGGAGATGCAGTCACACCTCTGTCCAGAACAGGCCTTTGTTCTGACTCCTCAAGAGCATTGTCGCTTACCTCAGGGGGCCATAACTCTGTCTAAGGTGGCTGCACTGGTTTTGAACAGTCAGCATCAACGCTAGGAGTTGGTAGATGCCCTCCGAGTGCATGTATTAATAAATCCATCACTGGATTCAGTGAGGGTCTATTAATACAAGATGTTTGATACCAAACATCTCTATCTTCAGTGAAGCCATCATGTAGTTGGGGAACTTGTAATGACCAATGTCCAGGACATGTACTTAAAATGCCTTCCCTGTTCATTGACTATGTCTGAGAATTGACAAAGACATAGTCGGGACATATCTGCCCATGCACGTATGCCTTCACATGTAATATAATGCACCCTGCCTTTAGGGCTGGAAGGCCTGCTAGAGGGGTGACTTACATATATTGCATAAAGTGTAAAGGGGACAGGGCGCACAGGCTGTGTGCATTGTTGTGTTTTCATTTTAATTCTACAAACAGCCTGTGAAAACAGCACTATGTGTATATAGTCAGAGGGTCCCTGAGGGTGGCACAATTTGTACTGCAGCCCCCATGGGCTTTTATTTAGTACCCCATGCCCTAGGTACCAGGGGTACCATTTACTAGGGACTTAGGCCCTCATTACGACCTGACCGCCGGGCGGCCGCCAATGCTGCCGCACCCCCGCCGCGGCCATTTGGAGATCCCTGCTGGGCCGGTGGGCGGAAACCTAGTTTCTGCCCGCTGGCCCAGCAGGGATCTCGGCCGCAACACAGGAGCCGGCTCCAAATGGAGCCGGCGGTGTTGTGGCCATGCGACGGGTGCAGTTGCACCCGTCGCGCTTTTCACTGTCTGCTATGCAGACAGTGAAAAGCTGCACGGGGCCCTGTCAGGGGGCACCTGCACTGCCCATGCAGGGGCCCCGCGATTCCCCGTACCGCCAGCCTTTTCCTGGTGGTTTAAACCGCCAGGAAAAGGCTGGCGGTAGGGGGATTACTACTGCCGGGCCATTGTGGCGGGAAACCGCCAGCCCCGGTGGTGCGACTGCGGCGCTTCTGCCACGGTCGTAATGACCTGGGAAGCACCACCAGCCTGTTGGCGGTGCCATACGTCATAACAGCCCTGGCGGTCTTGTACCGCCAGGGTTGTAAGGACCCCCTTACAGTGTTATCTAAAGGTTTGCCAATTGGGAGAAATGGCTGTGCATTTTTGGGGGGAAGAAGTCTGGCACAGGGGACCTGTTTAGTTGGGGACCCAGTGCACTTTCAGTCGAAATTGCACCAGAAACCAGACAAAAAGGCCCTCATTACAACATTGGTGGTAAAAGCCGCTTACCGCCGTGCAGAAGACCGCCAACACACCGCTGCGGCCACGGAATTCCGCCACAGCTATTATGACCCACATTTCGGAATCCGCCAAAATTCACACACCCACACAAGTCCGCCACAACAAAGGTCAGTGATAAACTGGCGAAAACAAAACCTCCACCATTACGCCAACAGAAAAATGCCCACACTATCACGACACATGAATCCACGTGGCAGTCTTTCAACCGAGGTATTCCATTGGCAGTACACACCTCTGCGCTCAAAATACACACTTTCTTACAAAACACAGCCACATTGGACAATTCGAAATACACACACCTGATACACATACACACACCACTCCCACACAGCCATTACAATATAAAACACACACCCACATCACCCACAAACCCTTAAGACCAAAAATTCCGAAAGAAGGCCAGAGAGAGGCAGCACCAGCAAGAACAATAACATCCACAGGCACACAACACCATCACCTACAGAACTTCCACGCACCTCACACAACACACCACTACATATCAGCACACTTATCACCACACACTCCACCCCACACATCACCTACACCACCCCATGGCACGGCAAAGACACCCCAGGTTCTCGGAGGAGGAGCTCAGGGTCATGGTGGAGGAAATCGTCCAGGTAGAGCCACAGCTATTCGGATCACAGGTGCAGCACACCTCAATAGCAAGGAAGATAGAGCTATGGCGAAGAATAGTGGACAGGGTCAACGCAGTGGGACAGCACCCAAGAAATCGTGAGGACATCAGGAAGAGGTGGAACGACCTACGGGGGAAGGTGCGTTCCGTGGTCTCAAGACACCACAAGGCGGTTCAGCGGATTGGCGGCGGACCCCCACCTCCTCCCCCACAACTAACAACATGGGAGGAGCAGATCTTGGCGATCCTGCATGGTGAGGGCCTCGCAGGAATAGGTGGAGGAATGGACTCTGGTAAGACAAATCTTAACTATTACATCCCCCACCCTACCTGCATGCCAGCACATACCCCCAACCTCACCCTCACCCCCAGCACTCCAACTCCTCACATATGTCCCAACATCACAAACCACCCATTCCAACACCAAGCCCTGCATGCAACAACAAAGCATGGACACCCATCACTAAAGCATGCCCACTGCACATACCCATACAACCCCCTAAACCATCATCACACAAGGTCCCACACAGGAATGCAAGCACTGGGGTACACGGTCATCCACCCATTGCACACCATGCCACACACAGATGTAATAACCATCCTTTTATACCCCTGCAGGACCCCTACACAATGTCACCGGACAGGAGGGTCCACACATGTCCACACCACCAACAGAAGAGACCCACAGTGATGACAGCAGCTCTGTCCAACTGGATCTAGATGTCCAGCCCGGCCCATCGGCGACCTCAGACAGTCGGTTCCCGTCACCTAGTCACAGGCCACCACAGACCTTCCCCCCTTTAGAAACACCAGCACAGCACCCACCCAGCGGGCCCATACCTCCGTCCCCAGGACACGTCAATCAGCTGTGTGTCCACCAATACAGGGAACCCAGGCTAATCCACCACCCCAACAACAACAGGGACCTGGGGGCAGTGTCAGTGGGCACACGGTCCAGGGGAAGGAAGCCCAGGAACACAGGGGAACTGAGAGTGCTGCTGTGCGACAGGGGGCAGACAGGCCAAGGGAACCCACTCTCCACGAGGCCCTCTCCTCCATCATGGGAGCCTACCACCACTCCCAGGAGACGATGGCAACGGTACTGGCCAAGTTTCAGGAGACCCAGCGCCTGCAGGAGGAACAGTATATGGGCTTCAGGGAGGAACTCTGGCACCATCGTAGGGGTGCTGAAGGAACTTGTGAACACCAGGAGGGACACTGTGGCACTACAAGGGGCCCCTGACACTAGCATGGATGATGAACTGCCCACCACCTCCGCCGGCGCTAGTGTACAGGACGCCCCACCACAGGACCACCACACCAGCACCCCACCCCCTGCAGAGGGAGATCCACCCCACAAATGGTCCCTGAGATCCAGGAACAAGACAGAGCACGATACCAAGACCCCCGCCAAGAAATGAGACCACCCTGATTGTCATCCTACTGTCCCACTTTTTCACCCTGTCCATACTTAAACTGCCCCAGCTCCACTTCCTATGCCCATATAGGCAATGCACCTGTGAGACTGATAGACTGGACTCTGCCATGGACATTCCTACGCCATCACCCCTCACCATTTCACTACCCCCTCCAATATTGAGCACTTAAATAAACACACTTTAAGCACAACACAATCTGGAGTCTGCCTGTGATTTCGAAATAGTGTATTAGCAGTTACAGTGACAAAATGCTCTTTCAATTGTAATGTCAACATACCTATGTCACACAGCTCTAGTCCATGAGGAATCTAAGCAGATGTCACACAGTGGGACCCACATCTGTGAAATCGTAAGGGAAAGTGACAACTCAGTGACCATACACTGGGTGAAAACGACAGACAGTAGAGAGGTAGTAGTGTTAAAGTACATGTAGTAGGTAGGTCTGTACTCTTACCTGTGTCTCACTGGAAATATTGCTGGATCACTGAGTCCCTGTTGTTCATGTCTTCTTCCTCTGCTACCTTGTCTTCACTGTCCACAGGCTCCACAGCTGGTACAACACCGCCATCTGGGCCATCCTCCTGCAGAAAAGGCACCTGTTGTCGCAAAGCCAAGTTGTGAAGCATACAGCAGGCCACGATGATCTGGCACACCTTTGGTGAATAGAATAGGGATCCACCTGTCATATGGAGGCACCTGAACCTGGCCTTCAGGAGGCCGAAGGTCTGCTTGATCACCCTCCTAGTTCGCCCATGGGCCTCATTGAAGCGTTCCTCTGCCCTTGTCCTGGGATTCCTCACTGGGGTCAGTAGCCATGACAGGTTGGGGTAACCCGAGTCACCTGCAAATGGCGAGGGACAACTGATAGACACGCACTAACCTGGAGGGATATCCCCAGACCCAGACAACCATTCCCACTGTCTTTCTCCCAGGTGCTCACCTAATAGCCACACACGGTGCCTCTGGAGTTGACCCATCACATAAGGGATGCTGCTATTCCGCAGGATGTAGGCGTCATGCACTGATCCAGGGAACATTGCATTCACATAGAAGATGTACTGGTCTGCCAAGCATACCATCTATACATTCATGGAATGATAACTCTTCCGGTTTCTGTACACTGGTTCACTCCTGTGAAGGGGGGGACAAAGCCACATGGGTCCCATCAATGGCACCTATGAAGTTGGGGATGTGTCCCAGGGCATAGAAATAACCTTTCACTGTAGGCAAATCCTCCACCTGAGGAAAAACGATGTAGCTCCGCATGTGTTTCAGAAGGGCAGACAACTCTCTGGGCAATACGTTGGAAAACATAGGCTGGGCCATCCGTGATGCTATGGCCACTGTTGTTTGAAAAAACCCACTTGCAAGGAAATGGAGCACTGACAGCACCTGCACTTGATGGGGGGATTCCTGTGGGATGGCGGATTGCTGACATCAGGTCTGGCTCCAACTGGGTGCACAGTTCCTGGATTGTGGCATGGTCAAGCCTGTATGTGATAATCACATGTCGCTCCTCCATTGTCGACAGGTCCACCAACGGTCGGTACACTGAAGGATGCCGCCATCTCCTCACATGTCCCAGTGGACGGTGCCTATGAAGGACAACAGCGAGCACAGAGTCAAACAACTCAGAGGTACGTACACACAGTTTACACAGAACACCATTCATACACAAAAGATGGCCTGTATGTGTGTAGAGTCTAGGCCTAGGTATGTGTGACGCAGTTGAAAATGAAGCCATGTGGGCCCCTGAACTGGTGGCTGCCTGACCTGTAAAGTGGGACAATGGGATGTGAGGTAACTGCGCTGGTGTTGTACACCGTCGCGGTAGGCGGTCGAAGACCGCGGCGCAATGCTGCATTGGTTAACATTGGACCCTATGGGTCCCAGGAGCCAATGAAGATATACGCCAGCGGTGACGGTACGCACCGCCACGAACGTGACCGCCATTTTCTATCTGTTCAATCACTCGATATCTGATCTTCGAGAGGAGAGGACATACACTGCAGGTGCTGCTGTGACCTCGGTCTGGAAGAGACAATGGCTCGAGTGTCTGGGGAAAGGGCCCCTGCCTTCACATCGGAGGAGTTGGAGAAACTCGTCGATGGGGTCCTCCCCCAGTACACGCTACTCTACGGTCCTCCAGACAAACAGGTAAGTACACAGGGAGCATGTTGTATGGGCTATGCCTGTGGGGAGAGGGCTGGATGTAAGAAGGAAGGGGGCAGAGTGCTGCGTGCATGAAAGACGGTGAATGCATGTGCCACATGGCAAGGGTAGGGATGCGGGCCAATCACTTTGACGGTGCAGTTGGTAATAACTTCTCTTTTTCCCATGTATATTTCATGTAGGTCAGCGCCCACCAGAAGAAAGATATTTGGTGTGCCATCGCCAAGGACGTCCGCACCCTGGGGGTCTACCACAGATGGGGCACCCACTGCCGGAAAAGATGGGAGGACATTCGCCGCTGGAGCAAGAAGACGGCGGAAGCTCAGCTGGGGATGGCCTCCCAACGTGGGAGGGGTACCCGTCGCACCATGACCCCCCTGATGTTCAGGATCCTGGCGGTGGCCTACCCTGAGTTGGATGGGCACTTGAGGGCATCACAGCAGCCACAAGGGGGTGAGCACACTCTCATTCTGCTGACTTTGCGCGCAGTGGAGGTGTCTGAGTGGGGGAGGTGGGCTGTGGGTTTCCCTAGGCCAAGGCGAGTTCCTTAGGCAAGGCCCCTCAGTAAGCAGGCCATGTGGCACCCCACCCCACCTCTGTAGACTGCCAAGTACACCTAGTCATGCCCCTGTGTCATCTATGTGTGCAGATGTCATCCATAGCCCAGTAGGCCATTTCCCAGGAATTGAACAGTGGAGCCCAAGAGCGTGGCGTAGTGCAGGGGGCTTCTGTGTTTGTCCTATCCGCCAACGGTAGCGGTAATGCATGCACTCAACATGTCTTTCTTCTGTCCCCCCCCTTTTTGTGGTCTCCCTGTTCTTGTGTGCATTAGCATCATCAGGTGGAGGAGCAGTGGCACCGGAGCACCAGGGGGCTGCATCCCACATGGCCATGGAGGGCCACACTACGGAATCGGACTTCACCAGTGGGACGGAGGGCGAGGGGAGCTCCACGGCGGGGACAGGAGCTGAGACCAGTGACACGGACTCGTCCTCTGATGGGAGCTCCCTTGTGGTGGCAGCAACATCAGTGCCACCCCCATTTACAGGTACAGCCGCCACCCCCCCTTCCAGCACCGCCCTCCCAGGAGCCCCTCAGCCTTCGCCCCGTGCCCCCTCACCCGGGAGGGTGGGCATCACCTTCGCCCGAGGCACCTCAGGCCCTGCACAAGTCACCCCTGCTGCCCTCAGTGAGGAGGCCATTGACCTCTTGACCATTTTGAATGCCATCCAGGGTGTAGAAAGGCAATTGCAACAAACAAATCCATTCATTCTGGTCAGGCGGCCCTTCAGCAAGCTTTTCAGACTCTGGCCTCAGCACTGATGGCAGCCATTGTCCCCGTCTCTAGCCTCCCCCCTCCAACTTCCTTCACCTAGATCCAATCCCCTCTACCTAAGCCTATCCCAAGCACACCTACAGACCAGCATGCACACACGTCAACACACATGGGAAGCTCTGGCAAACATAAGCATCACGCATCCCAAAGGCACTCACGCAAGCATCACACACATGTAGACACACCAATATCCACTGCCTCCACTGTGTCCCCCTCATCCTCGTCTCCCTCCTCCCTCCCTCCCAGTCTCGTCTACATTCACACCTGCATGCACTACCTCTACAGACACCACGTCCCTCTCCAGCACACCCACCACCACACCCCGCTCACGTGCAGTCACCACCCCCACTACCATTCACACGTCCCCTGTGTCCTCTCCCAGTGTGTCTGTGACGCCCCCTCCCATGATACACAAACGCAGGCACACACCCACCCAACAGCCATCGACCTCACGACAGCCTCCAGCACATGCACCTTCACCCAAAGTCACCAAACGTACACCTCCTACAACCACAACCTCTTCCTCCACTCCCAAACCCCCTCCAGCTACCCATCCCAGTGTGTCCAAAAAACTTTTCCTGTCCACCCTTGACCTGTTTCTCACACCTCCCCCACCCCGTCCGTCTCCTAGGTCCCGAACTAGCACCTCAGCCACAACATCTCTGGGACCAGTGGTGCCTGTAGTCACCGGAATCTGGAGTGCACCGGCCACCAGGGCAGCCAGTGTGGCACGGAGCCACAGCACAGACAGTCCCCCACCTGTGAAGCATCAGAAGTTGGCCAGTGCCCGGCGGGCGAGGGGGAAGACTGCAGCCACCAAAGCTGCTCCCAGGTGTCCCGGTGGGAGTGTGGAGTCAGCTGTGACACCTTCCAAGGTGGGGAAGGACCACAAGTAACCCGGCAAGTCTGGGAAGAGCAGCACGGCGGAGAAGACCGCCATCATCCCCGCTGCCCAGGAGGCCACCTCCAGCACAAGCCCAGCTGCCCAGGACAGGACCGCCAGCACTAGCCCACCTGCCCAGGAGGGGCCCGCCAGCACCAGCCCAGCTGCCCAGGAGGCCACAGCCAGCACCAGCCCAGCTGCCCAGGAGGCCACCGCCAGCACAAGCCCAGCTGCCCAGGAGGCCACCGCCAGCACCAGCCCACCTGCCCAGGAGGTCACCGCCAGCACAAGCCCAGCTCCCCAGGAGGCCACCGCCAGCACCAGCCCACCTGCCCAGGAGGCGACCGCCATCACTAGCCCACCTGCCCAGGAGGGGCCCGCCAGCTCCAGCCCACCTGCCCAGGATGCCACCGCCAGCACAAGCCCAGCTACCCAGGAGGGGCCCGCCAGCGCTAGCCCACCTGCCCAGGAGGGGCCCGCCAGCACCAGCCCACCTGCCCAGGAGGCCACCGCCAGCACTAGCCCACCTGCCCAGGAGGGGCCCGCCAGCACCAGCCCACCTGCCCAGGAGGCCACCACCAGCACCAGCCCACCTGCCCAGGAGGCCACCACCAGCACCAGCCCACCTGCCCAGGAGGCCACCGCCAGCACAAGCCCCGCTGGGCCATGAAGGACCGCCAGCACAAGCCCCGTTGGGCCATGAAGGACCACCAGCACAAGCCCCGCTGGGCCATGAAGGACTGCCAGCAAAAGCCCTGCTGGGTCATGAAGGACCGCCGCAAAAGCCTCGCTGGGCCATGAAGGACTGCCGCAAAAGCCTCGCTGGGCCATGAAGGACCGCCAGCACAAGCCCCGCTGGGCCATGAAGGACTGCCAGCAAAAGCCCCGCTGGGCCATGAAGGACCGCCAGCAAAAGCCCCGCTGGGTCATGAAGGACCGCCGCAAAAGCCCCGCTGGGCCATGAAGGACCGCCAGCAAAAGCCCAGCTGGGCCATGAAGGACTGCCAGCAAAAGCCCCGCTGGGCCATGAAGGACTGCCAGCAAAAGCCCCGCTGGGCCATGAAGGACCGCCAGCAAAAGCCCAGCTGGGCCATGAAGGACTGCCAGCAAAAGCCCCGCTGGGCCATGAAGGACTGCCAGCAAAAGCCCCGCTGGGCCATGAAGGACCGCCAGCAAAAGCCCCGCTGGGCCATGAAGGACCGCCAGCAAAAGCCCCGCTGGGCCATGAAGGACCGCCAGCAAAAGCCCCGCTGGGCCATGAAGGACCGCCAGCACAAGCCCCGCTTGGCCATGAAGGACCGCCAGCAAAAGCCCCGCTGGGCCATGAAGGACCGCCAGCAAAAGCCCCGCTGGGCCATGAAGGACCGCCAGCAAAAGGCCCGCTGGGCCATGAAGGACCGCCAGCAAAAGCCCCGCTGGGCCATGAAGGACCGCCAGCACAAGCCCCGCTTGGCCATGAAGGACCGCCAGCAAAAGCCCTGCTGGGCCATGAAGGACCGCCAGCAAAAGCCCCGCTGGGCCATGAAGGACCGCCAGCAAAAGCCCCGCTGGGCCATGAAGGACCGCCAGCAGCTGAGACCCTGCAATGGAGACCGCCATCTCAAGCACCGCTGAACAGGGCACCGCCATCTCAAGCACCGTTGAACAGGGCACCGCCATCTCAAGTACCGCTGAACAGGGCACTGCCGTCTCAAGCACCGCTGAACAGGGCACCGCCATCTCAAGCACCCTGAACAGGGCACCGCCGTCTCAAGCACTGCTGAACAGGGCACCGACATCTCAAGCACCATTGCACAGGGCACCGCCATCTCAAGCACCGCTGAACAGGGCACAGCCATCTCAAGCACCGCTGAACAGGGCACCACCATCACTGACCAGGGCACTGACGCAACTGAGTCCGTCATGGTAGGAATGATGCACTCTGGGCACATGCCCCCTCCAGAACCAGTGGAGAAAAGCATCCACAACCCCAATCCTTGGCAGGATGAAGCACTCTGGGCACCATGCCCCCTCCAGAACCTGTGGAGACTGTTATCCACTTGTGAGACTGTGGCTTTGCTCTCCCCAGTATTGAACAGTGGGCAAGGCACCCACTGTATAGACTTGAGAGACTGTGGCTTTGCACTCCCCAGGATGGAACAGTGGGCAAGCCACCCACTGTAGAGACTTGAGAGACTGTGGCTTTGCACTCCCCAGGATGTAACAGTGGGCAGGCCACCCACTGTAGAGACTTGAGAGACTGTGGCTTTGCACTCGCCAGGATTGCACAGTGGGCAACCCACCCACTGTAGAGACTTGAGAGACTGTGGCTTTGCACTCCCCAGGATTGAACAGTGGGCATGTGGCCCCCTCGTGGATTTGGCGTCGTGCACTCAAGCGGCTGAGGTGCCCCCCTTTCCCTCCCCCTGCGGTGCCTGTTTAGTTGCTCTATGATGCCCCTGCAGTTTTCTCTCCGTCATGGTCGGGGATCTTGTGTGGGCCTCGCCCATACCGTGTGGTCCCAGTGTTCCACGGACTTTCTTAGAGCTCTACCTGGACTACTATGCTTGGTATATACTATGCACATGGTGTATATATATATATTTCTGCCTACTTGCTTTTAATATATTACAATGGTCACACTCATTTTCTATTGTCTTTGCATTCTTCTGTGGGTTTAGGGGTGTAACTGTGATGTATTGATATGCATTAGTGTGTGTGTTGTAGTGGGTGAGGGTGGGGGAGTGGCGTGTGTATGTCCCTGTTTTTTGCCTCCCCCTCCCCCTCCCCTGTGTCATAGGTGCAGTACTCACTGTGGTCTTCGCCGCCGGCGTTCGTGCTCCTGGTAGAGGAGCAGGAAGACTTGCAGGTAGAATTTGGAGTTCCGGGTCCATGGCGTCCTCGTTCCTCGTGGGGTGTGTAGAGGTGAGCGTTTTCCTTCGGGATTCCTGTTTCCGCTGTGTTTTTATCCATAGTGAATCCGCCCCGGAAAAGGTGGCGGATTGGCCTGTCATAATACTGTGGGCGGTACATTGTCTCCCGCCTGCCTGTGGCGGTGATCGCCGCACTGTTTGTCTGTACCGATGTGGCGGTCGGAGTGTTAAAGTGGCTGTCTTTGTTGGCGGTTTCCGCCACGGTAGTAATTGCAAATTTTTTACCGCCGGCCTGTTGCCAGTCTTACCGCTGCTTTAACACCGACCGCCAGGGTTGTAATGACCACCAAAGTGTGAGGGATAACCATGTCAAAATAGACACTTTCCTACACCTGGTACAAGAAGGAAATGAAGTCTAGTCTTCAGGTATAGTCTTGTAGTCTTTTCAGGCCGCATGCAGCAAATCTAGCTCTCTTCTGTTCTTCCACAAATCGTGTTCGGGAAGGACTGTGGGTGCTGCATTAGCCCAAACACTAACCTGTGGATGGGGATGACATTTAGTCACTCCCGAACCAAAAAGTAAAGAAGTTCCCAAGGGCACCTCTCCCTTTATTTGCAACACTTCCTATGTGACCTACTAGAAACAATTCATTAATGTCCCTCTCTGCCTAAATACTTTTCCCCTTGTGCAGAGCCTGTGTGCTCACAATAGAGCAATGGGGCCGCTTTTCTCCCACTGGGATTGGTACGTGAATGACAGGTGGAACAAAGATGGGCCCTGTCCAGGTGTCTGATAACATTTGCCTGTGACAGTGTAAACCTCTCTGAAGTTAATCAAGTTCCTGGGCACTGGATAGTTTCAGTGAATATCCGAGGTATGCAATCGTGCTGCAGGAAGCCACTAGACACCAGGGGCCATTTTTTTTTTGTTTGGAAATTGTCATAAGGGAAGAGGCTCCTTGGGCAAGTGCCGCTCCCCAAGAGGTGCATTTTATTTAAGGCCATTTCTGCCACCCTGGGGGCAGATAAGCCTATATTAATAAGGCCACTAGACACCAGCAATTTATGTATTTATTTATATTGATAAGAGGAGCGACCCCTTAGGTAAGGGTCGCTCTCGGGGGCAATTTTATTTATTAGGCTTTTTTTGCCCCCCCGGGCCATGAGAGCTTGGCTAACTCTCAAGCTCGTCCCACTTGGAATGGTGAGAGCTGTACTTTTTGGACTTTGGGACACTTCCATGTAGAAAAATCCACAAGACCTAGACATATCTGAAAAATGAACATCTGGGTGAGTCCTGTGTTGTGTGCTTCAAATGCACCCGCACCATTTTCTTACCCACAATGCCCTGCAAACCTCCAACTTTGCCGGAAATCACACATTTTCCCCCCCATTTTTGTGATTGACCATCCGGAATCTGCAGAAATCCACAAAATTCCTACCACCCAGCATTGTCTCATCTATACCGATGAACATTTTGCCCCACTTGTCAGCCTAAAAATGTTTTTTTTCAAACTGCCCTTTTAGACCCGCTGTGGTTCCCCCTCAATTACGACATGTTTTTAGCTCTTCTCTGTCACAGGCACTTGGCCCACCTACACAAGTGAGGTATCATTTTTGCCGGGGCTGAGGGGAATGTTGGGTGGTAAGAAATTTGTGCTGGTGCAATGATCCCACACAGAAATGTGGGAAAAATTAGATTTTTTTTGCTACATTTGAGGTTTGCTGAGGATTCTGGGTAAGAAAAGACTGGGGGATCCACGCAAGTCACACCTCCCTGGACTCCCTCAGGTGTCTAGTTTTCAGAAATGTCTGGGTCTGGTAGGTTTCCCTGTATGGCTGCTGAGCCCAGGAACAAAAATGCAGGTGCCCCCCCACAAAAAAAGGTAGTTTTGTATTTGTTCATTTTTATGTGTCCAGATAGTGTTTAGGATCATTTCGTTTCGTGGGCACTAGGCCTACCTATACAAGTTAGATACCATTTCTATCGGGAGAAATTGGGTGGAAGGAAATTTGTGGCTCCTCTCACATTCCAGAACTTTCTGTCACCGAAATGTGAGGAAAAAGTGTTTTTTTGGCCACATTTTGAGGTTCGCAAGGGATTCTGGGTAACAGAACCTGGTGAGAGCCCCACAAGTCACCCCATCCTGGATTCCCCTAGGTGTCTAGTTTTCAAAACTGCACAGGTTTGGTAGGCTTCCCTAGGTGCCGGCTGAGCTGAAGGACAAAATCCACAGCTTGGCATTTTGCAAAAAACAGCTCTGTTTTCTTTGGGAAAATGTGACGTGTCCATGTTGTGATTTGGGGCATTTCCTGTCGCGAGCACTAGGCCTACCCACACAAGTGAGGTCTAATTTTTATTGGGAGACCGGGAGTGCGCTGGATGGAAGGAAATTTGTGGCTCCTCTCAGATTCCAGAACTTTCTGTCACCGAAATGTGAGGAAAAAGTGTTTTTTTGCCTATATTTTGAGGTTTGCAAAGGATTCTGGGTAACAGAACCTGGTGAGAGCCCCACACGTCACCCTATCTTGGATTCCCCTAGGTGTTTAGTTTTCAAAAATGCACAGGTTTGGTGGTTTCCTTAGATGCTGGCTGAGCTAGAGGCCAATATCCAGAGCTAGGCACCTTCCAAAAAACAGCTCTGTTTTCTTTGGGAAAATGTGATGTGTCCATGTTGTGTTTTGGGGCATTTCCTGTTGTGGACACTAGGCCTACCCACACAATTGAGGTACCATTTTATCGGGAGAGTTGGGGGAGCACTCGGTGGAAGGAAATTTGTGGCTCCTCTCAGATTCCAGTACTTTTTGTCACCAAAATGTGAGGAAAAAGTGTTTTTTTGGCCAAATATTGAGGTTTGCAAAGGATTCTGGGCAACAAGTCACCCCATCTTGATTTCCCCTGGGTGTCTAGTTTAAAAAAATGCACAGGTTTGGTAGGATTCTCTGGATGCTGGCTGAGCTAGATGCCAAAATCTACAGCTAGGCACTTTGCAAAAACACATCAGATTTCAATGTAAAAATGTGATGTGTCCATGTTGCGTTTTCTGTTGCGAACTTTAGGCCTACCCAGGCAAGTGAGGTACCATTTGTATCAGGAGACTTGGGGGAACACAGAATAGAAGAACAGGTATTATTGCCATTTGTCTTTCTCTACATATTTTCCTTCTAAGTGTAAGACAGTGTGTAAAAAAGTCAACTATTTGAGAAATGCCCTGTAATTCACATGCTAGTATGGGGACCCCAGAATTCAGAGATGTGCAAATAACCACTGCTTCTCAACACTTTATCGTGTGCCCATTTTGGAAATACAAAGGTTTCCTTGATACCTATTTTTCACTCTTTATATTTCAGCAAATGAATTGCTGTATACCAGGTATACAATAAAAACCCATTGCAAGGTGCAGCTCCTTTATTGGCTCTGGGTACCTAGGGTTCTTGATAAACCTACAAGCCCTATATATCCCTGCAACCATCAGGGTCCAGCAGACATACTGGTATATTGCTTTCACAAATCTGACATCACAGGAAAAAGTTACTGAGTAAAACGTGGAGAAAAATGGCTGTTTTTTAGCTCAATTTCAATATTTTTTAATTTCAGCTGTTATTTTCTGCAGGAAACACTTGTAGGATCTACACAAATGACCCCTTGCTGAATTTAGAATTTTGTCTAATTTTTAGAAATATTTAGCTCTCCAGGATCCAGCATTGGTTTCATACCGATTTCTGTCACTAACTGGAAGGTGGCTAAAGGCACAAAAAATAGAAAAAAATGGGGTATGTCCCAGTAAAATGCCATAATTGTGTTGAAAAATGTGGTTTTCTGAATAAAGTTTGCCTGTTCCGGAAAGATGGGAAGATGGTGATTTTAGCACCACAAACCCTTTGTTGATGCTATTTTCAGGGAAAAACCATAAGCATTCTTATGCAGATCTTTTTTCCCATTTTAAAAACAAAAAAATTAAATTTTTGCTGAATTTTGGCTAATTTCTTGGTCTCCTTCAGGGTAACCCACAAAGTCTGGGTACCTCTAGAATCCCTAGGATGTTGGAAAACAAGATTCAAATTTGGCGTGGGTAGCTTATGTGGACAAAAAGTTATAAGGGCCTAAGCACGAACTGCCCCAAATAGCCGAAAAAAAGGCTTGGCTCCTGAGGGGTAAAAGGCCTGGCAGCGAAGGGGTTAAACCTGCCTGCTCTGTGCCAAGCTACCAAAGGGTGAGCACAGCTGAAGATATGGTGTGTATCTGATTTACCCTGACTAGGATTGTGGTTCCTGCTTGGACAGGGTGAATACCTCTGCCAACTAGGAACCGAGGCCCATATTTATGAAATGTTTGCGCCTCATTAGCATCCTTTTGTTACGTTAAAGCGGCACTAACTCAACTCCATATTTATATTTTGACGCTAGACACGTCTAGATTCAAAATATTGGAGTTAGCGCCACCTTGCGTCTCATTGCGACAATGAGATGCAAGGTAGGCATCCCCTTCGTAAAAATGACGCTAGTCCTCTAGCGCCATATTTACCCCCGATGCAAAAAAGACATGTACCAAGGAAGAGGACGGCAAAAATGGTGCTAAGTCTGGTTAGCATCAAAATTTAATATCTGGTCATACCAGACATTAAAAAGAGGCCCATACACCACCACTCAAGGAAAACACACAGAAGGAGCATTTGAAGCCTCCAGGACAACATGGAAGTGATACTGCTCCAGCTTGGCACACGCCGTGGACATCAGCGAAGACAGCAGGTCCCTCCACCACCACTGCAGGAACCCCAAGCACCACCACAGCAGCCACAAAGGCAGCGCAGAAGGTGGGAGAGGATCTTCCAACAGCGCACAACCATCCTTGGCCTCAGGGAACAAGATGTCATCAGGACGTACTGACCGGGAGTCCATTGCACGCCTGGGGCACCATATTGCGCCACACATAACATCAAGGTTGCAAACTCCCACTACTATTCCACCCATGAAAAAACTCCTCACTGTCCTCCATATGCTGGCATCTGGATCTTTTCAGATAACGGACGCACAAGTGGTTGGTATGTCCCTGCCATCCTTCTCGGTCCTCCTACCAAAGGTCCTGGACACTATCATACACCTCACACCCTATCACATCTGCTTCCCAAACATCCAGCATCTGCATCAGGAGACCAAGCAAGGTTTGTACCAAATTGCTCGGTTCCCCATGTGCTTAATGCAATGGACTACACCCATGTGCAACTGGTGTCACCTGCAGCAACGAACACCTATATAGGAATGACAAGCACATCCATTCAATCAATGTGTAGGCCACTGTGGACCACCGTGGGCTCTTCACCAACATCCTAGCAAAATATCCCAGCAGCATCCATAATGCCTACATATTCCCCCATTCCACTATCAACAAACGGTTCCAGGATGGGCAACATGCCAATGGTCTACTCATAGTTGAGCCACCATACCAATCATTACACACACAACACACCAACCATGTGGACAAACAAGACAAACACCACACGTAATACACTTGGACAGGGGAACACAGATGTACAGTCAACAACACATATGCAACATGCCACACTACACTGCAATCATTGAACTTCACAAACACACATACCCACATGTACATAACACTACAAGTATCCACTGGTTGACAACTAAATACAGATCCCACACACATTACACCAAACAAAGAATAGCTCAGCCATGTCAATGGCATAGGCCATGGCCATTTAAAGAAAGTCACACATAGGCACAGTCCCACATAAATCAAGGTGTGCAAGCCTCTGGCAGCACCTATATCAAATGCCACCAAGTGGTGCCATTACCAACTACCTATCATTCAGTCATAGTAAGAGTTACCTAGGTTGTGCATGCTGGAAGAAATGCATACGAATGTTCAATGGAGGACGTTGATGGACAGCTGAGAGATACCCACAGATACTTGCAAATACAACATGGGGGTAACTTGGGGAAACACAAGTGCTGTGGCAGGTGTAATGTTATGTATGTGTGGCACTCATTACATCTCACAAATACCGTGAATGGGACCGTAACTATCATGTAGCCAGTAGTAGAATATGTGTACGTCTACAAATTACACAAGTCATATGTTGCATCCTGTCTATGTATGACCAGACAATGTTGCTGTAGAAGATATGTACAAAGTGCAAGCAACCGAAAGAATGGGAGCAATGTAGGAGACAATGCATACCTTAACAGTAATGCTGGGAAACATGGAGAAGGAACACACAAAGACATGTCTGCATGTCAACATTTAACATATACAGAGAGAGAGTGGCCAGGTCACTATGTAATCCAGTCATGATTTCCACTACCATAACCTGGTATTTGCCCATCGCATGCCAACATGACAGGAGGCAATGACAGACAACACCATCTATACCCTGGCACGTTCCCAAAATAGGAGTCACAACATATATACAACCCCTAAACAATCTGCCCATGGAAATACCTAAGGACATCAGATGGTGAGACATGTCCAACACATGCAAGTACTCACTACTCTGTACATGAGCGGGGAAGACTGACATCAAGTACTGCAGAGGAAAATGTGATGTCCCGGTCTGTTTGATCAGGTAAGTATGCATTGTTCTGCTGAGTAGCAATCATGAAGAGGCTAGATCCCTGCTCAAAAAACCCAAACTCCACTGCTCTGGCTACATAAATGTATGACATTGTCAGGGGCCTGATGCATGTGCACAGGGGGCTGAGTAAACTGGAGCTCCATTAACCTGCACCTTCACATGCAACCAAGGGTTAGTGTTGTCATACAAACTTACACTGTAGTGATGATGAGTAGGCTGCTATCTATGCCAAACTGCGTCACTGATACACAGTGGTATGCCACTGTATGTGACAGTCATAACAAATACGATGTGGACAAATGTGAGTGCCTAGTTGTTGGCATGCACACATATACCACATATCTCAGCACACATGTACCACTCTAATGATGCAGGCATGGTAATGTGTATGGATTCTGAACAAAAGGCAACCTAGCACAAAAATAAGGGCACGGGTATCACAAGATCAGTGACTATACGAAATGACCTTGGTGGCACTGAAGTGACTACACATGCATTTGTCAAATGCCAATATGTGTCCATGCAGGAAGATAGTAATGTAAGGTTTCACATCCCATGAACCCACCACTGTAGTCATATTTACAGAAACGACACTACACATGTCATTACACACATACTGCATATACAAACCTTCAGCAACACATGTGTACATACCATCACCTTTAACTAAGATGCATGGGGTAGCATATGTCACATGTGTAGCAGAGCATCATGAAGTACAAACCAACAACACACCATAGAGTGGACACACATGCACACACAAATTGGCAGGGGTAACATGATATCAACCCAGTCCTAGTCCTCCTCATACTCTGAGTACATATTGTCATTGTTGTCACATGCCTTACCATGTGTTGGACATAGGCCATCATATATTGTGTTGTTGGTGTGTGTACATTTGTATATCAGACATAACAATGTAGTACTCCCACAAATTAGTAACCAAATGCATATGTACACTCATAGTACCCATGAGCCAACATGTATGTGGACACAGTGTAGCTACACATGCGCATATGCACAAGGTATGAGTAATCACATGCAGGCAGACCTATTAACAAACCTATGGATTCAACATAGCAATGTCACCATTATGACATGACAGGATACTTACACACATGTAGCCATACCATATATACAACATTGTTGCATAGCCCATGTGACATGGTAAGTGAATCTGGGTGCACACAAGGCCTACATTGCAAAATTCCACACATTCCAATCATGCATAAAAGAAAATGATGCAAACACCTCAAATGTACACCCTGCAACGTCAGTAAAAGGGCACGTAGGCCTTTTCACTCACAATGTGGAAAAATACTATGCATGACCACATGTGTCCAAAATTGACACGCATACGCATATACCATATTATTCTCCTAAACTAAAAGACGCCTAGCCCCTGAACGTCTCTCTCACGTCCACAGGCATCTTCAGGCAAAATGGGGAAAAATTAGTGCATGACCATCATGCGTCACAAAACGACGCATGACTGGAAATGTGACACACAGGCCCAGGAAGTGATGATACAGGACATCCTGTCTGCAAACATGGTACAGTGAGTCCACTTTCACTTTCACTTCACAGTCTTATTGTCTGTGACTGTGTGAAGGTGTGTGCAGCTTGTGCTGTTGAAGTTTTAGAGTATTTGGAGTGTTTTTTGTGCTGTCCTGTAGCTGATGTGTTTTATATGTTTTTTAACTAGTTTTTGTATTGTAAGTGTTCTGTTTTTGTCTCTGTATTGTGGGGTGTTGTCTGGGGTAACATACTTGTTGGGGTAGTCGTAGGGAAATCTTTTTTGGGGGGTGAACTGCATTTGCAGTCCTTTATGTCAGGGAAAGGGAGGATGACCAGGGTGTCGGCCGATGAGCTGGGGGCTGGTACAGTACTACCTGCCCATGATGCTGGTATTGGGTGGCCGTGTCATACAAGGCTATGCCTCAGAGGCCAGGAAGCTGTGGTGGGGCAAGGTGATCCACCACCTCACAAGAGTGTTTGTGACAGGAAGAAACTATTGCCAACTGAAGCACCGCTAGGCAGACCTCATAACCAGGGAGCAAGATCTGCTGGATCATCTGGCCATCGAGATTGGTAGAGCAGGTGATAAGTGTCCCATTTCCATGCAAAGTCAATTTTTTGCATTTGCATGACAGTTGCAGATACAATTTAGTGCTGCATGTTATGCTTATGGATCTGGACATGTTGTATGCTACCTGTATGAAGCGCCCCAGCGCCACCTTAGGCCTGCCATTCAAATGTACAACAATGAAGTCGACCCAGGGCAGATGTACGATTTTGCCTGCACAACCATTACAAAGTGTTGTGAAACATGCATAGGGCAACACGGTATTGAGCAGCACAACATGAGGACTGCGCCATGCATCATGTATGGGAGGGGGTCCCAAAACCTGTTTGGGGGGCAAATGTACAAGCCACTGGCAAAAATGAGAACTACCGAAATTCCATATTTCATGAACTCTGAACGGTTGCTGAGAGCAGGTGTGATATAGGGGCATGAAAATGTATGTGATGGGCCCACATGCACTCATCAGAAGTCTTGATGATCTGTTGTGTTGCAACTTCTGTTGAGTACATCATTTTCCTACACATAAGTAGATGCAGTTGGATCCTACCTGCGTCATGCTGTGCCTTAATTTTCATTAGGCGCACACATGGTGGGGGTAAGGGGTGTACTGAAGGCCACAAGGACTGTAGTGATGAACTTGATGTTGCACCACTGGCGTTAAACCGGCCCCTTTGTGTCATTGGCCAATGCCATGTAAGGGAGCTTGACCATGCACTGGGTCCATACTACTAGCACTTTTCTCTTCCAGTACATTGTGTATCACATACACCCCAAACTATTATGGTGGTCATTACAACCCTGGCGGACGGTGTTAAAGTGGCGATAAGACCGCCAACAGGCCAGCGGTAAAAAAATTGCAACTACGGCCGTGGCGGAAACCGCCAACAAAGATAGCCACTTTAACACTCCGAACACCACGGCGGCACAACAAACAGCTTGGCGGTCACCGCCAACAGACAGGCGGGAGACAATGTACCGCCCACTCTATTATGACAGGCCAATCCGCCACCTTTTCGGGGCGGATTCACAGCGGATAAAAACACGGCGGAAACAGGAATTTCGAAGGGAAAACGCTCACCTCTACACAGCCCACGAGGAACCAGGACACCATGGAACCAAAACTCCAAATTCTACCTGCGATAGTCTTCCTGCTCCTCTACCAGGAGCACAAACGCCGGTGGCGAAGACCACAGTGAGTACTGCACCTACGACACAGGGGATGGGGGAGGCAAAAAACAGGGGGACACACACGCAACACCCCCACCCTCACCCACTACAACACACACACTAATACATGTTGATACATTACAGTTACAGCCCCCAAGCCCCCCGGAAGAATGCAAAGACAAAAGGAAATGATTGTAACGAATCTATTAAAATCCAGTACTCCAAAATATATATACACTATAAACAAATATATACACCAATAATACAAGTCCAGGTATTGCACCATTTATAGTCCGTGGACCACTGGGCCCAAAATGCATGGGCGAGGCCCACACTCGATACCCGATCAAAACAGAGAGAACACTGCAGGGGCATCAGATAGAAATACAACAGGCACCTCAGGGGGAAGGTAAGGGGGGGCACCTCAGCCGGATGAGTGCACAACGCCAGATCCACGAGGGGGCTCAATGCCCACTGATGTATCCTGGGGAGTGCAGAGCCACAGTCTCTCAAGCCTCTACAGTGGGTGGTTTGCCCACTGTTCAATCCTGGGGAGTGCAAAGCCACCGTCTCACAAGTCTCTACAGTGGGTGGGTTGCCCACTGTTCAATCCTGGGGAGTGCAAAGCCACAGTCTCTCAAGTCTCTACAGTGGGTGGTTTGCCCACTCTTCAATCCTGGGGAGTGCAAAGCTACAGTCTCACAAGTTTCTACAGTGGGTGGTTTGCCCACTGTTCAATCCTGGGGAGTGCAAAGCCACAGTCTCACAAGTCTCTACAGTGGGTGGGCTGCCCACTGTTCAATCCTGGGGAGTGCAAAGCCACAGACTCTCAAGTCTCTACAGTGGGTGGTTTGCCCACTGTTCAATCCTGGGGAGTGCAAAGCCACAGTCTCACAAGTCTCTACAGTGGGTGGATTGCCCACTGTTCAATCCTGGGGAGTGCAAAGCCACAGTCTCTCAAGTGGATAACAGTCTCCACTGGTTCTGGAGGGGGCATGGTGCCCAGAGTGCATCACTCACCCCGTGACGGACCCAGTTGCGTCAGTGCCCCTGCCGCTCATGGGCTAGCGGTGCTTGAGTTGGCGGTGCCCTGTTCAGTGGTGCGTGAGTTGGCGGTGCCCTGTTCAGCGGTGCTTGTGGTGGCGCTCCTTCATGGCCCAGCAGTGCTTGTGCTGGTGATGCCTTGTTCCGCGGTGCTTGAGTTGGCGGTGCCCTGTTCAGCGGTGCTTGTGGTGGCGGTCCTTCATGGCCCAGCGGTACTTGTGCTGGCGGTGCCCTGTTCAGCGGTGCTTGCGTTGACTGTGCCCTGTTCAGCGGTGCTTGTGGTGGCGGTCCTTCATGGCCCAGCGGTGCTTGAGTTGGCGGTGCCCTGTTCAGCGGTGCTTGTGGTGGTGGTCCTTCATGGCCCAGCGGTGCTTGTGCTGGCGGTGCCCTGTTCAGCGGTGCTTGAGTTGGCATGCCCTGTTCAGCGGTGCTTGTGCTGGCGGTCCTCCATGGCCCAGCGGTGCTTGTGCTGGCGGTCCTTCATGGCTTAGCGGGGCTTGTGATGTCGGTCCTTCATGACCCAGCGGGGCTTGTGCTGGCGGTCTTTCACGGATCAGCTGGGCTGGGGCTGGCGGTGCCCTCCTGGGCAGCTGGGCTGGCGGTGGCCTCCTGGGCAGCTGGGCTGGGGCTGGTGGTGCCCTCCTGGGCAGCTGAGCTGGGACTGGCGGTGCACTCCTGGGCAGCTGGGCTTGAGCTGGCGGTGGCCTCCTGGGCAGCTGGGCTGGGGCTGGCGGTGGCCTCCTGGACAGCGGGGATGATGGGGGTTTTCTCCGCCGTGCAGCTCTTCCCAGACTTGCCGGGTTTCTTGTGGCCCTTCCCCACCTTGGGAGGTGTCACAGCTGACTCACACTCCCACCGGTACCCCTGGGAGCGGCTTTGGTGGCTGGAGTCTTCCCCCTCTCCCGCCGGGCACTGGCCAACTTCTGATGCTTCACAGGTGGGGGACTGGCTGTGCTGTGGCTCCTATCCACACTGGCTGTCCTGGTGGCCTGTGCACTCCACATACCGGTGACTACAGGCACCACTGGTCCCGGAGATGTTGTAGTTAAGGTGCTACTTCAAGACCTATGAGATGGATGGGATGGGGGAGGTGTGGGAAAAAGGTCAAGGCTGGACATGAAATATTTCTTGGACACACTGGGACGGGTAGCTGGAGGGGGTTTGGGAGTGGAGGAAGAGGTGGTGGTAGTAGGAGGTGTACGTTTGGTGACTTTGGGTGCAGGTGCATGCGCTGGAGGCTGTCGTGAGGTGGATGGCTGTTGGGTGCGTGTGTGGCTGCATTTGTGTATCTTGGGAGGGGGCGTCATAGACACACTGGGAGAGGACACAGGGGACGTGTGTATGGTAGTGGGGTGGTGACTGCACGTGAGCAGGGTGTGCTGGTGTGTGTGCTGGTGATGGCAGTAGTGGCTGTAGAGGTAGTGCATGCAGGTGTGAGTGTAGACGAGACTGGGAGGGAGGAGGGAGACGACGAGGAGGGGGACACAGTGGAGGCAGTGGATGTTGGTGTGTCTGCATGTGTGTGTTGCTTGCGTGAGTGCCTGTGTGATGTGTGGTGCTTATGTTTGCCTGAGCTTCCCTTGTGTGGTGAGGTGTGTGCAGGCTGGTCTGATGGTGTGCTTGGGATAGGCAGAGGTACAGGGTATTGGGTCTGGGTGGAGGAAGTTGGAGGGGGGAGGCTAGAGACGGGGACAATGGCTGCCATCAGTGCTGAGGCCAGAGTTTGAAAAGCTCGGTGAAGGGCCGCCTGACCAGAATGAATGCCCTCCAGGAATGCATTAGTTTGTTGCTACTGCCTTTCTACACCCTGGATGGCATTAAAAATGGTAGACTGCCCAACAGTGAGGGACCTGAGGAGGTCAATGGCCTCCTCACTGAGGGCAGCAGGGGTGACTTGGGCAGGGACTGGGGTGCCTGGGGCGAAGGTGATGCCCACCCTCCTGGGTGAGCGGGCACGGGGCGAAGGCTGAGGGGCTGCCGGGAAGGCGGCGCTGGTAGGGGGGATGGCGGCTGTACCTGTAGATGCGGGTGGCACAGATGTTGCCACCACCACAAGGCAGCTCCCATCAGAGGACGTGTCCGTGTCACTGGTGTCAGCTCCTGTCCCCGCCGTGAAGCTCCCCTCGTCCTCCGTCCCACTGGTGAATTCCGAGTCCGTAGTCTCGCCCTCCAGGGCCATGTGGGATGCAGCTCCCTCGTGCTCCGGTGCCACTGCTCCTCCACCTGATGATGCTAATGCACACAAGAACAGGGAGACCACAAAAAGGGGGGGGCGACAGAAGAAAGACATGTTGAGTGCATGGATTACCGCTACCATTGGCGGACAAGACAGACACAGAAGCCCCCTGCACTACATCGCGCTCTTGGGCTCCACTGTTCAATTCCTGGGAAATGGCCTACAAGCTTATGGACGACATCTGCACACATAGATGACACAGGGGCATGAATAGCTGTACTTGGCAGTCTACAGCGGTGGGCTGGGGTGCCACATGGCCTGCCTTACGGAGGGGCCTTGCCTACGGAACTCGCCCTGGCCTAGGGAAACCCACAGCCCTCCTCCCCCACCCAGACAATGCCACTGCGCGCAAAGTCAGCAGAATGAGAGTGTACTCACCCCGTTGTGTCTGCTGTGATGCCCTCATGCGCCCATCCAACTCCGGGTAAGCCACCGCCAGGATCCTGAACATCAGGGGGATCAGGGGGATCATGGTGCGACGGGCACCCCTCCCACGTTGGGAGGCCATCCCCAGCTGAGCCTCCACCGTCTTCTTGCTCCAGCGGCGAATGTCCTCCCATCTTTTCCGGCAGTGGGTGCCCCATCTGTGGTAGACCCCCAGGGTGCGGACGTCCTTGGCGATGGCACACCAAATATCTTTCTTCTGGTGGGCGCTGACCTACATGAAATGTACAGGGGAAGAAGAGAAGTCATTACCAACTGCACTGTCAAAGTGATTGGCCCCCATCCCTACCCTTGCCTTGTGGCACATGCATTCACCGTCTTTCATGTACGCAGCACTCTGCCCCCTTCCTTCTTACATCCAGCCCTCTCCCCACAGGCATAGCCCATACAACATGCTCCCTGTGAACTTACATGTTTGTCTGGAGGACCGTAGAGTAGCGTGTACTGGGGGAGGACCCCATCCACAAGTTTCTCCAACTCCTCCGATGTGAAGGCAGGGGCCCTTTCCCCAGACGGACGATTCTTTGCCATAGCTCCATCTTCCTCGCAATTGAGGTGTGCTGCACCTGTGATCCAAATAGCTGTCGCTCTACCCAGACGATTTCCTCCACCATGACCCTGAGCTCCTCCTCCGAGAACCTGGGGTGTCTTTGTCGTGCCATGGGGTGGTGTTGGTGATGTGTGGGGTAGAGTGTGTGGTGATAAGTGTGGTGATATGTACTGGTGTGTTGTGTGCGGTGCGTGGAAGTTGTGTGGGTGATGGTGTTGTGTGTCTGTGGATGCTGTTGTTCTTGCTGGTGGTGTCTCTCTCTGGCCTTCTTTCAGAATTTTTTTGTCGTAGGGGTTTGTGGGTGAGGTGGGTGTGGGTTCTATATTATAATGGGTGTGTGGGAGTGGTGGGTGTATGTGTCTCAGGTGTGTGTATTTTGAATTGTCCAATGTGGGGATGTTTTGTAAGAGTGTGTGTATTTTGAGCGCGGCGGTGTGTACCGCCAATGGAATACTGCGGATGAAAGACTGCCACGTGGATTCGTGTGTCGTGATAGTGTGGGCGTATTTCTGTTGGCGTGACGGTGGAGGATTTGTTTTCGCCAATTTATCACTGACCTTTGGTGTGGCGGACTTGTGTGGGTGTCTGAATTTTGGCGGATTCAGAGATGTGGGTCATAATAGCTGTGGCGGAATTCCGCGGCTGCGGCGGTGTGTTGGCGGTCTTCTGCACGGCGTTAAGCGGCTTTTACCGCCAATGTTGTAATGACCGCCTATGTCTATTACCACACATACATGTGCTGAGTTAGTTCCACAGGCTTGCCGCATCTCACTGATAGTAGGGGGCTGCCCGGTATCTGCTCCAACACTGGCACATTACTCAGTAACCCGCTCCAACAAATGCATCCTTGGACCACAGAGCAAGGGGATCATTATTACCTCGGCGGTCTGCATGGCAGACCACCGAGGTTGCGGGCGCCAGAATACCGCCATTGCTGGCTGGATCCCTATTTTGACATTTCCGCTGGGTCAGCTGACGGTAACAGAGTTACCGTCAGCTGGCCCAGCGGAAAAGTCACATCAACATTGCGCCGACTCGTAATTGAGCCGGCGGCAATGCTGATGTGCAGCGGGTGCAGTAGCACCCATCGCGCGTTTCACTGCCCAAAATTCGGGCAGTGAAATGCGCAACGGGGCTCTGCCTGGGGGCCCCTGCAATGCCCATGCCAAGTGCATGGGCAGTGCAGGGGCCCCGAGGGGCCCCCTGAGTCCCCTTACCGGCAGCCTCTTCCTGGCGGTGCAAATCGCCAGAAACAGACTTGCGGTAGGGGAGTCATAATCCCCAGGGCGGTACTGCTTGCAGCGCTGCCCTAGCGGATTATCACCGCTGGGGCTAAAATGGCAGTATACCGCCGGCCCCGGCGGTGCGACCGCGGCGCTACTGCCGCGGTCTAAATACGCCAGGAGGCACCGCCAGCCTGTTGGCGGTGCTCCCGTCGTTTTGGCCATAATGACCCCCCAAGTGTGTCTGTGTTGAGGCATATATCTATGCCCATGTTCTTATCCCTCCCTGCACAAATAATGGTATACCATGCCAACAATGGCTGACCGCACACTGTAGGCAATACATCCATGATTTCAATCAGTCAATGTGCAGGTATGTACAACTATTTTCACATGAGTAAACTCCCACAGCATTATTGATCACGTGTGTGCCTTGTGATGGCACAGAAATATCACTTACTTCACACAAGGATGTATCACGGCATTCCTCAACACTTTGGAATACACACACAACCCCTGGGCAGTTGACTGTCAGTTTGCTGTGACAATGAGGTAGATGTCTACAACATCTGGGGCAGGCTCAAATGCTATGGGTGTCACAATGGGATAGCCACTGCAACAACCATTGCATGCCACTCATAAGCAATATACAGTGTCATGCAGTCACATATGGTCTTGGAGATGTAGAGCTAACAAACACCTACATGACAATCTCATGTATAAATGGTGCAGTGTAAAGCACCACAGGAGTGTTAGGGACAGTGATGGTTTGCAGGTGCATGGGTCTACATTATCGGAGACTGTGTGTGATTGACTGCTCATAAATATTTGTCAGTTGCTCTGATCTACCACTAGGATGACTTGCTCATTCAGCCTAACAAGTTGACAGTGAACAATGTCGTCCCTTAACTGATATGTACAACTAACACCAAGCAATGTTTTTGATTCATGTCTTGCAGGTAGACCTCCGCCCTACCGCCCTACACCATCGGTGAGGTGGCCGATTTGAAGACCACGATGCAGACAGTAAGTTTCATGTTGTGCGTCATGTGTGCCAATCCAGGGTTTGGTCTGAGTCAGCATGAAGTGTGGAATGCTATGAATAATAGTTTTGCCTGACCAATGACATATCATTGGAGTATGGATGGTGTAATCATGTCTGTTGGAATGCTGTGCATTGAGAATGGCTTGCTTGTAGCACAAGGGGCAACTTGTGCTGGCATGGAATTGTGTGTATTAGGAATTGGAATGGCTGGCCACATATTAATTGGTGTCTACCATGATAGGTGTCAGGGCAGCTGTTTATGTACATAGCATGCCTGTTGACAACCACTTTGTCAC
Organism: Pleurodeles waltl; assembly: GCF_031143425.1. Lineage (NCBI taxonomy): Eukaryota > Metazoa > Chordata > Amphibia > Caudata > Salamandridae > Pleurodeles > Pleurodeles waltl. The sequence continues at coordinate 225,425,934 of NC_090444.1, read as the reverse complement.
AGCACTATTGACAGCACTGTGTTCCACACATAGCTTGTACTAACCAGATGGTACAGATGTGGGTTATATCTTCAGAGGTCTTTAGGGGGCTTATGTAGGAGACACATGCACCACTACTCACTACTCTTCAGATAAATGTATTGAGGCTGTAGTACTGCAAGCACCCATATTGTGCTGGATAACATTTAGTAGTGTGCACAATTAGTAGACAACTCAGTTCTAGATGGTTGTGGGAAAAATCTATGATTTTCCCCACACCAGATCTCAGCAGTTTTCACAACATGGTCCTGCCACCATGATATTTGTGAGTGAGGTAGGTCACATCACATACGCATATGATATGAATGCTGTGTGCTTGCCTGGTACTTAGATGGTGTCTGACATGCATGTGCAAATGATGTACAATGTATCAGAATACTATTGCAACACCCATTTCAGTGCCACACTCACTGTGGGCCTAAGGGCACCCATACAGCCACCATGTATGTGCCGTTCAACAGATGTAGCACAACATAGAACAGGGTGGGGGGGGGTAGTTCTGTAATGTGTAGACAACTTTGACCTGCAGGTCAGGCTTTGGCCAAACTTTCTGTGGACATTGCAGCAGTTGTACATGTGGGTACATCATTGTAATGTAGGCTAGGTCATACACCAGGACACATGAATGATGATTTACCAACCCTTAGAATAGCTGGTGGGTAGTTTCCAGACCCCCTATCATATGGCCCCCACCTTGCATCCATGATGGCTGGGCAAGCCTTGATGTTTCACCAGGGGTGTTGAAGTGGTGAATTGTATGCACAACACACCTTATGCACAATGACACAGGAAATGCAGACTTGTTGGGGCACGTGATCCTCATGAGTTTGATGACACAAATGTTGATCAAGGACAATGTAGTAAACTCACCTCTGGGCCCTGATGGTTAACAATGGATAGCCATCATCCCAGTGACATGTACATGATACTGTAGATGGCGGGTATGAAATAGTCATAAGTGAGAAGTAAGTCATTGTTGTGGAATGTGGGGTGGACTGTATGTGTTATCTGCAGTTGCAGTGTACATAATATGTCTGTTCAACCTCCACCCAATGCTGAATCTGATGCTTGATTCTCCTCATATTTCAGCTACCAATATGACACCAGACCAGAGGCACCAATTTCACAAGAGGGTTGAACGCTACCGGCACATAATGGAGGTAGAAGCAGGATATTGCAGAATGGGAAGGAGGTACAACAGGGAAAAAGAACTGGGCAATGGTGTGCATTTGCACATGGTGAACCTCCACAACATACATACAAGGACATTGTTGGAAAGACATCAGGGGCGCAGGGGACCTCTGCAGGTCCAAGACCCTTCACGTCAACTGCACCTGTCAAGAGCCAGGCAGCTGTTCAGCCACCTGCGGCAGTTGTTGTAAGCCAATTTGAAGAAGACATGAGACAGGACATGGCCAAGATTTTAGCCAGACTTGACAAATTGGACGAGGAGAGTGTAGACAACAGTGGGATGTTGCAGAACATTAATAAGAAACTGAAGAAAATGAAAGATTTAACTTATCTTGTTCTACAGCCTCCCAGGTCCTACTCCTCTCTTTTACTGTTGTAAATAGTTTTAGATTGGGTTTTAGATGGGTAGTATTAGGTTAGTGTATGGTAGGCATAGGTTAGAATAAGTATAGTTGGGGGTGGGCTTTACTTATTTTTTTATTGGTAGGTGTGTTGGGTTGGGGGTCATGTTGTGGTATTTGTGTACAAAAAAATAAAACAAATATATATTTTTAAAAAATTACAAATATATATATATTTGTTTAAGCCATAGGTTAGGTTAGTACATGTGTAGTCATAGTTTATGTTGTGCTACTTGTAACTTGTCTCTTAAGAGGTGTGGGGGACAATGTTTAGAGTGTGGTGTTAGATGTGTAAGATATGTTCAGAATAGGTTTGATAGGTGTAGTAGTTATTTAAGTTAAGTTTGAATAGGTTAGTTTAGCATAGGGTAGTTTTTAGGTTAGTTTTAGGTATATGGTTGTCTTTACAATAAATCCTATTTCTCTTAGACTAATTTGTTTGTAAGTTAATTGAGTGTCTAGGGGTTCTCACGAGTGCACTGACCAAGTTGGAGGAATGGCCTAGGTTATGCTTACTGTCTTGATTCGCAAGGATTACCACGTACATCCCCTATGACCAAGAAGCTATCAGATTGGCTGCTACATAATGCCAACTAGTCCATACATTTGCCATCCACTCTTCCAGCCATTCACAATGTGTATGTATACACTATCTTGGACAGATAAGTATGGAACTTCAACTGTTATTGGTGGGGTCCTGCAGTTACATTGTTGGGTTGTTGGGAAGTGTGGCACACCTGACAACAGGCAAAATTGGAACTGTATCCTGCAACACTGACAGGTGCCCATCACAGATAAGGTTAGCTTCTTCTATACCACCCAAATGAGTTGTACTGGTACTCCCATCTGGGTATATTACCATTGACTTGGTTCTGAGCCATACATGCGGTATATCAACTGCTAAGGATATCTGTTCAATATTTGTATAGAATGATCAATGATTTGGTTGTAGCCAACAACACCATCATTCAGCTTTCTCGTATTAGGATCCTTGTGTGTGGCTTTGTGTCTCACCGTCACGCACTCATGTCGTGATATTCTGCACTCATTGACATGGATTCACACAATAAAATCATTTAGCTGAGTAGATGGATCACAGTAAATGTAGAAATGCTACATGTGTACAACGTGCTTTATTTACAGGTGCAAGTGTATTTATGTATTCTCTGCAATGTCCAGTTCACAGACCCCATGCGTGAACGTTACCGATATGTAGCAAAATCAGAGTCCAAAGTTAAGGAACATGTCATGACACATGCTTAGGAGTAGTGTCCATTAGTGAGGAGGTAAAACATTGCCAATTGGTAAGAAAGAGACAATGACAGTTCATAGCAGACAAGTCAACAGAGTTTGGGTGAAGAGAATACATTTCCGACTGTCACAACACTGGCATGATCTTAAGCCCAGAACTACTGAGATACTGTCCATGTGGCACAGACTGGTGGTACCGGGTGCTTTTCCATGTGAATGTTATTCCTTCCACATCTTCATCCTCTGATGTGTGTGGTGCTTCCTGTGTCATGGCTGGTGCTGTTGTAGAGGTAGAGGGGGCCACGCACACTTCAAGGGATAGAAATGTGGAGTCAAAGGTCCCAGCATCTGCCATCTGAGGGTACACAAAAGGCATCACTGCAGTGAGGAGGAACTGCTGATTTTTAAATATTGCAGCAACATCACGTGGTAGGCAGCCATGTTTTCCTTGAGGTGGGTCACTTGCCGCTGTATGGACTCCAGGGTATTCTGCATAGATCTCAGCCTGTTGTCTGTTATGCTGCTGCCAGTTTGGGAGGGCAGTTGTGGTAGCTTCTCCCTGGAGAGCGTTTATGTTGGCCAGAGAATGCTGGAGTCCACGCAGTGGGAGTGGGTGCCTCTGATGGCAGCTGAGGAGCCCTTATTTGTACTGAGGCATGTCCGCACGTCCTCTAGGCTGCCAGCCATGGTCTCCATCCCCACCCACACCTGCTTGGCCAGCTCCCACTGGACTCCTACAACTGTCCTCTGAAAGGTGATCTCTGGGTCCTCAGAGTCCAAGGCTGTGTGAGTACTGGTTGGTGGTGTGTTTTGGTATCTGGGTGGTTCACGCGGTGACCCTGCAACACTGTGTGTCCTTCCTGTGACTCGAGGTGGTGTCTGGAGGAATCCTAGGACATTCTGGACTGTCTGTTTGTTGATGGTTGGCAGCTGGTTATCCATGTTATCTGTAAAATCCAGGACAGGCAGCTCTGCAAGAGGTAAGCCTTCATCCTCTGCAATGAGATAGTATAAAGTCAATCTTAGAATGTTGTGGATGTTGACATGGCACATCATTCATTTGCCACTGGAGGCTCAGTGACATGTTACTGACCCAAGGTTGTAGTTGTTCTTAGATGTTGCATTGTGCATCACACATAGGTCAAGCTCACAAGGTATATAGGGGCATATTTAGGTACCCCAACCTGCCACCTGAGTGTCACTATTGGTGAGGCTCCGGTGGCGCAATGCCCTTCACCATATTAAAAAGGTGGCATTAAGGAACTTTTTGTGCCTTAACACCACCTTGCATATATGGCCCCTTCACACAGCACTTTGCTTGGAAGGTGTTTGCAATGGGTGTTGCTGTGGGCGTGCCTACAGCAATACCCATTGCATTTTGCCACTGCCTCAGATTTATGACTTTTTTGTAAACTGAAAGCAGCACCAAAATCTTAAGGCAGCCAAGGGGTGGTGTTTGCATTGCAAAACACGGAGGAATCCTTACATTTCTGCTAGAATTTGTGTGCTTTTACTATACGTGCTGCATTCTGCAGCACACACAGCAAGAGCATTTCGCATTTTCAGTTTGTTGTTGTGCAGGAGGCTGTTCCTTCTTGCACAAATACAATCTCCCCCTCAACACAGCAATCCTTGCACTATGGTGCAAGGTTGGCTCCGTTGGTGCACACCAGCTAATTTACTGCTTGTGCAGGGGGGGTACACAGTGGTGCGCAGTATTGTTATCATTACGGCGCATCACTGCGTTTTCAAAATTATGCTGCGTGATGCTGCCTAATTAGGCACAGCGCCACACACCATCATTTTTTGTTTGATCTGGCCCTCTATCTTGGCAGATGGTGAGATTGCAGCTACTTGTAGCGCTGCACACGTGATCTTCACAGACATGCTTCATGTGTTGTATGTGTTTACTTTTGTGGTCATTCCAATATGGCGCATATGGTTGTCTTAGAGTTCTTGTGGCTTCACCCTGTATGAGTTGTGTTCCACAGGTTGCAAGCATTAGGGCAGATTTTTTCACATGTGGCTCGGCTCAGGGCAACAGCAATATGTGTGGCACTACACTACACCAGTTTAGACATGGAGGGATGTGCCATGTTTACTTGAATACTCTACAGCCCTGGTATTACCCTTGCACCTGCACAGATTTGCTTTCCCTGCACCAGCACAGGCATTGTTGCAGCATGATGAAGGGGTGCCTCCCTTGAGGGGATGATTTGTTTATGTGTAGGGAATGCTATTTTAGCGAAGGTGGTAATTCAATGTGTGCTGCAAGATGCGGAAGGAAAGCATTTTGGCCAGATACACCACACTGTAACCACCCCGGGTTGCTTTTGACTTCTGTCCTAGTCTCTGATGTCTAAGTTGTGTAGCTACAGGGGGGCATTGACAATATGTAATGGGTGTTGTCTTGCCACAGCCACACCATTTGCACGTCCCTTCCAGGCAATGTGCTGCATGATGGAATATAGGCATAGTGAGTGGGCTATGTCCACATTGTGTATATGTTGGAGTGCATAGTACAACCAAAGCGTCAGTACATGTGTGGCTTGGGTGAGGATAGTGCATCTTGATTCGGGGCCTATGTGTCCCAATGCAACCTATCAGCATGCATTGAGTGTGTCTTATGTGCCTTCCCCTTCTGCCATTTATGGAATTCCAGATAGCTCCCTCTGCAACTAACCCTGCATTGGTGGCGGTTCTTGATAGTCTGCGCTGTCCTGTCCTGCGATTGCAGTGATCAGCTCCTCTTGGATGACCACTGCAACCATCTCCTCCAGCTCATGCAGGTCCTCCTGTGGTGTGGGACTTCCACCTCCAGTCTGCAGTGCTGCCTAACCTCTCCTCTTCAGCTTCTCCTTAGTCCTGTGCTTATAATCGTGCCAGAGCTTCTTGCACTCTGTGACAGTCCTCTTCACCTATGCCACGCTTTTTACTCTTTCCAGCCATATTGCGTCTCTCCTACCAACTGCCAATTTGGAGGTGATGAAGAGCTGGTTTTGGTGCTCCGTCACCTCTCTGACCAGGATTTCATGCTCCTCCTCAATCAAGAGACACTTGCACTTTCTCTTCTTCTCCTGTGATTTCTCTGGACCCTCCTGGCTGGTACGTGGGTGATTGGGGTCTCCCTGGGGTATCTCCTGGCCTGAAAACTCCATTTTCTCTTTTCTTTGCAATTTTTCCTGCTTGTGCATTTTTTTATGGTAATGTAGTAAAAATATGGCGCTAACCCTTTTGCGATATATTTACGTGACGCATAATGGTCTAGCCTCACTTTTGACGCATTAGCGTCATATTATCTTACAGCAAGTCACAATGGTTAATGTCACTTTTTTTTTTTACACTAACCATTCCTTAGCGCCATCGTGTGTCACTTTATAAATATGGAGCATGGATTGCGTTAGGGAATGGAGTTAGCTGGCATTAAAAAAATTACTCACAACTTATATTTCATAAATATGGGCCCCAGTTTCTAACATGTACATGTGTGTGTGTATGTGTTTTGCTAATAATTTTGGAGGCAGTTTACAAATTTTTACGTAAAGGTGCTATTTCTTGCCTAGTTTCTGTAAACGTTTGAGGTCATCCATCAAGCGGGATCCAAGCAAAAGGGGGAGGGAGTCTCAAAATACTAAATTTTCCAAAGACGTTTCTAAAAAGTGGCTGCCCCAGCCTCCAACGCTCAAGGCGGTTGAGTAACGCTTTAAATAAAAATATTCAAATTAACAATAACGTTTGACTGAAAGAAGAGTTAATTAATGTAACGCAAGCTGGAAACCCAGAAGGACATTCACACCAAGCCACAAACAGAAAATCCCACAAAGTACAAATCCACAAAAAGAATACATATTGATCTCCTGGGAAACATTTTCTTCAATAAGGGAGATAAAAAAACATCGGAAAAACTGCTGCTGAAAATGTTTAAGGTTCATATAACTCTCCTTTCCTTCCAGGGATGTTTTGCAACATAGACACATATCTGTCTTGCATGTGCTAAAGTTGCATGAGTGAAATTTCCAGAGTAATAAAAACATAACAAAGTGCATTTTGTTAACCACTCTCTTGTCAGAGTGTTTCGATTTGGATAGCAACTTAGATTGCTTCTAAGGCCATCACATCTGTGTCCAACAAGCTTGCAACGGCTCCAGACGAGGAAAATACTTCGGGGCCCCCAGGGCCTTCTTTCACATGGACAGTACTTGTTTGAAGAGGGGTTTAATCATCTTTCATGATCAGTGCGTCATGGCTGACCTGACTACTTGGCGTTTTCAACATTAATTATTTACTATCATCCATAGTTCATATGGAGCTCTTTTGATTTTCAAAACCCTCAGGCGCCCTATGCAACATCATGTAATTAACTCAGAATATGAAGAATACATACATAAAAAACGCCATTTCTCGCGTTTGAAGTTCTTCTGTTCTCCCATTACTATAGTCATTACACGAGAGCAAAGGATATGTAGTTTTCAGTATGGTGTTTATTGAAAATGCAAGCCTGCTTAACCCAGCAGTGGTTTGTGTGTGAGAACACCCACACCCACACGCACGCACACATGCCCAGACACACACACATACACATGTCAAGGGGCATTTTTAGTTTGCCTGGGTACAGGAGTTTAGCTTAGCTGCTGCTTGCAGGCCTCTGCTCTTTAACCTAAAAAACATGCTCAGTTTTAATTATTCGTTTTTATTCACTCTAGCATTGCTTGCATTTAAGAAGGAATGTTTTTATTTTATAATCAGTAGCCATTTGTGTGAAAGTGTCAGTATCAGTGATGTATGTATTCGATTGTCATTATGCCCTTTTGCTTTATGTTGACAAAGAACAGAATGTGAACATGTCAGGCGTTTTGTTATGTTATTGACAATACAAGTTTGCTCACACAATCTAGCGTTTAGGTACATACCCACATCAGAATGTCTGCACAAATAATAATATAAGCCTTACAAAACACCTTGTGAGACTAACACCATTAAAAGGGGTTCCACCCAAGATATTCCATTTATACTGTACGTGAAATTGCAACAGACCTCAGCCTTTGTGTCTTACGAAGCCTGTTTTGGAGATTGGAAGCCAACCTTGTCCTAAGGTAATGAGTGTTGGGGTGCTTCTAATGGACAGGGAAAGGCAGATTAGGTTTATGATGCCTTGCTCTGTTTAGGGTAGAAATTATGCTTTAGGGAGGAATTTGCAAATTCATGTTTATTGCAATATTTTGGGGTGGTTCACATTGCTTATTTTCGCAATATTGATTTTGTTGCTTGTCATTATCCCAATCATTGCAGCTCTTGCATTTTATTGCAGATAGCAGTCTTTTCAATAAATGTATTGAAAACTATCCTGCATCTGGTTTCTTGCCTGCATGTGTGTAAGAGACTTATTGCTAGTGAGAGAAAAAGGTAAGTATTGTTTCATCACGATTTTCCCTGAGAGAGTTTTCAGGAGTCCATGCACTAGGCTGCCAGAAATCCCCTTTACTATTTGGGTTTTGGTGAGGTGCTGCTAGAGAGCTGGCTGGACTGGGCAGACAGTTGGCAACTGGCGTACGAGTGATTCAGCCACCTACAAGCAGAGATGCTGCTGCCCCTAATCTAGCAGTCTTGTAGAGATACATGGGTCCATATGACATGGCACCACCAACAAAGGTGTAGACACGAACTTACAAGTCTCCTGAGTACCTCTGTCACACATACACTATGGTACCCTAAGAATCATTATATATAGACGTCTGTGGTCTTGGGGACAATCCTCCTCAGCTGAATAGGAAGTACCAATCTAAGCTGTAGGTTGTTCAAGCTTGAACCTTAAAAAAGGATTTATCCCCCCGTCGGTGTTCCCAACTCTGACACCTCCTCCTTAACATGGCAAATGCCATAAATAGACCGGGGAACTGCAGATGAGCACTTACGCAGTTTCTTCTAGCCAGTGGCTTAACAGATAAGGGTGGGGAAGTCATATTTGTCGTGGAAGTTCATGAAGCTTTCAAAACAGAAACATTTGATTTGTGGGTCGCTTTTCCTGAAGTAAATGACAATTCAAATGTATTTTACACCTACAGAACAGCAAACGTACCACAGCGGCACAAGCTTACCAACACTTAGAAGTACCACTTTCTTATCAAGACAACCAAAGCTGGTTCAATGTCACCCTACCATATGTAATACTACCTGTGAGATTAGGTCCCTTAAATAATGACCAACATGGCCCACATTTGCCATGTACACATCACATCCCAATGTGCAGACTATGTACGTAGCTGGCATACGCACACTTTACAATGAGCTAGTAGCAATATATAGATGACTAATACAGTTCGTAATGCAGATTTTGAACACTGCCTCAGTGATGGCCGCTCTAGCTGTCCATCAATTGGCCACTACAGGAACTAATCCTCAAACAATGCTCTTAATAATGGGTAAAGCACCTGTTGTGTAGCCATTTTAGTTATAGCTTCATGCAGGTTAGTTTAATACACTAGGCCTCTGTGCATCTTGACCTAGATATATTTTATTCTGCTTCGCATTGTTTTTACAATAACCAGTTTTTATGGTCTTGTTTTAATTTCTTCTATCTAACTGTTTTGCTTAGTCCAGCACTGTGTTGTCAAACAACACATTCTTGATCACTTTGTGCTTCAGTCAAGGCTACAGTCTGGTTCATTGCCGGTAAACATGGTTGAAGTTTAGTCTCTAACATTCGTAGAAAATACACATCCTTACGTAGGGACATTTTCTTAGAACATCAGCTGTGTTAATTATAAAAACTCTTTCTAGTCCCATTACACGTCAAGAGGGAGATTCCAGCCAGGGAACCACAACTGTATGCTGAATGCTTCGCTGCAGATACTGATGCAGATTACAGGACTTTGCTCAGGTATGAGGGTTGATGTCCTCCCAGGGGAACCTGAAAGGCAGGATTAGAGCTTAACATGCCGTGCTCAAAATACCATTCAGATAGGAAATAGTCCATCAATTCTAGTGGCAATATGATAGCATTATTCTTATGCTTCACTCTCATCGTCACCATTTTAATATGGTTGTGTTGTGTCGTTCTGGTTATTGCAGCTCACGCTTTGCTATCCATAATGCAGTCGTTTTATTAAACCAATCTTTAAAACTTATACTGCTTTTATTGTCATTTATATATGAGACCGAATTGTGAATGAGAGAACCGATTGCGGCCTGAGTGACCACGACTTCCCTGAGAAGTACGATATGTCATGAGCTCGGCTGCCCAATCATCTCTACCTTTCGGGAGAGATAAGGCACTGCTAGTTAGCTGGAGCAAAGCCCGGATTTGGAGCGACAAGTGTCACCTGCGTGGGTCAGACTCAGTCCCCCACACTGTGGACGATCTTGATGCTCAAAATCCAGTAGTCTCATTAGAATAATGAGAGCCTACGTGACACACCCATGGAATGGGAGAAAATTCGGTTCTGGATAGCACAAAAAAACAAATCAGTTGGAAGCAGTGCTCCCCATACGGGAGCTGAAGGTAAATAGAGAATTCTCACAATGCGTGATTCATAATTTCCACACAGTCTCCTCAATAATAGTATGCAAAATTAAAGGGGAAGCAGCAGCATTGGCCATTCCCCAACGAGTCCAGGAGATTCCTCAACAGAACTAGGAGAGCGAGCTACCAAAGATTATCTCCGAAACTTATACAAGTTTAGGTTGTGATGTCTGAGGGCCAGTCCAACTAAACCACAAATTCCGAATACCACCTCTAAGGAAGGTACTAAACAAGCACAGGAGAGTTCTAAAAAAATTATGGAATAAACAAAAACAAAACAAAGAAAAAAGAAGTCACAGAGGGGAATCTCAACAACCAGAGACATCTGAAATAAGATATAATCTTCAAAATAGAAAAACTTTAATAACTCCTGATAGATACCAAGATACTGATACACGTCCCTCTCTTTCCTTTCAGGACACACTGGATAAATGGAGTGAGAGAGTGGGCTGGTCAGAACAGTGCATTGACTACACAAAGCCAAAGAAGGACCCACAGTGTTCCTCAGAAGCTTACGTTAAAAAGGAGGACAACTCTCCCCAACAAAAGCCCCAATTTTAAAAGAAAAAGGTGTCAGCAATTTCTATTAAACATGACATCAACTGAGAAAATTGCCGAAGAACAGGATGTGGGCAGCGACTCTGCTAAACAGCTTAGCAGAGGTCACAATTTTATAGATCATCTGCACGTGACAGCAACTAACAACTTTCTCGTCATCGAGACAACAGACAGGTGTGTCTCCCCATTCGACAGTGTTTATGAATTAAATGTACAAATTGAGGGGGACATAGAGCGCATTATAGAAGTAATATTTTGGTAAAATTTGAACTGTGATATTCTATTGGCAGAAAAGGAGAGGCCACCTGATTTTGTCCACAATCTGACACATGGGGAAGATGTCATTTTGCCTTCTTTCTCAGTCCTGGTTCCAGACACGGTAAAGAGAGCCTATGCTGCTGATTGGGTTTTAGCGCAGGCCCCCGAGTTGTACTGCAACCATGTAGGGTGGGATAAAGATTCCTCTTACCATGTAATACCTATTAGCTGCACACCACAGCCTCAAGCTCAATATCCCACTAAACATGAGGCTACAGCCCCATTGAGGGAGATTCACATACGAACTTGAGTACCAGGGAGTAATTGAAACATGTGTCTCTGCAATGAATAACCCATTATTCCCTGTTGCAAAACCAGACCATTCAATAGAATAGTCTTGGATTACAGACATTTAAACAGTCATGCACTCACCTATGCAAAACAAAACGCACATAGCACAGCACTGATAAATAATATAGCACAGAAATACAAAACAACCTTGGATATTTCCAATTATTTTTTTCTGCCAAAATCTTGCACCTGAAAGTCGGGATCTTAGCGCTTTCAGCTCATTTGGCTCACAGTGGTGCTTTTATCGTTTGCCTCAGGAGTATAAGAACAGCCCAGGGTTGTTTTCAGCCCATGTAACATCAATATTACATAATATTAATCCTGAAGCATTGTCCTATGCAGATGATATTTATCTCACACACAACGACCCTAACATTCATCTTGCCAGGGTCGATGAGATCGTTCTTGGATTCGCTGCCTAGGATAATAAATTCAATTTCAAGAAAACAAAAACTGCTGTTCTCAGTGTCCTTTTCCTGGGATACGAATTATCAGATGAAGGCAAGAGCCTGGCCCTGCACTTACAAGAGAAATGCAGACAACTTCAACCGCCAAATACCACAAAAAAACTACAGTCATTACTGGGTTTCTTCAATTTTGGTAGAACACACATACCGGATTATGCACAATGGATAAAACCACTTTATTACTTAATTTGTCCAGATTGCTCAAGTAAACATTGAACACCAGAACATACACGCATTCTCAGAGAACTTCAGCAGGACATGCTAGAGGCAAAACACTTACACACACATGCAACAACAAAACAAACTTGGTCATCAGAATAATTGCTGGTGCCATCGGGTTCACCTATGTCACTTTCAATTAGGGTGACACGGTACCCATAGCATACAAATCTCATTTGTATTCCAATGCAGAACAAGGTTTTACACCCACAGAAAAGATACTAACTACTGTACAGATGGCTTTCATTAAGGAGAGGCCACTAGCCCAAGGGAAACACATTATTGTCATTACCCTAGTACCAGCCTTATAGGCTGTTACCAAAGCAAGTGTTCCTAACGCTGAAGCATTACATACATTGCTGGATTCAATGGGCAACCTCTGTGACTGCCACTGATGTTGAAACACAAGATTTCTCCAGCATGAGCAGGAGTATCCTGCACCTACTAACATACTACCACTGTATCATTACCAAAGTATCACTTAAACTGATGGTTCAGCACAGCCAGCTCTAAGCACAAAACATCAATATTCAGCTGCTTGCACAGCTGTAAGCGGGATAATTAGAGATGGTGCATTCCATCTTCAATATATCTACACAAAGGCCTTAGTGAACTGCACTGCACAGCTGGCAGAGCTAAGGGCTCTTATTTTGGCACTGGAACACACGATCCAGAACAACCCACACTGATTGTGTGCGATTCATATTACTGTCTCCAGTCCTACAATGATTATCTTAATCACTGATGTTTGAATGGGTTCAGAGTTTCCAAGGGGAACATCATTAATCACAGAAGATTATGGGTGAGGGTAGCTGACCTACAGGACAGACTACTAAAAGCTCATGTAGTACATACATTGGTCCATTAACATATAGGAGTACGCATTATAGGAAGTACCTTGGCTGACAAAGCTGCCAAATCCACAGTAGCTACGGCTTCTGTTGCTGCAATATCCGTTCTCATCTGAGATTGAATAATGAGACACTGGCTGCTTTGAAACCTGCCAGCCCCTACCAGAAGCATATCCTGCAAAATATACCTATCATGGTAGTGATCAAAATATTGCATTTGCAATAATTCCAGGTGTGGGAGATTGTGTGATCCACAACCAAGATCAGAGGCTAGATCTCATCAAAGCAGTGCATGAGGGTGTTGCTTCTGCTCACACAGGTGTGGCGACCACAATTTCTCATTTGCAAAAACAGTTTTGGTGGCCAAGTCTATACAAACAGACCAAGCAATATGTCCTTTGTTGTGACATTTGCCAACAAATAAAAGGATCCACCATTATACGCCCACCACAGACATCCCTCTTAGTGTCAAAGAGACCACTACAATGTGTGTATCTGGACCATTGTGGTCCCTTACAACCTGATGGCGCATACAAAAACATCTTAGTTGCTGTTGATTCCTGTTCTAGATTGCTGTGGGTATTGCCACATGTGAGAGAACAGGGATGATTGCAGAGGCCCCTTAACTTTTGGCCCCCCTTTTGCTGGTATTTTCCTGACTCTGATGGTGCCCTGGGTACTGCTAACCAGTCCCAGGGCCTGTTCTCTGTGCAAAATCAGTATGCAAATTAGGCTAATTATAATTGGCTAAGTCAACCTACCTATAAGTCCCTAGTGTATGGTAGGGCATGTAGGTTTAGGGACCCCAGCATAGGTAGTGCACCAATAGGTGCACTGCTGAGGTGCCCAGTGTCATTTTAAAGGCAGGCCTGTCTTGCTGACTGCTTTTAAATTAAAGTTACATGAAAATTCGACTTTGGAATTAAAAGTAGTTCCAAAGTCTTAAACTACCTTATTTGTACATATACGTCACCCCAAAGGTGTGCCCTATGTGCCCCTAGGACTGGGTGCCATGTAACTACAAGCAGGGCTCTTATAAAAATAGTTTTATAAGCCCTGGTGAGGTAAAACAGCCAAATTCGTCTTTCCCTCATTGTAGTGACTGGCCTCCATAGGCTAGAATGGGGAGACTTTATTTTAATTTTAAAAGTCCCCTTAAGTAACAGATACCAGAAGTTTGGTATCAAATTAATTGTCAAAATAAATCTCAAACCTTCCAGTTGTTGGATTTAATATAACATGTTCAGGTAAAGAATATTTAACTTTACCTGAAAAGTTGCCAACTTCAGCCCTGCAGTATTTTTGCTGCTGTGCTCTGATTGGCCAGCCTCTGGTGTGAAGTGGCCTGGCTCCACACAAAGAGATGTGCCTTTGGGAGGAGATCTTCCCTCAGCAGATGGTGAAGCAGGAAGGAGGAGGGCTGCCAAACTGGTCTTCAAAGGCAGAGAAGGACATTTGGAGCAACCCAGCAACACCCTCACATCCTGCAAACCCAGACAATTCGGTGCCCCCCTGATTAGATTAGGAGAGGGCAGGAGAGGGGTGTGTTTAGGATTTTTAGCCACACCATTGGGTGGGCTCAGCCAGATGTAACCTCCAAAAATCACTTTCAGCAAAGATGGATTTTTGAGGAATGTTGCTTCCTGGGATTGATTTTTGCCACACTTCCAAGGAAGTGATCATCACAGGGGGAACCAGGACCCCGCTGTTTTTCACCCAGGAGCAAGGATAAAACCTGCAGACCTGCACCCACACCTCAGATCCCTATCAGATTCCAACAAGAAAGAACTACAGGATAAAACCTGCAGACCTGCACCCACACCTCAGATCCCTATCAGATTCCAACAAGAAAGAACTACAGGAGAAGAAGGACTGTCCTGCTGGACCCCTGACCTGCACCTGGACACTGCACTCTGGAGGACTGCACCAGCTGCATACTTGGGCTTCACCACTAAAAGGACTTTACCTGTCTTCTACTGCTTCAAGAAGGGACTCCCTGTTTGCTACAGGTGCAAAGAAGCTGCCCAGAGTCCCCTGCATCAAGTCCTGCAAGCAGAGCCCAGCTGACCAGCATGCAGTGGCAATTTGAGGATTCTGACCAGGTGCATTCTGGGAATTGTAGTCCCAACTCCCAAGGAGCAACTCGGAGCTTCTGGAACCTTGGATCAAGTTGTGGACACTTCAAGGACACAAAAAGGACCTCTGGAAGAAGATTCAGAAGTTTGGAAACGTTTGGAGCAACTCCATAAGTTGAAGAGGTGCATTGTGGGAGTTATAGTCCGAGACCCCAAGAGGCACATCAGAGCCTCTGAAACCCTTGGCTGGTGCTGTGGACCACTTTCCTGAATCAAACACTTCTGAAAGTAAGTGTGACAGTGCTACCTCATGGGTGGCCTGAACTCTGGACTTTGTTCCTTTCCAGTGTCACCTTTTTTAATCCTTTGAGCGCTAGTTGCTTCTATTCGCTGGAAAGCGTTAATTCTTTAAAAATTCATATCTCCGGTTCCCCTTATCGGAATTTTTTCATTTTGGTGTCGTTTTAAAGATAAAAATATTTCCTATTTTTATAAAATGATTTTGGATTTTTAAACTGCTTCCTGTGTTTTATTCAATTACTGTTTTGTGATATTTGAATGCTTTACGCTTAGTCTCCTAAATTAAGCCTTGTCGCTCGTTGCCAAGCTACCAAGGGTTGAGCTGGGTTTAATTTACTGAGACCTGACTGGACCTAAGTGGAGGTTAGTGGCCTATTGCTAAGTGTAGGTACTTACCTGCCCTTACCAATAACCCATTTTCCAACACCACAACTGCTGGCTGACGCTCAAACTGTTATTAAAGATTTGTAGGTCTTTTTCGGTACATATGCAGTTGCAGCACTCCATTCAGACCAGGGCACTGCTTTTGCCTCTAGGGCATTCAGGGACACTGTGAGGTGTTGAGCTCCATTACTCCTCCCCCTACGATTCTGAGGGAAATTCAGTTGTGGAAAGGAGGAATCGAGACCTAAAGCAATCCTTAACAGCAACCTACATGGGGTCCAGAGAGCATTAAATAATCTGCCCAGAAGGTCCTTGGGAGGTCCAATGAGGTGTTGTTTTGGACACCTATGTATATCCCAGATCTTGATGGTACTGGAGTGGTGGCAGCAGAAACACCGTTTGACATAAGGGCATGTGCCACTGTTTTGGAGGAGCTACAACAATATTGAGATTACAATTAATCCAACTGTACTGCCACCATGGGAATAAGGGATTTGCCAACAACATCTACAGGCTGGATTCCTGAAGTTGGGGATCTGGTTCATGAAAAGATTGCTGTGAAGAAGGAGTTAGGCCATTCTCACAGAGCACCAGCTCCAATCCTAGGAATACATGGTACCAGAACTCTCCTCCTACCACCACTGCCTGGTTTTAAAGGGAAAAGATTTGTCTCTATTGACAATGTCAAATTACACCATGCGGCTTATCCTGCAAAGTAAACAACAAGGTGCCTGGGGTAGTTCCTGCTTCCCTCTCACTACCCAACAAGACATGCCTCTACAATCAGCAGACAATGCTTTTGCAAGCACCAATGTGTAGAACGGTGCTACAGTTGCCTCCTTGAGCATGCTGAGGGTGGAGAATGAGTTTCTGCTGATTCCAGTCACCACTTCTCTGACAAGAGACGTCCAAGATATGGAACTCACATTCAACACAGACAGACAGTATTGACTACTATGAACCTCCACAACAACTGGATCCATTCATCAGCTCTGCATCAGCTTCTGTGTTTGCACAGACTGCTTCTGGGTATTTCATCTTCATGACCTTTCTTCTGACTCATCTGCTTCTGCAATAGAAACTGTATCAAAGACACGTAAGCTATACATATGGCTTAAATATACCTATTTGGGTTATCCATGGTATTATCTGTGGATACAGTTGACATTGCTTGCCTTTCTGCTTTGGATTGGTTTTGTCATTGTTTTCTTTCTCTTGCTAAATGGTGATTATCTTCCTGAATGCTCTGCCATTGAGCCGGTGGTTGAGGTTTTAACACCTTACTTATCTTCCCATAAAGTTCAAAGAGACTTGTTCCTTGTGAACACTGCAGCAGTTCCGAATTGAGATGTGATGATTTGGGATAAAGTGCCTTAGATATCTACGTTCCTACTGAGGTCATTCAAATTCCATATGTGTTTAAAATATCAATGGCTGATGTTATTACACCTGGTATTGTTTCCGATGACAGGGATGTTAAAACGGCTGATTCTATGCTTTGTGAGCTGGAATACAACACTTTATTTGAAAGTGACGATGTGTATATAAGCACAACGAATTATGGAGAAATGTTCTGTTATAACCATTGGCGACATTACTTTCTGCACCAAGCTAGTAAACCAAGATCCGTTTTCAACTACACACAATGGGAACATTGTCCGACTCCACCTGTGGGGAGCTTAAAACATATATAGGAAAGTTTGCATATTTTACTGGGCATCACACTAGAAATTCTGAGTCATTTCAAATTACCGCATTCCAAAATGAGGAAAATATTGCTAACTGGCACAAAACTGATTTATTCAGATTCCTTTTGTTCCTGACTTGCTGTTGAAGATTATGAGTACTGGAAAAACACTATTTATTTATGTGAAGAGTGTATGGAAAACAAAATATTGGCAGATTTGGGGCAGAGAAGCTTTGTTTAGAGCATGCTTTATTCCTTTGCAAATGTTATTTTGAAATTAAACTGTCCAGCAAACATCTTGCTTTGGGTTAGCAAAAATAAAAGAGATGAACACACCCAGCATCCTCATTCCGGCTAAATTTGACAATCAGCAAACATTTTTAAATGTCACCGAAGATCAGCTCACACATTGGGTTCAGAATGGTACCTTTAGTTCTTCACTTTCAAATCCCAGCGGGTGGTTATTGTGGCTGAAGGACATAAATGGTTGTCATGCACGTTTTGTTAATTCCTCAGGGGGTTCAAAGCAAGCCGGCCAGACCCTTGCTATGTCTTTGGCCAGCACTCGGGTATTGTCACTACAGACGGTGTGAGTAAACAGTGCCAACAACTGTTACGTTCTTCCTCCTTAGCAGTGATAAAAGAACATCTTAGTCTCCTCTCTGAGGAAATCGACTTACAAGATTTCTTGTTAGGACCTTGGAATCCATGCTCAAACCATTTCCTGTATGGCATATATAATGAGATTTGGAAGCTTTCTCAAATAGAAGTTGCTACACGTTTGAGGCAGATAGATAAGGAAAACATTAAAAAAGCTTTAGCTGTTGTCGATAATGGCATGACCACTTTGTCCAATAGAATTTACACCTTAAATAATATTGTGTCATCTGCGATTGACATAATTCAGAATGACATGCCTTTTTTCAACAGATATGAAGTTAACTGCGTTCCATTATGCAGTTAGGTTGGACATTGCAGGTTCTGAAAAGTGGCTGCATGCCCAGGAAACACATAAATAGTAGAAGATTATTTGCCACTTTAATTACCCACGCAACAACAGATAATGGCTAAAAAGGAAGCTAGTTACATCATGCTTAATACCGAAAAGTTAGAAAAGTTGCCTTTTACTGTGGCAGAAATTCCCTCAGCAATATTGTTAATACATGGAATTGTACGTCTACCCATTTTCACCTTTCATTTTGCAAATTGTTCAAAATAATTTGCTGTAGGCAGATATGAGAGGCTATGAGACAGTTACGTACACAAGCATGGGAGTTGCCTTTTGATTTCAAATGTTTGAACGGCGAAACAGAGGTCTTTCTTAGCGGAAGCGAATGTGAGACTACTGTTAGTCATTCTATGATTTGTAAGCTGGGGTCCTTGCATGGCCTTTGCAAAGCTGAGGGTGTGAACTTTGCTTGCTATCTGAAGAGTACTTCCATCTCTTTGATTCATCCAGTCCTTCAGATACTGTTGAATGGAAGATATGTGGTTCTGAAAGATGAAAGCTGCTATGGTATGAAGGCTGGAACTTCTTCTGTCATTTCGTTTTCTCAACTGGTAACTTGTTGCTGCCATGTTTTATTCCCCCCCACACACATAAGAGATAAGAGTAGCAGACTTGTGGTCCCACGCTTCTACTTCTAATGTAAATGTTGACAAGCTGAGCATACTAAAGGTGATACTGTGTGAAAAACAAGTTGCCCTGACCTGACATCAGTCAGAGAGGCGCACGATATACAGATAGCAAGGACATCAGCTCAGATATAGCCCCAATTAAATGCCAATTTCCCCAGACACTTTGGAGAATTGGTGTGCAGAATTTTCAATGCTTCTAGCACTGCATGGATTGTGCACTTTTTTAAGGCTGTCGGTTCTGGATTTGTTTGCATCTTCCAGGCCGTGTTTGGAGTCATATCTTCAGCCATACATTCACTCTTTTTGAGTGTCTTTGGTGGATTCCCAAGTACTTTTGCCATTAATTGGTGGAATACTGCTACTGCTATTTTTGCTACGCAATGGCTGTCCCACCTCAATGAAGCAGAGTGATAGAGCTACCACCAGCCCAGCTGTGTCATGATCACACAACGCAGTATTTTGGAGCCTCCTTGCTGGAAGAGCTGGAACATGATTGGTTATTGACATTCTGACCAATCCTAAGGTGTGTGCAGCCAGTTCTCCACTGCATTTGGTGCTCCTTCAAATGTGCACCTATAGTGTGCCCTGTCATGCAGCCTGTGCCGCCTGTGGACAAGGATCTGATAATGTTCTTGATGAGGGTTCATTCACGGACATGCCCGTTGAGACTGAGGTTGATTCGTAAGGCATCCTAGGAGCCACGGCTTGCGGATTTCTTGGCTCCAACAATATCTGGCACAGTGGATGGTGCCACCTCCGCATGTCATTCTGCATTTGAGGTTCCTGGACAGTTCTGCTCTCTGGATCCCTCCGCTAACCCTTTTATCCATCTATCGCCTGCTGAAGTAGAGTCATTTCTGGTCTCAATCCCCATTTATGACATTAGAGACCTTTTGCAAGACCATCATTATTGTTGATTCAAACATTGTTTTTTTTTTCCAAGTGTAAAATGTGACTCCAAATTGCCTTTAAATTTGGCCTGTCTGCTGGCCTGTTTTGCTTGTCACTTTTGAAATTATGCCTTTTATGATTTTATTTTGCTTTAAGCGTTTTAGTTTAGAGCATTTCTAGTCTTTGGACTAGCGCCCTTGTTTTGGCAATAGGGTAGGGTGTCATGGGTCCATGTTAGTTTGCCTGGGTACAGGAGTTTAGCTTAGGTGAGGCTTGCAGGCCTGTGCCCTTTTACTGTAATTAAAATGCTCTGTTTTTATTATTCGTTTTTATTCTTTTGAGCACTGCCTGCATTTTAGAAGGAATCTTTTTATTTTATAATCAGTTGCCATTCTGCGAAAGCGTCAGTATCAGTAATATACATGTTGGAATGTCATCATGTTCTTTTGCTTCATGTTGACAAAGAACTAAATGTGAACATGTCAGGCATTTTGTTATGTTTTTGCCAATACAAGTTTATGCACACAATCTAGTGTTTACATACCGACGTCAGGATGTCTACACAAACAATAACATATGCCTTATAAAACACTTTGTGAAACAAAGGCCATTAGAAGGGGTTCCACCCAGGATATTCCATCTATACTGCATGTCACATTGTAGCAGATCTCAGCCTTTGTGTAGGAAGCCTGTTTTGGAGACTGAATGCCAACCTTTTCCTAAGGTAACGGGGGTTGGGGCGCTGCTCCTGGGTATGACATGGACAGATTAGGTTTATCATGCCTTACTCTCTTTAGGGTGCAAATTATGCTTTAGGGAGGAATTTGCATATTCATTTTTATTTCAATATGGGGGTTGTTTATATTCACATTGCTCATTTTCACAATCCTGACTTTGTTCTTGTCATTATCTTAATCATTGCAGCTCATGCATTTTATCGCAAATTGCAGTCTTTTCAATAAATGTATTTAAAAGTATCCTGCACTGCATCTGCTGTCTTGCCTGTGTGTGTGTAAGAGACGTATTGCTATTGAGAGAAAAGGGTAAGGCTTGTTCCACCACAATTTTCCCTGAGCGAGTTTTCCAGTGTCTATGCGCTAGGCTGCCAGAAATCCCCTTTACTATTTGGGTTTCTGTGAGGTGCTGCAAGAGTGCTGGAAGGATAGGGCCAACAGCTGCCAACTAGGGTAGGAGTTACTCAGTCACCTACAAGCAGAGGTGCTGCCACCCCTAATCCTCATAGAGATACTAGGGTCCATACGATACACACACACACTCTCGCTCTCTCTCCCTCTCTTTGCTCAATAGGTCAAACAGCCTGCCCTCAATATTAAGCAGGAATAATTGTATCTATTGTGGAGGGGTTTACAAAGTTTTAAATAAGAAGTAAGGTGTTGTGAAGTTCCAAACTATCGGTCTCCAGGTATTTCATTGATTTTTCTCTTTCCCTTCCCATATGCCCAAGGGTTGATTTGATTTTTCAGTTGAAGTGGGGCATGTCCTAGGAAGCGACAGATTGAATCGGACCAAGAATGAGTGATTGTAGCTGCAGTGACACTGAGATGCTCCCATCAAACATTGACTGAGGGGCCGCACACAGATGAGGATTCTGCAAAAGGATCAAAGAGAACTTGTGATTCTGAAACTGATACAGCACTGGATAAAGTTATTCCCAGTGCAGCATACAATATAATATAAGAGTGTGCAATTGGTCTCCACCAACGACTTTCCTGTACATCGATTTCTAAAACAAAGCATGGATTGGCCTCAGGCCTTTTACATGATTTCATGTGAATGTGCGGGGCGGGGGCAGATCAACTACTGAGTGTTATTTTTAGCTCCGCCCTCCCAC
Source organism: Pleurodeles waltl (assembly GCF_031143425.1). NCBI lineage: Eukaryota > Metazoa > Chordata > Amphibia > Caudata > Salamandridae > Pleurodeles > Pleurodeles waltl. Next base: position 225,404,002 of record NC_090444.1, on the reverse strand, counting down.
ACAGCACTTCTCAGTGAGGCATTGTGAGAAACTGGGGCTGATTGCAGAGGCCCCCTAACTTTTTGCCCCCATTTTCCACTTTATGCTGGTGTTTTCCTGACTCTGATGGTGCCCTGGGTACTGCTAACCAGTCCCAGGGCCTGTGCTCTGTGTAAAATGGATATGCAAATTAGGCTAATTATAATTGGCTAAGTTAACCTACCTATAAGTCCCTAGTATATGGTAGGGCATGTAGGTTTAGGGACCACAGCATAGGTGGTGCACACCTAGGTGCATTGCTGAGGTGCCCAGTGTCATTTTAAAAGCAAGCCTGCCTTGCTGGCTGCTTTTAAATTAAAGTTATATGCAAATTCGACTTTGGAATTAAAGGTACTTCCAAAGTCTTAAACTACCTTATTTTTACATATAAGTCACCCCTAAGGTGTGCCCTATGTGCCCCTAGGGCAGGGTGCCATGTAACTATAAGCAGGGATTTTATAAAAATAGATTTATAAGCCCTGGTGAGGTAAAAACAGCCAAATTCGTTTTTCCCTCATTGAAGTAAATGACCTTCATAGGCTAGAATGGGCAGACTTTATTTTAAATTTTAAAGTCTCCTTAAATGTTACATACCAAGAATTTGGTATCAAATTGATTGTTATAATAAATCCCACAACTTCCAGTTGTGGGATTTAATATAACTAGTGCAGGTAAAAAGTTTAGACTTTACCTAAAAAGTTGCCAATTTCAGCTCTGCATTGTTTTTGCTGCTGTGCTCTGATTGGCCAGCCTGCAGCAGCTTCTGCCAGGCTACTTTAATGAGGTGTGAAGTGGCCTGACTTCACACAAAGGAATGTGCTTGGGGGAGAGAATCTCCCCGCAGCAGATGGGGAAGCAGGAAGGGGGAGGGCTGCCAAACTGGTCTTCAAAGGCAGAGAAGGACATCTGGAGCACCCAGCAACACCCCCACATCCTGCAACCCCAGACAGCTAGGTGCCCCCTTGATTAGATTAGGAGAGGGCAGGAGAGGGGTGTGTTTATGATTTTTAGCCACACCAGTGGGTGGGCTCAGCCAGATCTCTCATCTAAAAATCAGATTCATCCATTTTGGATTTTTAGAGACTGTTGCCTTCTGGGATGGATTTTTGCCACACTTCCCAGGAAGTGGTCATCACAGGGGGACGACCCTGTCCCTGATTGGAGGACCAGGGCACCCCTGCTTTTCACCCAGGAGCAAGGATAAAACTGGCAGACCTGCACCCACGCCTCAGATCCCCACCAAATTTCAAGAAGAAAGAACTACAAGGAGAAGAAGGACTGCCCTGCTGGACCCCTGGCCTGCACCTGGACCCTGCACTCAGAAAGACTGCACCAGCTGCACACTTGGGCTTCACCACAAGAAGGACTTTGCCTGGCTTCCACTGGTTCAAGGAGGGACTCCCTGTTTGCTACAGGTGAAAAATTGCTAACCAGAGTCCCCTGCACCAACTCCTGAAAAAGTGACCAGCTGACCACTGCCCAGTGGCCAAAAAGGAGTTTGCGCCAGGTGCACTCTGGGAGTTGAAGTCCGCACTTCCCAAGGACCATCACAGAACTTCTGGACCCTTGGGGTGAGCTGTGGACCCCAAAAGAACCTTAAAAGAACATCTGGGTGAAGCCCCAGAAGTTTGGAAAAGATTGGAGAAATTTTAGAAAAAAGCTCCATAAAGTGACCGACTCGACGCGGAAATTCTAGCCGGCTTGCCTCAACCGCGACCCGGCCTGACTTCGTGGTTCGTCCCGGTCAAGAAAAACATCAGAAAAAAAGACTAAGTCCGAACGTAAAAAGTTGACCGGGACCTTCCAGCCATCGTATCCGAGAAGGGCTCCACGGACGTCGGATCAAGATCCAGGTTTACCCCGGTCGAAGGATTTTCATCTCGAAAAAACGACTAAGTCCGAAGGTAGAAATCTCCACCGAGGAAACCGACTTCGCGTATCCGGACAAGGGCTCCAGGAGGTCGGATCCAACTGGCAGGTTCGTCCCGGTGAAGAAAAACTTCAAAATAAAGACTAAGTCAGAAGGTAACTTTTTAACCGAGGCTTCCCGCGACCTGTATCCGAGCAGGGCTCCATCGCGGTCGGCCTGAAAGTTTGACCTTGTCCCGGTCCTGGTGCAACCAGATGACCCGATTGGCGCTTTTTGTTTCTATGCGCTAGAAAATAATAATACTTTAAAAATTCATATCTCCGGTTCCCCTGAACCGATTTTAATCGTTTTTGTGTCATTTTAAAGATAAAAATATAAGCTATTTTTATAAATTGGTTTTGGATTTTTAAACTGTTTCCTGTGTTTTATTTAATTACTGTTTTGTGATATTTGAATGCTTTACACTTTGTCTCCTAAGTTAAGCCTTGACGCTCGATGCCAAGCTACCAAGGGTAGAGCTGGGATTAATTTATTGAGACCTAACTGTACTTACGTGGAGGTTTGTGGCTTGTTGCTAGGTGTAGGTACCTACCTGCCCTACCAATAACCCATTTTCCAACAGGCATGTATGGGGTGTCCTGAAGGTGCGGCTACAGATAAAGTTAATACCAGTTTGGACAGGATGCTTTGTCATCACAGTCTTGGGAATGTAACATTTGGGATGTGTGAAGTTGTGGATAATGTTTACTTTTTGCTTTATGTTGCAAGTTTATGCTGGAGACGGAATGAGTTAAATTATAGTTAGAGTGGATTATCAGGGGTAGGAGATTGTTAATTAATAGTCTTCATTCATCAGTAGGCAACACCTTTGTTGACACGACTCGGAGGCCAAGGTAAAACGGTCACATGGAACATTGGCGGTGTTAACTCCCCTGAAAAATGCTATAAGGAACAAGCACATATTAGGAGGAGGGAGCCCAAAGAGACACCTCACACACAGAGAGGGGCAGGCTCTATGAAGGAGATAAGGACATAGCAGGGTCAGCTATATTTTACAGCCTTTTCTGTGTTTGCTTGCAAAGTTCTGATTTGGCTCAATCCATGTGCTCACTTCCAGTCCTTGACATAAGTAACTGATCCAGAAGGGAGATATGTTGTAGTGACAGGGAGGTTGGAGGGTAAAGACATTGCATTCATTAACAGTTATGTTCCGAATAAGACCAAGCCAGGTTCTTGGAGACTGCAGCTATTAGTTTCCCTTGAGTGTTTTTGGGAGGACTTCAATTGTATGCTTGATGTGGATTTGGACAGGTTTCTTTCGCCACTTATCATATCCAGCACATGTAGGGTGGCAAAGGTCTCTAGTTATTGGATGCTGTATTGGGGGATAGTAGATAGTTGGAGAGCACATAACCATAGGGGCAGAGAATACTTCTATTACTGCATATACATGATAAACTTCTTTGTTGAACTCAAATGCAAAGGTCATATGTTCTGAATACTTGGCTAGTCATAGTCCTTTATAATATTACAGTGAAACGCACACAGGAACTACTGCACCCACATAAAAACCTAACAGATTTTAAGAAAATAATGTATTTAAGGCTAATTTGGCAGAATCAATCTTGAATACTTTGAGGACAGTGTGGGCATGGCATCCTCTGTTGTGGTGGAATGGGAAGCCTTCACAATCGCAAGACATTGTATACCTAACATGGCTCGGCACAGTTGCACTCTGACATTATAAAGCAAGATCAGCTACTAACCACACTAGAAAAGGATCTGGTAGGGAGTGGTCTGAGATGGCAGTGCTTCCAGAAGGAAAAGGAGAAGCTATTGGCACTAGTGGAGAGGTCGAAAGGATATGATTATAGGTCCTATATTACAATTGATGAAAGAGACAACGCTGGTAAACTGCTGGGTTGGCTTTTTAAGCAGGAATTCTGGGATGCCTCAATTAATAATATTGTCACTTCATGAAGTCAAATGGGCTATTGCTGTCAATAGGCCATTTGATTTCATGAAGTGACAATATTTTTAAAGCTTATTATGACTATTTCTATTTGGCTGGGGACACTGTAATAAGCAAAACATAGTTGATTATGTGACAGGTGCCTCCCCCTCTAAGCTTAGGGAGAGCAAGGCAACTGCCTTGGGGGCTGATATAACAGTACAGAAAGTGAGTGTCTCTGTGAAGGAGATGGCTAAGAAAAGGTGTCTGAGATGGGCTGCTGATTCAATTCTATGTGACATTTATGGACATATTTGCTCCCAAATTAACAGAGGTTTTCAACACATTCAAGAAAGAGGGATCCCTACTGCAGAAAATGAGGAAAGTAGTCCTTGTTTCATTCCTTAAAAGTGATACAAATGCAAAAAATTTAGGGCGGTATCACCACTGTCAATTCTTAATGTGGACGACAGACTATTAAGCAAACTTTTATTAAGTAGATCATTTCATAGAGTGAGTACTCAGGTCCACCATGACCAGACAGGGTTTATTCCCAGATGAAGTAGCATGCCAAATGTTAGACATATCAGCCTTGGGGGGGGGTCTTTCCCCCGATTTTCTGCCTCCCCTCCTTCATTTTTGATGGACCTATTCTTGATGGCCTTAGGACTCTGAACACTTTACCACTGCTCCAGTGCTAAAGTGCATGTGCTAACACCTTAAAACATGGTGATATTGGTTAATCCACAATTGGTATGTTTAATTTACCTGTAAGTCCCTTGTAAAGTGTACTACATGTTCCCAGGGACTGTGAATTAAATGCCCTTTAAACATGTCTCAGGTCTGTCAATGCAGAGTCTGTGGGGGTCATTATGACCCCGGCAATCGGAGCTAATGTGGCGGTAGTACTGCCAACAGGATGGTGGTACTTACCGCCACATTATGACATTTGCGGGTTGGCAACTGCCAATGTACTACTCCGACCCCCATGGTGGTAGCAGCCGCCAGACTGGAGACAAGAATCTCCAGCCCGGCGGCCGCCATTGTGCCACCAGAGGTATAATGACCCTGTCTACCTCCATGGGTTTCGTGACGTTCGTAACACCATGAAAACCATGGCGGTAGGACCTATCAGTGACAGGGAATTCCTTCCCTGCCACTGATAGGAGGCCACCTCCCCCCAAACCTCCCCAGACAGCCCCCCCTACGTCCACATCCCCCCAAAACACACATGCACGCAGACACACACTCATTCACACATACATCCACGCATGCATACATTCATTCACACACACATCTTAACATACACGCTGACATGCATAGACATTACCATACATACATGCACTCACACACATTCATATACGCACTCACACACATTCATACACACACGCTAACAACACTACACACTCACTCGCATTCACGCACACACTCACACATGCATGCACTCATCCCCCCCACACACACACACACACAACACCCCCTTCACCCTCCCCTGTCGGAAATCTGTTTTACCTGAATCCAGGGGTCTTCCGGCAGGGGACAGGACGTGGCACTGCAACCGCCAGTAGCACCAGCCAGCAGAACACTGCCAGGCTGTATTATTTGACATAATATGGCTGGTGGCGGTCTACTGGCGTGGCGTTGCCAGTGGTAGCAACGCCACGTTACCACCATCCGCCTATATGGCCACAGCCGGATTTCCGCCCTTCTTGTGGCGGAAATCCAGCTGTGGTCACAACATGGCGGACGGATGGTAGCCACTGTGATGATCTTTTGGTGCCCGTTGCCGCTGTGGAAGGCGGGTTTTACCGCCGTTCTCAAAATGAGGGCCTATGTGTGCAATTTAAACTGCCATGTCGACATGCCAATTATAACACTTGCCAAGCATTAAACTGCCCTTTTCATACATGGGTGCTGTGGAATTAAAAGGTTGGGCATGAACTTATAAGTTTTACATGTCCTAGTGATGAAAAACTCTCAAATTCATTTTTCACTACTGTGATGCCTACCACTCTCATGGGGTTAAGTTTGGAGATCCCTTATTACATTTAATAAGCTGTAATTCCTTATTGAGAGACTTTAGACATGTCATGTTTAGTACCTATGGAACTGCAATGATCAATCCTCTTTAATGGTAAAGTTGGATTTATTGTTACAATTTTGAAAATGCCACTTTTAGAAAGCTGTTTTGGCAGATGCTGGCAGACCGTGTACAGTGAGGAGCACTTTGAGCTCCTGCTTTTGGTGAGTACGCATTTGGTCATTTTTCAGTAGTGTGATCTCGATTCTAACATATTCCAGTTGTTTTACTCTACAATTGTATTTGCATTTTGACTAGTGATGTAATCATGTGGTGACTTTTCAGTGCCTATTTGTTACTTCCTTTTTGAGCAAAACGATGCTTCACACAGCTTTCGTCATAAATACACAAGTAAACGTTGCAGGTTTACACTAAGCACATTTTAGGCACTTGATGACCTTGGGTACTTCTACTTTCACTCAGATGAATGGCCCCTTTTATTGATTAAGGCTTTAGTGCATGGTCTATTACTATTCTAGCTCACAACTGCTTGTATATTCAATATAAACCACAGTGGATGCATGCTAATGTTTGACTTTGTGTAATTTTTAGACAAATGAGGTGTCCCACAATGGAGGCCATCACTCTTGTGAAATAGAAGAATACACATTGTATTAAGAGTCCACAGGGACCTGAGTCTCGGGTATGTTGTCTTGTTCTACTTCATGCATGTTCACAAGGACATTGGTGCCCTCATTGATTTCTTCACAGAGTTGTGGGTGATGACAACAGATATGACTAATGCTAAGCATGTCTTTTTTTGCACCATTCAGTAGTTCTTAGAATGTACCAAGGGAGATAACCTATATTAACACACCTCAATACTCTTACTTAGATTACAGGCTGTGACCCTGGTTTCTCTGTTTTCATCCCATTAGGTGTGGTAGTCTGAGTCAGCATCCTGATGAGCCCCCAAAATTGATTTGGGGTTGAAACATCAATAAATATTCCCCAATGGTTAAGTTCTAGAATGGAACCAGAAGGGTAGCCAGATATGTAAAGGTTCCTGGATACAAACATATAGTTTTACATGACCATGGGGTTTTACACTGTGTGTTTATTTGACTGATTGTTGTTTGACAGCCACTCTGTGTGCACTGCATCGCCTGCACTATTGATTCACACTGTCACACCTTTGGAATATATGTATAAAGATAATATATATATAATTGAAACCCTTTGAGGTCCAGCTCTTTACTGATTTTTTCAATTATGCAAATGGTATTCATAACAGTACATGCTTAAAATTATTTGTGGCTGGAGAGAAAGTAGGTTTACAGATTCAGCAAACCACATTGATGTGTAGAACCCTCTGATCCACTTCTGAAGTTCTCACTCTAAATGAGTCTCACGTGATGATATAGTTACCCAAGCCTCGTGGGTATTCTGGGTGGTATTTATTTTAATAGTTACTTTTAGAAACTTGGGAATTTCCGGCTCTTAGGCTTGTGTGTCTGCTGCCTGTCTCCAATATACATCTGGGTGGAGTAACAGATGGGCTTTGTGCATTCCCTCTAAACTGCCACACAAACTGATCTTATGTGTGACTGATGGGTCATCCACATCCTGCTGGGCCATCTTGGGCAGGATGGGAGGGAGGAGGTGGCCACAGTCTCACACTTACAACTGAATAGGCTGTGCCCTGTCCACACACAAAAGGATTAACAGCCCTGTGTTGTCCCTCTCTGCCAGCATGGACCCAGGGCTGATGAAGAAAGGGAATTCCTTGCACTTCAAAGCCACTGTTCAGAAGCTTTTCTCACCTTCCAGAACCAGAGCACCAAAGTATAGACACTGTAGCACAGATACCACCACTTCAGTACACTTCTGGACTTGTGGCTACTCTGCCAGGAAAAAAGTCTGTTGTGCTGCTACAAGGACTGCCACTCTGCTGGACTGCTACTCTACTGGACTCCCACTTTGCTGTGCAGACCTGCTACTTGCTGCCCGACTTGCCTTGGTGAGGTCTGGACCCACATTACTTGAACCCAATACCCAGAGTGATTCTAAGGGCCAACTGACTGGTCTCCTGTTTTCGTATGTCTCAGGGACACAAAAGACTCCCAACTTTCCTGCTACAGCAGCTGGACTCTGCCAGCTGTGAACCTTGCCCAGATAAGTGGAGCCAATCCAGCCCTGGGCCCTTGGAAGTTGGTATAAAGTGCTGCTTCAAACAGAAAATCTGCATCAATGCTGTTGCGACACTCAGAACCGGTACATCTCCGTTGTCACAGATACATCACTGCTGCTGCAAGGGTTGAGTGCAAAGCATCACCGACTACATGGTACATTGCCTCCATTTCCGACACATCTCCAGCTTTCCGTGGCTTGGAGCCAACACATCGTCTTCACCCCAAGGTTCAACAGTGGCACATCGCCTCTCCTGCTCCTAACATTTTCCTTGATGTCAATGCAAAGAAGGTACTTTTTCAGCAGGCCAAGGTTGGTTCCTGTATCTTACCTGTACGGTTGGTTTGAACTTTCAGCTTTGACCAGGTCTACCATGACCAAGTAGCCCCAGTTGCCACTTTATGCTTTAGAGCATTATATAACAGTTTATTCTTTAAAGATTCATAATACCGGTTCTACTTTTTTTTGTCATTTTGGTCTTGCTTTGTTCATTAAATTTAGATCTAATATTCTAATCTAGTGTGGTATCTTTTCTGTGGTGTTTTCACTGTTTTACTATTTGAAGTGCTGCACAAATGCTTAACACATTTCCTCAGAAATTAGGCCTGCCGGCTATGTGCCAAGCTACCAGTGGGTGAGCAAGGATTAATTTAGCGTGTGCTTGTGACTTACCCTGACTAGGCTTGTGGTTCCTGATTGTACAGGATGCATACCTCTGAATCAGAAACCCAATTTCTAACCCACAAACAAATGGACATGTTGAGAGGTTCAACAAGGTTATGATTCTGTGGTATGACTTTATGGCTACTCCTGTGGAATTTCAACCAGGACAGAAGGTGATGGTGATGGTGCCAGTGGAGCTAAGGGCTCTCCAGGATTGCTGGACTGACCCATATGAGGTTGTAGGGAGGAAGGGGGACTCCACTTACCAGCTGGACCTCAAGGCCCCTAAGAACCCCATTAGGGGTGCTCCATCTCAATTGCCTCAAATCCCAGCATCAGAGATCTGAAGTCACCATGCTGCTAGGGACAGATAATGGGGAAGAGGAGGAGAGTGAACATCTCCCTGATATTATGTCATCCAAAGTAAAGGATGGGTCAATGGAAGTTGTCAACCTCTCCCCTACCCTGACCCTGGCGAAGCACAGGGACTATCACCAGTTGCTGGGACAGTTTTCTTCCATATTTTTCTCACTCCTGGGTTTATACAGATGTGTACCCAGGCTATAGACACTGGGGATATCATGCCTGTCAAAAACAAAATATAGAGGATGTCTGACAAAGTGAGAGCCAGCATCAAAGCAGAAGTCACTGAGATGCTGGAATTCGGGGTTATTGTGCCCTCCAGGCATCCTTGGTCCAGCCTAGTGGTGCTGGTGCCAATGTGGGCCACACTGGGCAATGTCCCAGAACTCAGGTTCTCTATTGACAGCGGACTCAACCCAGTGTCCCAAGCTGATGAACTGATTGATCAGTTAGAGGCTGCCAAGTTCCTGAGCACTTTGATCCTACTTCAGTGTATTGGCAGATTGCCCAGACTGGGGGACTGAAGAGAGGTCCACCTTCTCTACCCAAGAGGGCCACATTCAACTTACAGTGAATACCCTTTAGACTCACAAATGCCCCTGCAACCTTCCAGAGGCTGGTGAACCAGGTCCTGGCTTGGATAGAGATGTTCAGAGCTGCTTAATTAGATGACTTAGCTGTCTTCAGCAGCACCTGGAAGGGCCATCTATTTCACCTGCAGGAAGTGCTTCAGTCCCTGTAACAGAAAGGCCTGCCTATCAAGGCCAGTAAGTGCCAGATAGGGCAGTGGTCTGTGATATACTTGAAACACCTGGAGGGAGGGGATAAGGTTCAGCCCCTACAGGCCAAAATGTAGACCATCTTTGCTTGGGAGTCCACAAAAACACAAATATAAGTGAAAGTCTTCCTGGGCATCACTGGTTCTACTGAACTTTTGTCAAGGGGTTTTGCATCATTGTTGCTCCCTTGACTGAGCTGACTTCCAGGAAGCAACCCAAGAAGGTGATCTGGACGTAGGCCTGTCAGAAAGCCTTTGACTCCCTAAAACAAGCCCTGTGCACAACCCTGTGCTCAAGGCCCCTGACTTCTCCCAGGAGTTCATTGTTTAACCAGATAACCCGGAGCACAGGATAGGGGCATTTCTATCACAGCTAAATGAGGAGGGCCTAGAACAGCCTGTAGCTTTCAACTATAGGAGGCATCTTCCCCACAAGCAGAGGTGGTGTACTATTGAGAAAGAAGCCTTTGCTGTGGTCTGGGCTCTGAAGAAGACAAAACCATACCTGTTTAGTACACACTTCTGGGTACAGACAGACCACAGGCCCCTCAGGTTGCTAATGCAAATGAGGGGTAAAAATCCAAAATTGTTGAGGTGATCCATTTCCCTGCAGGGACTGGACTTTACGATGGAACGCCGTCCTGGGTCAGACCATGCCAATGTTGATGGTCTAACCAGGTTTTTCACCTTAGTGAAGAGAACCCCCGAAGGTTGGGTAGTTCTCCCCACTTTCAGCTGGGGGGGCACATGTTAGACATGCCAGCCTTAGGGTGGTCTTCCCCTAGACTTTCTGCCTCTTTTCATTAATTTTTGCTTGACCGATTTTTGTTTGTCCTTAGAACTCCAAGCACTTTATGCTGCTATCCAGTGCTAAGGTGCATCTGGTAACTATTTCGACTATGGTAAAATGATCACATCCACAAATGGAATGTTTTATTTACCTATAAGTCCCTAGCAAAATGCACCACATGTGCCCAGAGCCTGTGAATTAGATGCTACTAGTGGGCCTGCAGCACTGATTGTGCCACAGTCTTAAGTAGCTGGTAGACCTGACACGCTGAGTTGTTCTGGGTTTTTTTCTGCACGGTTTTGGTGATTCTCTTTAACTGCCTTTGGGGCCCTAGGTGCTTTCCCACTATGAATACAGTATGAAAGCACACATGCCTTCTTACCTATGCCAGGAAAGTGGCACTGACCAGTGTGTGTGCACACATGCACACTGGTGTGCCCCTATGTACTTGGCCTGTAACAGCAGGACTGAATCTGCACACTTGCACCTGTGTGGTGTCCTTTAACTTGTGTCCAGCCTGCCCCTGCAGGCTTGTGCATGTTTTAGGGCACAGGTGCCCATGTAGTGAAAGAATACCCATGTATGTTTTCGCTACACATGAAAGCTGCTCTGTCCATAGGTTAACTTGGGGATAGGTTACAATTGATTTTGAACTGCAACAGTGGAGTGCAGTGGAGTAGCCTCATGGTGTTTACTATCATTGGTTTCACAAGGACAAACCCCTTTCCATGCAAAAGGCAGTTTTGACAAGTAATGCTCCAGAAATGCCACTTCCATGAAGTGGGCATTTCTATGTTCTAAAAGCTTTCCTTTTCTGCCCTTTAATTCCAATTTCATTTCACTATCGGTTGGAGAAAGCACAATTGTACATTCCCTAGTAACAGCTATAAAACTTGGGCACCAGTAACAACAGGTCTTTGACAGTTGTGGGACTGGCTGGATAGATTTGAGGGACAGGTTTTGACACTTGGCCTCTTTCATCCAGATCATGACCCCACTAAAGATAACGATCTGAATTCCATGGCACCATGGCAGGAGACATCTGTGGATCAAAGGGGAACCCTTTGAACCACCCCCAACTTTGAAGGCACACTTCAGTATATCCACTGGTATGACACTTTAGCAACTTAGAGCTACACTTGCAGGAACGTGGGACGGAGATGCTGGACAAGATGGTACACACTGCCAGAGGACTCTGTTGTGCACAAGGAGTATTTACTGCCTCATGGAGGTCTCAGGGACATGAAAGACCTCCTGTGAGGGACCTCCACCTCCTACCTGAGTCATCTGAAGAGTAGTGCCCTCATAAGTACTCGCATCGTCAGCTGAAGTTCATCAGCCAGCAGCAGTGCGAGTGCTGAAGCAAGTTTAGTATCTGCAGACCGTTTTTTCCTGGTGCAGTGCCTTCAAAGTATTGCCCACATTTCAAGGAGTGTGGCCCTTCATCATGGGGCCATGAGACACATAAGCAGCTGGTTTGCTGTGAGTGGATTCAGCTGTGCAGGACCCCCCAGGGCCCACCTTTGTCAATAGCATTGCATTTCTCTCATGAAACTCCCAACTGCATGGTCATAGTGTGCGGTGTCCGTGTCACAGGTGGCGACCCTCGGAGGTGTGGGCATCCTAGGAGCATTGCTGTATCCTACCTTGTGCTGCCCACTGAACATGTGTCTTTTGTGTGTGTGTAGCCGGATTGTCTGGTGTGATTCAAGTCATTGTGCACCAGGCGTTGTGCCTCATCCCAGGGATGTACTGAATTGGAATACTTGTGTGTATTCTCATGGATTGTCTGGTGCAACTCAGATCATCATGCACCAGACGTTGTGCCTCATTCCAGGGAGGTACGACATTGAACACTTTCTTTTGGCGATCAGGCTTCTGGTGCGACTCAAGTCATTGTGCACCAGACGTTGTGTCTCATTCCAGGGAAGCGCAATATTGAACACGTTGTGTTTGTGATCGAAGTGTTTGGTGTGATTCAAGTCATCATGCACCATGCGTTGTTCCTCATTCCAGGGAAGTACGGGAGTGGAATCCTTTTGGTGTGCTGAACTGGATTGTCTGGTGCGGCTCAAGTCATCGCACACCAGACATTGTGCCTCATTCCAGGGTGGTACTACATTGAGCATGTTGTGTTCGCCATCAGAACCTGTCTGGTGCGACTCAAGTCATCGTGCTCCAGACCTTGTGCCACATTTCATGGAGGTATGACGTTAAGCACCTTGTGCTTGTGATTGTAATAATCTGGTGCGACTCAAGTCATCACACACCCGATGTAGCGCCACCGTCCAGGGAGATATGGATTAGTATCTTTTTGTGTACAACCAGGACATTATGGGGCTTTTCAAGTCATGGCCCCCAGACATTGCATCTCCTCCCAGTGAGGTGCAGTATTTGGGAACTATTTTGTATTAGAGTACCTGGCTCGGCTGGGTGCCACTGTGACCAGCGTGTGTCCCCCAATGACCCTTCCCCTGTGCTTTGCAGATCTGGAACCAAGCCAGAAGGCAAAGTGCAGAGACCTCTCAGTGAACTTCCCGAGTGGTGACCAAACCTCCATTTGTTTACTATTATATGCTCCGCTGATATCTATTCTGTTCCTCCCATATCGTCCTGAACAAGAGTGACTTCGGCCACAGCTTAGCAGAGATGGGGTAGCAAGACCAGTTAGAAGGTGGAGGAAGAGTTTGGGGCCCAAGGGGGGGTCTGTGAGTACAATGACAGCTAACCTGCCAGATATCAGTGCACCGCATTAGGGTGCTAGGACCGAGTGTATGCAAGTGCATAAGTTACAAGCCGCCTGATATCCCTGGCACCTCTTGGCTGTGCGGAGTGAATGTGTGGGATTGATTGCGGGTGATTGTTACACCGTACAATGGTGTTGCCAGGCACGTTAATTCTTGCCAGAGGACTTACACGGTTGACCTTAGATTTTACCTTTGCAGTCCAGGCCGCAGAGCTAATTTAAAGTGCTGCATTGCTCTGTATGTACATATTGCTGCTATCATTATAAACTGAGTTGCACACTAAGCATGTGTATAATTGAGTTGGGGTAATCGTTAAGGTGGGTCTCATGCTGACAATGTTTGGCATCTCATGCAGGTGCTGGGAGAGAATGTATTATTTTTCTCACATGTGCATACTGTAAATGTCGTTTTAACACATTTGGACCTAGTAATGCCAGTGTTGTTTCAAACAGTGATTCCTGCCCAGAGTTGCATGTTATTCATGCTGTGTTAATAAATGTATGTGTTAAGTACAAAACGTATCGACATACACCTTGCGTGAAGTCTCTTTTGTGATGCTGAGTGTAATTGTTGAGTAGTATTGCTGTGTCATTGCTTCATACATTGCCCCTGTGATAAGCATAACTGCACGTTACTCAAAGGGTGAGCGCAGGTTATACAGTGAGTGTAATCACCCACCCCTGACAGGAGTGGTGTGTTCTGCCTGGCTAGGGGCCAACCTCAGCCAACCAGAATGCACCTCCTCCAACAGTGCCCTTTAAATATGTCTAAGGCCTGCCATTACAGAGCCTGGGTATGCAGTTTAAACTGCCATGTCAACTTGGCAATTAAAACTTCTTACCAAGACTTAAACTCCCCTTTTCTTACATATAAGTCACCCCTAAGGTAGTCCCTAGGTAGACCATAGAGGAGGGTGTGGTATAATTAAGAGGTAGGACATGTACTTTTAAGATTTACGTGTCCTATTAGTGAAAAACTCTCAAATTTGTTTTTCACTACTGTGAGGCTCATCCTTCTCATGGGATGACATTGGGGATTCCTTATTACATTTAGTAAGGTGTAATTCCTGGTTGAAAGAGGTAGCTGTATCATGTTTAGTACCTATGGAACTGTAATGTTTAATCCCCTTTAATGGTTAAGTAGGTTTTATTGTTACAATTTTGAACATGCTACTTTTAGAAAATTGGCATTTTCCTGCTCTTAGTTCTGTGTGCCTGCAACCTGTCTCCAATACATGTATGGGGTGGGTGATAGCTGGGCTTTGAGTATAGCCTCCAGAAAGCCACACACAAAGGGAGCTTGGGTGTGATTGTTGGGCCAGCCACATCCTGATGGATCTTCCTGGGCAGGATGAGAGGGAGGAGCTGGCCACAGCCTCACACTTACACCTGAACAGGCTTTGCCCTGTCCAGACACAAAGGGCTTAACAACCCTGTATTGTCACTGTAGTCAGCTTAGAGCCAGGGCAAAGGAGGAAGGGAATTCCTTGCACTTCAAACCCAATGTCTAGAAGCTTCTCCCAACTTCCAGAAAACGAGTACCAAAGTATAAATACGGTAGCAAAGATAGCACCACTTCAGTATACTTCTGTGCTGCTACAAGCCCTGCCACTCTGCTGGACTGCTACTCTGTTGGACTCCTGCTTTGTTGTGCTGACCT
This sequence comes from Pleurodeles waltl, assembly GCF_031143425.1. Classification (NCBI taxonomy): domain Eukaryota; kingdom Metazoa; phylum Chordata; class Amphibia; order Caudata; family Salamandridae; genus Pleurodeles; species Pleurodeles waltl. Next base: position 225,388,953 of record NC_090444.1, on the reverse strand, counting down.
GCTGCCTACTGCCCTCCTTGCCTGGGCAAGGACTGAATCCACATTACTTGAACCCAACACTCAGAGTGACTCCAAGGGCCAGCTGACTAGTCTTCTGTTTTCATAAGTCTCATGGACTCAGAAGACTTCCAACTTTCCTGCTATAGCACCTAGACTGTACCATCTGTGGGGTTTGCCCGTCCAAGTGGTGCCAATGAAGTCCTGGGCCATTGGCAGTCGGTAGAAATTGCTGCTTCAAACAGAAACCCCTCATCAATGCCACTGAGCTGCTCGAAACCAGTGCATCTCTATCGGTGCTGACGCATTGCCACTGCTGCATGGATCGAGTGCAACGCATCGACAACTGCTTGGTGCATCACCTTCATTTCCGATGCACCTTCGACTGCGTGGTTCAGAGCCGATACATTACTACCATCCTAAGGATCAACAACGATTCATCGCCCCTCCTGCTCCTTGCATCTTCCTCAGTGTCGATGCAAACAAGGTACTTTTTCAGTGGGCCAAGGATGGCCCCTGTGTCCAACTGGCACTCCATTGACGTTGGCCTGAGCTTTCAGATTTGTTTCGTCTATTGCGACCAGATAGCTGTGGTTGGCACTTTATGCTTGTAAGTACTACGTTGCAGTTTATTTTTTTTTAATTCATAACTCCAGTTCAACTTATTGGATTTTTGTCATTTTGGCCGTGTTTTATTTGTTAGATTCAGTTATATTTATCTAACCAGGTGTGGTACCTTTTTGTGTGGTGTTTTTACTGTCGTACTGCTTGAAGTGCTGCACAAATACTTAACACATTTCTTCTTCAATTAACCCTGACTGCTCTTTGCCAAGCTACCAGTGGGTAAGCACAGGTTAATTTAGGGTGTGCTTGTGACTTACCCTGACTAGGATTGCTTGGACAGGGTGCATACCACTACCAGCCAGAAACCCAGGGGCATTTTATGAGAGGCTTGCTCTGCTGTTGCTTCACTTTTATTGATGCAGCTGCCACACAAACCTCTCAAAATGTTTCTATGAGGCTTTGAATGTACTCATAGATATGGAGTAAGGCAAGGCAGCTCAAATCACTGCAATGCCTTACTCTGCACCGGGGAAGCCATCCATGGGCGTTGCGGTGGGCTTTCCCATGCAACACCCATGGATTTTGACACATCCCCAGAGTTACAGGAGCCTGCAAACCTGGGGGTGAGCCAAAACCTTCTGCTTCTCCCAGGGAGGCGCAACAAGGAAAAATTCCTTAATTTCTCCTTGTTTTTCCCTCTTTCTATGTGTTCTGCATTCTAAAGTTCAGCTGCGTAATTTTGGTCTCCGAGAAGGAGCAAACTGTGTTAGATGTGGGGCACATTCAGATGACTTCCTACACTTAGCATGGGACTGTCCACCAATATGCCAATATTGGGAATAAGTGATACAAATGCTCAGAGGTATGATATTGGAAAGAGTGGAGGGAACTCCTCAGATGTGTTTATTAGGCCTTGTAAAGTCGCTGCAGTTGGCTAATCACAGGCTGACTGCAGTAGCATTGCTCCTGGCAAAAAGAGAGTCTTAATGCACCTCGATAGTGAAATGTCCCCCAAACACCAACACTGCTTGCATGATATGGTGTCCTGGCGTGATCCACTCTAATGTAATGCTGAAGAACTCGTCTGATATTCATGACCAAAGGACATTTGGAGCCCATTTACCACCTATCTATTTACGCTCACAGAAGAATCCGAAAAAGACTGCAGCCCTCATTATGACCTTGGCGGTCTTCACTAAAGACCGCTGAGGTTCCGCCGGACTGAAGACCGCCAGTGTTGGCGGTCTTCCGCCAACCATATTATGACTGGTGGCGCCCCTCCGCCCTTTTCTGGTCAGAGAGCCGCCAACAGCCATACTGGCGGTCGGCGGTGCAGTGGAGGTTGCTCCTCTGTCACCGCCATGTCATCAGAACATCGCCCACTGAAGTATTCGGCGTGGCGGTGTTCTGGTGACTGGGTGCTGGCAGCGGAGCAGCCCCCATGAAACCCGTTCCCTCCCAGACGACCATCAAGGCAGGTAAGGTGATCGTCTGACAGGGGAGGTGGGTGGGGGGTGTTGTGTGGTGTGTGCGTAAATGGGGTTGTGAGTGTTTAGAGGGGGGGTGTGGGTGCATGTATGTTTGCGGGGGTGTGATGTGTGTAGTGGGGATGTATGAATGTGTGCATGTGTGCATGTATGTGCACGTGTTTGTGTGTGAGTGGTGTGTGTGTGCGTGAGTGGGGTGGTGGGGGTATGTCTTGGGTGGCCCATGGAGGTCGGGCGGTAGAGGGGAGGGGGCCCTACCACCTTTGGGAGGGTGGTAGGGGGGTCGTGGGTGTTGGGGGTGGACTCTTGGGAGGGGGAGGCGGGAGGGGGGACCCCTATCAGTTAGTGCCTACCATCATGGTTTTTATGGCAGTTCAAAAGCCACGAAATCCATGGCGGTATGCGGGGCCATGATCCCGCAGGCGGACTAGTGACGGCCGCCGGGCTGGAGACCGTTGTCTCCAGCCTGGCGGTTGTTACCACTGTGACGGACAGTGTGGTACATTGGTGGTTTGGCATGTGCCAAACCGCCATTGTCATAATTTGCCGGTAATTACCGCCAGCCTGTTTGCGGTGGGATCTCCTTAACATACCCCAATAAAACTAAGGGGCTGATTTAAGAAAAGTGGTTCTGCACCCAGTGCAGCGCCACCTTTCTTGCACCCCTTAGTGCCACCTACCGCCACCATGTATATGCTGTACTTAAAATACGGTGGGGGCAATAGGGTCAGAATTCCTGACACTATTTAAATTTTAGCGCTAATCCTGCAGTGTACTTAGGGGCCCATTGTATTCAATGACATGCCCCCTTTTAACGCCTGCTTTGAGCAGGCATTAAAAGTGCCAAACGGGGGAACGCTCCCCTTGCATACATTATGCCTGGTGTAGGCATAATGTGACACAAGGGTTTACAAAGTGGCACAGTGCATGCATTGCACCACTTTGTAAATATGGCGAATGGAAAAAGCCACTTTAGTGCTGCCTTAGCGTAAAACAAATGACGGTATGGTGGAGTTAAGGTGGCACTAGGGCCTTTTAAATCAGGCCCTAAGTGTGCAGAGGGCATACATATGATTTCTGTCATGCTCTGGATCTCAATGAAAATTGGGTTCCAGAATGTCTTAACTCGCTGAGCATGCCCAGGCCAAATGAAGGAAATATGGATGGGAACACCTAGTACATATAGCATCTGGTAGCCCACATTTGTGCAACCTGACAGGTGAAAAATAAAAGCGCTGTCATAATTTAAAGTATATTAGTTTGTGTTTGCTGCATAGGGATAATACCTTAAATATGTACACTGCTTGACTGTGTTACCTAGAGGGCCGGAGTGGGAACCCAAACCAGCCCTGGCAAATTTTCTCAGACCAGCCCCCATAGGGTACATAGCAAATAAGCCTGATCACTACAATGGGGCTTGTGGGGGTGTTCTTCCCCCAAAACAATTTGGAACGAAGTGGCAAAAACGGTTCATCTCTACAATATATTTTTCATTACATTTTTAACTGAATTAGTTTTTAAACTATAATAAATGATGACCTTGCAGAGCATCAGGATTTGGCAATCTATATTGGGGCTCTTCAATGATTCTCTAACCATCACCCTCTAACCGTGCCTCTCATCTCTCCATTGCCTCTCTTTCACTTGTATTTAATTTGTCTTACCAATGGAGGGTGTTGGTGCACTTTACATCAGACACACCTACAGAGACAATGAATCATTTGTGTGTACATCAGTGTATAGAAAATGTTATGTAAGGCAAAGGGGATGCCAAGGTGTAGGATTAACATAACAGTAGGTATGTTATGAAGGCTTAGTCTGAAGAAGCATAACCTCAGGATTCAGAAAGTAACAGTGGTTAGGGTTGATTTTATTAAATATTCTAACCAAACAAACCCTGTTTGCAAAATTAGGATAATCAAATACTGGGTGTAAGGAAATGCCTCCTTGGCATGGCTACCCCCTGACTTTTTGCCTTTGCTGATGCCAAGTTATGATTTGAAAGTGTGCTGAGGCCTGCTAACCAGGCCCCAGCACCAGTGTTCTTTCCCTAACCTGTACCTTTGCCTCCACAATTAGCACACCCTGGCATCCAGGAAAGTCCCTTTTAACTGGTATCCCTGGTACCAAGGGCCCAAATGCCAGGGAAGGTCTCTAAGGGCTGCAGCATATCTTATGCCACCCTGGGGACCCCTCACTCAGCACAGACACACTGCTTGCCAGCTTGTGTGTGCTGTTGGGGAGAAAATGACTAAGTCGACATGGCACTCCCCTCAGGGTGCCATGCCAACCTTCCACTGCCCATGGCATGGATAAGTAACCCCTCTAGCAGGCCTTACAGCCCTAAGGCACGGTGCACTATACCATAGGTGAGGGCATAAGGGCATGAGCACTATACCCCTACAGTGTCTAAGCAAATCCTTAGACATTGTAAGTGAAGGGTAGCCATAAGAGTATATGGTCTGGGAGTCTGTCATACAAGAACTCCACAGCACCATAATGGCTACACTGAAAACTGGGAAGTTTGGTATCAAACTTCTCAGCACAATAAATGCATACTGATGCCAGTGTACATTTTATTGTGAAATACACCCCAGAGGGCATCTTAGAGATGCCCCCTGAAAACATACCCGACTTCCAGTGTGGGATGACTAGTGTTGCCAGCCTGCAACACACCAGACATGTTGCTGGCCACATGGGGAGAGTGCTTTTGTCACTCTGTGGCTAGTAACAAAGCCTGTACTGGGTGGAGGTGTTTCTCACCTCCCCCTGCAGGAACTGTAACACCTGGCAGTGAACCTCAAAGGCTCACCCCCTTTGTTACAGCACCACAGGGCATCCCAGCTAGTGGAGATGCTCGCCCCCTCCGGCCACGGGCCCACTTTTGGCGGCAAGGCTGGAGGAGATAATGAGAAAAACAAGGAGCAGTCACTGGCCAGTCAGGACAACCCCTAAGGTGTGCTGAGCTGAGGTGACTCGGACTTTTAGAAATCCTCCATCTTGCAGATGGAGAATTCCCCCAATAGGATTAGGGATGTGCCCCCCTCCCCTCAGGGAGGAGGCACAAAGAGGGTATTTAGGGGCCCCCAGAACCTATGAAAACAGGTTCCTGCAACCTGAAGACGAAGAAGGACTGCTGACCTGAAGCCCTGCCGAGAAGACGGAGACACCAACTGCTTTGGCCCCAGCCATACCGGCCTGTCTCCCCACTTCAAGAAAAACTGCAACAGCGACGCGTCCCCCAGGGTCCAGCGACCTCTGAAGCCTCAGAGAACCACCCTGCATCTAAAAGGACCAAGAACTCCAGAGGACAGCGGCCCTGTTCCAAAGAAACCAAAACTTGCAACAAAGAAACAACTTTAGAAGGACTCCACGTTTCCCGCCGGAAGCGTGAGACTTTCCACTCTACACCCGACGCCCCCGCCTCGACCTGTGGAGAAACAACACTACAGGGAGGACTCCCCGGTGACTGCGAGTCAGTGGGTAGCCAGAGTTGACCCCCCTGAGCACCCACAGTGACACCTGCAGAGGGATTCCAGAGGCTCCCCCTGACCGCGACTGCCTGCTTCAAAGAACCCGACCCCTGGTAAAGACACTGCACCCGCAGCCCCCAGGACCTGAAGGATCCGACATCCAGTGCAGAAGCGACTCCCAGGTGGCCCTCTCCCTTGCCTAGGTGGTGGCTACCCCAAGGAGCCCCCCTTGCCTGCCTGCTTCGCTGAAGAGACCCCTGGGTCTCCCATTGAAACCTATTGCGAACCCGACGTCTGTTTGCACACTGCACCCGGCCGCCCCCGTGCCGCTGAGGGTGTACTTTCTGTGCTGACTTGTGTCCCCCCTGGTGCCCTACAAAACCCCCCTGGTCTGTCCTCCGATGTCATGGGTACTTACCTGCTGGCAGACTGGAACCGGGGCACCCCTTCTCCATTGAAGCCTATGTGTTTTGGGCACCACTTTGACCTCTGCACCTGACCGGCACTGAGCTACTGGTGTGGTAACTTTGGGGTTGCCATGAACCCCCAACGGTGGGCTACCTTGGACCAACTGTGAACCCTGTAGGTGGTTTACTTACCTGCAAAACTAACAAATACTTACCTCCCACAGGAACTGTTGAAATTTGCACTGTTTAGTTTGAAAATAGCTTATTGCCATTTTTGCCAAAACTGTACATGCTATTTTGCCGATTCAAAGTTCCTATGATACCTTAGTGAAATACCTTTCATTTAAAGTATTGATTGTAAATCTTGAACCTGTGGTTCTTAAAATAAACTAAGAAAATATATTTTTCTTTACAAAAACATATTGGCCTGGAATTGTCTTTGAGTGTGTGTTCCTCATTTATTGCCTGTGTGTATGTACAACAAATGCTTAACACTACCCTCTGATAAGCCTACTGCTCGACCACACTACCACAAAATAGAGCATTAGAATTATCTCTTTTTGCCACTATCTTACCTCTAAGGGGAACCCTTGGACTCTGTGTATGCTATTTCTCACTTTGAAATAGTACATACAGAGCCAACTTCCTACATTGGTGACAGCGGTAGGATACAAGACTATGCATTTGCTGGACTAACTCAGCCAATACCTGATCACACAACTAAATTCCCAAAATTGGCATTAGAAACTGATTTTTGAAATTTGAGCTATTTTTCTAAATTTGTAAAAGTCCTGCTAGGGCCTTGTGTTAGTCCCTGTTAGCATTTCTTTTAGAGTTTAAAAGTTTTGTAAAAGTTTGAATTAAGTTCTAGAGATAGTTTTAGATTCTTAAAAAGTGTTCCAACTTTTAGAAATAAAATGTCTACTACAGAAGAGAATGTGATGGAACTCAACCTCACCCCTTACCTGCATCTTAGGATGTCAGAGTTAAGGTCTCTCTGTAAAATCAAAAAGATAAAGACTGGTTCAAACCCTACCAAAGTACAGCTCCAGGAGCTCTTGGCAGAGTTTGCTAAAAACAACCCCTCTGATGATGCCTTCACAGAGGGGGACACTAGTGAGTTGGAGGAACTCCCACCTCCAACCCTAGATAGGGAGACCAGGGTTCCTCCAACCCTGACTCCAAATGTGATAGTCAGAGATGCTGCTTCTCTCACAGGAGAGTCCGGCAACTCTGGAAGCATTGAGGAAAGCCTCAATGAAGATGACCTCCTGCTAGCCAGGTTGGCCAAAAGATTGGCTTTGGAAAGACAGATCCTAGCCATAGAAAGGGAAAGACAAGAGATGGGCTTAGGACCCATCAATGGTGGCAGCAACATAAATAGGGTCAGAGATTCTCCTGACATGCTAAAAATCCCTAAAGGGATTGTAACTAAATATGAAGATGGTGATGACATCACCAAATGGTTCACAGCTTTTCAGAGGGCTTGTGCAACCAGAAAAGTAAACAAATCTCACTGGGGGGCTCTCCTTTGGGAAATGTTCACTGGAAAGTGTAGGGATAGACTCCTCACACTCTCTGGAAAAGATGCAGAATCCTATGACCTCATGAAGGCTACCCTGATTGAGGGCTTTGGATTCTCAACTGAGGAGTACAGGATTAGGTTCAGGGGGCTCAAAAATCCTTGAGCCAGACCTCGGTTGATTTTGTTGACTTCTCAGTCAAAACACTGGATGGTTGGATTCATGGCAGTGGTGTAAATGATTATGATGGGCTGTACAATTTATTTGTGAAAGAACACCTGTTAAGTAATTGTTTCAATGATAAACTGAATCAGCATCTGGTAGACCTAGGACCAATTTCTCCCCAAGATTTGGGAAAGAAGGCGGGCCATTGGGTCAAGACTAGGGTGACCAAGACTTCCACAGGGGGTGACCAAAAGAAAGGGGTCACAAAGACTCCCCAGGGGAAGAGTGTTGAGACATCCAAGGGAAACAGTAAAGAGTCTTCTACAGGGCCCCAAAAACCTGCTCAGGATGGAGGGTCCAAAGCCTCTTCACAATCCAATTTGGGTACAAGGGTAAAAACTTTGATCCTAAGAAGGCCTGGTGTCGTAGCTGTAATCAGCAGGGACACCAAACTGGAGACAAGGCCTGTCCCAAGAAAGGTTCCACTTCAAACTCTACTCCAGTTAGCACTGGAATAGCCAGTCTCCAGGTAGGATCAACAGTGTGCCCAGAGCAAATCAGAGTTCACACTGAAGCTACATTAGTCTCTGAGGTTGGGGTGGACTTAGCCACACTGGCTGCCTGGCCCCCTAATATGCAAAAGTACAGGCAGCAACTCTTAATTATTGGGATTAGTGTATAAGGCCTGAGGGATACAGGTGCCAGTGTCACCATGGTGACAGAGAAACTGGTTTCCCCTGGTCAATACCTGGCTGGACAAACTTATCCAGTCACCAATGCTGACAATCAGACTAAAGTACATCCCATGGCTATGGTAACTTTAGAGTGGGGAGGGGTCAATGGCCTGAAACAGGTGGTGGTCTCCTCAAATATCCCTGTAGACTGTTTGCTTGGAAATGACCTGGAGTCCTCAGAATGGGCTGAGGTAGAACTCAAAACCCGTGCAGCCATGCTGGGTATCCCTGAACTGGTGTGTGTCAAGACAAGGGCACAGTGCAAGGCTCAGGGTGAAAAAGTGGTGTTGGAACCTGGAAAAATGGCCCAACCCTCCAAGAGGAAAGGAAAGAAGACTGGGGAACCAGCTTCAACACAACAAAAGACAGGGAACCTCTCTTCCCAGGAAGAAGTTCTGCCCTCTGAGGGAACTGAACCTATGGAGTTAGAACCTTATCAGGTTGAACTCTTAGGCCCAGGGGGACCCACAAGGGAACAGTTGTGTAAGGGGAAAGAAACTTGTCCCTCTCTTGAAGGCCTAAGGCAGCAAGCTGCTGACCAAGAAAAAGGAAATATCAGTGGAACACACAGGGTCTATTGGGAAGATGGACTCCTCTACACTGAGGCAAGAGATCCCAAACCTGGTGCCACTAGGAGAGTGGTATTGCCTCAGGAGTTTAGGAAAATCATTCTGACCTTAGCTCATGATATTCCACTTGCTAGGCATTTGGGACAAACCAAGACTTTGGAAAGGTTAGTTAACCATTTCAATTGGCCCAATATGTCCCAGAAAGTAAAGGAGTTTTGTGTCTCATGTGCCACCTGTCAAGCCAGTGGTAAGACAGGTGGACACCCAAAGGTCCCCCTCATTCCACTTCCAGTGGTGGTGGTCCCCTTTGAAAGAGTGGGTGTGGACATAGTGGGTCCACTTGAACCTCCCACAGCCTCAGGGAATCAGTATATCCTAGTGGTAGTGGATCATGCCACTAGGTACCCTGAAGCAATTCCCCTTAGGTCCACTATTGCCCCTGCAGTAGCCAAAGAACTCATTGGTATCTTTACCAGAGTGGGATTTCCTAAGGAGGTGGCGTCTGACAGGGGTACCAACTTCATGTCAGCATACCTGAAGCATATGTGGAAAGAGTGTGGGGTGACTTACAAATTCACCACACCATACCATCCACAAACGAATGGTCTTGTAGAAAGATTTAACAAGACATTGAAAGGCATGATCATGGGGCTCCCTGAAAAGCTCAAAAGGAGATGGGATGTCCTCTTGCCATGACTGCTTTTCGCCTACAGAGAGGTGCCTCAGAAGGGAGTAGGGTTTCCCCCTTTGAAATTCTGTTTGGCCATCCTGTCAGGGGACCACTAGCTCTTGTAAAAGAAGGCTGGGAGAGACCTCTTCATGAGCCAAACAAGATATAGTGGACTATGTACTAGGCCTACGTTCCAGGATGGCAGAGTACATAGAAAAGGCAAGCAAAAACCTTGAGGCCAGCCAACAACTCCAGAAGATGTGGTATGACCAAAAGGCTGCTATGGTTGAGTTTCAGCCAGGGCAGAAAGTCTGGGTTCTGGAGCCTGTGGCTCCCAGGACACTTCAGGACAGATGGAGTGGCCCTTACCCAGTGCTAGAAAGAAAGAGTCAGGTCACCTACCTGATAGACCTAGGCACTAGCAGGACCCCCAAAAGGGTGATCCATGTGAACCACCTCTAACTCTTTCATGACAGGGCAGATGTGAATCTGTTGATGGTAACAGATGAGGACCAGGAAGCTGAGAGTGAACCTCTCCCTGATCTCCTCTCCACAGACCCTAAAGATGGCTCAGTAGATGGAGTGATCTACTCAGACACCCTCTCTGGCCAACAGCAATCTGACTGTAAGAAAGTCTTACAACAGTTTGCTGAGCTCTTTTCCCTAACCCCCTGGTCAGACACACCTGTGTACCCATGATGTGGACACAGAAGACAGCATGCCTGTCAAAAACAACATTTTCAGACAGTCTGACCAAGTTAAGGAAAGTATCAAAGTGGAAGTTCACAAGATGCTGGAATTGGGAGTCATTCAGCACTCTGACAGTCCCTGGGCTAGCCCAGTGGTCTTAGTCCCCAAACCTCACACCAAAGATGGAAAGAGAGAGATGAGGTTTTGTGTGGACAACAGAAGACTTAGGGCCAGATGTACCAAAGGATTTTACCCATTCTGTGTCTATAGGAAAAAGCTTTCGTACATATGGCCCTTAATTCTGTCACCAAGACAGATGCCCATCCCATTCCAAGGGCAGATTAATTAATTGACAAACTAGGTGCTGCCAGATACTTAAGTACCTTTGACTTGACAGCAGGGTACTGGCAAATCAAAATGGCACCAGGAGCAGAAGAAAAGACAGCATTCTCCACCCCTGATGGACACTATCAGTTTACTGTTATGCCCTTTGGTTTAAAGAATGCCCCTGCCACCTTCCAAAGGTTGGTGAATCAATCCTTGCTGGCTTGGAGTCCTTCAGTGCAGCTTATCTTGACGATATTGCTGTATTTAGCTCCAGCTGGCAGGATCACCTGGTCCACCTGAAGAAGGTTTTGAAGGCCCTGCAAGCAGCAGGCTTCTCTATCAAGGCATCCAAATGTCAGATAGGGCAGGGAACTGTGGTTTACGTGGGACACCTGGTAGGTGGAGGGCAAGTTCAGCCACTCCAACCCAAGATCCAGACTATTCTGGACTGGGTAGCTCCAAAAACCCAGACTCAAGTCAGGGCATTCCTTGGTTTGACTGGGTACTACAGGAGGTTTGTGAAGGGATATGGATCAATAGTGACACCCCTCGCAGAACTTACCTCCAAGAAAATGCCCAAGAAGGTAAACTGGACTGTAGAATGCCAACAGGCCTTTCTCACCCTGAAACAAGCTATGTGCACAGCACCAGTTCTAAAAGCTCCAGATTACTCCAAGCAATTCATTGTGCAGACTGATGCCTCTGAACATGGGATAGGGGCAGTTTTGTCCCAAACAAATGATGATGGCCTTGACCAGCCTGTTGCTTTCATTAGCAGGAGGTTACTCCCCAGGGAGCAGCGTTGGAGTGCCATTGAGAGGGAGGCCTTTGCTGTGGTTTGGTCTCTGAAGAAGCTGAGACCATACCTATTTGGTACCCACTTTGTAGTTCAAACTGACCACAGACCTCTCAGATGGCTAATGCAAATGAAAGGTGAAAATCCAAAACTGTTGAGGTGGTCCATCTCCCTACAGGGAATGGACTTTATAGTGGGACACAGACCTGGGACTGCCCATGCCAATGCAGATGGCCTTTCCAGGTTCTTCCACTTAGAAAATGAAGACTCTCTTGGGAAAGGTTAGTCTCATCCTCTTTCGTTTGGGGGGGGGGGGGTTGTGTAAGGAAATGCCTCCTTGGCATGGTTACCCCCTGACTTTTTGCCTTTGCTGATGCCAAGTTATGATTTGAAAGTGTGCTGAGGCCTGCTAACCAGGCCCCAGCAGCAGTGTTCTTTCCCTAACCTGTACCTTTGTCTCCACAATTGGCACACCCTGGCATCCAGGTAAGTCCCTTGTAACTGGTACCCCTGGTACCAAGGGCCCCGATGCCAGGGAAGAACTCTAAGGGCTGCAGCATATCTTATGCCACCCTGGGGACTCCTCACTCACCACAGACACACTGCTTGCCAGCTTGTGTGTGCTGGTGGGGAGAAAATGACTAAGTCGACATGGCACTCCCCTCAGGGTGCCATGCCAACCTCCCACTGCCCATAGCAGGGATAAGTTACCCATCTAGCAGGCCTTACAGCCCTAAGGCAGGGTGCAATAAACCATAGGTGAGGGCATAAGTGCATGAGCACTATGCCCCTACAGTGTCTAAGCAAAACCTTAGACATTGTGAGTGCAGGGTAGCCATAAGAGTATATGGTCTGGGAGTCTGTCATACACAAACTCCACAGCACCATAATGGCTACACTGAAAACTGGGAAGTTTGGTATCAAACTTCTCAGCACAATAAATGCACACTGATGCCAGTGTACATTTTATTATGAAATGCACCCCAGAGGGCATCTTAGAGATGGCCCCTGAAAACATACCCGACTTCCAGTGTGGGCTGAATAGTTTTGCCAGCCTGCCACACACCAGACATGTTGCTGGCCACATGGGGAGAGTGCCTTTGTCACTCTGTGGCTAGTAACAAAGCCTGTACTGGGCGGAGGTGCTTCTCACCTACCCCTGCAGGAACTGTAACACCTGGCGGTGAGCCTCAAAGGCTCACCCCCTCTGTTCCAGTGCCACAGGGCATCCCAGCTAGTGGAGATGCCCGCCCCCTCTGGCCACGGCCCCACTTTTGGCGGCAAGGCCAGAGGAGATAATGAGAAAAACAAGGAGGAGTCACTGGCCAGTCAGGACAACCCCTAAGGTGTCCTGAGCTGAGGTGACTCTGACTTTTAGAAATCCTCCATCTTGCAGATGGAGCATTCCCCCAATAGGATTAGGGATGCGGCCCCCTCCCCTCAGGGAGGAGGCACAAAGAGGGTGTAGCCACCCTCGGGGCTAGCAGCAATTGGCTACTAACCCCCCAGACCTAAACACCCCCCTAAATTGAGTATTTAGGGGGCCCCAGAACCTAGAAAAACAGATTCCTGCAACCTGAAGATGAAGAGGGACTGCTTACCTGAAGCCCTGCAGAGAAGACGGAGACACCAACTGCTTTGGCCCCAGCCCTACCGGCCTGTCTCCCCACTTCAAGAAAAACTGCAACAGCGACGCGTCCCCCAGGGTCCAGCGACCTCTGAAGCCTCAGAGGACCACCCTGCATCTAAAAGGACCAAGAACTCCTGAGGACAGCTGCCCTGTTCCAAAGAAACCAAAACTTGCAACAAAGAAACAACTTTAGAAGGACTCCACGTTTCCTGCCGGAAGCGTGAGACTTTCCACTCTGCACCCGACGCCCCCGGCTCGACCTGCGGAGAAACAACACTACAGGGAGGACTCCCCGGCGACTGTGAGCCCGTGAGTAGCCAGAATTGACCCCCCCTGACCCCCACAGCGACACCTGCAGAGGGAATCCAGAGGCTCCCCCTGACCGCGACTGCCTGCTTCAAAGAACCCGACACCTGGTAAAGACACTGCACCCGCAGCCCCCAGGACCTGAAGGATCCGACCTCCATTGCAAATGCGACCCCCAGGTGACCCTTTCATTGCCTAGGTGGTGGCTACCCCAAGGAGACCCCCCCTTTCCTGCCTGCTTCGCTGAAGAGACCCCTGGGTCTCCCATTGAAACCTATTGCGAACCAGACGTCTGTTTGCACACTGCACCTGGCCGCCCTGTGCCGCTGAGGGTGTACTTTCTGTGCTGACTTGTGTCCTCCCCGGTGCCCTACAAAACCCCCCTGGTCTGTCTTCCGAAGTGACGGGTAGTTACCTGCTGGCAGCCTGGAACCGGGGCACCCTCTTCTCCACTAAAGCCTATGTGTTTTGGGCACCACTTTGACCTCTGCACCTGACCGGCCCTGAGCTACTGGTGCGGTAACTTTGGGGTTGCCCTGAACCCCCAACGGTGGGCTACCTTGGACCCAACTTTGAACCCTGTAGGTGGTTTACTTACCTGCAAAACTAACAAATACTTACCTCCCCCAGGAACTGTTGAAATTTGCACTGTGTCTAGTTTTAAAATAGCTTATTGCCATTTTTGCCAAAACTGTACATGCTATTTTGCCGATTCAAAGTTCCTATGATACCTGAGTGAAATACCTTTCATTTAAAGTATTGATTGTAAATCTTGAACCTATGGTTCTTAAAATAAACTAAGAAAATATATTTTTCTATACAAAAACCTATTGGCCTGGAATTGTCTTTAAGTGTGTGTTCCTCATTTATTGCCTGTGTGTATGTACAACAAATGCTTAACTCTCCCCTCTGATAAGCCTACTGCTCGACCACACTACCACAAAATAGAGCATTAGAATGATCTCTTTTTGCCACTATCTTACCTCTAAGGGGAACCCTTGGACTCTGTGCATGCTATTTCTCACTTTGAAATAGTACATACAGAGCCAACTTCCTATACTGGGAAAAAACATAACTTTTTCACCTCCACCATGCAGTTTGCCTGCAGCTCTTTGATGACAGTTCCTAGGTCACTCTGCTAGATAATGATTGTAACTTATGAACTGCACAGGAACAAAAGGATCTCTATGACAAAAGCAGTAACCCACTGAGCTATGCACATAAAATACTGTTTTGTAATCTGCATAGTACTGGTTCCTTGCAGCAGGCATATTAACCATCTGCGCTACCCTAGACAAGTCAAAACAGCCACTAGACAAAACTCCAATCTCTCTCCAGCAGGTACATTAATCACCAGAGTTATCTTGGCACTTTTATTGTTGCCTGAAAACTGTTGAATATACAAGGAAGTCAGCAGTGCTTTGAAAACCAGCCCCCAATAATGAAAGTGCCCCATCCCTTCCAGCTTCCTGGGAAAATGCCTGATATCCTCTCAACTAACAGAAGTGGGGCTGGCTCTTTGTGTAGCGTGGAGCCAGAAATTTGCAAATCTGGCCTGGCATATGAAGAAATGCGTCTCTAAATAGTGAACCTTTCGTCCCATTGGTCTTGTAGGGTAGGATCAGTGTTTTCCAACTGACCCTCAGTAGCATGTCTGCCCATGCAAGTTTAATCATTAGAGTATTGAGCTGGGTGGAGTGATAAGCACTTTACAAATAGCCTCAGAAGGACTGCCATTTTCATGATGGTAATTAGTCTGCCAGGGACAGGAGAAGCTTTACCCACCAATCAATTTGGTCAGTCAGTATATCAAGTACTGGTAAATAGTTGTCTCAAAATACAGCTTTCAGGTCTCTGTAAACTTTTCTTTCCAGGTATCTCACAGCACCATCAGTCCAGTGAAATGGGAAATGTAGGAGACCTAGGGCCTCATTTACTAAACCCTTGCACCATATTTACAAGGCGGTGTTAAGCCACTTTTGGAGGCTTAAAGCCACCATGTAAATACAGCCCCTTCACATGCATCAGTTAGCTTGGGGCGTGCAATGGGTGTTGCTGTGGGCGTTCCACTGCAACACCCATTGCATTTTGACGCTGCCCCAGATTTACAATGAATCATAAACCTGAGGCAGCACCAAAAACTAATGCCACAGTGTGGCATTAGCAAGGCACAACGAAGAGAAATACTTTTATTTCTCCTAATATTTGCTTTCTGCATTCTGCAGCACACATAGAAAGAGCCATACATTTTTGTTTATGTGCGCAAGGTAACACTTTGTGTACATAAACAATCATTCCCTGCAACACAGGTACCCTTGCACTATGGTGTGAAGGTGCCTGCACTGGTGCTAGGCAGCTAAATTTAGTGCCAGCATAAGGGGGAACACAGAGGTGTGCCATATTTTTGTAAATACAGTGCATCCCTGTGTTTCTGGCAGCGCCATCCTGTGCCAGTTCCTCGTAAATGAGGGCCCTAGTTTCATTTTGCTTGTCATGGGAAAGATCATAGATTTAACCAAACTCATTTTGAGGCCCGAGATTGTTTCAAATCACGTAAGTTCATGCAATAATGGGGAAAGATCCATGTTTGTTTTCTAACTTATAGCAATACATTGTATGCTTACAGTATGCTTATAGTGCCAATGTTATTGTCCCTCCATAGAATTTCATCCCTCTCTATGAATGCTGTTCTCTAACATCCATACCAGAGGCACCATCACAAGGGCTTACAGCAGAGAGCACAGTGGGAATCCTTGTTTCTTGCCTCTAGTTACACAAAATTCTTGAGATGGAGAATAATTCATTTTGATATTTAGCTGAGTAGCCAGTACATAAAAGGTAGATCCATGGTAATGTATGAGCCCACAGTCCTACTATTTCCAGCACTTTCATTAGGAATCCTCACTCCACAGAGTCAAAGAATTTGTCAGGATCCAGAAACGCCAGCACTTCCTGAGTCTACTGGTTAATCTCAGCAACAAATGTGCGTAAATTGTAGATCATGGCCTCCTTGGTATAGAACCTGTTTTTCTGTTTGTCTGTCGGCACCAGTCCCTGCATGTATTCTAGCAACCTGTTTTCTACTATCTTAGTTAAGATCTTACTGTCAATATTCAGTAAAGAGATGGGTCTATATGAACTGCATTTGTATCCTGCTTTATTGGTTTCAATATCACCAGCATAATTGCTTCTCGTAGAGTGGGTGGCAGCCTGCCTTTATCATACGCTTCTGCAGACATGATTACTATTTAGGGAGCTAATAGGTCAATGCACTCTTTATAGAAAACAACTTGCAGACCACGAAAACCTGTAGCCCTACTATTAGGTATGTCTTTAATTGCATAGTTAACATCTTCAACCATTATTGGACAACCTAAAATTTCTCTATTGTTGTTTTTCAGCCTCACCATAATCACTTGGTCCAATTATTTAATCAGCATTGCTTCACTATAAGATATATGGGATGTATACAGCAACTCATCATACTCTCTGAATCTGGTTAAAATATCAGGGTATCTGTGAAGGCTGTTGAAAGTGGTGTCTCGATTCTCATTACGTCCTGTTATGCCCAGCACGGCTTCAACAGTTCCACCAGAGTTCCCCCTGGCTGTTCCCCTTCACAATATGTCCTAGCTGTGACTTTCTTCCTTCAACATTTTACTTTGCGCTTTGCCTCTGTGCAGAGGTCTTCCGGCTTACACTTAATAGTTCTAAGAATCTTTGCCCTACGTGAAGCGTATTTGGATTTTTCTAATTCATGGTGCTCCCTCTCCAATGTATTAAACCTAGAGTGAATGATCTAAGGACCTCTGAATGTTTATAAGCATATGCCCCTTGTATAGTATTCCCTCCATAGAATCCACACTGAATTTGAAGACTGGTGTATTTCTTAGGGTATTTCTGATTTGGACATTGTGTCTAAGAGAGCTTCCGTGGTAGGATACCACATATCCACCCATAGTCCTATTAGGGTCTAGTCTAAGTCCAGGAGTACTGGTGAATCGCCTGAGAGGGTCCGTAAGTGGGGCATGCAGTGCTTAACGGGATAGTGGACATCTCTCGTAAAACAGTTGTCTATCTGGAAATTGGCAAAATCATTATCAGATTGGTGAATTCTTCTCCACAGATCTATCACCCCTCTGTTGGTATTTTATGTAGTAGAGATTTAGCTGACCCAGTTTTCTCCCTGTGGCAGAGCCTACTCCGTCGAAGGCTGAGTTAAGTGGTGTTGAGTTCCCCACTCATAGGAACACACATGGGTGCACAGCAATCAGAATGGCACTCTGGTGTTTAAACAGCTGCAGACTGTTTATGTTAGGGCCATATACATTGAGTAAGGTAGTATGTTATCCATAAATCACTTGCAGCTGTTTATAGCTCCCATCTATGTCTGATTCCATTTGGAACACTCCTAGCATCCCTCGCCCCACGTACTCATACTGCCGCACCCCGTGAGTATGTTGTACATGATGCAAAGTAGCAGGTGCTACCTAAACTCTCCATTGTAGGTCTCTCATTTTTAGGTGTCAGATGGGTTTCGTAGAGCAAGTCTGTGCAACTTAGTAGTAATTTTTTTAGTTTACAGGCATCATTTAACCTATTAGCATTCCATTTCAGGAAGTTTCGATGTTAAACTGGCACACCTGTGCTATTCGGCTGTGCCATGTGTCCTTTTCAGGACCTGTATACATACTGGCATTTGGCAATGCCAAGGTTTCTAATGGGTTGATCCACATAACACAGTGATAGTTCTTAACGTACACTACATCACACACATTGCGAAACATTAGCTCGTCGACTGCGCTATCGCCCTGTATTAGAGAGTAACAAAACTAGCCAAAAATCCTTGTACTTTATAACGCGGTCTGACAGTTATTTTCTCTCCTTATTCACAGCATATATGCACTGGAAGTGTCCTACTTAGTACCTACATTTTTCACACAATTTGTCCTGGGTTCTCTGGGAGGCAAGCCTTTCAACCTTGAACTTAGAATTGATGTCTCACCGCATTGGTTGCTATCACCTAGCCCTAATTAGAGTCTGGTGCAGTTCAATGTGGGTCCTGTTCTAAGTCATATCTGGTAATTTCATTTGTATCTCATGTCATTTGAAGTCATTAACTGCTCTCATTTCGGGCTCTGCTGATGTAGTATTAGAAGAGGATCAATGTTCTTTGTCGATTTTGTTAAGGAATTGATTCACCAGCTCCGGATCATTGAAGATATATTTTTTACCATTTACCATTTACAGCATGACGTACTCATCCATAAAAATAACAGACACTGCATATCACAAACATGCACCACTGGAATTGCGTGGTGTTTTTTTTTGTATAGTGTAAGGTTGCTATGTGTTTTGTCTTAATTTAATATCTTGTTGTTATTGTGAGTTTTTTTGCCATTACTGTACTGTGTTGTGTTTTAGTTGTGTCGCAGTATTTTCAAATCTGCTAGTTCTTTTCTGTCTTGTGTGTTTCTGTTTTTGTATTACATGTTATATTGATTTTCATATGTTGCAATTGTGTTGCGATTTTAGTTTGTATTAAGTTGATTTATGCACTGTTGAGTTGTTCTGGTGCAGAGGTATGCCTTTCTCTTGTTTTAGTGTCTTATTGTGTTATTTTGTTGTACCGTTATTGGATTGTCATTGTGTAATTAAATTATTGTGCTGAAATCAGTTGTTATGTTTTTGTTGTGCTTTTTATTTTGAGTTGTGGTATTGTTTTGTTACTATATTTGTTATGGCATACTCCATTTAAATTCCTTTCAAAACTGTCAAAGTTGGTAACATAACACCACTTCCGCCCTTCAAATATTTAAGAGATCAGCCCACAATATTGGTATTCACTGCATTTTAAACTTGCACTTCACAGGGGGATCACAAATAGTTTTTGACAGGTGCTTTTACATGTCCATGATGGCAAGTAAGTCAGTGCTTTGTGCAAACACCTTATACAACTGTATCAGACAAGCAGATTTGTGCATCAGCTAATATATATGACAAGAATATTTGTTCATAGTTTTTGCGCTGCATTTTGTTGTAGTGCTGATGCTTTAGTTTTTTTTGGTACTGTTGTGTTTTGTGCTACATCATAGCACTGCGTTGTTGTTGTGTTGCACTCGGTTTTGAATGTTTTGCTGAGTTGTGCCGTTATTTTTTTGGGGTTGTTATTTTGCTTGGAGTTATGTTATTGGGTTGGTATTTGTTGTGCTCTGTGATTACTATCAACATAAGGTGCAACATGTCCTTTCTGAAGCAGCAAATTCCTATAACGTTCAGTTGACAAACATCCCTTTACTACTGTCTAAAGTGGTTAAATACCTCTGATTTAGCTCTTCAGCTACTTAAGGCACACATCAGCCCAAAACTGTAGCAGAGGCTAGTCTTATGTTAGAATTCCATGTTAGTTTACCATTGCTCACTACTGTCTTCAAACCAAATACATGTTTTGCCTTTTACTAACTGCTACATCCCCACATACACCCTTTATGTGATAAGTCACCTGGGGCTGTATTACACTAAGTGACCCAGGGACGCAACAGGAATGTGCCTGCACTTTTTGTGTCCCTGGGGGACTTTGCTATCACTGAAGGGACCTGTGACAAAGTGGATTAATAACTGAGGTAGATGGAAGTCCATCAGAAAGAATGAGGCCACCAAACTGTTAAAGGAAAACACAGTTTCAATAATTTAAACCTGGGCTCACCCACCTGGTAGCTACGACACAGATCAGACAGGCTTAACTTGTGAAAATTATTTAGCAGTAGCAAAATAGTTAAAAAGCCAAAATACAACCCAATTAATACCACAACAAATGCATAGAAATGGAGGAAAATAATTAATGAGAAAAATGACATCAGACTTCCAAAACTCCAATATGGGGAACTGAAAGTTAGATTTTTTAAAGATTCAAGGCCAAGAGCAACAAGAGAAAGTGAAGCGCAAGTCACTGTCTATGGTTGACTGAGACACTTAAATGTGATTTTAGGCCAACCATGAAGGAGCACAGGTAGGATACACAAAGCATGTTATCCCCTTCAAAAATGTCACCTGACTTAGGGCCTGATTTAGAGTTTTGTGCATGGGGTTACTCCTTCACAAACGTGACAGCTATCCCATCCATCGTATTACAATTCCATTATAGTGTATGTACCTTGTAATACAGTGGACAGGATATCTGTCATGCATGGGGCAGAGTAACCCCTCCACCAAAGTCAGGCCCATAGTCTCTTTAATAGAAGTCAAACTCTACCACTCCCAGACTTCAACTCCTTAGAACCCAAGATCACTATGGACACCACAACTGAAAAGGAAATCTCCCAGACCTATAAAGCACTGGTTATAAACATACGAGACCCCCTTACAAGTCTAAAAGTAAAATGGGAGAACAACTTCAATGCACTAGTAGGAGAGGGTTGGCTTGATGTACAAATGCCAGCTGGTTGCTGGGCATTCTTTGGAGAGTATGCCTCATCCAGTTTAAATGATTTCATAGGTTCTACTTCACGCCAGAGAAAATAGCGTCTATCGGCCGACTCCCTGACCCCACATGTTGGAGATGTGAACATGGCTACCTTTATACATGTAGTCTGGGAGTGTGTAGTGATACAGAGATGTTGGTCCAGAGTGTTCAGAGCACTAGAAGATGTAACAGGCTTTCCCCTAGAGAGAGATCCAAAGCTGACACTGCTTGGGTTATTCTCAGGTTGGGACGGCGGCGCAGGGCATAAACTACTGGTTTGAATTGGGGGTACACTTTCAAAAAGGGACATAGTAAGACATTGTTGATGTGCCACAGCCCCCTCACTCTCTGAACGGTTGGGGGAAATGGATTATCGCATCCTTGCAGAAGGATTTGTATACCAGGCCAGGGGCTGCCCCCAAAAGCACACAAAGATCTGGGACCCATGGTAGGAACATTTTGACACAACCCACTTGTAGAAAAGTGCCGCCTTTGGAATGGTTACCCCCTCACATTTTACCTGATATTGATGTTGACTTGACTGAGAGTGTGCTGGGATCCTGCTAACCAGGCCCTAGCACCAGTGTTCTTTTCCAAAACTGTACCATTGTTCCCACAATTGGCACACTCTTGGCACACAGCTAAGTCCTTTGTAAAAGGCACCCCTGGTATCAAGGGCTCTGTGGCTAGGGAAGGATCTCAAGGGCTGCAGCATGTATTATGCCACCCGAGGGGACCACTCACCAAGCACATACACTGCCATTGAAGCTTGTGTGTGTTGGTGGGGACAAAAAAACAAAGTTGACATGGCACCCCTCTCAGGGTGCCATGCCATCAAACCACTACCTATGGCCTAGGTAAGTCACCCCTCTAGCCATCCTTACAGCCCAAAGGCAGGGTGCACTATACCACAGGTGAGGGCATAGCTGCATGAGCAATATGCCCTTACAGTGTCTGAGTCCATTCTTAGACATTGTAAGTGCAGTATGGCCATATTGAGTACGTGGGCTGGGAGTTTGTCATTACGAACTTCACAGCTCCATGATGGATTCACTGAAGTCTGGGAAGTCTGGTATCAAACTTCTCAGTACAATAAACTCTCACTGATGCCAGTGTTGGATTTATTGTAAAATGCACCCAGAGGGCATCTTAGAGATGTCCCAAGTATTTTAACCAAACGTCTAGTTCAGGACTGACCAGTGTGTGCCAGCCTGCCACTTCCAGAGTTCGCCCCACCTTGTAAATATGGCGCTATGGTAAGTGGTTCATTAGCTCATTTTGCCGCAAATGTGGTGCTAAGGGCACAAGGGTCTTGTAAATCTAGCCCTATATCTCATTTTGAAATAGTATATACAGAGCCAGCTTCCTACATTGGTGGATCTGCAGTGGGATCTACGACTTTGCATTTTCTGGACTACTCAGCCAATAGCTGATCATACAAATAAATTCCAAAATTGCTTTTAGCAGCTGATTTTTTCATTTGGCAAATTTTTCTGAATTTATAAATGTCCTGGTTTAGTCCCCTTTAGCATTTCTTTTTCAGATTTAAAAGTTACTCTAGTAGGGGTAAGTAGTTAGCAGTAGGTTTAGTTCCTAAAAGTAATCCCTAACTTTAGTAATATAATAAGCAGCTCAGACGAAATGGCTGTGGAGCTCAACTTCACCCCTTACCTCCATCTAGGGATGAAGGAGTTAAGGTCCTTCTGCAGACTGAAAAACATTCAAACAAATTCCAACCCTACCACGGTCAAGCTCCAGGAGCTCTTTGCAGACAAGGAACACCCTGCTAAGGAGGAAGACCTCCCCTCAGATAGGGAAAATGTTAGTGATGAGGAGGATGAACTACCACCTTCTCACCTAACTAGGGAGAACAGTGCCCCAAGGCCCTTATCTCCAAGGATAGTGTTCACATGACCTGAATCTTCCACAGGGGAGTCTAGTTCCTCTGAGAACATAGAGGGTAGCCTCAATGAAGGGGACCTCCTTTTAGCAACGATGGCCAAAAGACTAGCTTTGAAGAAACAACTCCTAGTTATAGAGAGCAGGAATGGGCTTACCACCCATTAATGGTGGCAGCAATTTTAAAAGGATCAGATAGCATTCTGATGTCCTAAAAATACCCAAAATGATTCTCTCCAAAAATGAAGAAAGTGATGACATCACCAAGTGGTTTACAGCTTTTGAGAGGGCTTGCGGAACCAGAAAACTTCACAAATCTCATTGGGGAGCTCTACTTTGGGAACTGTTTACTGATAAGTATATGGATAGGCTCCTCACACTCACTGGTGCAGATGCTGAAGCCTATGACCACATGAAGGCTACCCTGATTGAGGGCTGTTGATTCACCACCGAGGAGTATGGAATTAGATTTGGAAGGGCTCACAAACTCGAGCCAGTCCTAGGTTGATTTTGTAGACTACTCAGTGAAAACACTAGATAGTTGGATAACTGCCAGTGGAGTGCATGACTATGATGGGTTTTATAATTTGTTCATGAAAGAACATCTTTTAAGTAAGTGCTTCAATGACAAGTTGCATCAATATCTGGTAGACCTAGGTCAAATTTCTCCCCAAGAATTGGGAAAGAAGGCAGACCATGGGTCAAGACAACAGTGACTAAAACTTCCACGGGGGTGACCAAAAGAAAGGGGTTACAGAGCTTCCTCAGGGGAAGGGTGGTGAGACGCCTAAGGATAAAAGTAAGGAGTTTTCTCAAGGGCCCCAAAAACCTGCAAAGGAGGGTGGCCCTGAGCCTCTTCACAATCCTCACATGGGCACAAGGGTAAAAACCTTGATCCCAAAAAGACCTGGTGTCACAACTGCAAACAGAATGAACACCAAACTTGATTCTTGACCTGTCCCAAAAAGATTCCCCCTAGCACGGCTCCAGATAGTACTGGAATAGCCAGTTTCCAGGTGGGATCAACGGTTTGTCCAGAGCAAATCAGGGTTCACACTGAAGCTACTTTAGTCTCTGACGGTAGGTTGATTGTTGCCACTCTTGCTGCCTGGCCCCATAATATGAACAAATACAGACAGCATACCTTGATTAATGGAACAAAAGCAGAAGCCCTGAGGGATGCAGGTGCCAGTGTCACCATGGTGACAGAAAAACTGGTTTCCGCAGAACATTATTTGGCTTGACAAACATATCCAGTTACCAGTGCTAATAATGTAACTAAGGTCCATTCCATGGCTAATGTGACCTTAGAATGGGGAGGGGTTACTGGCCTGAAACAGGCAGTGGTCTGTTCCACAATCCCAGTGGAATGTTTGCTAGGGAATCATCTGGAGTACTCAGCTTGGGCTGAGGTAGAACTCAAAACCCATGCAGCCATGCTGGGAATCTCTGAGATGGTGTGTTTAAAAAAAAGAGCACAAAGCTGAGCACAGGGTGCAAAATAAGTGTTGAAGCCTGAAATAATGCCCCAGCCTTCCAAGAGAAAGAGCAAGAAGACCAGGGGACCAGCTTCCGAACGGTAACAAAAGCAAGGCCTCTCTTCTCAGGGAGAAGTCTTATCCTCTGAGGGAACTGAGTCCATGGAGCTGGATCCTTATCAGGTAGAGCTCTTGGGCCCAGAGGGATCCTCAAGGGAACAGCGGTGCCAGGGACAGAGGACCTGTCCCACTAGTCAAGGCCTGAGGTAGTTGCACAGGAAAAGGGAGATGTCAGTGACTCCCACAGGGTCCATTGGGAAGATGGGCTCCCATACACTAAGGCCAGAGACCCCAAACCGGGTGCAACCAGGAGAGTGTCAGTGCCTCAGCAGTTTAGGGAGTTTGTCCTCACTTTGCCCCATGACATCCACCTAGTTGGACATCTGGGAAAGACAAAAACTTGGAATAGGCTTGTCAGCCATTTCTACTGGCCCAATATATCTCAGAAGATGAAGGAGTTTTGTAACTTCTGTGCCACCTTCCAAGCCAGTCGTAAGGCAGGTGGCCACCCAAAGGCCTCCCTAATTCCTCTTCGTGTGTTGGGGGGTCCCTTTGAAAGGGTGGTGTGGACTTTGTGAGTCCACTTGAGCCACCCACAGTTTCAGGAAATCAATACATACTGGTAATAGTGGATCATGCAACCAGATATCCTGAAGCAATTCCCCTTAGGCCCACTACAGCTCCTGTAGTAGCCAAGGTCCTTATTGGTATTTTTACCAGGGTAGGGTTTCCTAAGGAGGTGTTATTCTGACAGAGGTACAAACTTTACGTCAGCTTACCTAAAACACATGTGGAATGAGTGTGGGGTGACTTAGAAGTTCATCACATCATACCATCCACAACCCAATGGATTTATTTAGAGATTTAACAAGACATTGAAGCGCATGATCATGGGGCTCCCTAAAAAACTCAAAAGTAGATGGGATGTCCTCCTGCCATGCTTACTTTTTACCCACAGAGAGGTGCCTTAGAAGGGAGTGGGTTTTCTCCCTTTGAACTTGTGTTTGGCCAATCTGTTAGGGGACCACTTGCACTTGTAAACGAAAGCTGGGAGAGACCTCTCCATGAGCCTAAACAAGATGTGTGGACTATGTGCTTGGCCTCCGCTCAGCAATGGCTGAGTACATGGAAAAGGCATCCAAAAACCTTGAGGCAAGCCAACAGCTCCAGACATAGTGGTATGGCCAAAAGGCTGCTCTGGTAGAATTTAAACCATGCAGAAGGTATAGGTTCTGAAGGCAGGGCACCCCAGGGCAGATGGAGTGGCCCTTACCCTATCCTGGAAAAAAAGAATGAGGTAATCTACTTGGTAGACCTTGGCACTAGCAGGACACCCAAAAGGGTGATCCTTGTGAACTGCCTAAAGCTTTACTGTGACAGGTCAGATGTAACCAAGCTGATGGTTACTGATGTGGAGCAGGAAGCAGAAAGTGAACCTCTCCATTACCTCCTCTCACATGACCCTAAAGATGGGTCAGTTGATGGAGTTCTCTATTCAGAAACCCTCACTGCCAGACTGCAGGCAAGTCCTACAACAGTTTGGTGGGCTCTTCTCTTTGACCCTCGACAGACCCACCTGTGTACCCACGATGTGGACACAGGAGACAGGTTACCTGTCAAAAACAAATTCTCTAGACAGTCTGACCAAGTCAAAGAGAGCACCAAAGTGGAAGTCCACAAGATGCTAGATTTAGGGGTTATAGAACCCTCTGACAGTCCTGGGCTAGCCCAGTGGTCTTGGTCCCCAAACCTCATTCCAAGGATGAGAAGAGAGAGAGATATAGTTTTTGTGTGGATTACAGAGGTCTCAACTCTGTCACCAAGACAGATGCTCACCCTGTCTGTACCAAGAGCAAATAAACTAATAGACAAATTAGGTGCAGCCAAATTCCTTTGTACCTTTGATTTAACTGCAGGGTACTGGCAAATCAGAATAGCACCTGAGGCAAACAAAAAAAGACAGCATTCTCTACACCTGATGGACATTATCAGTTTACTGTTATGCCCTTTGGCATAATGAATGCCCCTGCCACCTTCTAAAGGTTAGTGAATCAAGTCCTTGCTGGCTTGGAGTCCTTTAGTGAGGCATATCTGGATGATATTGCTGTCTTTAGCTCCTCCTGGCAGGATCACCTGGTCTACCTGGAGAAGATTTTGCAGGCTCTGCAATCAGCAGACCTCACTATCAAGGCATCAAAGTGCCAGATATGGCAGGACACTATTGTATACTTGGGCCACCTTGTAGGTGGAGGCAAAGTGCAACCCTTACAGCCCAAGATCCAGACAATTTTGGACTGGGAAGCTCCAAAAACCCAGACTGACATCAGGGCATTCCTTGGCTTGACTGGTTATTATAGGAGCTTTGTGAAGGGGTATGGATCCATTGTGATCCCCCTCACAGAACTGACCTCAAAGAAGATGCCCAAAAAGGTAAACTGGACTCTTGACTGTCAAAAGGCCTTTGACACCCTGAAGAGGCAATATGCTCAGCACCAGTACTGAAAGCTCCAGATTATTCCAAGCAGTTTGTTGTGCAGACAGATGCCTCTGAACAATGGATAGAAGCAGTCATGTCCCAAATCAATACTGATGGCCATGAACAGCGTTGGAGTGCCAATGAGAGGGTGGCCTTTGCTGTAGTTTGGTCACTGAAAAAGCTGAGACCATACTTGTTTGGTACTCATTTTATTGTACAAACTGACCACAGACCTCTCAGATGGCTGAAGTAAATGAAAGATGAGAACCCTCAACTTTGGAGGTGGTCCATCTTCCTACAGGGAATCAACTTTACAGTGGAACACAGACCTGGGACTGCCCATGCCAATGCAGATGGCCTTTCCAGGTTCTTCCAATGAAGACTCTCTTGGAAAAAGTTAGTCTCGTCCTCTTTCGTTTGGGAGGGGATTGTGTGGGAAAGTGCCCCTTTTGGCATGGTTTTCACCCACATTTTGCTTGATATTGATGCTGACTTGGCTGAGAGTGTGCTGGGATCCTGCTAACCAGGCCCCAGCACCAGTGTTCTTTCCCAAAACTGTACCATTGTTCCCACAATTGGCACATACCTGGCACACAGCTAAGTCCCCTGTAAAAGGTACCTATGTTACAAAGAGCTATGTGGCCAGGGAAGGTCCACAAGGGCTGCAAAATGTATTATGACACCCGAGGGGACCCCTCACCAAGCACATGCACACTGCCATTGCAGCTTGTGTGTGTTGGTTGGGACAAAAAGACAAAGTGGACATGGCACCCCTCTCACTGCCTGTAGCCTAGGTAAGTCACCCCTCTAGCAGGCCTTACAGCCCTAAGGCAGGGTGCATTATATCACAGGTGAGGTCATAGCCGCATGAGCAATATGCCCCCACAGTATCTAAGTCCATTCTTAGACATTGTAAGTGCAGTGTGGCCATATTGTTTAGGTGCGCTGGGAGTTTGTCATTACGAACTCCACAGCTCCATGATGGCTTCACTGAAGTCTGGGAAGTTTGATATTTAACTTCTCAGTACAATAAACCTACACTGATGCCAGTGTTGGGTTTATTGGAAAATGCACCCAGAGGGCCTCTTAGAGACGCCCTCTGTATTTTCATCAAACCTCTAGTGCAGGACTGACCAATCTGAGCCAGCCTGCCACTTCCAGACAAGTTTCCGACCTCATGGAGTGAGAGACTTTGTGCTCTCTGAGGCCAGAAGCAAAGCCTGCACTGGGTGGAGGTTGTTCACACCTCACCCCTGCAGGAGCTGTAACACCTGGCGGTGAGCCTCAAGGCTCAGGTCTCCTGTTACAGTGACCCAGGACACTCCAGCTAGTGGAGATGCCCGCCTACTGGACAAAGCCCCACTTTTAGCAGCAAGTCTGGTGGGAAAATTAGGAACAACAAAGAGGAGTGACCATTTCAGCTAGAACCAGCCCGAAGGTGTCCAGAGCTAAAGTGACTCTTTCCCTACAGAATCCTCCATCTTGGTATGGAGGACAGTGACCAACAGGGTTAGGTCTGTGTCCACCTCACAAAAAGGGAGTGGGAACAGGAAGGGTGTAGTCACCCTCAGGGACAGTAGCCATTGATTACTGCCCTCTGACCCCTGTAGCACCCCTACATCCAGATTATAAGGGCTCCCATGAACGTAACTCATAAGATTCCTGGTGACCTCAAGAAGACAACAAAAAGAAAGAAGAAGGACTGCTAAGCTGACCCCCAGCAGAAAAGACTACAGACACCAACTGATTTGGCCCCAAGCCCTACCGGCCTGTCTCCAGCTTCTGAAGCCCCTGCTATAAAAAGGCAGCTAATCCTTCAGGACCAGGGACCTCTTAAAAACCCCAAAAGAAATGTCTGCCTACCAGAGGACAAAGATCGCCTGAGGACTGCGGCTCTGTCCACAACGAAACCCTAGCAAAGGACTCCAGAACTGCCCTTGATCCGTGAGCCCTGCCCACTCTTCACCCGACGCTCACCGCCTGTGTCCTGGTGGCCCAACAGTCTAAAGTAGGTCCCCACATAATTCTGACCTAGTGTCTACACTGGGTTGACCCCTCCTGACCAACATAAGCTTAAGACTAAATTCAGAGGACCCCTCTGCCCGTTAAGGATCCAGACAGGTCTGCCCTTCGAAGGCACAGGTACTTACCTGCTCGCAGATCCGATTCTAAGTTCCCCCAGTCTCCATAGCAGCCCATTTAAAATCTTGCAGGAACTTTGACCTCTGCACCCGGCCGGCCCCATGTTGCTGGTGGTGGGTATTTCTGGTTAGCTTGAACCCCAACGTGTGGAAATCCTAACCCCTGGGGACTGGAACTGTAAGTCTTGTACTTACCTTGAAACTGTACTAACTTTTCTTCCTCCCTACATTCGTGTTTGAAAATAGCACTGTCAACTTTTAAAACAGATCATTGTGATTTTCTTGAAAACCATTTAACCTGCCAAGTTAAAAAAAAGTGGTGTTGATACATATGCTTTATACTTACTTGCAAATGCACTTACCTGCAATCACAATCTTGTGGTTACAGAAATAAAGTAACAAAATATATTTTTGCTATATTAAAACTGGCCTGGAGTTAGCCATCAAAATGTGTGCTTAATTTACTGCCTGTGTGTGTACAACAAGTGATTTGCACAACCACTCTGATAAGCCTAACTTTTCGACCACACTGAGCACAAACAAGAGCGTTAGTACTTTAGCCTCTGATAAGCCTCTGGAGAACTGATCCACTTTTAGGTGGTGCACAGTCAGTGCGGCGCCCCTTACAGTCCTTGAAAGGATGTCCTATGGACCACCTCCAGATATCCCCCTGCAGGTGGGTGAAGTCTATCACTGCACTGCACCACCTGCACATTGAAACTAATGTGTTCCACGCACAAGTTTGTGGCTATGTTGGGGCAGCATATTCATTATGATAGGATGCATTGTCATGGTCTGTGCTGGACACACCAATTAAAGGTGCAGTGCAAGCACATACAATAGCAGTGCACCATTGCAGTTATATGGGCTCTGGTGTCACTGGGCCTAGAATATTATCTGAAATGTCAACCATGTTTTTCTCATAGTAGGTGTTAGAAATGGGGTCTTTGGTTGGCAGTCAGGTTACCCCCTATCCAAGCAAGGACCCTCACTCTAGTCAGGGTAAAAGAGAATCACCCTCAGCTAACGCCTGCTTACCCCTTTGGTAGCTTGGCACGAGCAGTAGGCTTAATGTCAGAGTGCTAGGTGTAAAGTATTTGTACCAACACACAGAGTACCTTAATGAAATCACTACAAAATTACACAATACAGGTTTTGAAAAATAGGAAATATTTATCTAAACAAAACAAGACCAAATGGACAAAAATCCACAATACACAAGTCAACTTATCAATAAAAAAGCAAAAAGAGTCTTCATGCAGTTTTAAACACACACTAACACTGTTAGCGTAAAAATGTACCTTGGGTGCGTGAAAAATAACCCCGCACGGGCGAGTGTGCGTCAAAAAGGGCTTACGATGCGTCAATTTCACTCATGAGCGAGACCTTGCATCGTTTCTCCTTTCGTTAGGTCGGGGCACGTCGTTTCTTCTCTCCACAGGAGAGCGATGCGTTGATCCGGTCAGCATGCTCGGATCCGGGTAGTCATTGCGTTGTTTTTACACCCCCAGCGGTGTTTGCATCGGAAATCCAATCGCACGATGATCCGAACACCACGCAGCGCGGGCTACAATCTCACCAGCCTCCATCAGAGATGCTGCTTGTCGTTTCTCCCCCCGTGCTTTGATTTTCCGGTCCCGTTGCAGGCGAGCGTCGCTTTTCAGCCGCAAAGCCGGCGGCGTGTCAATTTTCCAGCCACAGATCAGAGTTGCGTCAATCTTTTCCCTGTACGACGTTCTGTGTGTGGATTTCTTCCTCTTAGGCTGCCAGCTTCTACTTTCAGGGTTCCAGGAACTGGATGGGCACCACAGGGCAGAGTAGAAGTCTCTCCAGAGACTCCAGGTGCTGGCAGAGAGAAATCTTTGCTGTCCCTGAGACTTCAAACAACAGGAGGCAAGCTGTAAATCAAGTCCGTGGAGAGCTTCACAAGATGGAAGGCACACAAAGTCCAGTCTTTGCCCTCTTACTCTGGCAGAAGCAGCAACTACAGGATAGCTCCACAAAGCACAGTCAGAGGCAGGGCAACTCTTCTTCCTCGGCTTTTCAGCTTCTCTCCAGGCAGAGGTTCCTCTTGGTTTCCAGAAGTGTTCTAAAGTCTGTGGTTTTGGGTGCCCTTCTTATACCCAATTTCTCCTTTGAAGTAGGCCTACTCAAAGTCTCTCTTGAATGTGAAATCCTGCCTTGCACAGTCCAGACCCCTGACACTAACCAGGGGGTTAGAGACTGCATTGTGAGAGGACAGGCACAGCCCTTTCAGTTGTGAGTGGCCACTCCTCCCCTCCCTCCTAGCACAGATGGCTCAGCAGGAAATGCAGACTACACCCCAGCTCCCTTTGTGTCACTGTCTAGTGTGAGGTGCAACCAGCCCAACTGTCAAACTGACCCAGACACGGAATCCACAAACAGACAGAGTCACAGAAAAGGTATAAGCAACAAAAAGCTCACTTTCTAAAAGTGGCATTTTCAAACACACAATCTTAAAATCAACTTCACTAAAAGATGTATTTTTAAATTGTGAGCTCAGAAGCCCCAAACTCCACATGTTCATCCGTTCCCAAAGGGAATCTACACTTTAATCAGATCTAAAGGTAGCCCCCATGTTAACCTATGAGAGTGACAGTGAAAAACTAATTTAGCAATATTTCACTGTTAGGATATATAAAACACATTACTATATGGCCTACCTCAACCATACGCTGCACCCTACCCATAAGGCTACCTAGGGCCTACCTTAGGGGAGCCTTACATGTAAGAAATTGGAAAGTTTAGGCCTGGCAAGTGGGTACACTTGCCAAGTTGCATTTACAGTTTAAAACTGCACACACAGACACTACAGTGGCAGGTCTGAGTCATGATTACAGAGCTACTTATGTGGGTGGCACAACCAGTGCTGCAGACCCACTAGTAGCATTTGATTTACAGGCCCTGGGCACCTCTAGTGCACTGTACTAGGGACTTACTAATAAATCAAATATGCCAATCATGGGTAAACCAATTACATACACATTTTGTAAAGGAGCACTTGCACTTTAGCACTGGTTAGCAGTGGTAAAGGGCCCAGAGTAACAAAAACAGCAAAATCAGAGTCCATCACACATCAACAACCTGGGAAACAGCAGCAAAAAGTTAAGGGAGACCACGCCAAGGATGAAAAGTCTAACAGTAGGGTATATTAGGACAAGAAACACTTGCGGTTTTTGAGCTAGTGCATTACACGTTCAAAATAATTATATCCATGGATATAAATAATACCTTGACATGGACATGTTCACAGTAAAATCATCCAGAACATTACTACAAATATCTTAATCGCCCTTTGAATTACATGTATGCATTTTATTTTTGTTACCTCCCCTCAGAACTATTTGCTTTAATGTATACTGAGCTTCGCACAGCACTTCGTGTGTCCCATAATGAAATTACTTCATATATTAAATTAGTTTTTAAGAAATGATCATGCCTGAGTCTTTCTCTTTGGGGGAGGGTCCGAACAGTCCAAATGGAGATGTGTTCACAGCATGTATACACCTTGGGCATGTAAATGCATACTGGTCCCTCTATCCCTGTTCAGCTCTACAGACAAGTGTATATGCTCCTTCGTCTGGGGGACTTCACAACCATGCCTTGCTAACACCAAACTCCTGGCTCATCGATCAAGCAGCAGCCTGGGCCTACCTTCCGTGGAGCATCATGCCTTAGCTCTCTACTGCTCTCAATTGGCCTACCTGGTACCCGGGATACAGGACTCACCAATGTGGGACCAAGTAAAACGCATTCTTCTAGCGTGCTCCCGGGGCGGAGCCCGGACTATGGGGATGATGCCACTAGTGTGCACCCTGTCAATCCGATGCTGAGTGTGAAGAGGAAGTAATGGCGACAGGCCCACCATCTATTCGGTGTGAACCCCCAACTCCATGACCACGCCCCCCATTGGGGCAATACCAACCTGTGCATCGGTGGTCGGCCACTGGACTGGAAAGAATGGCTTCTAGAGGGCATTGACAGCCTAGTTCAGATTCTTGCTTGGGTGCCCTTAAATCCTTTGCATTGCTACGGAAGGATTTCGGCCTCTCGCACCACCAGTCTTGGAGATACCTTCAGCTGCAGCACTGACTTCACCGCTGCATGGGGGCTAAAGTTTGGGTCCTCCAATCCTTACCAGTGGTATTATATCTAAGAAATGTGGGGCCTCTTTCGCAGAGTAATGTCAGTTTTTTACAACCTTTTGATGCATCAGCTATTCTCACTACCCCTACAGACTAACCTCTGCACTAAATGGCAGGCCAGTTTACAGATGGACTGTGAAGAGGAGGTTTGGGCAAATTATTGGAGGCTCTCGACCGCAGAATGCGAGGTGCTCGCATGAAGTTCTGTCTCATCAAAATCCTGCATGACTGGCATTGGACACTGGTGAAAACACGGGCAGCATCCTTGGTGCACCCTCGAATTGCTGGTGCTGCCTCCATACCCACTGCGATCTTGTGCACATTCTTTGTGATTGCCCTCCCATCCAAATCTACTGGGACGCAGTTGGGAATATGCTATGTGAGACCCTACCAGTCACCTGGACCCGACTGCGACATGAGTCTACATAGATGCATCTAGCCTTTCCTCATAGCTGTAGCAAATGAGCCCCCCCACAACACCCTCCCTCATCCCTCCGTCCCTCCCGTCCTTTCTTTCTTTTTTTCTTTCTTTCTTTCCTTCTTTTTCTTTTTTCTTTATTCCTCTCTTGCCCTTCCTTCCTAGTATTTTATCCACCCCTCCTCCCTGCTCTTCCTATATCCCAACTCCCCTCGGCCCCCCACCTACCCACTCACCTATCCGCTGCCCCATCCTCCTACTTGCCCACTTCCCCATGGATGCGAACACGAGCCGCACCTAGGTGAGCGTGGGCTGCTCTTCTCCACTACTAAATTGGCGATCTAGTGCTGTCCCCCTGCGCCCCAAAACATCCCAACCTTCGGCACCATTCCTACATCCTGGGGCGGAACCCAGAGACCTTTATCTTCCTTATTTTACCGAGCACGCTCTATGTCACCAACACCCCTCCCCCCCCCCAACTCCCCTCCCGCCGAATGAAAATCTGCGCCATTACATCACCTGGACATGTATGCACGTAAGAACTGTGATAGAAATGCATCAATTATTGTTGTTGTCCTATTGGTATATTATGCTCCTTCCCATGTTTCTTTCTTGCACCATTTCTTTCTGGATACCATGTATCCCTTGGTAAAGATTTCCATAATAAAGATTTGCAAAACAAAAATAAATTCGATTTTAGCTTTGATTTTCACGCCTCTGGTTGAATAGCAACGTTAACTCACATTATAAACTTGAGTCTCACGACCCTTAATTTTACCGTAATTTATGTAATTAAATAAATTAACCCCGCAGTTTTCAGCCTTGTTTTTCAGAGGATGGAACAGACTCCGGTGTGCTGTGCCTCGCACACAGGCTCAACATTAGGATAAATCTCTCTTGCAGGCACCAATGTTATGGTAACATTCCTCCAGTGCCTTTTACGGGTGACAGGCCTAACAGGACTAAAAAAAGCACATCGGCTATAATTAAATACTGAGGAGATGCGTCTTTTGCTGCTTGAAAATATATGCTTTATTATTTATGAGCACCGGCATATCTAGTGCGGAATAATAAGGCAAACTCTATGAAATGTGTATTTTTAAGCTCCATTAAAGCTCAAGCGTTTCAGTATCCCTCTGTCCTGGCTAGCGGTCTGGCCAAATTATCTAAATGGAATGATTAGCATCAATTAAAGGGGGTTTCTCCACCACAACCCTCTTTCTCTTAGTGTGCATTTACTTCACGAGTTTTCCCTGTCAATGGCTTTGCTTCTTTGCATTCCACATTGTGGGAAAGACACCTAATATACAGTCGGGACCCAGCATGAAAATCAAACCCTCAAGAAAAATGGTCAGACTGGAGTGGAGGTCAAAATATTGAAGGCAAAAATATCCAATCACAACAATATCGACTAAAAATATAGACGCACACTATATCGTCAAAATAAGCATAGGTAGCGAGTTTATAGTTATATATTTAGCTTCCTGTCTGATTATCCTGACATCCTATGCGGGTCGATATATTGTAGTCAAGATTGTTCAAGCTGGATATTTGATAGGTGAGATTTTAAAGTGGATATTTTGGTACCACGTCGTCAGAGACAGACACAAGACATGAAAGGAGGCAATGGACAAAGAAGGCAATAGAGAGAGAAAAAGAAAGCGAGGAGGAGACCTTGGGATGTGGAAAAAGAAACATGTATGCCATGTGCCAAGTGCACTATATTATATATGCTCATGTGGGTGGCATGCCTCATGCGAAGCAGGCCTTCAAGTGGGAGATGCTGCCTTTGAGGCCATTTAACAATGGTAATCAATAGCATTTCACTCTTGTGGACTGGTGTTTGTGGTTTATGACATACAACAGTTTCTTGTATGGGAGGTATACACAAAGCATTGCACTAGAAAATAGATTTACTATTCTTAACTCCACATCTACCTACCTTGAAGATGTATGTACTGTGTAGGTACATAAATGTAGAGTAGGTATAAGAAATTTAGATTTAGTCACCACCCTATATATTAGTTTCTGATATTTTGTCCTCCTTATTGTGCTCCATCGATATTATGGGGTTATTATTGACGAACATTATTCAGGATGCACACCATGTAAACCATACCAATAACAAAAAAGTATACAAGCCCTCTGACTTGCTGAATTTGCCAGATGTTTACAAACACTAAGAAAAATATTTGACTAAAGAAGAAAAGCATCTTGATTGGCTGAGATTTCCTGAAAATGCTAGTATGTTAGGCATGTTCTTTCCTCCACAATTGATTACAAACAGAAGATGTCATAATCAAAAGAGCAAAACAAGAATCATTGTCTGTTTTACTAAACAAACTACACCATTCAACAATTATGGCGATAGTGCAGCACGTTCATTTTTGGGCAACAAAAGATCTTTCTTTAAAATTAAATCAAGTTTATCACAAACATCAAATGTAAATAAAAACACTGATAGCGGGACACCCACAGTGCATAATAATGTAAACGCAGCAAAACAATTGTTGATCTACTTTTACCATAACACTGAACTCAATGAAATGGTTACCAGGAGGTGTTTTGAAGAACAGAGAGTATCACCTTCAATCACACATGACCAGGATGGTGGTAAAAAAATCACATAGGAAATTGTCAAGTCCTATCCATCATCCTCAAAGAGATGTCTAAATCGGATTTTAAAATGTGATTGAGTGCTGAGAGAGCTACTTTGATGATGTTTCATCTCACTCAGAAATCGTCTGCAGCAAATCCTGTTTTGCCACCCTACTCACTATTGAACAATTATTCAGTAAGCAAAGGCTCAATCAAGTGAACTCATATATCTCCAACCAGCAATTTTGAAAAATGCCCTCCTGTTCATGCCTGATATAGTAAGAAAGAAAATATTGGCAGATTATTTTAAGGCACTTTTATTGTGCATGATGCCGTTATGTATTTTGGCATGGGTGTTAACAGTTACCTTACTTGAGTACTTTTTCAGAGCCTTTTTAGAAGCTGGTCCATTTTCCACAGACATCAGTCTTCTTATTCACCTGAACACTGTGGCTTCACTGTGGGCCCTGCACTGGCCCAAAGCTGATAACAAAAACAAGTAAAAGATCTGCTGTTATTTACTCAAATAGAATTCTCACAATAATGCTTTATTCGAATATATAAATTGGCCATATTACAGGGGTTCTGAGATCAACCATGGTCAAGTATATTTGTAATATTAATCCTCAGGGGGAGTGACCACCTCTCAGGTGACTGGTCCACTCTGCATTAAAAAATATTGGGTTCTAGTGGTGTTTCCCCTCTACCTCTCCCACCTTGGGGCAGATTGACTCTGAGGGGCACGGAAAGCATGACCAAAAGTATTCTGCCCCTATGTGGAGGCCACTTCCCCCATGCATTATAAAGCCCCGTAGGTCTTCTGGCCCCTTACAGCCCCTGGTGTCCTATTGACCAAAACAAATGGATGATCTTCCCCCTGGGAAGGTAAAAAGCATGGCCAAGTCCTTTTTTTAAAAAAAATGATCCTCAGGGGAAGTGACCATCTGACAGGTTGCCCGTCTTTCTTTCCATTAAAAAACACCCTAATGGTCTACTGGTTATTTCCATCACTCTGTGGGGCTGATGAGCCACGGAAAGGCAGATAGGCCTCCAGCAGTGGCCATGCACTTTTTTAAAACTACTCCCCAGTGACCATTTGCCAGGGAGACTGCTCCACCTCTGCAAGAAAAAACTTTGTGGTCTAGTGTGGTTTTTTCCTTAGGGATTGTGGTCTCACCCTTGATCACTCAACAGAAATCTGAATTGTGGATTGGAACCAAGGGAAAGTAGAAACACTTACTTTTCCTCAAGTAACTCACCTGTGGGGCGCCAGGCATATCTCCCTCCTGGGTGATCGTTGTTAGAAATGGGGTTTCTGGTTGGCTAGGGTATGCACCTCAGCCAGGCAGAACTTACCCACTCTAGTCAGGGCAAGGGTGTTACATGTCCAAGATAACCCCTGATCACCCCCTTGGTAGCTTGGCACGAGCAGTCAGGCTTATCCCAGAGGCAATGTGTAAAGCGTTTGCACAACACACACAACACATGTGACGCAATATCCCCACACAAAGGAAACACAACACCAGATTATCTGAAAATATACTGTATTGTACACAACGCAATTATCAGACCAAACATCACATATCAGTACTATCCTGCCACCTTAGCAGTTGTCAAAACGTTATACATTAGTTACTCTGCAAATTAGCAGTAGTCACACATAACACACAGGTTACTCAGTATTCTGCAACTTAAGCAGTAGTCAGGAAACACGTTATCACATTAGAGCACTTGTCATAAGAATATCATAAAACGCCCATAGTAGGAACATTAGAAAACATATGGCAAGTTAGGGAAACATATTAGCAAGTCATGCCCATAAAAGGAACATTTGCCCATACATGCAAAAACATCATCATACATCAAAAACAGGTAGGCAATATATCAATCCACTAAAGTCTGTAGGAAGAACTTTAGATTATATATATGGACCCCTTTTAGGGAGTACCTGTTTGGATAGTAAAGGCACCTCCAGTGCCTGAGGAACAGAAAAGGTGCAAAATGGGGCCCCCGGCGCTCTTGTGTGCAAAACGGGGGCCTCCTCTATTTTTCAGACCTGAGGAGGGCTGCACGCCTCTCCTCTCCTTAGAGTGCGGGCCCCTCTGGGACCTGTGATTACTAGGGGCCCCCCCGGGCCTCAACCGGCCCTCACGAGGGGGGGCCAACATCCTCGCAATAAGGGGGGAGGAGGGGAGTGTCACACACCCCCTCTGACTTTGTTGCGGGGCCCTCCAGGGGCCCGTGATCCCCACGGGTCTCCCCCGGGCCTGTCCTGGCCCTCCTCTGTAAGGGGGAGACCTTGACTGCAAAGGCTGGCCCTTGCAGGGGCCCCGAAGGATCCGGGGCGCAGCGAGCCTCCGATGAGGCTGCTGCCTGCCCGCAGGACAACCGAAGCCTTCCGAGGCTTCACCAGGCGAGGGAGAGGCGTCCTCCTCTCGTCTCTCCGACAATTCTACGGCCCAAGGCAGGGCCTTCCGGTCCCCCGGGGGAGCTCTAACGAGCAGACCTCGCCCCGGGGGCACCCATAGGAGCGCTTTTGCTCCGTGTTTACTTGCAGCAGGATTCTCTCTGTGCCCCGGGGGCACTAATCAGCGAGTTTCCCTTGCGCTGTGTAAACACAGCTTCCCCGGGTTGCGGCGGTGATCTTCGTCAGAAAGAGCGCTTTCAAGCGCAAAAACGTGCACCAGGAGAAGTGCTCCTTTTGTGCCCAGTGCTAATTTTAGCAAAGCGCCCTCCAGGCGTTGTACAGCAACAGAAGGAGCAATCCTGGCCCTTTAGGTGGATGCAGGGGTCAGGGGCCACAGCACCCTACCTCTGGGGAGCAGAGTCCTAAGAAAAGGTCCTCAGGTGTAGGGCCCAGCAACAGGCCAGCACAAGGGAAAGGCAGCAAGTGGCAACTCCTTCACAGTGACCAGGCAGGTCAAAGGTCAGCACAGCAGCAGCTGGTGAGTCCCTTCAGCCTTTGGGGTCCAGTTCCAAGATGATTCCAAGAGTCTCCAAATTGTGGGGAAAATTCCCCTGTACTTATAGTCAGTTCTTACAGTGTTTTACAATGGTAGGGAGAGGAGGTTCCAGCCAGTTACAACTGGTTCTGGGAGTGCCTCTTCTCTCCTTTCAGCACAGGCTCCAAACATCAGTGGGGGGTTAACGACCCTATTGTGTGAGGCCAAGGCACAGCCTTTACAAATGTAGGTGTGCCCCGCCTCTCCCTTCTCTCAGCCCAGGAAGACTATTCAGTATGCAGATGCACATCTGTGACACCTCCACCCTCCGTGTGTACAGGCTGTCTGAAAAGTATGCACAAAGCCCCAACTGTCACTCTGCCCAAGACGTGGATTGGAGTCAAGCTCCAAAACACTAGAGTCATAAGCACAGATAAATGTGCACTTTCTAGAAGTGGCATTTCTGTGATAGTAATAAAAAATACACCCACACCAGTAAGCAGCATTTATTATCACCATCACAACCATACCAAACACGCCTACGCTACCCCTCATAAATCAGACAATACCACTTACACATAAGGAAGGGCATTTCTAATGCAATCCTATGAGAAGGCAGCACTCACAGCAGTGAGACACCAAGTTAGGCTGTTTGTCACTACCAGGACAGGCCATGCAATATGGCACATGTCCTGCCTTTCTACATACATGGCACCCTGCCCATAGGGCTAGCTAGGGTATACCTTAGGGGTGACTTACATGTAGTAAAAGGGGAGTTCTGGGCCTGGCAAGTAAGTTTAGATGCCAGGTCCCTGTGGCAGAAAACTGTGCACACAGGCCCTGCACTAGCAGGCCTGAGACAGGTTTGAAAGTCTACTTCATTTTTGTGGCACAAGCAGCGCTGCAGGCCCACTAGTAGTATTTAATTTACAGGCCCTGGGTATAGAGATACCACTGTACAAGGGACTTATAGGTAAATTAAATATGGCAATTAGGTATAAGCCAATCATGCCAACTTTAGAGGGGAGAGCACCTGCACTTTAGCACTGGTCAGCAGTGATAAAGTTCTCAGAGTCCTAGAGCCAACAGCGAGTGGTCAGAAGAACCAGGAGGAAGGAGGCAAAAAGACTGGGGATGACCCTGCGTAAGGCAAAACGTCCAACAATCGTGCTTGCAGACGTGTGGGGAATAAATGGCTTCCACTGTGTCTGTGAGCACAGTCATAACATCAGTTCACCATGTGTGCTCAGGATCATGAGCTCTACAAATTGGGTTGGCTTGAAAAGCACTTCCACTTCCATCAATAGTGGGGGTTTGGTAGGGGAAGAAATATAGGGGAGGGGTGGGGATGTGACCTCACATCTGTAGCATCTGATGAGTTGTGCTGTAGACATGGAGATCACATCAAAAACCCTTAAGCAATTACATTTTGATGAAATTTATTAACCACGCAGGCATCATCTGAAACTTATGTTCCTTTCTCATTCTGTGCATCTGGCAGTTTCATCAATTTCGTACAGTGAGTTGTCAAGGTATATGTGAACAAATTCCAAGTTAGTGGCTGCTGAAGGAATTTGCAACTATGAAATACACAGGAAAGTGTTTTTTTTTCACCATCATTGATGGACTATTCAGCCCACAATGCCAGATGATAGGGTGAGTTTCAAAATAATCCCTTCTATTCCCTGATCATCTTTTCATTATGTATAAACTGTGGATGTATGATGGAACAACGCATGCGAATATCACACATGCCTTAACAATGCGGTCTTAACAACAATGAAATCTTTACCACGCATGCCTTTACCAGGCATGCTTTTACAACAGATTTTGTTGTTTAAGCATGTTCCTTTACACCCGCCCAGCTCCCTTACACCTGGTACCATACTCCACCCCGCCCAAGCCCTTAAAACTGCCCCTTCCTCCCCGGCCCTGAGCCCTAAACCCCTCTGAGCCCTAAAGTAACCCTGCCCTGTCCTGGAATCTACCCTGACCCACTGCCTCTGCCTTGAACCCTAAAACCTACCGTTCCTATCCTAAACACTACCCCAACCTCCCTGCCCCCACCTGAATCCTAAAACCTACCCTACACTGTCCTAAAAACTACCCTGATCCCCAACTCCTGCCCTGAATCCTAAAACCTAACCCACCCTGTCCTAAAAACTACCCGACCCCCTCCCTGAACCCTAAAAACTACCCCACACTGTTGTAAAAACTACCCTGACCCGACGCCGTGAACCGTAAAAGCTAACCTAATCTGCCCCGTCCTAGAAATTACCCTGAGCCCCCACCCTGTCCTGAACCTTAAAACCTACCCCGCTCTCTCCTAAAAACTAACCGCCCTGTACCCTAAAACCTACTCCGCCCTGTCCTAAAAATTTCCCCGACCATCAGGCCCCACCCTGA
The DNA here is from genome assembly GCF_031143425.1 of Pleurodeles waltl. Classification (NCBI taxonomy): domain Eukaryota; kingdom Metazoa; phylum Chordata; class Amphibia; order Caudata; family Salamandridae; genus Pleurodeles; species Pleurodeles waltl. The sequence continues at coordinate 225,347,569 of NC_090444.1, read as the reverse complement.
ACCCTAAGACCTACCCGGCCCTGTCCTAAAAACTACCCTAACCCTGACCTAACCTTACACCCTAAAACCCCGCCCTGCCCTGAAAACTACACATACTCCAAACCCTAAAACCTACCCCACCCTGCCCTAAAAACTCCCCAACCCCCCACCCTAGACCCTAAACCTACCCCACCCTGTCCTAAAAACTACCCCTACCACCCACCCTGAACCCTAAAACCTCCCCGCCCTGTCCTAAAAACTTCCTGACCCCTCCGCCCCACCCTGTAACCTAAAATCTACCCTGCACTGTACTAAAAACTACCCCACTCCCATACCCACCCTGAACCCTAAAACCTATCCCGCCATGTCTGAAAAACAACCCTGACGCTGCCCTGTCCTAAAAACTACCCCATCCACCCTCAAACTTGGCCCCAGCCCTACTTTCCTCTCTCTCCTCTGCTCTCTGCTCCTTCCTGTTCCGCCCAGACAGCTAGACCACGCTGCGTGTTAAAGGCATGCGTGCTAGACACATATGTGTGGCAATAGCAATGTGGTAAATGCATAGCATTGTGTTGGCCACGTTGTAAGTGATGTTTCCCGTAAACTGTTTCAGAGTGACTATTCTTCTTTAGAAATGCACACTGCAGAAGCCGTGGAACAATGGGAGGTACTGAGTACACTTGGACACTTGCCCTACAAGTTACATTAAAGCAAAATGCTCTTTGTTAAGGCAATTTCTGTGGCTTATTACCAGACCTGCCAACTCCCTCATAAAACTACCAGTATGAGACAAGGTGCCAAGGACGGGGTTGGGACTAAGAAGGGGATGAGACCTTATGTCCATTACTTCCAAAGCTTTGAATGTGCTTCTGAGGGGGTGTGGATATCAATGTAGGGGGCGTGGCTTAGGGCAGCTCACTGCCCGTGAGCCACTGTAAACCCTAACCGAACTAATCAAAATATCGGAAGGCTGCTGCTGGTGTCCTGGGGAGGTTTTAAAACTGCAATGGACATTAGCTGTGTTCAACCTTGAACACAGAGTGGGTTAGAAACGCTTGCTGCAGGAGCTTCTAACTCACATTGTTTCCCACCGTGTGATTTCGGCTTCTCATTGGGTGACCATGTGAAAGAAGCCGATTTCGTTTGACACACAGTGGTGATAGAGCGTTCCGTACCTAATAAATTACCTGTATTTGGACGCTCTTGGGCCGATGAATCTTTTGACCAAGTGGGGCTCTCTTCACCCGAGAGTAATCAATCAAAATCAACAATCAATAATCAATGACGAACATAAGCAATACCCTGATCAACATAACACTTAACAATCAATCCAGAAAACATTTCGGCGAACCATGACCTTTCGGTCATGAATAACCACACCAGTTTATTCAAAGTTAATGCATTTATTTCCCTATATTAACAAAGCTAGCACGATATATATGTGTCTCAACACCAAATGATATATGTAAATGAACATTAATAGCTGTCCATAGCGGCGAAACAGATGCAATCTATGCAGCATTTGAATAATAATGCCTTCGATAATAGCAACACAAACCACTAAAACTATAATCTGTAATGAGCTAATTGCATACATTTAGTCAGCATAACAAGGTCGCAAATTGCATCGTGCATCGAATGAATCCTCATCTAACCTCAAATTAGCATCAGCATGTGGGTCTTCATGCAAAAACAATTTAGCAACATTAATTTGGAAAACTCCTAACTAGGGCTCTTATCAAAAATCAGCAGTTGGTTACCTAAAAAGAAAACACAATGCAATTGTACAATTTCCTTTCATATTTACCAAATTCAATCAGCATTCAATGAAGTCTTCGTCTCACAGGTACCGGATTCAATCAGCATGGGACGGGGCAAAGGGGCAAGGTGGACGGGGCAATTGCCTCACAGCGGCAAGATAAAACTACTACTTCATGCAAAGGGACGAATCAAAGTTAAAGTCTCTAGGGCGAGAATTACTCAGAAGTCTCTAGAAGACGGCAAAATGACGATGTCTGCAAGATGGGCCATAATGGCTGCAACGTCCTGCAAAATGGCGGGTAAAGTTCGTAATGGGCTGTAATGGCCGTAAAATGGCTGTAAAAAAATGGCTGCTTTCTCCTTGTGCACCTGGTTTAAATAGACAACAGTTCAAATCCAGTAGGGTCTTCCATTGGAGGGTTCATAGGTTGGCTTCAAATTGTCCAATCAAAAACAACAGTTCTCAAGCTTCTACCTAGGCATACATTATCCTTGGAGTCGGGAACGTAAGTTGCAACATATTTTACCAATTAACTCACTTTCAGAGCTTCCATTGTCCGCACCTGCAGATTGACCTTGGAGCAAAGAAGAAGATGCCAGGCTGGCACGAAACCTTAAGATAAGCATGTGAACCGATCTCACTGGAAAAGTACAGCTTCAAGCAAGAATACACGTTTATTAGCACATTGGAAAAACACGAGCATCTAAACCGTGAGACATGGCAACTAGGCCAAAGCCTCCACTAAAGTTATGCTAAGCTAAGACATTTCAAACAAGCAAATCATAGCACACGTTTACGATTATGTCGGATTAGTGCAATTCTAATACATCACGTTATAGAAAGCACGCTATAAATGTTGGCAAACCACTCTGAGGGCACATTTTGTCCCCGTACAATCTTTATTAGTTCGGTTATAGTCACACTTGATTATTACAGCACTACGTTTATGCACTAATAAATGTAAAACCTTCATTTCTGCGTCATCAATCCCTCCTCTGATGACTACTTGTCATCACACAAAACTTATTCCCACAAATTTTATTCCATTAAAATTCTGTCAGTTCTCTTTGCCTTTTAGTTCCCCTTGTCCTTGCTTTGTATTCTTCTGTCATTCTTTTCATCATTTTCTCTTCCTTCCTTCTTTTAATTTTTGCCATGATCATTAATATTCCTCTTTTTATTCGCCAAATTCCAAAGATGCAAATTAGTACTATTAATATTCCCTGTATTATTTTTAGCAATATTCCATTCCAAATGCCACCAAGCCAATTTCCCACTGAAGCAAGTCCCTTTCCAACCTTCTCCCACACTCCTGGTTCTTTCAATTCCTTCAAGTCTGCACTCTCTTTTGTTAGATTAGCAAGCATTGTTTTAATCTTTGCACTGTTGTCTGGAATATACGTACAACAGTGGCGCGCACCAAGCATTTTGCAAACGCCGCCATCCTTTGCTAAAAGAATGTCTAAGGCAAGCCTGTTTTGAAGAGTCATAGCTCTTTCCGCTGCAAGTTCAGCATCTATCAGGATTATAGCACCTGAAAACTTGTTATCCACTATAGTAGACAACTTTCTTATTTTGATGGAATTCAACACAACTCCCAATGAAGGAATCATGGCTCCAAATATATCTCCTACCACAGCAGCTGCGGTCTCCCTTTTCTGGATACGATGGGATCCAGATGTCTTTGGAATCATCGATAGGTCATCCAGTTGATAAACCTTTGGGAACACTATACCCAAATAACATCTCCCCCACCATCCCTTTGGAAGACGATAATAGGCATTATGCCCACAAATGTAATATACACCTGGTATGACAGGATCAAGTCCGTTCAGCATGAATGTCCATTTGGCCTTAAAGATAAACGTGTGTTTACATTCACTCGCTCCTACAAAAATATTATCATAATAAGATTCACCTCGATATATACAAAATTTCCCTACATGCCAAGCATCTAAAGCTATTCTCCCTTGTGTCTTTATTGCAGCAAAAGCATAATTATCTACTGAAGTCCTCTTATGTAGCTCCTTTTCTAATTTCGCATTCATTTGTGCCCTTCTATCATCTGTGCGATCTAAAAAGCTTATTTCTACTGCAGAGAGCGAGCAGGTAAGATTTTCCCTATGAGCGTGAGCTGTTTCAAAAGGTTGCATTGGCTCGAAAAATTCTCTCATTATTTTAGCATCCCAATCTTTAGCAATCTGGCTTAGCTGCGTGAAACATATGCAAAGGTAACATCATAATTTGAGTAAAAATACTGTATGTTAGTTTGACCATAAAATCTAGAAGTTACTATACTACATGTAATCCCATATGTAAGAGGCATGTGGTGATAAGTCACCCCTTCCGTTACCGATGTCGGTATCTGTGTACACACATAACAATCTTTCGCATCCATAGTCTCAACATATTCTGTTAGCAAGCGATAGAAAACATTATACGAAAGTTCCTTCTTATCATGCAAGTGTCTCTCATCTAATTCTAGTCTTTTCAGTGCGGTTAGTTCAGTGACAGTAACAGGAGCATAGGTAGAAGCATAAAATTTCTCATTCTCACTCTTACCATGCATTGCAAGCACTATTATCATTATTATTAGTACACATGCAGTTATCAAGCCTATACACACATATTTACAATATTTCATTCTACTGTTTTGTGTAGCGTACCTAGTCATGATCTGTATAGAATCAGAGAGATAGAAGCACCTGTAAAAAGAAACGATTTAGCAATTTGTTACAAAGCTGAACGAGCGCAATGTTCACACAGTTTTCTTCAGGAGCCCAGTCACTTATCGGTTAGCAGCAACATGTTATCCATTCGGCAATAACTCAGTTCGGCAATAACTCAGAACTCAGTCTCTCTTTTTTTTTTTTTTTTTCTTCTTAGCAATGTTGTCTCAAATCTAGTTTAAGAGTCAATCAGGTTATCAAAGTCTTATCAGGTTAGCAAATGTCTCATCCGGTTTAGCAATGTCTCAGCTGGTTGTATCACATTAGATTATAGCAAGCAATGTCATTTATCAGCCTTTCAATCAACCGTGTCCATAAAACTTTTCTTTTCTATTGGTATCTCTTCTTCTTCGTTCTCGAGGCTAAGAGATACAAATTCGTCAGTCCAATCGTCATTGACTACATATGCCCATTCTGGACCGGAATATCTCCTGTTTGGTATCCTTTTCCTTTTCAATTTTGCCTCTCTCTTTGATTCTGCCTCACTGGTACTTTCCTCTTTGGTCAAGTCTTTTTCTTCACTTGAGGTTGGTACCACGACAGACACTTCCTTTCTTTTCTCTTTCACTTTTGGCCCTTCACTGTCATTCAACTTTTCTCTAGTTCTTTGTCTTACTGGTGATCTACTTGGTCTTTTCTTTGCACTGTGTCCACTTGATGGACCTGCGATCTCTTCTGAAGAAGTTTGAGCAGTTTCGTTCTGTTCTGCCTTATCCCCTCCTTCTGGGGAGTCAAGCAGGTTTTCCTTTTCTTTTTCTGTACCGTCTGCTTCTGGGAAAGCCCTCCTCTGATCAGGCTCTCCTACTTCTTCACCCCTTTCGAGCCCTTTGTCACCGTTACTTTCGTCAGGCTCCTTGTCACTTTCAGCTGCTTCAGGCTCTTTGTTACCTTCAGCTGCTTCGTCACTGTCTGAGGTTTCTCCTTGGTCTTCCCCAAGTGAATCAGTTTCGTCCTCAGAGAATATTTCTCTCTCCTCTATGTCTGCCTGTTCGCTTCCAGTTCTGTTTTGCTCTGTCTCAGCGCTCGGCACTTTGTTATTAGGTACTGGCAGTTTCAGCGCTTCAACTTCCTCATCTGTGGGACACAACACTTTCTTTGTGTGACTGGCGTGAATCCAGTTGGGAACCCCCGCACACTTCACAGCGGTTGTTGTCGTCAGGATCACTTGGAAAGGGCCTTTCCAACGGGGTTCCAGACACGACTTCCTCACGTGCTTCTTTATCACGACCCAGTCACCTGCTTTCAGTGTGTGTCCTGGACCTTGGATCGGTGGCAAGGTGGTTGCTTCCACCTGGTGAGAGAAAGAGCGAACCACGTCAGCCAGACCTTTGCAGTAGTCTAACACCATATCATCTGTAATATTCAAAAGCGCGTTTGCGGGAACTGCAGGAAGTCTCATGGCCCTGCCCATGAGAATTTCGTGCGGAGACAATCCAGTCTTTCTGTCAGGGGTGTTTCTCATTGACATTAACACCAAGGGCAATGCGTCAGGCCATTTCAAATTTGTCGATGCACATATTTTCGCCATTCTGGATTTCAGTGTACCATTCATTTGCTCCACCAGTCCTGAGGCTTCTGGGCGATAGCTACAATGCAGTTTTTGCTCAATGTTCAGCGCTGCGCAAAGTAACTTTATCACCTCGTTATTGAAGTGACTTCCCCTATCTGATTCTAAAGAGATCGGGAATCCGAAACGTGGTATCAACTCCCTCAACAATAATTTTGCAACTGTAAGGCTGTCATTTCTACGTGTAGGGTATGCTTCAATCCAGTGACTAAAAATGCACACAATCACCAACACATACTTCAGACCTCCATGCACAGGCATCTCAATGAAGTCCATCTGCATTCTGCTGAACGGGCCACTCGCCCTGCCAATGTGGCTCGCGTTCACAACCGTTCCCTTTCCTGGGTTCATCTGCTGACAAATGACACAACGATGGCAAACTGCTTCTGCAGCTTGACGGAATCTGGGATTAAACCAATCAGTTTTGAACAATCTTATCATGGCATCTCTCCCTAGGTGAGCCTGCCCATGATAGAACCGCGCTAGCTGCGATAAGAGACAATTTGGTAAAACATATTTTCCCTCATTTGAAACCCATAACTCATCTGGTCTCTGTGTACATTGTGACTTAATCCAGGAAGCTCTTTCATCCTCCCTGACGCTATTCTGTATGGCTTTTAGTTCATCCATTGTATCCACGACCTTCAAGGCAAATGCTTCAGCTGGTTCGAGCTCTGGCTCACTTATCGAATTCCATTCATCCCTGAGCAATATACAGTTCAAGGCACAAAATCTTGCGACCTGATCCGCATATGCATTTCCCAGAGAAACATAGTCCTGTCCTTTTGTATGAGCACTACACTTTACTACTGCAATTTCGGCTGGCATTTGAATGGCGTGTAACAATTCCTTTATTCTCTCCCCGTTTTTCACTGGGGACCCTGAAGAGGTCAGGAAACCTCTCTGTGACCATAGTTGCCCAAAGTCGTGCACAATTCCAAACCTGTACTGACTATCAGTGTAAATGGTAACCTTCATCAATGTAGACAGTTGGCATGCTCTTGTAAGGGCTACAAGCTCTGCTACTTGTGCAGAATAGACTCCTTGAAGCCAGGACGCTTCCAAGACACCTGTTACAGTACATACAGCATATCCTGCTTTCAAAATTCCCATTGCATCTCTTAAACATGACCCATCAACAAAAATAATTTGGTCATTTTCATCAAGCTTAGTATCCTTAATGTCAGGTCGGGGTTTTGTGCAAAATTCAGTCACCTGAAGGCAGTCATGCTCGACGTCTTCAGCGTTCTCAATTTCAGCATTTTCTCCGGGAAGCAAGGTTGCTGGATTCAGCGTAGTGCACCTTTTCAGCTGCACATTCGGTGAGCCCAGAATTATGGTTTCATACCTTGTGAGTCTTGCTCCAGTCATGTGTTGAGTTCGGGAGCGGGTCAAAAGTATCTCAACTGAGTGAGGGACCATGACTGTTAATGGATGTCCCATCACTATTCCTTCACTCTGAGTGAGGCTGATACCAACTGCTGCTACGGCGCGCAAACACCCTGGAAGTGCTGCTGCGACCGGATCCAAAGTAGCTGAAAAATATGCTACTGGTCTGTTTATGCCACCATGGGCTTGGGTCAAGACAGACAAAGAACATGCATCACGTTCATGACAAAACAGTGTGAAAGGCTTTGTGTAATCAGGCATACCTAAAGCTGGAGCCCTACACATGCATTCTTTCAATTCAATAAAAGCATCCATCTCATCTCCTTTCAGCTCAATTTCATCCAAGGCATCCTTCTGGGTCAGTTTCAGTAAAGGCTTTGCTAGAGTTGAGAAGTTGGGAATCCACTGGCGACAGTAGCTCACCATCCCCAAAAACTTCCTCACCTCCCTCCTCGTCTTTGGTGAACTCATTTGAAGTACACTTGTTATTCTTTCCTTCATTATTCTCCGTGACCCTTTCTCTATTTGATGACCCAAGTATTTCACTTTCTTCTGACAGAACTGCAACTTTGAAGGAGACACCTTGTGTCCATTCCTTCCCAAATGGTTCAATAGGGCAATGGTGTCGGCTGTGCAGCCACTTTCTGTCTTAGATGCAATCAGTAAGTCATCAATGTACTGTACTAGGGTTGACTCGAATGGCAATTCTAACGCTTCCAAGTCTTTCTTTAGAATCTGATTGAAAATTGACGGTGACTCAGAAAACCCTTGAGGAATTCGACACCAACTGTAAACTCTGTCTAGGAATTTAAAACAAAAGAGAAATTGGCTGTCCTCATGAAGAGGCACCGAAAAGAATGCTTGTGACAAGTCGATGACTGAGAACCACTCAGCATCGCAAGGGATTTGAAACATTATCACAGCTGGATTCGGTACTACAGGGCAGCATTTGACTATGATGTCATTTATTTTCCTCAAGTCCTGCACTATTCGGACCTTTCCACTCGGCTTTATTAGTCCCATGATCGGTGAATAACATGGACTGCTTAACACTTCTTTCAGTACTCCCTGTTTTACAAACTCGTCAATGAGTTGGGCGACTTTTATGAGGGTGTCTTGTGCCATGTGGTATTGTGGGGTCTGGGGAAAGGTTACATTTGGTTTTACGGTCACTTTCACTGGTTCCACTCCTTTCACCAATCCCACTTCCTTTCCTGTCATATCCCACACTTCTTTTCCGACTGTTTCCCGTAACTCCGCTGGAATATCTTCTTCAGTTATCATCGGAAAAAGTGTAATCAGAGGATAATCTTCATCGACAGTTTCCATCTCATCCCCTTCTACACTTTCCTCTTCTTCCCCATCACTGTTCGTCTGAATTCTTATTCCATCGTCTGAACACGTAATCGAACATCCCAATTTGCACAATAGGTCTCTCCCTAACAGTGCTATCGGGCTCGAGTCACATACCACAAAATTATGTAACCCTTGATAGTTACCAATACTGACTGATACTGGGTCTGTTATTGGGTTCGTCAAGTGCCTGTTTGCTACTCCCACTACTTGAACTGTCCTCCCTGATAGTGGCAAATTTGGTACTTCAATGCTCCTAACAGTTGAACGTGTGGCTCCTGTATCAACTAAGAATGAAACACGATGACCCATGACTCTTCCCTCTACATATGGACCCTTTTGATCAACTTCCAAGGATGCTGCAAGCACACAATTTCCCTCCTCATCTGAACTTTCACTCTCCCATACATTGTTTATCCCACTCTCGCTGTGTAATGGGAACTGTTGTACTGTGCCATTTGTACTCATCACCTGACTCGAGACCTGTGGAGGAACCATCGCTTGCTGCTGATTCATTGGTGCCAAAGGTATTTGCATTTGCTGATTAGGTACCATGGGGAACTGCTGTTGCATTGGCTGCATTTGCGTCATCTGCATACGAGGCATCTGCATCTGCTGCGGCTGCATGGGCCGTAATCCTTGCAGCTGATTTATGGTCTGAAAATATGGGTTTGGACCTCTCATTTTTGGTCCCCTCATTGTCGGGAATGCATTGACATCATTGTTTTGCTGACCAACACCTGCACCTTCCTGCACCATCATTGGGCACTCGCGTTTCCAATGTCTGACGATTCCGCACACGTGACACGGCATCACCCTTTTCATTGCCTGCACACCATTCGAAGTCACAACAGTGTTCAAATCCGGACCATTACTCCCAAAACCTCCTCTGCCTCTGCCTCTCGCCTGTGGCTGAAACACCATATTTCCCTGCGGCTGCGGCTGCGGTACCTGCTGTTGGAACCCTTGCAACCCTTGCAAACCTGTCTGCGCTGCTTTAAGCTGCATCATCATCACTTTCTCTTTCAACTTTTTCTGTTTCACTTCAATTTCATCGCTACAGTATTTCGCATAATTCAACACCTCATCAATCGGTTTCGACTGCCAGCAAATCAAATGCGTCTTTATCATCTGACTTATCTCTGGTCTCAGCCCTTCCACAAACCTAAACACAAAATGAAGCATGTCCTTCGCCTCTATTGTTTCCGTGCAACTGTAGTTCTTGAACGCCTTCAACAACCTCTCATAGTAACCATGAATCGACTCTTTAGCCTCTTGGGCAGTTCGATCAATCTTCTGCCAATCCACATTCTTCGCGGCAACCTTCGTCTTCAAATGCTCAATCACCTTATAGTACAAGCTCATTACCATAGGTGATGGTGCACCCGTATCCCTGTCCCTCTCTGGTTCACTTGTCGGCCAACCTACAGCCCTTTTGCATTCTTCCCACAAATCTGCCGGAACCACAATCTCAAAGAGGGTGTTCAGGTCTTCCCAAAGACATTTTGCAAGCTTCACAAACCTATCAGTCTGTTGATACCATTCAATTGGTTTCTCTCTCAGTTTGGGAAAATCATCCGTAAAAGACTGAATGTCGCTTCTGTGCCACGGTACATGTACTAATTTTCCCCCTGCTGTCTCCCTCATTGGTAACATGGCTATTGCATCACTACTCTGTGGTCTTTTCTCCTTATTCTCTGGGACACTGTCTTTCTTCTTTTCCTTTTTCTTTGCCCATCTGCTCTCCCATTTGTCTAGGCACCCCCACACCTGTGCACTCTGCAGCAATTCTCTAAGGTGCGTTTTCATGCCTGCTGACCTCATGTGTTCAAAGTCTGTGGTCCCGAAATCCAATCTATAGCTCCTGCTCAAGTGTTTTGTCTTGTCTATCTCAATCCCGTTTTTGTCAGCTATTTCTTGCAACCTTCTGTGTACCTTGTTCACTTCTCTCGTAATCCTGGGACATAGATACCTCAGCTCTTCTTCCGAGTAAGACTCTAACCTGTTCAAACCCATAGTCCCTTCCACCAATTCTTGTGCTTCCATGTTCAACCTGACCCTATTCAGATAGTCTTCTCCCTTCCCACTGGCTGAGCTTTGTGTGGAATTCAGACAGTTGAACCACTGTGTCAGCTGTTGCGCATTCAACCCCATCAGTGTAGCGTTCACATCGACTGCCATTGATGGTTGCGGCAACTTCTCAGTATTCGATGTTAGCGGTATCATCAGTGGGGGACTCGACCTCACCACTGTTGACTGAGCACATATGGGACTAAACTCCATCAAGGACCCAGATCCAGTTGGCAGAGCCGCTATCGGAGTTGTCTCTGGAGTGTTTTCTATGCACCTCCTTTCCGTCCCACTCTGCATCATTGATCCTTGACTGCTCATACCTGCGTTAGGCTGAACGTACAAAGGTACCGGTGGACCTACAGTAATGGGTAGGGATATTGCATCTGGGTTCTGTCCATTCCCCAGGTTCTGAGGCATGTTCATTCCCACACTATGGGTCATCATTGCCGGCATGCCCGTCTGACTCCCCGTCATCTGAGCATGTGCGGTTCCCCCCTGCTTCTGCTTTTGAGGCATCAAAAGCTGGGTTGATTCAGCTTGTGCCAATGTTGGGTTGCAACCATTCTGTACTCCCATTACGGTTGGATCTAGAATCATTCCTACACTGTTGTCACTGCTGTAGTACCTTGGGACCTGCGGCTGATAATTTTCTGCTGGTTTCAATATAGGCACATCTGGATATATTCTCCTAACCTGCGGTATCTGCGGGGTGAACAGTAAACTCGGGTCCTTAGATCCCGATGGCATTTCTGAATTCGGAGTTTCATTATTCTGTACCGGTGCCGGAGGGGCAGTACTGGTACTTGGACCTTGTCCACTCGCTGCATAAGGTGGTGGACGGTCGTTCAGCAATTGGATGATGAACTCCTCATCCTCTGACTCTTCTTCTCTATCTTTGGAACACCTCCTGTTTGTCTTACAGGTAGCTTTCTTGCCTGTCTCCTCTTCTTCCTTAGCAATTGCGGGGAACAATTTTATCCCCTGCAATACATCTGACCTCCACACCTTCTGTGCATTATCCCACCTAGCGTCCGCTAGTGTCTTTTCTACCTTTCTCATCCTCAAATTGTACAATTTCCTTTCATATTTACCAAATTCAATCAGCATTCAATGAAGTCTTCGTCTCACAGGTACCGGATTCAATCAGCATGGGACGGGGCAAAGGGGCAAGGTGGACGGGGCAATTGCCTCACAGCGGCAAGATAAAACTACTACTTCATGCAAAGGGACGAATCAAAGTTAAAGTCTCTAGGGCGAGAATTACTCAGAAGTCTCTAGAAGACGGCAAAATGACGATGTCTGCAAGATGGGCCATAATGGCTGCAACGTCCTGCAAAATGGCGGGTAAAGTTCGTAATGGGCTGTAATGGCCGTAAAATGGCTGTAAAAAAATGGCTGCTTTCTCCTTGTGCACCTGGTTTAAATAGACAACAGTTCAAATCCAGTAGGGTCTTCCATTGGAGGGTTCATAGGTTGGCTTCAAATTGTCCAATCAAAAACAACAGTTCTCAAGCTTCTACCTAGGCATACATTATCCTTGGAGTCGGGAACGTAAGTTGCAACATATTTTACCAATTAACTCACTTTCAGAGCTTCCATTGTCCGCACCTGCAGATTGACCTTGGAGCAAAGAAGAAGATGCCAGGCTGGCACGAAACCTTAAGATAAGCATGTGAACCGATCTCACTGGAAAAGTACAGCTTCAAGCAAGAATACACGTTTATTAGCACATTGGAAAAACACGAGCATCTAAGCCGTGAGATATGGCAACTAGGCCAAAGCCTCCACTAAAGTTATGCTAAGCTAAGACATTTCAAACAAGCAAATCATAGCACACGTTTACGATTATGTCGGATTAGTGCAATTCTAATACATCACGTTATAGAAAGCACGCTATAAATGTTGGCAAACCACTCTGAGGGCACATTTTGTCCCCGTACAATCTTTATTAGTTCGGTTATAGTCACACTTGATTATTACAGCACTACGTTTATGCACTAATAAATGTAAAACCTTCATTTCTGCGTCATCAATCCCTCCTCTGATGACTACTTGTCATCACACAAAACTTATTCCCACAAATTTTATTCCATTAAAATTCTGTCAGTTCTCTTTGCCTTTTAGTTCCCCTTGTCCTTGCTTTGTATTCTTCTGTCATTCTTTTCATCATTTTCTCTTCCTTCCTTCTTTTAATTTTTGCCATGATCATTAATATTCCTCTTTTTATTCGCCAAATTCCAAAGATGCAAATTAGTACTATTAATATTCCCTGTATTATTTTTAGCAATATTCCATTCCAAATGCCACCAAGCCAATTTCCCACTGAAGCAAGTCCCTTTCCAACCTTCTCCCACACTCCTGGTTCTTTCAATTCCTTCAAGTCTGCACTCTCTTTTGTTAGATTAGCAAGCATTGTTTTAATCTTTGCACTGTTGTCTGGAATATACGTACAACAGTGGCGCGCACCAAGCATTTTGCAAACGCCGCCATCCTTTGCTAAAAGAATGTCTAAGGCAAGCCTGTTTTGAAGAGTCATAGCTCTTTCCGCTGCAAGTTCAGCATCTATCAGGATTATAGCACCTGAAAACTTTGTCAACATGTTATCCACTATAGTAGACAACTTTCTTATTTTGATGGAATTCAACACAACTCCCAATGAAGGAATCATGGCTCCAAATATATCTCCTACCACAGCAGCTGCGGTCTCCCTTTTCTGGATACGATGGGATCCAGATGTCTTTGGAATCATCGATAGGTCATCCAGTTGATAAACCTTTGGGAACACTATACCCAAATAACATCTCCCCCACCATCCCTTTGGAAGACGATAATAGGCATTATGCCCACAAATGTAATATACACCTGGTATGACAGGATCAAGTCCGTTCAGCATGAATGTCCATTTGGCCTTAAAGATAAACGTGTGTTTACATTCACTCGCTCCTACAAAAATATTATCATAATAAGATTCACCTCGATATATACAAAATTTCCCTACATGCCAAGCATCTAAAGCTATTCTCCCTTGTGTCTTTATTGCAGCAAAAGCATAATTATCTACTGAAGTCCTCTTATGTAGCTCCTTTTCTAATTTCGCATTCATTTGTGCCCTTCTATCATCTGTGCGATCTAAAAAGCTTATTTCTACTGCAGAGAGCGAGCAGGTAAGATTTTCCCTATGAGCGTGAGCTGTTTCAAAAGGTTGCATTGGCTCGAAAAATTCTCTCATTATTTTAGCATCCCAATCTTTAGCAATCTGGCTTAGCTGCGTGATTATAGGAACATATGCAAAGGTAACATCATAATTTGAGTAAAAATACTGTATGTTAGTTTGACCATAAAATCTAGAAGTTACTATACTACATGTAATCCCATATGTAAGAGGCATGTGGTGATAAGTCACCCCTTCCGTTACCGATGTCGGTATCTGTGTACACACATAACAATCTTTCGCATCCATAGTCTCAACATATTCTGTTAGCAAGCGATAGAAAACATTATACGAAAGTTCTTTCTTATCATGCAAGTGTCTCTCATCTAATTCTAGTCTTTTCAGTGCGGTTAGTTCAGTGACAGTAACAGGAGCATAGGTAGAAGCATAAATTTTCTCATTCTCACTCTTACCATGCATTGCAAGCACTATTATCATTATTATTAGTACACATGCAGTTATCAAGCCTATACACACATATTTACAATATTTCATTCTACTGTTTTGTGTAGCGTACCTAGTCATGATCTGTATAGAATCAGAGAGCTAGAAGCACCTGTAAAAAGAAACGATTTAGCAATTTGTTACAAAGCTGAACGAGCGCAATGTTCACACAGTTTTCTTCAGGAGCCCAGTCACTTATCGGTTAGCAGCAACATGTTATCCATTCGGCAATAACTCAGTTCGGCAATAACTCAGAACTCAGTCTCTCTTTTTTTTTTTTTTTTTCTTCTTAGCAATGTTGTCTCAAATCTAGTTTAAGAGTCAATCAGGTTATCAAAGTCTTATCAGGTTAGCAAATGTCTCATCCGGTTTAGCAATGTCTCAGCTGGTTGTATCACATTAGATTATAGCAAGCAATGTCATTTATCAGCCTTTCAATCAACCGTGTCCATAAAACTTTTCTTTTCTATTGGTATCTCTTCTTCTTCGTTCTCGAGGCTAAGAGATACAAATTCGTCAGTCCAATCGTCATTGACTACATATGCCCATTCTGGACCGGAATATCTCCTGTTTGGTATCCTTTTCCTTTTCAATTTTGCCTCTCTCTTTGATTCTGCCTCACTGGTACTTTCCTCTTTGGTCAAGTCTTTTTCTTCACTTGAGGTTGGTACCACGACAGACACTTCCTTTCTTTTCTCTTTCACTTTTGGCCCTTCACTGTCATTCAACTTTTCTCTAGTTCTTTGTCTTACTGGTGATCTACTTGGTCTTTTCTTTGCACTGTGTCCACTTGATGGACCTGCGATCTCTTCTGAAGAAGTTTGAGCAGTTTCGTTCTGTTCTGCCTTATCCCCTCCTTCTGGGGAGTCAAGCAGGTTTTCCTTTTCTTTTTCTGTACCGTCTGCTTCTGGGAAAGCCCTCCTCTGATCAGGCTCTCCTACTTCTTCACCCCTTTCGAGCCCTTTGTCACCGTTACTTTCGTCAGGCTCCTTGTCACTTTCAGCTGCTTCAGGCTCTTTGTTACCTTCAGCTGCTTCGTCACTGTCTGAGGTTTCTCCTTGGTCTTCCCCAAGTGAATCAGTTTCGTCCTCAGAGAATATTTCTCTCTCCTCTATGTCTGCCTGTTCGCTTCCAGTTCTGTTTTGCTCTGTCTCAGCGCTCGGCACTTTGTTATTAGGTACTGGCAGTTTCAGCGCTTCAACTTCCTCATCTGTGGGACACAACACTTTCTTTGTGTGACTGGCGTGAATCCAGTTGGGAACCCCCGCACACTTCACAGCGGTTGTTGTCGTCAGGATCACTTGGAAAGGGCCTTTCCAACGGGGTTCCAGACACGACTTCCTCACGTGCTTCTTTATCACGACCCAGTCACCTGCTTTCAGTGTGTGTCCTGGACCTTGGATCGGTGGCAAGGTGGTTGCTTCCACCTGGTGAGAGAAAGAGCGAACCACGTCAGCCAGACCTTTGCAGTAGTCTAACACCATATCATCTGTAATATTCAAAAGCGCGTTTGCGGGAACTGCAGGAAGTCTCATGGCCCTGCCCATGAGAATTTCGTGCGGAGACAATCCAGTCTTTCTGTCAGGGGTGTTTCTCATTGACATTAACACCAAGGGCAATGCGTCAGGCCATTTCAAATTTGTCGATGCACATATTTTCGCCATTCTGGATTTCAGTGTACCATTCATTTGCTCCACCAGTCCTGAGGCTTCTGGGCGATAGCTACAATGCAGTTTTTGCTCAATGTTCAGCGCTGCGCAAAGTAACTTTATCACCTCGTTATTGAAGTGACTTCCCCTATCTGATTCTAAAGAGATCGGGAATCCGAAACGTGGTATCAACTCCCTCAACAATAATTTTGCAACTGTAAGGCTGTCATTTCTACGTGTAGGGTATGCTTCAATCCAGTGACTAAAAATGCACACAATCACCAACACATACTTCAGACCTCCATGCACAGGCATCTCAATGAAGTCCATCTGCATTCTGCTGAACGGGCCACTCGCCCTGCCAATGTGGCTCGCGTTCACAACCGTTCCCTTTCCTGGGTTCATCTGCTGACAAATGACACAACGATGGCAAACTGCTTCTGCAGCTTGACGGAATCTGGGATTAAACCAATCAGTTTTGAACAATCTTATCATGGCATCTCTCCCTAGGTGAGCCTGCCCATGATAGAACCGCGCTAGCTGCGATAAGAGACAATTTGGTAAAACATATTTTCCCTCATTTGAAACTCATAACTCATCTGGTCTCTGTGTACATTGTGACTTAATCCAGGAAGCTCTTTCATCCTCCCTGACGCTATTCTGTAATGCTTTCAGTTCATCCATTGTATCCACGACCTTCAAGGCAAATGCTTCAGCTGGTTCGAGCTCTGGCTCACTTATCGAATTCCATTGATCCCTGAGCAATATACAGTTCAAGTCACAAAATCTTGCGACCTGATCCGCATATGCATTTCCCAGAGAAACATAGTCCTGTCCTTTTGTATGAGCACTACACTTTACTACTGCAATTTCGGCTGGCATTTGAATGGCGTGTAACAATTCCTTTATTCTCTCCCCGTTTTTCACTGGGGACCCTGAAGAGGTCAGGAAACCTCTCTGTGACCATAGTTGCCCAAAGTCGTGCACAATTCCAAACCCGTACTGACTATCAGTGTAAATGGTACCCTTCATCAATGTAGACAGTTGGCATGCTCTTGTAAGGGCTACAAGCTCTGCTACTTGTGCAGAATAGACTCCTTGAAGCCAGGATGCTTCCAAGACACCTGTTACAGTACATACAGCATATCCTGCTTTCAAAATTCCCATTGCATCTCTTAAACATGACCCATCAACAAAAATAATTTGGTCATTTTCATCAAGCTTAGTATCCTTAATGTCAGGTCGGGGTTTTGTGCAAAATTCAGTCACCTGAAGGCAGTCATGCTCGACGTCTTCAGCGTTCTCAATTTCAGCATTTTCTCCGGGAAGCAAGGTTGCTGGATTCAGCGTAGTGCACCTTTTCAGCTGCACATTCGGTGAGCCCAGAATTATGGTTTCATACCTTGTGAGTCTTGCTCCAGTCATGTGTTGAGTTCGGGAGCGGGTCAAAAGTATCTCAACTGAGTGAGGGACCATGACTGTTAATGGATGTCCCATCACTATTCCTTCACTCTGAGTGAGGCTGATACCAACTGCTGCTACGGCGCGCAAACACCCTGGAAGTGCTGCTGCGACCGGATCCAAAGTAGCTGAAAAATATGCTACTGGTCTGTTTATGCCACCATGGGCTTGGGTCAAGACAGACAAAGAACATGCATCACGTTCATGACAAAACAGTGTGAAAGGCTTTGTGTAATCAGGCATACCTAAAGCTGGAGCCCTACACATGCATTCTTTCAATTCAATAAAAGCATCCATCTCATCTCCTTTCAGCTCAATTTCATCCAAGGCATCCTTCTGGGTCAGTTTCAGTAAAGGCTTTGCTAGAGTTGAGAAGTTGGGAATCCACTGGCGACAGTAGCTCACCATCCCCAAAAACTTCCTCACCTCCCTCCTCGTCTTTGGTGAACTCATTTGAAGTACACTTGTTATTCTTTCCTTCATTATTCTCCGTGACCCTTTCTCTATTTGATGACCCAAGTATTTCACTTTCTTCTGACAGAACTGCAACTTTGAAGGAGACACCTTGTGTCCATTCCTTCCCAAATGGTTCAATAGGGCAATGGTGTCGGCTGTGCAGCCACTTTCTGTCTTAGATGCAATCAGTAAGTCATCAATGTACTGTACTAGGGTTGACTCGAATGGCAATTCTAACGCTTCCAAGTCTTTCTTTAGAATCTGATTGAAAATTGACGGTGACTCAGAAAACCCTTGAGGAATTCGACACCAACTGTAAACTCTGTCTAGGAATTTAAAACAAAAGAGAAATTGGCTGTCCTCATGAAGAGGCACCGAAAAGAATGCTTGTGACAAGTCGATGACTGAGAACCACTCAGCATCGCAAGGGATTTGAAACATTATCACAGCTGGATTCGGTACTACAGGGCAGCATTTGACTATGATGTCATTTATTTTCCTCAAGTCCTGCACTATTCGGACCTTTCCACTCGGCTTTATTAGTCCCATGATTGGTGAATTACATGGACTGCTTAACACTTCTTTCAGTACTCCCTGTTTTACAAACTCGTCAATGAGTTGGGCGACTTTTATGAGGGTGTCTTGTGCCATGTGGTATTGTGGGGTCTGGGGAAAGGTTACATTTGGTTTTACGGTCACTTTCACTGGTTCCACTCCTTTCACCAATCCCACTTCCTTTCCTGTCATATCCCACACTTCTTTTCCGACTGTTTCCCGTAACTCCGCTGGAATATCTTCTTCAGTTATCATCGGAAAAAGTGTAATCAGAGGATAATCTTCATCGACAGTTTCCATCTCATCCCCTTCTACACTTTCCTCTTCTTCCCCATCACTGTTCGTCTGAATTCTTATTCCATCGTCTGAACACGTAATCGAACATCCCAATTTGCACAATAGGTCTCTCCCTAACAGTGCTATCGGGCTCGAGTCACATACCACAAAATTATGTAACCCTTGATAGTTACCAATACTGACTGATACTGGGTCTGTTATTGGGTTCGTCAAGTGCCTGTTTGCTACTCCCACTACTTGAACTGTCCTCCCTGATAGTGGCAAATTTGGTACTTCAATGCTCCTAACAGTTGAACGTGTGGCTCCTGTATCAACTAAGAATGAAACACGATGACCCATGACTCTTCCCTCTACATATGGACCCTTTTGATCAACTTCCAAGGATGCTGCAAGCACACAATTTCCCTCCTCATCTGAACTTTCACTCTCCCATACATTGTTTATCCCACTCTCGCTGTGTAATGGGAACTGTTGTACTGTGCCATTTGTACTCATCACCTGACTCGAGACCTGTGGAGGAACCATCGCTTGCTGCTGATTCATTGGTGCCAAAGGTATTTGCATTTGCTGATTAGGTACCATGGGGAACTGCTGTTGCATTGGCTGCATTTGCGTCATCTGCATACGAGGCATCTGCATCTGCTGCGGCTGCATGGGCCGTAATCCTTGCAGCTGATTTATGGTCTGAAAATTTGGGTTTGGACCTCTCATTTTTGGTCCCCTCATTGTCGGGAATGCATTGACATCATTGTTTTGCTGACCAACACCTGCACCTTCCTGCACCATCATTGGGCACTCGCGTTTCCAATGTCCGACGATTCCGCACACGTGACACGGCATCACCCTTTTCATTGCCTGCACACCATTCGAAGTCACAACAGTGTTCAAATCCGGACCATTACTCCCAAAACCTCCTCTGCCTCTGCCTCTCGCCTGTGGCTGAAACACCATATTTCCCTGCGGCTGCGGCTGCGGTACCTGCTGTTGGAACCCTTGCAACCCTTGCAAACCTGTCTGCGCTGCTTTAAGCTGCATCATCATCACTTTCTCTTTCAACTTTTTCTGTTTCACTTCAATTTCATCGCTACAGTATTTCGCATAATTCAACACCTCATCAATCGGTTTCGACTGCCAGCAAATCAAATGCGTCTTTATCATCTGACTTATCTCTGGTCTCAGCCCTTCCACAAACCTAAACACAAAATGAAGCATGTCCTTCGCCTCTATTGTTTCCGTGCCACTGTAGTTCTTGAACGCCTTCAACAACCTCTCATAGTAACCATGAATCGACTCTTTAGCCTCTTGGGCAGTTCGATCAATCTTCTGCCAATCCACATTCTTCGCGGCAACCTTCGTCTTCAAATGCTCAATCACCTTATAGTACAAGCTCATTACCATAGGTGATGGTGCACCCGTATCCCTGTCCCTCTCTGGTTCACTTGTCGGCCAACCTACAGCCCTTTTGCATTCTTCCCACAAATCTGCCGGAACCACAATCTCAAAGAGGGTGTTCAGGTCTTCCCAAAGACATTTTGCAAGCTTCACAAACCTATCAGTCTGTTGATACCATTCAATTGGTTTCTCTCTCAGTTTGGGAAAATCATCCGTAAAAGACTGAATGTCGCTTCTGTGCCACGGTACATGTACTAATTTTCCCCCTGCTGTCTCCCTCATTGGTAACATGGCTATTGCATCACTACTCTGTGGTCTTTTCTCCTTATTCTCTGGGACACTGTCTTTCTTCTTTTCCTTTTTCTTTGCCCATCTGCTCTCCCATTTGTCTAGGCACCCCCACACCTGTGCACTCTGCAGCAATTCTCTAAGGTGCGTTTTCATGCCTGCTGACCTCATGTGTTCAAAGTCTGTGGTCCCGAAATCCAATCTATAGCTCCTGCTCAAGTGTTTAGTCTTGTCTATCTCAATCCCGTTTTTGTCAGCTATTTCTTGCAACCTTCTGTGTACCTTGTTCACTTCTCTCGTAATCCTGGGACATAGATACCTCAGCTCTTCTTCCGAGTAAGACTCTAACCTGTTCAAACCCATAGTCCCTTCCACCAATTCTTGTGCTTCCATGTTCAACCTGACCCTATTCAGATAGTCTTCTCCCTTCCCACTGGCTGAGCTTTGTGTGGAATTCAGACAGTTGAACCACTGTGTCAGCTGTTGCGCATTCAACCCCATCAGTGTAGCGTTCACATCGACTGCCATTGATGGTTGCGGCAACTTCTCAGTATTCGATGTTAGCGGTATCATCAGTGGGGGACTCGACCTCACCACTGTTGACTGAGCACATATGGGACTAAACTCCATCAAGGACCCAGATCCAGTTGGCAGAGCCGCTATCGGAGTTGTCTCTGGAGTGTTTTCTATGCACCTCCTTTCCGTCCCACTCTGCATCATTGATCCTTGACTGCTCATACCTGCGTTAGGCTGAACGTACAAAGGTACCGGTGGACCTACAGTAATGGGTAGGGATATTGCATCTGGGTTCTGTCCATTCCCCAGGTTCTGAGGCATGTTCATTCCCACACTATGGGTCATCATTGCCGGCATGCCCGTCTGACTCCCCGTCATCTGAGCATGTGCGGTTCCCCCCTGCTTCTGCTTTTGAGGCATCAAAAGCTGGGTTGATTCAGCTTGTGCCAATGTTGGGTTGCAACCATTCTGTACTCCCATTACGGTTGGATCTAGAATCATTCCTACACTGTTGTCACTGCTGTAGTACCTTGGGACCTGCGGCTGATAATTTTCTGCTGGTTTCAATATAGGCACATCTGGATATATTCTCCTAACCTGCGGTATCTGCGGGGTGAACAGTAAACTCGGGTCCTTAGATCCCGATGGCATTTCTGAATTCGGAGTTTCATTATTCTGTACCGGTGCCGGAGGGGCAGTACTGGTACTTGGACCTTGTCCACTCGCTGCATAAGGTGGTGGACGGTCGTTCAGCAATTGGATGATGAACTCCTCATCCTCTGACTCTTCTTCTCTATCTTTGGAACACCTCCTGTTTGTCTTACAGGTAGCTTTCTTGCCTGTCTCCTCTTCTTCCTTAGCAATTGCGGGGAACAATTTTATCCCCTGCAATACATCTGACCTCCACACCTTCTGTGCATTATCCCACCTAGCGTCCGCTAGTGTCTTTTCTACCTTTCTCATCCTCAAATTGTACAATTTCCTTTCATATTTACCAAATTCAATCAGCATTCAATGAAGTCTTCGTCTCACAGGTACCGGATTCAATCAGCATGGGACGGGGCAAAGGGGCAAGGTGGACGGGGCAATTGCCTCACAGCGGCAAGATAAAACTACTACTTCATGCAAAGGGACGAATCAAAGTTAAAGTCTCTAGGGCGAGAATTACTCAGAAGTCTCTAGAAGACGGCAAAATGACGATGTCTGCAAGATGGGCCATAATGGCTGCAACGTCCTGCAAAATGGCGGGTAAAGTTCGTAATGGGCTGTAATGGCCGTAAAATGGCTGTAAAAAAATGGCTGCTTTCTCCTTGTGCATCTGGTTTAAATAGACAACAGTTCAAATCCAGTAGGGTCTTCCATTGGAGGGTTCATAGGTTGGCTTCAAATTGTCCAATCAAAAACAACAGTTCTCAAGCTTCTACCTAGGCATACATTATCCTTGGAGTCGGGAACGTAAGTTGCAACATATTTTACCAATTAACTCACTTTCAGAGCTTCCATTGTCCGCACCTGCAGATTGACCTTGGAGCAAAGAAGAAGATGCCAGGCTGGCACGAAACCTTAAGATAAGCATGTGAACCGATCTCACTGGAAAAGTACAGCTTCAAGCAAGAATACACGTTTATTAGCACATTGGAAAAACACGAGCATCTAAACCGTGAGACATGGCAACTAGGCCAAAGCCTCCACTAAAGTTATGCTAAGCTAAGACATTTCAAACAAGCAAATCATAGCACACGTTTACGATTATGTCGGATTAGTGCAATTCTAATACATCACGTTATAGAAAGCACGCTATAAATGTTGGCAAACCACTCTGAGGGCACATTTTGTCCCCGTACAATCTTTATTAGTTCGGTTATAGTCACACTTGATTATTACAGCACTACGTTTATGCACTAATAAATGTAAAACCTTCATTTCTGCGTCATCAATCCCTCCTCTGATGACTACTTGTCATCACACAAAACTTATTCCCACAAATTTTATTCCATTAAAATTCTGTCAGTTCTCTTTGCCTTTTAGTTCCCCTTGTCCTTGCTTTGTATTCTTCTGTCATTCTTTTCATCATTTTCTCTTCCTTCCTTCTTTTAATTTTTGCCATGATCATTAATATTCCTCTTTTTATTCGCCAAATTCCAAAGATGCAAATTAGTACTATTAATATTCCCTGTATTATTTTTAGCAATATTCCATTCCAAATGCCACCAAGCCAATTTCCCACTGAAGCAAGTCCCTTTCCAACCTTCTCCCACACTCCTGGTTCTTTCAATTCCTTCAAGTCTGCACTCTCTTTTGTTAGATTAGCAAGCATTGTTTTAATCTTTGCACTGTTGTCTGGAATATACGTACAACAGTGGCGCGCACCAAGCATTTTGCAAACGCCGCCATCCTTTGCTAAAAGAATGTCTAAGGCAAGCCTGTTTTGAAGAGTCATAGCTCTTTCCGCTGCAAGTTCAGCATCTATCAGGATTATAGCACCTGAAAACTTTGTCAACATGTTATCCACTATAGTAGACAACTTTCTTATTTTGATGGAATTCAACACAACTCCCAATGAAGGAATCATGGCTCCAAATATATCTCCTACCACAGCAGCTGCGGTCTCCCTTTTCTGGATACGATGGGATCCAGATGTCTTTGGAATCATCGATAGGTCATCCAGTTGATAAACCTTTGGGAACACTATACCCAAATAAAATCTCCCCCACCATCCCTTTGGAAGACGATAATAGGCATTATGCCCACAAATGTAATATACACCTGGTATGACAGGATCAAGTCCGTTCAGCATGAATGTCCATTTGGCCTTAAAGATAAACGTGTGTTTACATTCACTCGCTCCTACAAAAATATTATCATAATAAGATTCACCTCGATATATACAAAATTTCCCTACATGCCAAGCATCTAAAGCTATTCTCCCTTGTGTCTTTATTGCAGCAAAAGCATAATTATCTACTGAAGTCCTCTTATGTAGCTCCTTTTCTAATTTCGCATTCATTTGTGCCCTTCTATCATCTGTGCGATCTAAAAAGCTTATTTCTACTGCAGAGAGCGAGCAGGTAAGATTTTCCCTATGAGCGTGAGCTGTTTCAAAAGGTTGCATTGGCTCGAAAAATTCTCTCATTATTTTAGCATCCCAATCTTTAGCAATCTGGCTTAGCTGCGTGATTATAGGAACATATGCAAAGGTAACATCATAATTTGAGTAAAAATACTGTATGTTAGTTTGACCATAAAATCTAGAAGTTACTATACTACATGTAATCCCATATGTAAGAGGCATGTGGTGATAAGTCACCCCTTCCGTTACCGATGTCGGTATCTGTGTACACACATAACAATCTTTCGCATCCATAGTCTCAACATATTCTGTTAGCAAGCGATAGAAAACATTATACGAAAGTTCTTTCTTATCATGCAAGTGTCTCTCATCTAATTCTAGTCTTTTCAGTGCGGTTAGTTCAGTGACAGTAACAGGAGCATAGGTAGAAGCATAAATTTTCTCATTCTCACTCTTACCATGCATTGCAAGCACTATTATCATTATTATTAGTACACATGCAGTTATCAAGCCTATACACACATATTTACAATATTTCATTCTACTGTTTTGTGTAGCGTACCTAGTCATGATCTGTATAGAATCAGAGAGCTAGAAGCACCTGTAAAAAGAAACGATTTAGCAATTTGTTACAAAGCTGAACGAGCGCAATGTTCACACAGTTTTCTTCAGGAGCCCAGTCACTTATCGGTTAGCAGCAACATGTTATCCATTCGGCAATAACTCAGTTCGGCAATAACTCAGAACTCAGTCTCTCTTTTTTTTTTTTTTTTTTCTTCTTAGCAATGTTGTCTCAAATCTAGTTTAAGAGTCAATCAGGTTATCAAAGTCTTATCAGGTTAGCAAATGTCTCATCCGGTTTAGCAATGTCTCAGCTGGTTGTATCACATTAGATTATAGCAAGCAATGTCATTTATCAGCCTTTCAATCAACCGTGTCCATAAAACTTTTCTTTTCTATTGGTATCTCTTCTTCTTCGTTCTCGAGGCTAAGAGATACAAATTCGTCAGTCCAATCGTCATTGACTACATATGCCCATTCTGGACCGGAATATCTCCTGTTTGGTATCCTTTTCCTTTTCAATTTTGCCTCTCTCTTTGAATCTGCCTCACTGGTACTTTCCTCTTTGGTCAAGTCTTTTTCTTCACTTGAGGTTGGTACCACGACAGACACTTCCTTTCTTTTCTCTTTCACTTTTGGCCCTTCACTGTCATTCAACTTTTCTCTAGTTCTTTGTCTTACTGGTGATCTACTTGGTCTTTTCTTTGCACTGTGTCCACTTGATGGACCTGCGATCTCTTCTGAAGAAGTTTGAGCAGTTTCGTTCTGTTCTGCCTTATCCCCTCCTTCTGGGGAGTCAAGCAGGTTTTCCTTTTCTTTTTCTGTACCGTCTGCTTCTGGGAAAGCCCTCCTCTGATCAGGCTCTCCTACTTCTTCACCCCTTTCGAGCCCTTTGTCACCGTTACTTTCGTCAGGCTCCTTGTCACTTTCAGCTGCTTCAGGCTCTTTGTTACCTTCAGCTGCTTCGTCACTGTCTGAGGTTTCTCCTTGGTCTTCCCCAAGTGAATCAGTTTCGTCCTCAGAGAATATTTCTCTCTCCTCTATGTCTGCCTGTTCGCTTCCAGTTCTGTTTTGCTCTGTCTCAGCGCTCGGCACTTTGTTATTAGGTACTGGCAGTTTCAGCGCTTCAACTTCCTCATCTGTGGGACACAACACTTTCTTTGTGTGACTGGCGTGAATCCAGTTGGGAACCCCCGCACACTTCACAGCGGTTGTTGTCGTCAGGATCACTTGGAAAGGGCCTTTCCAACGGGGTTCCAGACACGACTTCCTCACGTGCTTCTTTATCACGACCCAGTCACCTGCTTTCTGTGTGTCCTGGACCTTGGATCGGTGGCAAGGTGGTTGCTTCCACCTGGTGAGAGAAAGAGCGAACCACGTCAGCCAGACCTTTGCAGTAGTCTAACACCATATCATCTGTAATATTCAAAAGCGCGTTTGCGGGAACTGCAGGAAGTCTCATGGCCCTGCCCATGAGAATTTCGTGCGGAGACAATCCAGTCTTTCTGTCAGGGGTGTTTCTCATTGACATTAACACCAAGGGCAATGCGTCAGGCCATTTCAAATTTGTCGATGCACATATTTTCGCCATTCTGGATTTCAGTGTACCATTCATTTGCTCCACCAGTCCTGAGGCTTCTGGGCGATAGCTACAATGCAGTTTTTGCTCAATGTTCAGCGCTGCGCAAAGTAACTTTATCACCTCGTTATTGAAGTGACTTCCCCTATCTGATTCTAAAGAGATCGGGAATCCGAAACGTGGTATCAACTCCCTCAACAATAATTTTGCAACTGTAAGGCTGTCATTTCTACGTGTAGGGTATGCTTCAATCCAGTGACTAAAAATGCACACAATCACCAACACATACTTCAGACCTCCATGCACAGGCATCTCAATGAAGTCCATCTGCATTCTGCTGAACGGGCCACTCGCCCTGCCAATGTGGCTCGCGTTCACAACCGTTCCCTTTCCTGGGTTCATCTGCTGACAAATGACACAACGATGGCAAACTGCTTCTGCAGCTTGACGGAATCTGGGATTAAACCAATCAGTTTTGAACAATCTTATCATGGCATCTCTCTCTAGGTGAGCCTGCCCATGATAGAACCGCGCTAGCTGCGATAAGAGACAATTTGGTAAAACATATTTTCCCTCATTTGAAACCCATAACTCATCTGGTCTCTGTGTACATTGTGACTTAATCCAGGAAGCTGTTTCATCCTCCCTGACGCTATTCTGTAATGCTTTCAGTTCATCCATTGTATCCACGACCTTCAAGGCAAATGCTTCAGCTGGTTCGAGCTCTGGCTCACTTATCGAATTCCATTCATCCCTGAGCAATATACAGTTCAAGGCACAAAATCTTGCGACCTGATCCGCATATGCATTTCCCAGAGAAACATAGTCCTGTCCTTTTGTATGAGCACTACACTTTACTACTGCAATTTCGGCTGGCATTTGAATGGCGTGTAACAATTCCTTTATTCTCTCCCCGTTTTTCACTGGGGACCCTGAAGAGGTCAGGAAACCTCTCTGTGACCATAGTTGCCCAAAGTCGTGCACAATTCCAAACCCGTACTGACTATCAGTGTAAATGGTAACCTTCATCAATGTAGACAGTTGGCATGCTCTTGTAAGGGCTACAAGCTCTGCTACTTGTGCAGAATAGACTCCTTGAAGCCAGGACGCTTCCAAGACACCTGTTACAGTACATACAGCATATCCTGCTTTCAAAATTCCCATTGCATCTCTTAAACATGACCCATCAACAAAAATAATTTGGTCATTTTCATCAAGCTTAGTATCCTTAATGTCAGGTCGGGGTTTTGTGCAAAATTCAGTCACCTGAAGGCAGTCATGCTCGACGTCTTCAGCGTTCTCAATTTCAGCATTTTCTCCGGGAAGCAAGGTTGCTGGATTCAGCGTAGTGCACCTTTTCAGCTGCACATTCGGTGAGCCCAGAATTATCGTTTCATACCTTGTGAGTCTTGCTCCAGTCATGTGTTGAGTTCGGGAGCGGGTCAAAAGTATCTCAACTGAGTGAGGGACCATGACTGTTAATAGATGTCCCATCACTATTCCTTCACTCTGAGTGAGGCTGATACCAACTGCTGCTACGGCGCGCAAACACCCTGGAAGTGCTGCTGCGACCGGATCCAAAGTAGCTGAAAAATATGCTACTGGTCTGTTTATGCCACCATGGGCTTGGGTCAAGACAGACAAAGAACATGCATCACGTTCATGACAAAACAGTGTGAAAGGCTTTGTGTAATCAGGCATACCTAAAGCTGGAGCCCTACACATGCATTCTTTCAATTCAATAAAAGCATCCATCTCATCTCCTTTCAGCTCAATTTCATCCAAGGCATCCTTCTGGGTCAGTTTCAGTAAAGGCTTTGCTAGAGTTGAGAAGTTGGGAATCCACTGGCGACAGTAGCTCACCATCCCCAAAAACTTCCTCACCTCCCTCCTCGTCTTTGGTGAACTCATTTGAAGTACACTTGTTATTCTTTCCTTCATTATTCTCCGTGACCCTTTCTCTATTTGATGACCCAAGTATTTCACTTTCTTCTGACAGAACTGCAACTTTGAAGGAGACACCTTGTGTCCATTCCTTCCCAAATGGTTCAATAGGGCAATGGTGTCGGCTGTGCAGCCACTTTCTGTCTTAGATGCAATCAGTAAGTCATCAATGTACTGTACTAGGGTTGACTCGAATGGCAATTCTAACGCTTCCAAGTCTTTCTTTAGAATCTGATTGAAAATTGACGGTGACTCAGAAAACCCTTGAGGAATTCGACACCAACTGTAAACTCTGTCTAGGAATTTAAAACAAAAGAGAAATTGGCTGTCCTCATGAAGAGGCACCGAAAAGAATGCTTGTGACAAGTCGATGACTGAGAACCACTCAGCATCGCAAGGGATTTGAAACATTATCACAGCTGGATTCGGTACTACAGGGCAGCATTTGACTATGATGTCATTTATTTTCCTCAAGTCCTGCACTATTCGGACCTTTCCACTCGGCTTTATTAGTCCCATGATTGGTGAATTACATGGACTGCTTAACACTTCTTTCAGTACTCCCTGTTTTACAAACTCGTCAATGAGTTGGGCGACTTTTATGAGGGTGTCTTGTGCCATGTGGTATTGTGGGGTCTGGGGAAAGGTTACATTTGGTTTTACGGTCACTTTCACTGGTTCCACTCCTTTCACCAATCCCACTTCCTTTCCTGTCATATCCCACACTTCTTTTCCGACTGTTTCCCGTAACTCCGCTGGAATATCTTCTTCAGTTATCATCGGAAAAAGTGTAATCAGAGGATAATCTTCATCGACAGTTTCCATCTCATCCCCTTCTACACTTTCCTCTTCTTCCCCATCACTGTTCGTCTGAATTCTTATTCCATCGTCTGAACACGTAATCGAACATCCCAATTTGCACAATAGGTCTCTCCCTAACAGTGCTATCGGGCTCGAGTCACATACCACAAAATTATGTAACCCTTGATAGTTACCAATACTGACTGATACTGGGTCTGTTATTGGGTTCGTCAAGTGCCTGTTTGCTACTCCCACTACTTGAACTGTCCTCCCTGATAGTGGCAAATTTGGTACTTCAATGCTCCTAACAGTTGAACGTGTGGCTCCTGTATCAACTAAGAATGAAACACGATGACCCATGACTCTTCCCTCTACATATGGACCCTTTTGATCAACTTCCAAGGATGCTGCAAGCACACAATTTCCCTCCTCATCTGAACTTTCACTCTCCCATACATTGTTTATCCCACTCTCGCTGTGTAATGGGAACTGTTGTACTGTGCCATTTGTACTCATCACCTGACTCGAGACCTGTGGAGGAACCATCGCTTGCTGCTGATTCATTGGTGCCAAAGGTATTTGCATTTGCTGATTAGGTACCATGGGGAACTGCTGTTGCATTGGCTGCATTTGCGTCATCTGCATACGAGGCATCTGCATCTGCTGCGGCTGCATGGGCCGTAATCCTTGCAGCTGATTTATGGTCTGAAAATTTGGGTTTGGACCTCTCATTTTTGGTCCCCTCATTGTCGGGAATGCATTGACATCATTGTTTTGCTGACCAACACCTGCACCTTCCTGCACCATCATTGGGCACTCGCGTTTCCAATGTCCGACGATTCCGCACACGTGACACGGCATCACCCTTTTCATTGCCTGCACACCATTCGAAGTCACAACAGTGTTCAAATCCGGACCATTACTCCCAAAACCTCCTCTGCCTCTGCCTCTCGCCTGTGGCTGAAACACCATATTTCCCTGCGGCTGCGGCTGCGGTACCTGCTGTTGGAACCCTTGCAACCCTTGCAAACCTGTCTGCGCTGCTTTAAGCTGCATCATCATCACTTTCTCTTTCAACTTTTTCTGTTTCACTTCAATTTCATCGCTACAGTATTTCGCATAATTCAACACCTCATCAATCGGTTTCGACTGCCAGCAAATCAAATGCGTCTTTATCATCTGACTTATCTCTGGTCTCAGCCCTTCCACAAACCTAAACACAAAATGAAGCATGTCCTTCGCCTCTATTGTTTCCGTGCCACTGTAGTTCTTGAACGCCTTCAACAACCTCTCATAGTAACCATGAATCGACTCTTTAGCCTCTTGGGCAGTTCGATCAATCTTCTGCCAATCCACATTCTTCGCGGCAACCTTCGTCTTCAAATGCTCAATCACCTTATAGTACAAGCTCATTACCATAGGTGATGGTGCACCCGTATCCCTGTCCCTCTCTGGTTCACTTGTCGGCCAACCTACAGCCCTTTTGCATTATTCCCACAAATCTGCCGGAACCACAATCTCAAAGAGGGTGTTCAGGTCTTCCCAAAGACATTTTGCAAGCTTCACAAACCTATCAGTCTGTTGATACCATTCAATTGGTTTCTCTCTCAGTTTGGGAAAATCATCCGTAAAAGACTGAATGTCGCTTCTGTGCCACGGTACATGTACTAATTTTCCCCCTGCTGTCTCCCTCATTGGTAACATGGCTATTGCATCACTACTCTGTGGTCTTTTCTCCTTTTTCTCTGGGACACTGTCTTTCTTCTTTTCCTTTTTCTTTGCCCATCTGCTCTCCCATTTGTCTAGGCACCCCCACACCTGTGCACTCTGCAGCAATTCTCTAAGGTGCGTTTTCATGCCTGCTGACCTCATGTGTTCAAAGTCTGTGGTCCCGAAATCCAATCTATAGCTCCTGCTCAAGTGTTTTGTCTTGTCTATCTCAATCCCGTTTTTGTCAGCTATTTCTTGCAACCTTCTGTGTACCTTGTTCACTTCTCTCGTAATCCTGGGACATAGATACCTCAGCTCTTCTTCCGAGTAAGACTCTAACCTGTTCAAACCCATAGTCCCTTCCACCAATTCTTGTGCTTCCATGTTCAACCTGACCCTATTCAGATAGTCTTCTCCCTTCCCACTGGCTGAGCTTTGTGTGGAATTCAGACAGTTGAACCACTGTGTCAGCTGTTGCGCATTCAACCCCATCAGTGTAGCGTTCACATCGACTGCCATTGATGGTTGCGGCAACTTCTCAGTATTCGATGTTAGCGGTATCATCAGTGGGGGACTCGACCTCACCACTGTTGACTGAGCACATATGGGACTAAACTCCATCAAGGACCCAGATCCAGTTGGCAGAGCCGCTATCGGAGTTGTCTCTGGAGTGTTTTCTATGCACCTCCTTTCCGTCCCACTCTGCATCATTGATCCTTGACTGCTCATACCTGCGTTAGGCTGAACGTACAAAGGTACCGGTGGACCTACAGTAATGGGTAGGGATATTGCATCTGGGTTCTGTCCATTCCCCAGGTTCTGAGGCATGTTCATTCCCACACTATGGGTCATCATTGCCGGCATGCCCGTCTGACTCCCCGTCATCTGAGCATGTGCGGTTCCCCCCTGCTTCTGCTTTTGAGGCATCAAAAGCTGGGTTGATTCAGCTTGTGCCAATATTGGGTTGCAACCATTCTGTACTCCCATTACGGTTGGATCTAGAATCATTCCTACACTGTTGTCACTGCTGTAGTACCTTGGGACCTGCGGCTGATAATTTTCTGCTGGTTTCAATATAGGCACATCTGGATATATTCTCCTAACCTGCGGTATCTGCGGGGTGAACAGTAAACTCGGGTCCTTAGATCCCGATGGCATTTCTGAATTCGGAGTTTCATTATTCTGTACCGGTGCCGGAGGGGCAGTACTGGTACTTGGACCTTGTCCACTCGCTGCATAAGGTGGTGGACGGTCGTTCAGCAATTGGATGATGAACTCCTCATCCTCTGACTCTTCTTCTCTATCTTTGGAACACCTCCTGTTTGTCTTACAGGTAGCTTTCTTGCCTGTCTCCTCTTCTTCCTTAGCAATTGCGGGGAACAATTTTATCCCCTGCAATACATCTGACCTCCACACCTTCTGTGCATTATCCCACCTAGCGTCCGCTAGTGTCTTTTCTACCTTTCTCATCCTCAAATTGTACAATTTCCTTTCATATTTACCAAATTCAATCAGCATTCAATGAAGTCTTCGTCTCACAGGTACCGGATTCAATCAGCATGGGACGGGGCAAAGGGGCAAGGTGGACGGGGCAATTGCCTCACAGCGGCAAGATAAAACTACTACTTCATGCAAAGGGACGAATCAAAGTTAAAGTCTCTAGGGCGAGAATTACTCAGAAGTCTCTAGAAGACGGCAAAATGACGATGTCTGCAAGATGGGCCATAATGGCTGCAACGTCCTGCAAAATGGCGGGTAAAGTTCGTAATGGGCTGTAATGGCCGTAAAATGGCTGTAAAAAAATGGCTGCTTTCTCCTTGTGCACCTGGTTTAAATAGACAACAGTTCAAATCCAGTAGGGTCTTCCATTGGAGGGTTCATAGGTTGGCTTCAAATTGTCCAATCAAAAACAACAGTTCTCAAGCTTCTACCTAGGCATACATTATCCTTGGAGTCGGGAACGTAAGTTGCAACATATTTTACCAATTAACTCACTTTCAGAGCTTCCATTGTCCGCACCTGCAGATTGACCTTGGAGCAAAGAAGAAGATGCCAGGCTGGCACGAAACCTTAAGATAAGCATGTGAACCGATCTCACTGGAAAAGTACAGCTTCAAGCAAGAATACACGTTTATTAGCACATTGGAAAAACACGAGCATCTAAACCGTGAGACATGGCAACTAGGCCAAAGCCTCCACTAAAGTTATGCTAAGCTAAGACATTTCAAACAAGCAAATCATAGCATACGTTTACGATTATGTCGGATTAGTGCAATTCTAATACATCACGTTATAGAAAGCACGCTATAAATGTTGGCAAACCACTCTGAGGGCACATTTTGTCCCCGTACAATCTTTATTAGTTCGGTTATAGTCACACTTGATTATTACAGCACTACGTTTATGCACTAATAAATGTAAAACCTTCATTTCTGCGTCATCAATCCCTCCTCTGATGACTACTTGTCATCACACAAAACTTATTCCCACAAATTTTATTCCATTAAAATTCTGTCAGTTCTCTTTGCCTTTTAGTTCCCCTTGTCCTTGCTTTGTATTCTTCTGTCATTCTTTTCATCATTTTCTCTTCCTTCCTTCTTTTAATTTTTGCCATGATCATTAATATTCCTCTTTTTATTCGCCAAATTCCAAAGATGCAAATTAGTACTATTAATATTCCCTGTATTATTTTTAGCAATATTCCATTCCAAATGCCACCAAGCCAATTTCCCACTGAAGCAAGTCCCTTTCCAACCTTCTCCCACACTCCTGGTTCTTTCAATTCCTTCAAGTCTGCACTCTCTTTTGTTAGATTAGCAAGCATTGTTTTAATCTTTGCACTGTTGTCTGGAATATACGTACAACAGTGGCGCGCACCAAGCATTTTGCAAACGCCGCCACCTTTGCTAAAAGAATGTCTAAGGCAAGCCTGTTTTGAAGAGTCATAGCTCTTTCCGCTGCAAGTTCAGCATCTATCAGGATTATAGCACCTGAAAACTTTGTCAACATGTTATCCACTATAGTAGACAACTTTCTTATTTTGATGGAATTCAACACAACTCCCAATGAAGGAATCATGGCTCCAAATATATCTCCTACCACAGCAGCTGCGGTCTCCCTTTTCTGGATACGATGGGATCCAGATGTCTTTGGAATCATCGATAGGTCATCCAGTTGATAAACCTTTGGGAACACTATACCCAAATAACATCTCCCCCACCATCCCTTTGGAAGACGATAATAGGCATTATGCCCACAAATGTAATATACATCTGGTATGACAGGATCAAGTCCGTTCAGCATGAATGTCCATTTGGCCTTAAAGATAAACGTGTGTTTACATTCACTCGCTCCTACAAAAATATTATCATAATAAGATTCACCTCGATATATACAAAATTTCCCTACATGCCAAGCATCTAAAGCTATTCTCCCTTGTGTCTTTATTGCAGCAAAAGCATAATTATCTACTGAAGTCCTCTTATGTAGCTCCTTTTCTAATTTCGCATTCATTTGTGCCCTTCTATCATCTGTGCGATCTAAAAAGCTTATTTCTACTGCAGAGAGCGAGCAGGTAAGATTTTCCCTATGAGCGTGAGCTGTTTCAAAAGGTTGCATTGGCTCGAAAAATTCTCTCATTATTTTAGCATCCCAATCTTTAGCAATCTGGCTTAGCTGCGTGATTATAGGAACATATGCAAAGGTAACATCATAATTTGAGTAAAAATACTGTATGTTAGTTTGACCATAAAATCTAGAAGTTACTATACTACATGTAATCCCATATGTAAGAGGCATGTGGTGATAAGTCACCCCTTCTGTTACCGATGTCGGTATCTGTGTACACACATAACAATCTTTCGCATCCATAGTCTCAACATATTCTGTTAGCAAGCGATAGAAAACATTATACGAAAGTTCTTTCTTATCATGCAAGTGTCTCTCATCTAATTCTAGTCTTTTCAGTGCGGTTAGTTCAGTGACAGTAACAGGAGCATAGGTAGAAGCATAAATTTTCTCATTCTCACTCTTACCATGCATTGCAAGCACTATTATCATTATTATTAGTACACATGCAGTTATCAAGCCTATACACACATATTTACAATATTTCATTCTACTGTTTTGTGTAGCGTACCTAGTCATGATCTGTATAGAATCAGAGAGCTAGAAGCACCTGTAAAAAGAAACGATTTAGCAATTTGTTACAAAGCTGAACGAGCGCAATGTTCACACAGTTTTCTTCAGGAGCCCAGTCACTTATCGGTTAGCAGCAACATGTTATCCATTCGGCAATAACTCAGTTCGGCAATAACTCAGAACTCAGTCTCTCTTTTTTTTTTTTTTTTTCTTCTTAGCAATGTTGTCTCAAATCTAGTTTAAGAGTCAATCAGGTTATCAAAGTCTTATCAGGTTAGCAAATGTCTCATCCGGTTTAGCAATGTCTCAGCTGGTTGTATCACATTAGATTATAGCAAGCAATGTCATTTATCAGCCTTTCAATCAACCGTGTCCATAAAACTTTTCTTTTCTATTGGTATCTCTTCTTCTTCGTTCTCGAGGCTAAGAGATACAAATTCGTCAGTCCAATCGTCATTGACTACATATGCCCATTCTGGACCGGAATATCTCCTGTTTGGTATCCTTTTCCTTTTCAATTTTGCCTCTCTCTTTGATTCTGCCTCACTGGTACTTTCCTCTTTGGTCAAGTCTTTTTCTTCACTTGAGGTTGGTACCACGACAGACACTTCCTTTCTTTTCTCTTTCACTTTTGGCCCTTCACTGTCATTCAACTTTTCTCTAGTTCTTTGTCTTACTGGTGATCTACTTGGTCTTTTCTTTGCACTGTGTCCACTTGATGGACCTGCGATCTCTTCTGAAGAAGTTTGAGCAGTTTCGTTCTGTTCTGCCTTATCCCCTCCTTCTGGGGAGTCAAGCAGGTTTTCCTTTTCTTTTTCTGTACCGTCTGCTTCTGGGAAAGCCCTCCTCTGATCAGGCTCTCCTACTTCTTCACCCCTTTCGAGCCCTTTGTCACCGTTACTTTCGTCAGGCTCCTTGTCACTTTCAGCTGCTTCAGGCTCTTTGTTACCTTCAGCTGCTTCGTCACTGTCTGAGGTTTCTCCTTGGTCTTCCCCAAGTGAATCAGTTTCGTCCTCAGAGAATATTTCTCTCTCCTCTATGTCTGCCTGTTCGCTTCCAGTTCTGTTTTGCTCTGTCTCAGCGCTCGGCACTTTGTTATTAGGTACTGGCAGTTTCAGCGCTTCAACTTCCTCATCTGTGGGACACAACACTTTCTTTGTGTGACTGGCGTGAATCCAGTTGGGAACCCCCGCACACTTCACAGCGGTTGTTGTCGTCAGGATCACTTGGAAAGGGCCTTTCCAACGGGGTTCCAGACACGACTTCCTCACGTGCTTCTTTATCACGACCCAGTCACCTGCTTTCAGTGTGTGTCCTGGACCTTGGATCGGTGGCAAGGTGGTTGCTTCCACCTGGTGAGAGAAAGAGCGAACCACGTCAGCCAGACCTTTGCAGTAGTCTAACACCATATCATCTGTAATATTCAAAAGCGCGTTTGCGGGAACTGCAGGAAGTCTCATGGCCCTGCCCATGAGAATTTTGTGCGGAGACAATCCAGTCTTTCTGTCAGGGGTGTTTCTCATTGACATTAACACCAAGGGCAATGCGTCAGGCCATTTCAAATTTGTCGATGCACATATTTTCGCCATTCTGGATTTCAGTGTACCATTCATTTGCTCCACCAGTCCTGAGGCTTCTGGGCGATAGCTACAATGCAGTTTTTGCTCAATGTTCAGCGCTGCGCAAAGTAACTTTATCACCTCGTTATTGAAGTGACTTCCCCTATCTGATTCTAAAGAGATCAGGAATCCGAAACGTGGTATCAACTCCCTCAACAATAATTTTGCAACTGTAAGGCTGTCATTTCTACGTGTAGGGTATGCTTCAATCCAGTGACTAAAAATGCACACAATCACCAACACATACTTCAGACCTCCATGCACAGGCATCTCAATGAAGTCCATCTGCATTCTGCTGAACGGGCCACTCGCCCTGCCAATGTGGCTCGCGTTCACAACCGTTCCCTTTCCTGGGTTCATCTGTTGACAAATGACACAACGATGGCAAACTGCTTCTGCAGCTTGACGGAATCTGGGATTAAACCAATCAGTTTTGAACAATCTTATCATGGCATCTCTCCCTAGGTGAGCCTGCCCATGATAGAACCGCGCTAGCTGCGATAAGAGACAATTTGGTAAAACATATTTTCCCTCATTTGAAACCCATAACTCATCTGGTCTCTGTGTACATTGTGACTTAATCCAGGAAGCTCTTTCATCCTCCCTGACGCTATTCTGTAATGCTTTCAGTTCATCCATTGTATCCACGACCTTCAAGGCAAATGCTTCAGCTGGTTCGAGCTCTGGCTCACTTATCGAATTCCATTCATCCCTGAGCAATATACAGTTCAAGGAACAAAATCTTGCGACCTGATCCGCATATGCATTTCCCAGAGAAACATAGTCCTGTCCTTTTGTATGAGCACTACACTTTACTACTGCAATTTCGGCTGGCATTTGAATGGCGTGTAACAATTCCTTTATTCTCTCCCCGTTTTTCACTGGGGACCCTGAAGAGGTCAGGAAACCTCTCTGTGACCATAGTTGCCCAAAGTCGTGCACAATTCCAAACCCGTACTGACTATCAGTGTAAATGGTAACCTTCATCAATGTAGACAGTTGGCATGCTCTTGTAAGGGCTACAAGCTCTGCTACTTGTGCAGAATAGACTCCTTGAAGCCAGGACGCTTCCAAGACACCTGTTACAGTACATACAGCATATCCTGCTTTCAAAATTCCCATTGCATCTCTTAAACATGACCCATCAACAAAAATAATTTGGTCATTTTCATCAAGCTTAGTATCCTTAATGTCAGGTCGGGGTTTTGTGCAAAATTCAGTCACCTGAAGGCAGTCATGCTCGACGTCTTCAGCGTTCTCAATTTCAGCATTTTCTCCGGGAAGCAAGGTTGCTGGATTCAGCGTAGTGCACCTTTTCAGCTGCACATTCGGTGAGCCCAGAATTATGGTTTCATACCTTGTGAGTCTTGCTCCAGTCATGTGTTGAGTTCGGGAGCGGGTCAAAAGTATCTCAACTGAGTGAGGGACCATGACTGTTAATGGATGTCCCATCACTATTCCTTCACTCTGAGTGAGGCTGATACCAACTGCTGCTACGGCGCGCAAACACCCTGGAAGTGCTGCTGCGACCGGATCCAAAGTAGCTGAAAAATATGCTACTGGTCTGTTTATGCCACCATGGGCTTGGGTCAAGACAGACAAAGAACATGCATCACGTTCATGACAAAACAGTGTGAAAGGCTTTGTGTAATCAGGCATACCTAAAGCTGGAGCCCTACACATGCATTCTTTCAATTCAATAAAAGCATCCATCTCATCTCCTTTCAGCTCAATTTCATCCAAGGCATCCTTCTGGGTCAGTTTCAGTAAAGGCTTTGCTAGAGTTGAGAAGTTGGGAATCCACTGGCGACAGTAGCTCACCATCCCCAAAAACTTCCTCACCTCCCTCCTCGTCTTTGGTGAACTCATTTGAAGTACACTTGTTATTCTTTCCTTCATTATTCTCCGTGACCCTTTCTCTATTTGATGACCCAAGTATTTCACTTTCTTCTGACAGAACTGCAACTTTGAAGGAGACACCTTGTGTCCATTCCTTCCCAAATGGTTCAATAGGGCAATGGTGTCGGCTGTGCAGCCACTTTCTGTCTTAGATGCAATCAGTAAGTCATCAATGTACTGTACTAGGGTTGACTCGAATGGCAATTCTAACGCTTCCAAGTCTTTCTTTAGAATCTGATTGAAAATTGACGGTGACTCAGAAAACCCTTGAGGAATTCGACACCAACTGTAAACTCTGTCTAGGAATTTAAAACAAAAGAGAAATTGGCTGTCCTCATGAAGAGGCACCGAAAAGAATGCTTGTGACAAGTCGATGACTGAGAACCACTCAGCATCGCAAGGGATTTGAAACATTATCACAGCTGGATTCGGTACTACAGGGCAGCATTTGACTATGATGTCATTTATTTTCCTCAAGTCCTGCACTATTCGGACCTTTCCACTCGGCTTTATTAGTCCCATGATTGGTGAATTACATGGACTGCTTAACACTTCTTTCAGTACTCCCTGTTTTACAAACTCGTCAATGAGTTGGGCGACTTTTATGAGGGTGTCTTGTGCCATGTGGTATTGTGGGGTCTGGGGAAAGGTTACATTTGGTTTTACGGTCACTTTCACTGGTTCCACTCCTTTCACCAATCCCACTTCCTTTCCTGTCATATCCCACACTTCTTTTCCGACTGTTTCCCGTAACTCCGCTGGAATATCTTCTTCAGTTATCATCGGAAAAAGTGTAATCAGAGGATAATCTTCATCGACAGTTTCCATCTCATCCCCTTCTACACTTTCCTCTTCTTCCCCATCACTGTTCGTCTGAATTCTTATTCCATCGTCTGAACACGTAATCGAACATCCCAATTTGCACAATAGGTCTCTCCCTAACAGTGCTATCGGGCTCGAGTCACATACCACAAAATTATGTAACCCTTGATAGTTACCAATACTGACTGATACTGGGTCTGTTATTGGGTTCGTCAAGTGCCTGTTTGCTACTCCCTCTACTTGAACTGTCCTCCCTGATAGTGGCAAATTTGGTACTTCAATGCTCCTAACAGTTGAACGTGTGGCTCCTGTATCAACTAAGAATGAAACACGATGACCCATGACTCTTCCCTCTACATATGGACCCTTTTGATCAACTTCCAAGGATGCTGCAAGC
Organism: Pleurodeles waltl; assembly: GCF_031143425.1. NCBI lineage: Eukaryota > Metazoa > Chordata > Amphibia > Caudata > Salamandridae > Pleurodeles > Pleurodeles waltl. Next base: position 225,307,906 of record NC_090444.1, on the reverse strand, counting down.
ACACAATTTCCCTCCTCATCTGAACTTTCACTCTCCCATACATTGTTTATTCCACTCTCGCTGTGTAATGGGAACTGTTGTACTGTGCCATTTGTACTCATCACCTGACTCGAGACCTGTGGAGGAACCATCGCTTGCTGCTGATTCATTGGTGCCAAAGGTATTTGCATTTGATGAATTAGGTACCATGGGGAACTGCTGTTGCATTGGCTGCATTTGCGTCATCTGCATACGAGGCATCTGCATCTGCTGCGGCTGCATGGGCCGTAATCCTTGCAGCTGATTTATGGTCTGAAAATTTGGGTTTGGACCTCTCATTTTTGGTCCCCTCATTGTCGGGAATGCATTGACATCATTGTTTTGCTGACCAACACCTGCACCTTCCTGCACCATCATTGGGCACTCGCGTTTCCAATGTCCGACGATTCCGCACACGTGACACGGCATCACCCTTTTCATTGCCTGCACACCATTCGAAGTCACAACAGTGTTCAAATCCGGACCATTACTCCCAAAACCTCCTCTGCCTCTGCCTCTCGCCTGTGGCTGAAACACCATATTTCCCTGCGGCTGCGGCTTCGGCTGCGGTACCTGCTGTTGGAACCCTTGCAACCCTTGCAAACCTGTCTGCGCTGCTTTAAGCTGCATCATCATCACTTTCTCTTTCAACTTTTTCTGTTTCACTTCAATTTCATCGCTACAGTATTTCGCATAATTCAACACCTCATCAATCGGTTTCGACTGCCAGCAAATCAAATGCGTCTTTATCATCTGACTTATCTCTGGTCTCAGCCCTTCCACAAACCTAAACACAAAATGAAGCATGTCCTTCGCCTCTATTGTTTCCGTGCCACTGTAGTTCTTGAACGCCTTCAACAACCTCTCATAGTAACCATGAATCGACTCTTTAGCCTCTTGGGCAGTTCGATCAATCTTCTGCCAATCCACATTCTTCGCGGCAACCTTCGTCTTCAAATGCTCAATCACCTTATAGTACAAGCTCATTACCATAGGTGATGGTGCACCCGTATCCCTGTCCCTCTCTGGTTCACTTGTCGGCCAACCTACAGCCCTTTTGCATTCTTCCCACAAATCTGCCGGAACCACAATCTCAAAGAGGGTGTTCAGGTCTTCCCAAAGACATTTTGCAAGCTTCACAAACCTATCAGTCTGTTGATACCATTCAATTGGTTTCTCTCTCAGTTTGGGAAAATCATCCGTAAAAGACTGAATGTCGCTTCTGTGCCACGGTACATGTACTAATTTTCCCCCTGCTGTCTCCCTCATTGGTAACATGGCTATTGCATCACTACTCTGTGGTCTTTTCTCCTTATTCTCTGGGACACTGTCTTTCTTCTTTTCCTTTTTCTTTGCCCATCTGCTCTCCCATTTGTCTAGGCACCCCCACACCTGTGCACTCTGCAGCAATTCTCTAAGGTGCGTTTTCATGCCTGCTGACCTCATGTGTTCAAAGTCTGTGGTCCCGAAATCCAATCTATAGCTCCTGCTCAAGTGTTTTGTCTTGTCTATCTCAATCCCGTTTTTGTCAGCTATTTCTTGCAACCTTCTGTGTACCTTGTTCACTTCTCTCGTAATCCTGGGACATAGATACCTCAGCTCTTCTTCCGAGTAAGACTCTAACCTGTTCAAACCCATAGTCCCTTCCACCAATTCTTGTGCTTCCATGTTCAACCTGACCCTATTCAGATAGTCTTCTCCCTTCCCACTGGCTGAGCTTTGTGTGGAATTCAGACAGTTGAACCACTGTGTCAGCTGTTGCGCATTCAACCCCATCAGTGTAGCGTTCACATCGACTGCCATTGATGGTTGCGGCAACTTCTCAGTATTCGATGTTAGCGGTATCATCAGTGGGGGACTCGACCTCACCACTGTTGACTGAGCACATATGGGACTAAACTCCATCAAGGACCCAGATCCAGTTGGCAGAGCCGCTATCGGAGTTGTCTCTGGAGTGTTTTCTATGCACCTCCTTTCCGTCCCACTCTGCATCATTGATCCTTGACTGCTCATACCTGCGTTAGGCTGAACGTACAAAGGTACCGGTGGACCTACAGTAATGGGTAGGGATATTGCATCTGGGTTCTGTCCATTCCCCAGGTTCTGAGGCATGTTCATTCCCACACTATGGGTCATCATTGCCGGCATGCCCGTCTGACTCCCCGTCATCTGAGCATGTGCGGTTCCCCCCTGCTTCTGCTTTTGAGGCATCAAAAGCTGGGTTGATTCAGCTTGTGCCAATGTTGGGTTGCAACCATTCTGTACTCCCATTACGGTTGGATCTAGAATCATTCCTACACTGTTGTCACTGCTGTAGTACCTTGGGACCTGCGGCTGATAATTTTCTGCTGGTTTCAATATAGGCACATCTGGATATATTCTCCTAACCTGCGGTATCTGCGGGGTGAACAGTAAACTCGGGTCCTTAGATCCCGATGGCATTTCTGAATTCGGAGTTTCATTATTCTGTACCGGTGCCGGAGGGGCAGTACTGGTACTTGGACCTTGTCCACTCGCTGCATAAGGTGGTGGACGGTCGTTCAGCAATTGGATGATGAACTCCTCATCCTCTGACTCTTCTTCTCTATCTTTGGAACACCTCCTGTTTGTCTTACAGGTAGCTTTCTTGCCTGTCTCCTCTTCTTCCTTAGCAATTGCGGGGAACAATTTTATCCCCTGCAATACATCTGACCTCCACACCTTCTGTGCATTATCCCACCTAGCGTCCGCTAGTGTCTTTTCTACCTTTCTCATCCTCAAATTGTACAATTTCCTTTCATATTTACCAAATTCAATCAGCATTCAATGAAGTCTTCGTCTCACAGGTACCGGATTCAATCAGCATGGGACGGGGCAAAGGGGCAAGGTGGACGGGGCAATTGCCTCACAGCGGCAAGATAAAACTACTACTTCATGCAAAGGGACGAATCAAAGTTAAAGTCTCTAGGGCGAGAATTACTCAGAAGTCTCTAGAAGACGGCAAAATGACGATGTCTGCAAGATGGGCCATAATGGCTGCAACGTCCTGCAAAATGGCGGGTAAAGTTCGTAATGGGCTGTAATGGCCGTAAAATGGCTGTAAAAAAATGGCTGCTTTCTCCTTGTGCACCTGGTTTAAATAGACAACAGTTCAAATCCAGTAGGGTCTTCCATTGGAGGGTTCATAGGTTGGCTTCAAATTGTCCAATCAAAAACAACAGTTCTCAAGCTTCTACCTAGGCATACATTATCCTTGGAGTCGGGAACGTAAGTTGCAACATATTTTACCAATTAACTCACTTTCAGAGCTTCCATTGTCCGCACCTGCAGATTGACCTTGGAGCAAAGAAGAAGATGCCAGGCTGGCACGAAACCTTAAGATAAGCATGTGAACCGATCTCACTGGAAAAGTACAGCTTCAAGCAAGAATACACGTTTATTAGCACATTGGAAAAACACGAGCATCTAAACCGTGAGACATGGCAACTAGGCCAAAGCCTCCACTAAAGTTATGCTAAGCTAAGACATTTCAAACAAGCAAATCATAGCACACGTTTACGATTATGTCGGATTAGTGCAATTCTAATACATCACGTTATAGAAAGCACGCTATAAATGTTGGCAAACCACTCTGAGGGCACATTTTGTCCCCGTACAATCTTTATTAGTTCAGTTATAGTCACACTTGATTATTACAGCACTACGTTTATGCACTAATAAATGTAAAACCTTCATTTCTGCGTCATCAGTGGTTAAGTGTGAGTTGGCAGGTCTGCTATCCAAAAAAAGAACAGAAGAGCTTCTTCTGGTACATTGCCTTGAACTGATGATTATGACGCCCACTGATGTTACTTGAACTAACAAACAAATTTGGAAGAGACAATAGCTATTGTTACCTGACCCACGCAATTTTGCATTGCCCTAGTGTAAATAGCGTAATTTGGTAATGTCATGTTGCTCAGTAAAAATTTACCACGAATACATGGGAGCAACGTGAACGACAGAGAGAGAGTGACTGCTAGCAGTGCTTTTTAGTACTGTATAAATGTAAAATGCATACTTGTGTTCAAGGTAGACAAAAATGAAGGATTAGACATGAAATTACAGCGCCAAATGCTAGTTTTTCATTTAGTGTAATGAGCATAATGTCACATAGTTTTACTGACGTTTCTCATAACTACAAAAAACGAAACTATGTGAATTTCGCACACCCCTGCGTGCGATCTGTTGCGTGCTCCCATAAACAAAAGTGTCACGCACAACACAGACTCTGCATGCAGATGTATTGGGTGACGGTGCGTGGGCTACCTTGAAAATTGTAATTGAATAGGTAGTGGATTACCCCAAAATTGATCAGTGATGACTGGTTGTGGACTCCCCCCAAAGAGGACATAGTTAGGGTGATGTGTTGGCTCTCCAAAAAAATGAGTAATTTAGTGGAGTTTTTAAATTTAAACTGTCATTGTCAGGAGGTAACGTATGGATTAGGGGTGATGTGAATGTTTTTGGGTAAATGCATAGACCACAAGTGGGCTTTGTTCAGGAAGAAGCACAAACAGGAGAAACACGATGATATCGACTTACTATTCTCATTGGACAAACATGGAAAACTGGGTCAATTTTGAAAACGATTTAAATCAATAGAATTGTTGTTATCCAACAATGACAATACCAGGCAATTATGTAGTTTAGGACATAGTAGAAACCTATTGGCCAGATCTCAGAGTGGCAAATTGATGTTATTAGTCATTAATCCATCTTGTAGCTCAAGTTAAACTTTGGAACCAAATAGGGTAACAAGAATAGAAATATTTAGGGGTGCATAGCCAAGATGGTGGCTGTTCAACATTGTCCCGCTCGTATATCTGATACCCAACAATAAAAAAATAAACTTTCTCAACAAAATTAAGTTATAATGATTATAGTAGTGTCGAGTGGAATTGTGCAATCATTAGTGTCGACAAGCAGGCAAAAGAGATGGACGTCTAACCAGCTAAGGTCCGACACTCATTCCAGTGTTTCAGGCTATCTATCTTGAGGAATGTGTGTACTACGGGCCAGGCTAGGGGCACAGAATTAAATATGAACCCTCCCTTTCCGGTGAAATGTAAAAGCTAGGCTACAGTGGAGCAATTGGAGTGGGGATATGGAGGAAACAGAGAAAGGGTGTCAAAGGCAGGCAACAGACCCAGCTGGAGATACTTATCTGAATCAACGGTGTACACTTACCAGTGCAACCTATTGCAAGGTAGGAAGCCTTCGTTTCATGCACCTTGCAGAGTTGGACAAATCCACGCCTGCACTGCAGCACGGGATGTCAGGGTGCAGTTGCAGCAGATGGGGAACTAAAAAAAGAAGACAAATTAAGTCTAGGGAATTGGAAGAGGGCAGCCCCACAAAACAGTGAAAAAAGACAAGGCAGGGGCATTAGGGGTGGGGGAGGAAGTCCTAGACATGGGGTGGCGGAAAGACCATGTATAAAGGTGGTGTAGCAGAGATTACTGCCTTTTGAGCTTGGCAATTAGGTGGTAGCCCTGATACCCAGGATGAATCATGAAAAGCTCTTGCCCTGGAATCAAGCAACAGATACAGAGAAAAGTGTCTAATGCTTTCAGGCAGTGGTCATCTATGACTGGGTGTTCTCAGGTTTAGGAAGCCCTTAATACATACAAATGCAGTCTTACTACAGTACACATGCAGATTTTGTATGAAAAAATAAACAAACAAAAGAGCAGATGGACTTATAACTAAAGGCCAGAGATTTGATTACAATAAATAGACAAAATGAGTTAACTATCAATTCATTTGAAGCTTTCTCCTAGTGGAAAACCTATTATTCTAGATAAGTGAGATGGAACCTTTGGCCCAGTTTGATAGTAGCAATACACTTTTAACAAATACATCTGGTCAAGCTTCAAAAGAAGTCCATGGCCCTAGAGAAAATGGGGCTCCAGTTTTTAACAAAAGCATGTGCCCACACAAGCAAGAAAATGAAAATAGACAAGTTGTACAAGGAGGATGCCATTTCTTACCTCTCCCATGCCGACAGCCACAGCTCCTCGTTAGCTGTGAGAACTAATTAACAGCAGTGTGGGGAAAATACAGAGACCACCTGTCTAGGAGAATGGGTTACTGTTTGGGGGGGTATCCTCCACAAGCAGAAATTACAATTCCTGTCAGGGTGAAGTCACAAGCAAACCCAAGATTAACCTGTGCTCAGTCCTCAAAAATCTTGACACAAAAGCAGACAGGCTTAACTTAGAGGCAATGTGTAAAGTATGTATGCAGCACCTCAAACTTTAATAAAGTGAAAGCACAACACAAGAAATATCCCACATCATTTTTTTTAACATAAAGTAAATTGTAATAAATTAGTTAAGATCAGAACAACAAAAATCCAACCAGGAGAACTGTAGATATGCAAGTTTTAAGTGAAAATAGTGCCTAAGTGCATGGAGTGTCAACTATGGTGATCTGGTCGTGGATGACCAGGATAAAGTCACAGGTTCAGGACAACCACAATAGAGCACAGGCCAGATACAGGCACCAAGTAAGATCTGCTAAAAAAAGGTACCTTAAATTCGGGTTGCGGAGCATTGTAAGATCTCGGGTGGAGGATAAGATGTACAGCAGCAGTTCTGATGGGCTGCGGGCTGTGATGCAAGGTCCTCCATAGAGGATGCATCATACAGCAGTGATTCTGAGGAGCTGAGGGGCTGGGATATGAGGTTCTGCATCAGGGATGCATCGTGCAGCTTTGGTTCTGAGGAGTTGAGGGACTGCGTTACAAGGTCCTCGGTCGAGGAGGTGCAACGTAGAGCTGGTTCTGAAGAGCTGCAGGGTCCTGCATCACGGATGTGTCACGCAGGGATGGTTCTGACACAGAGCAGCAAGGTGATGCCTCATGCTGTGTTCTTCTTGGTCCACAGTTGGGCTGGCAGGGCACCATCAGCATTGAAGGGCCCAGGACTGGAGTGGCACCACTTGGGGTCAAGACTAACACAGACAGAGTCCAGATGCTGAGTTCAAAGTGCTTGGAGTCTTCTGTCCCTATGGCTCTGATCCAGAGGTCAGTCAACGAGCCCATGGAGACACTCTTGTGGTCTGGTGTTCAAGATAAAGGTCCACTTCTTTTCATTCAGGCAACAGGGGCGCAGGTAAGCAAGGTAGCGGGGCAGCAAAGTAGCAGTCATTCTTGCAGTAGAGCAGCACAGCACTCCTTCTGAGTCTTCCACAGACCCAGAGGATAATTAAGAGTTGGGTCTGAGGGTCCAATATTTATACAACACCAAAAGGTGCTGGTTGTAATGCAGAACCGAGATCCATGGCATCAATCTCTGATGGTTGAATATCTTGGCATAGACCACATATGTATAGGATTGATGGGGCTTAGTGTTTGTGGGGGGTTGGAGACTTCTACCACCACTTTGATCAATGGCTCTGATGAAGGGTGGCCTGTAACCACTGATCTGGTACACAGAACAGATAGGGTATCCTGAATGGTGCATACTGAATATCCCAAAAGACAAATCACAAAACAGGGGCAATCCAAACCAAATACACTAAAGTGCTCACAACACCAATGGATACACCTGTTAGTCCACTGCTTGACAATTCAGAAGCATTACAGTTGCAGATGGTCTCCTCAGTCTCTACTGGACTAATTCTACAAACTATTCAGTATTCCCAACATGGCCTAGAGGGCAACATTAATGAGGTGAAACTGGATTTAACTCTTGTGCATGGGGGGTACATAATGTACTTATCCGTATGATAGAGGCTGGAGGACGTGCTGACACTAGGGCATTATGAAATCTTAAAAATGCAGGGAGGTAACTAGTAGTGACTTTGATTGAACTGGCAGCATGTACAGATGATACAGATGGGTAATCCCGACACAACAATCTCAGGTTTATGGGCTTTTTGGAGGGATTGTAGATTTCACATCCTAAAGTGTTTTTAGAATTATGGTACAGGAGCTTTATTACCACAGAAATGATATCTTAGTGCTTCTTTCTGGAATAATCGCACTGTTTCCTCAGTCAGAAAACACTTCTTGGGGCCCCCACTAGACCCCTAATCACAAAACCCTTGAACTACAGTGATTAAGACCTGACATTAAGATTGATAAGAGAATATGGGCAAGTTCCTTTTGAAGTACATAAGATTCTGGTGTTACCTGACTGCACCAAAAGACCATTAAACAGAGGTTGTGAGCAACGGGACTCAATTACATGCAGATGTTATCTGCCAAATTAAAAGTCATTTTTCAAAATTCCCTGATTCCCTGGAACAGATCTTTCATGGATGGGGAAACACCACCAGACATGTGCAGGTGACAGAAAACAGAAGGAGGAAGACACCTGTTGTTGGACCCGGCCCTTTTTGCAGGGTCCTCCCCAAACTGTTTGCCTCCTTCCTTCTAATTTTCCTGACCTGTTTTTGTTGGCTTTAAAACTCTGAGCACTTTACCACTGCTAACCAGTGCTAAAGTGCATATGCTCTCTGTGTAAATTGTACTGTTAATTGGTTTATTCATGATTGGCATATTTGATTTACTAGTAAGTCCCTAGTAAAGTGCCCTATAGGTGCCAAGGGCCTGTAAATCAAATAGTGGACCTGCAGCACTGGCTGTGCCACCCACATAAGTAGACCTGTAATCATGTCTCAGACCTGCCACTGCTGTGTCTGTGTATGCAGTTTTAAACTGTAATTTCGACTTGGCAATTGTACCCACTTGCCAGGCCTAACCCTTCCCTTTTCCTACATGTAAGACACCCCTAAGGAAGGCCCTAGGTAGCCCCATGGGAAGGGTGCAGTGTATGGTTAAGGTAGGACATATACTAATGTGTTTTATATGTCCTGACAGTGAAATACTGCCAAATTCGTTTTTCACTGTTGCAAGGCCTATCTCTCTCATAGGTTAACCTGGGGGCTGCCTTTAAACATGATTAAAGTGTAGATTTCCTTTGGGAGCAGATAGACATGTGGAGTTTGGGACCTCTGTACTCACAATTTAAAAATACATATTTTAGTAAAGTTGATTTTGAGATTGTGTGTTTGAAAATGCCACTTTTGGGTCTGGGTTAGTTTGACAGTTGGGCTGTTGGCAACTCTCTCCAGACAGTGACACAAAGGGGGCTGGGGTGTAGCCTGCATATTCCAATGAGCCATCTGTGCTAGGAGGGAGAGGTAGAGTGGTCACTCACTCCTGAAAGGGCTGTGCCTGCCCTCACACAATGCAGACTCCAATTCCCTGGTGTGTGTCTGAGGCCTTGCCTGGACAAGGCAGGATTTCACAGTCAAGTGAGACTTTCCTTTGAAGTAAGCCTGCTTCAAATCTGAAATGGGTTTAAGAAGAGGACCCAAAACCACAGACTTTAGACACTTCTTGGGGTAGACACTCTACCTCACAGACACTTCCTGGAGAACAAACTTGTAACCAAACCCTGCATCCCGCCAAGAAGAACTGCCTGGCTGCCCAAAGGACTCACCTGACTGCTTTCTGTGAAGGACTGCTACCTTGCTGTTGCCCAGCTGCCTTTCTGCTCTCTGGCTGAAGTGAAGAAGTGCTCTCCAAGGGCTTGGTTAGAGCTTGCCTCCTGTTCCCTGAAGTCTCAGGACCAAAAAGACTTAGGTGGTCATTACAACCCTGGCGGACGGTGTTAAAGCGGCGGTAAGACCGCCAACAGGCCGGCGGAAACATTTTTGGAATCACGACCGTGGCGGAAGCCGCCAACAAAGACAGCCACTTTAACACTCTGACTGCCACGGTGGTACAAACAAACAGCTCGGCGGACACCGGCAACAGACAGGCGGAGGACAATGTACCGCCCACACTATTATGACAGGCCAATCCACCACCTTTTCCGGGGCGGATTCACCGCGGATAAAAACACAGTGGAAACAGGAATTTCGAAGGAAAAACACTCACCTCTACACACCCCACGAGGAACGAGGACACCATGGAGCCGGAACTCCATATTCTTCCTGCGCGAGTCTTCCCGCTTCTGTACCAGGAGCACCAACGCCGGCGGCGAAGACCACGGTGAGTACTGCACCCACGACATAGAGGAGGGGGGAGGCAAAAAACAGGGACACTCACACGCAACACCCCAACCCCCAGCCCCACCCTCACCCACTACAACACACACACCAATGCATATCGAAACATTACAGTAACACCCCCAAACCCCCCCGGAAGAATGCAAAGACAAAAGGAAATGAGTGTAACCATTGTAATATATCAAAATTCCGTAAGCAAAAATATATATATATACACACTATTAACAAAATATACACCACGATTAGTAGTCCAGGTATAGCAACATCCATGGTCCATGGACCACTGGGCCCAAAATGCATGGGCGAGGCCCACACAAGATACCCGAACAAGACGGAGAGAACACTGCAGGGGAAGGGAAGGGGGGGCACCTCAGCCGGATGAGTGCACGACGCCAGATCCACGAGGGGGCTCCGTGCCCATTGATGTACCCTGGGGAGTGCAAAGCCACAGTCTCACAAGTCTCTACAGTGGGTGGATTGCCCACTGTTCAATCCTGGGGAGTGCAAAGCCACAGTCTCTCAAGTCTCTACAGTAGGTGGTTTGCCCACTGTTCAATCCTGGGGAGTGCAAAGCCACAGTCTCTCAAGTCTCTACAGTGGGTGGTTTGCCCACTGTTCAATCCTGGGGAGTGCAAAGCCACCGTCTCACAAGTCTCTCCAGTGGGAGGTTTGCCCACTGTTCAATCCTGGGTAGTGCAAAGCCACAGTCTCTCAAGTCTCTACAGTGGGTGGGTTGCCCACTGTTCAATCCTGGGGAGTGCAAAGCCACAGTCTCTCAAGTCTCTCCAGTGGGTGGTTTGCCCACTGTACCATCCTGGGGAGTGCAAAGCCACAGTCTCACAAGTGGATAACAGTCTCCACTGGTTCTGGAGGGGGACTGGTGCCCAGAGTGCTTCATCCTGTGCAGGGCAGAGGTAGTGGATGCATGTCTCCACTGGTTCTGGAGGGGGACTGGTGCCCAGAGTGCTTCATCCTGTGCAGGACAGAGGTAGTAGATACATGTCTCCACTGATTCTGGAGGGGGACTGGTGCCCAGAGTGCATCACTCACCCCGTGACGGTCCCTGTTGTGTCTGTGCCCCTGCCGCTCATGGGCTAGCGGTGCTTGACTTTGCGGTCCTTGCCCTGTTCAGCGGTGCTTGCCCTGTTCAGCGGTCCTTGAGTTGGCGGTCCTTGCCCTGTTCAGCGGTGCTTGCCCTGTTCAGCGATGCTTGAGTTGATGGTCCTTCCCCTATTCTGCGGTGCTTGCCCTGTTCAGCGGTGCTTGAGTTGACGGTCCTTGCCCTGTTCAGCGGTGCTTGCCCTGTTCAGCGGTCCTTGAGTTGGCGGTCCTTGCCCTGTTCAGCGGTGCTTGCCCTGTTCAGCGGTGCTTGAGTTGGCGGTCCTTGCCCTGTTCAGCGGTGCTTGAGTTGGCGGTCCTTGCCCTGTTCAGCGGTGCTTGAGTTGGCGGTCCTTGCCCAGTTCAGCGGTGCTTGCCATGTTCAGCGGTGCTTGAGTTGGGGGTCCTTGCCCTGTTCAGCGGTGCTTGAGTTGGCGGTCCTTGCTCTGTTCAGCGGTGCTTGCCCTGTTCAGCGGTGCTTGAGTTGGCGGTCCTTGCCCTGTTCAGCGGTGCTTGCCCTGTTCAGCGGTGCTTGACTTGGCGGTCCTTCATTGGCCAGCTTTGATGGGGCTGGCGGTCCTTCATTGGACATCTAGGCTGGGGCTGGCGGGGTCCTCCTGGGCAGCTGGGCTGTGGCTGACGGGGTCCTCCTGGGCAGCTGGGCTGTGGCTGGCGGGGCCCTCCTGGGCAGCTGGGCTGTGGCTGGCGGGGTTCTCCTGGGCAGCTGGGCTGTGGCTGGCGGGGCCCTCCTGGGCAGCTGGGCTGTGGCTGGTGGGGTCCTCCTGGGCAGCTGGGCTGTGGCTGGTGGGGCCCTCCTGGGCAGCTACGATGGGGCTGGCGGGGCCCTCCTGGGCAGCGACGATGGGGCTGGCGGTGGCCTTCTGGGCAGCGACGATGGGGCTGGCGGTGGCCTCCTGGCCAGCGGGAATGATGGCGGTCTTCTCCGCCGTGCTGGTCCTCCCAGACTTTGCGGGTTTCTTCTGCCCCTTCCCCACCTTGGGAGGAGTCACAGCTGAGTCCACACTCCCCCTGGGACCCTTGTGAGCGGCTTGGGTGGCTGGAGTCTTCCCCCTCTCCCGCTGGGCACTGGCCAACTTCTGGTGCTTCACAGGGGGGGGACTGGCTGTGCTGTTGCTCCGTGCAACACTGGCTGTCCTGGTGGCCGGTGCACTCCACATACCTGTGACAACAGGCACCACTGGTCCCGTTGATTTTGTGGCTGAGGTGCTAGTTCGGGACCTATGAGTTGGACGGGGGGGTGGTGAGAAATAGGTTAAGGGTGGACAGGAAAAGTTGCTTGGACACACTGGGACGGGTAGCTGGAGGGGGTTTGGGAGTGGAGGAAGAGATGGTGGTTGTAGGAGGTGTAACATTTGTGGCTTTGGGCGCAGGTGCATGAGCTGGAGGCTATTGTGAGGTGGATGTATGTTGGGTGGGTGCGTGCCTGCGTTTGTGTATCTTGGGAGGGGGCGTCACAGACTCACTGGGAGAGGACACAGGGGACGTGTGAATGGTAGTGGGGGTGGTGACTGCACGTGAGCGGGGTGTGCTGGTGGGTGTGCTGGTGCGGGACGTAGTGGCTGTAGTGGTAGTGCATGCATGTGTGAGTGCAGACGAGACTGGGAGGGAGGAGGGAGACGAGGAGGAGGGGGACACAGTGGAGGCAGTGGATGTTGGTGTGTCTGTATGTGTGTGATGCTTGCGTGAGTGCCAGTGGGATGTGTGGTGCTTATGTTTGCCTGAGCTTCCCTTGTGTGGTGAGGTGTGTACAGGCTGGTCTGATGGTGTGCTTGGGATAGGCAGAGGTACAGGGGATTGGGTCTGGGTGGAGGAAGTTGGAGGGGGGAGGCTAGACACAGGGACAATGGCTGCCATCAGTGCTGAGGCCAGAGTTTGAAAGGTTCGATGAAGGGCAGCCTGACCAGAATGAATGCCCTCCAGGAATGCATTGGTTTGTTGCAACTCCCTTTCTACACCCTGGATGGCATTCAAAATGGTAGGCTGCCCAACAGTGAGGGACCTGAGGAGGTCAATGGCCTCCTCACTGAGGGCAGCAGAGGTGACTGGTGCAGGGCCTGAGGTGCCTGGGGCGAAGGTGATGCCCACCCTCCTGGGTGAGTGGGCACAGGGCGAAGGCTGAGGGGCTGCTGGGAGGGCGGTGCTGGTAGGGGGGGTGGCGGCTGTACCTGTAGTAGTGGGGGGCACAGATGTTGCCGCCACCACAAGGGAGCTCCCATCGGAGGACGAGTCCATGTCGCTGGTTTCAGCTCCTGTCACCGCCGTGGTGCTCCCCTCGCCCTCCGTCCCACTGGTGTATTCTGAGTCTGTAGTGTGGCCCTCCATGGCCATGTGGGATGCAGCTCCCTCGTGCTCCGGTGCCACAGCTCCTCCGCCTGATGATGCTAATGCACACAAGAACAGGGAGACCGCAAAAAAAGGGGGGGGAAACAGAAGAAAGACATGTTGAGTGCATGGCTTACCGCTACCGTTGGCGGACATGACAGACACAGCAGCCCCCTGCACTACGTCGCGCTGTTGGGCTCTACAATGCAATTCCTGGGAAATGGCCTACAAGGCTATGGACGACATCTGCACACATAGATGACACAGGTGCATGAATAGCTGTACTTGGCACTCTACAGAGCTGGGTGGGGTGCCACATGGCCTGCCTTACGGAGGGGCCTAGCCTACGGAACTCGCCCTGACCTAGGGAAACCCACAGCCCTCCTACCCCACCCAGACCCCTCCACTGCGTGCAAAGTCAGCTGAATGAGAGTGTACTCACCCCCTTGTGTCTGCTGTGATGCCCTCAAGCGCCCATCCAACTCAGGGTAGGCCACCGCCAGGATCCTGAACATCAGGGGGGTCATGGTTCGACAGGCACCCCTCCCACGTTGGGAGGCCATCCCCAGCTGAGCCTCCGCCGTCTTCATGCTCAAGCGGCGACTGTCCTCCCATCTTTTACGGCAGTGGGTGCTCCGTCTGTGGTGGACCCCCAGGGTCCGGACGTCCTTGGCGATGGCACGCCAAATATCCTTCTTCTGGTGGGCGCTGACCTACATGAAATGTACAGGGGAAGAAGAGAAGTCATTACCCACTGCGCCGTCAAAGTGAGTGGCCCCCATCCCTACCCTTGCCATGTGGCACATGCACCCACCGTCTTTCATGCACTCAGAACTCTGCCCCCTTCCTTCTTACAACCAGCCCACTCCACACAGGCATAGCCCATACAACATGCTCCCTGTGTACTTACCTGTTGGTCTGGAGGACCGTAGAGTAGCGTGTACTGGGGGAGGACCCCATCGACGAGCTTCTCCAACTCCTCCGATGTGAAGGCAGGGGCCCTTTCCCCAGACGCACGAGCCATTGTCTCTTCCAGACCGAGGTCACAGCAACACTTGCAGTGTAGGTCCTCTCCTGTCGAAGATCAGGTATCGAGTGATTCAACAGATAGAAAATGGCGGTCACGTCAGCGGCGGTGTGTACCATCACCGCCGGCGTACATCGTCATTGGCTCCTGGGACCCATAGGGTCCAATGTTAACCAATGCAGCATTGGGCCGCGGTCTTCGACCACCCACCGCGACGGTTTACAACGCCAGCGCAGTTACCTCACATCCCATTGTCCCACTTTAGAGGTCAGGCAGCCGCCATTTCAGGGGCCCACATGGCCCAATTACCAACTGCCTCACACATACCCAGGCCTAGTATCAACACACATACAGGCCAGATTTTGTGTATGAATGGTGTTCTGTGTAGACTGTGGGTACATACCTCTGAGTTGTTTGACTCTGTGCTCGCTGTTGTCCTTCATAGGCACCGTCCTCTGGGACATATGAGGAGATGGCGGAATCCTCCGGTGTACCGACCGCTGGTGGACCTGTCGACAATGGAGGAAATCATTTTGATAATCACCTACAGGTCTGACCGTGCCACAATCCAGGAACTGTGTGCCCAGTTGGAGCCTGACCTGATGTCAGCAATCCGCCATCCCACATGAATCCCCCCTCAAGTGCAGGTACTATCAGTGCTCCATTTCCTTGCAAGTGGGTCATTTCAAACAACTGTGGCCATGGCATCAGGGATGTCCCAGCCTATGTTTTCCAACGTGTTGTCCAGAGTGTTGTCTGCCCTGCTGAAACACATGCGGAGCTACATCGTTTTCCCTCAGGTGGAGGATTTGCCTGCAGTGAAAGGTGACTTCTATGCCCTTGGACATATCCCCAACATCATAGGTGCCATTGATGGGACACATGTGGCATTGGTACCCCCCGCGCAGAAGTGATCATGTGTACAGGAACCGGAAGAGTTATCATTCCATGAATGTACAGATGGTATGTTTGGCCGACCAGTACATCTCCCATGTGAATGCCATGTTCCCTGGCTCAGTGCATGACGCATACATCATGCGGAATAGCAGCATCCCTTACGTGATGGGCCAACTCCAGAGGCACCGTATGTGGCTATTAGGTGACTCTGGTTACCCCAACCTGTCATGGCTACTGACCCCAGTGAGGAATCCTAGGACAAGGGCAGAGGAACGCTACAATGAGGCACATGGGCGAACTAGGAGGGTGATCGAGCGGACCTTCGGCCTCCTGAAGGCCAGGTTCCGGTGCCTCCATATGACAGGTGGATCCCTATTCTACTCACCAAAGAAGGTGTGCCAGATCATCGTGGCCTGCTGTATGCTTCATAACTTGGCTTTGCGACGACAGGTGCCTTTTCTGCAGGAGGATGGTCCAGATGGCGGTGTTGTGGCAGCTGTGGAGCCTGTGGACAGTGATGAGGAGGAAGCAGAGGAAGAAGACATGGACAACAGGGACTCAGTCATCCAGCAATATTTCCAGTGAAACACAGGTGAGATTACATTCCTGCCTACTACATGTACGTTTACACTTCTACCTCTATCCTGTCTGTCGACTTCACCCAGTGTATGGTCACTGAGTTGTCACTTTCCCTTACGGTTTCACAGGTGTGGGTCCCATCGTGTGTCATCTGCTTAGATTCCTCATGGACTAGAGCTGTGTGACATAGGTATGTTGACATTCCTATTTCCTGTAAACTTTGTCAATGTAATTGCAAATACACTATTTCGGAATCACAGACAGTCTCCAGATCTTTCGGTGCTTTAGGTGTGTTTATTTAAATACAAAATGTTGTAGGGGGAAGTTAAATGGTGAGGGGTGATGGCGGAGGAGTGTCCATGGCAGAGTCCAGTCTATTAGTCTCACAGGTGCATTGCCCATATGGGCATAGGAAGTGGAGCTGGGGCAGTTTCAATATGGACAGGGTGACAAAGTGGGACAGTGGGATGACAATCAGTGTGGTCTCATTTCTTGGCGGGGGTCTTGGCATTGTGCTCTGTCCTGTTCCTGGATCTCAGGGACCGTTTGCGGGGTGGTTCTCCGTCTGCAGGGGGTGGGGTGCTGGTGTGGTGGTCCTGTGGCGGTGCCTCCTGTCCACTAGCGCCGGCGGAGGTGGTGAGCAGGTCATCATCCATGCTAGTGTCAGGGGCCCCTTGTAGTGCCACAGTGTCCCTCCTGGTGTTGAGTATTTCCTTCAGCACCCCTACAATGGTGCCCAGGGCGGAGCTGATGGTTCTGAGTTCCTCCCTGAACCCCAAATACTGTTCCTCCTGCATGGGTCTCCTGAAACTTGGCCAGGACCATTGCCATCGTCTCCTGGGAGTGGTGGTATGCTCCCATGATGGAGGAGAGGGACTCATGGAGAGTGGGTTCCCTTGGCCTGTCCGCCCCCTGTCGCACAGCAGCCCTCCCAGTTCCCCTGTGTTCCCGGGCCTCCGCCCCCTGGACCGTGTGCCCAATGCCACTACCCCCAGGTCCCTGTTGTTGGGGTGGTGGGTTATCCTGGGTTCCCTGTAGTGGTGGACACACAGCTGATTGACGTGTCCTGGGGACGGAGGTATGGGCCCACTGGGTGGGTGCTGTGCTGGTGTTACCAGAGGGGGGAAGGTCTGTGGTGCCTGTGCCTGTGTGAGGGGAACCGACTGTCCCGAGGCCCACGCTGGTCCGGGCTGGTCATCTAGATCCAGGTGGACAGAGGTGCTGTCATCAGTGTGGGCCTCTTCGGTGGGTGGAGTGGAGATGTCTGGACCCTCCTGTCTGGTGACGTTGAGTAGTGGTCCTGCAGGGGTGTAAAAGCATGATTATTGCATGTGTGTGTGTCATGGTGTGCGATGGGTGGGTGAGCGTGTACCCCAGTGCTGGCATTCCTTTGTGGGGGCTTGTGTGATGATGGTTTAGGGGGGTGTATGGGTATGTGCAGTGGCCATGCTTTAGTGATGGGTGTCCATGCTTTGTTGTTGCATGCAGGGCTTGGTGTTGGGATGGGTGGTTTGTGATATTGGTACATTAGTGAAGAGTTGGAGTGATAGGGGTGGGGGCGAGGGTGGGGGTATGTGATAGCATGCAGGTAGGGTGGGGGATATGGTAGTTAAAGGTTTGACTTACCGGAGTCCATTCCTCCACCGACTCCTGCGAGGCCCTCAGGATGCAGAATCGCCAAGACCTGCTCCTCCCATGTTGTTAGTTGTGGGTGAGGAGGTGGGGGTCCGCCGCCAGTCCGCTGAACCGCCTGGTGGTGTCTTGAGACCACGGAACGCACCTTCCCCCGTAGGTCGTTCCACCTCTTCCTGATGTCCTCCCGATTTCTGGGGTGTTGTCCCACTGCGTTGACCCTGTCGACTATTCTTCGCCATACCTCCATCTTCCTTGCAATTGAGGTGTGCTGCACCTGTGCTCCAAATATCTGTGGCTCTACCCGGACGATTTCCTCCACCATGACCCTGAGCTCCTCCTCCAAAAACCAGGGGTGTCTTTGCCGTGCCATGGGGTGGTGTAGCTGATGTGTGGGATGGTGTGTGTGGTGATATGTAGTGGTGTGTGGTGTTTTGTGCGTGGAAGTTGTGTGGGTGATGGTGTTGTGTGTCTGTGGCTGCTAGTTTGTGGATGGTGGTGTCTCTCTCTGGCCTTCTCTCTGTAATAGTGGTCATAGGGGTTTGTGGGTGATGTGGGTGTGTGTTTTATATTGCAATGGGTGTGTGGGAGTGGTGTGTGTATGTGTCTCAGGTGTGTGTATTTTGAATTGTCCAATGTGGCGGTGTTTTGTAGAAGTGTGTGTATTTTGAGCGGGGCGGTGTGTACCGCCAATGGAATATCGCGGTTGAAAGACTGCCGCATGGATTCGTGTGTCGTGATAGTGTGGGCGTATTTCTGTTGGCGTGACGGTGATGGATTTGTTTTCGCCAGTTTATCACTGACCTTTGGTGTGGCGGACTTGTGTGGGTGTCTGAATTTTGTCGGATTCCGAGATGTGGGTCATAATAGCTGTGGCGAAATTCCGCGCCCGTGGCGGTGTGTTGGCAGTCTTCTACACGGCGATAACGGCTTTTACCGCCAATGTTGTAATGACCGCCTTAATCTCTTCAAGAAGGACTCCTTCCACGCACAGCCTGCCAGAAACGATGCACAGCCTGCACTGCGGTGAAAATTTCACCGCACACCGAACTGGAATGACGCAGCCCGGCTTCGCAACGAGAAGATTGACGCAGCGCCAGCGTATCGACCGGAAATTCACACACGGCCCACTGGATTGACTCACAGCCGAGCCAGAACAACGTGGCCTGACTTCCAGAGAGGAATCGACGCAGCGCCTGCTGTGCGTTAGAAAATTTTACGCTATGCCCACCGGATCAACGCAGCTCCTGTGACTTCATCCTGCCAGCGCAGGAAATCCACGCACTGTCCCCGGGCATCTGCATACCCCACAAACGGAAGAAGATCCACAACCGAGTGCCGGAAATCAACGCATAGCCATCCCTGCATGAAAACTAAACGACGCATCACCGTGTGTGGCCCGAGAAATAGACACACATCCCTTTGTTTCCAAGCTTCTCCTCCTCTGTGGTCCTTTGTGGAGATTTTTCACGCAAACCAGGTACTTTGTGCTTGAATGAGACTTTGTTTGTTTTAAAAATACTTAAGGCACTTTATATCACTTTTGCAGTGATATCTCAACATTTACTTATTGCATTTTAATTGTTTTGACATGCATTATCCAGATAAATATTATATATTTTTCTAAACACTGTGTGGCGTATTTGTGTGGTGCTATATGGTGTTATTGTATGATTTATTGCACAAATACTTTACACATTGCCGTCTAAGTTAAGCCTGACTGCTCAGTGCCAAGCTACCAGATGGTGGGCACAGGATAATTTGGATTGTGTGTGACTTACCCTGACTTGAGTGAGGGTCCTTGCTTGGACAGGGGGTAAGCTGACTGCCAACCAAAGACCCCATTTCTAACACCTGTGTACTGCAAAGAAGTGGAAATTTTAGGGAGCAGAGACACGGGCATAAACTAAGCAGTGTAACCTAGCTGAGGAGGCCTCACACATGCAAGAAAGATTGGTCAAATTTAGAAAACCGAGACTCAGAGAAGGACATGGTGGCCCAACATGAGAGAGGCTTTTTTGGGGTTTGATAGTAACACATGTAAATAAATATTGTTATTTACCTACTAAGCACACGCCAGCGACTCAAAGAGTTTCATGACACACCACAATAACACAACATGGAGAGGGGTGTAACTTCTAAATATCAGGTTGTGCTATCATTGTCACTTGGAATGTCAAAGGCCTCTTATAAAAAAAAATAGAAGGGAGGGATACTAAAGGCAGACAAATATTGGAAGGCATTTGTTATAAAAGGTCAAGGCCCCCCTTCTTGGCACATCAGGGCTTTTCAGTGACAGTCTATGCTGCGTTTGTAAATGGTTCATGAAGATGTATGGTCCTCCTGTGAAACAGTTTTCCCTTTAATATGCACAGTTATGGAGAGACCCAGCTTGTTCGCTATGCACCCTATAGGGGCTGGTCTGACAAAATTTGCCAGGGCTGGTTTGGGTTCCAAGACTGGCCTTGTTCATGAACCATCTCTTTGTGTAACTTTCTCCCTCTGGTGGTGTGGAATATGATGAGTATGCTTCCATGTGTAATATAGATTATTTTTGTCTAGGGTGCAAGTGACACCATGAATCAAGCAGACTCAATGCCAATACAAAGTCAGCAAAGCATATCAGTCCCATAAGGGTATGTATGGCTAAACTCATTCTCTCCATATCACGATCTGGGACCCCATTCAAATCACCCTAATGGTTAGGCTACCCATGGGAAGTCATTGGTGTCGGAGCATATACACTCATGAGCAAAGACCTTCTACTCAGTAGCCGGCCAGTGATAGCAACACAACACCCCTGACATAGGGTTAATTGGCCTGCTGCAAATAACGTGTACTATGCAGATCATAGAACAGTATTTTATGTGCAATGCTCAGTGAAATACTTCTTTTGTCACAGAGATCCTTTTGTTATTGTTCAGTTCATACTTTAAAGTCATAATCTAGTACAGTAAGCTATGAACTGTCATAAAAGAGCTGAATGCAAATTGCATGGTACAGGTTAGAAAGTTATGTTTTTCCCAGTCTTTGTTTATCCTAATTTTGCTAAAAGGGGTTTGTTTGGGTAGAAATAAATTGTTATTAGTAAAGTCAACCCTAACTACTGTGTTACATTCTGAATACTGAAATTATGCTTCCCCGGGCCAAGTACTCTTAACAAATGACTACATGTACGATGATCTGAATCCTACAGCTTTGTCTTAAGTAACATTTTCTATACACTGATTTGCAAGCATATGATACATTGTCTCTGTATGTGTGTATGATGTAAAGTGCTTCAACACCCTACGCTGGTAAGAGAGGTGCTATAAAACAAATGAAATACATGTGAGAGACGGGCTATGCAGAGATGAAAGGCACTGTTGAAGGGTGATGGGGAGGGAATTATTGAAGAACCCCAATAAAGATTGCTGCATCCTGGTGCACTCTAAGGGCATCATTTACTATGCTTTAAAACCAAATACAATTGAACATATAATGAAAAATGTGTTGTAGAATGCACCACTTGGCCAGTTTTGCCCAAATGTTCTTCTGTGGGGGACCCTTCCAAGCCCCATTGCCCTATGTGATGCCTTTGATGAGTTAAAACTGCAACTAGATAAAACCCAATCTCTCTCCAGGAGGTACATTAATCACCAGAGTTATTTTGCCACTTTTATTGTTTTCTGAAAACTGTTGGATATACATGGAACTCTGCAGTGATTTTAAAACTGCTGCACTGCTACAAAACCGTCCCCAGTAACAAAAGCGACCCCCCCACTCTTCCAGCCTCCCGGGGAAACGCCTGATGACCAGTATGGCCACTCCAGCCTTGTTCACGGCTTAGTGCTTGTCACTGAAACTGACAATTATTTTGCCTTAAGTGGCGATGCAGTGAAGTCCCATGTGACATTGTGGAGAAGTGTGGCTCAATGGGTGGAGAAGTGTGGCTCAATGGTTAGAGCGGCAGACCCTGAAGCAGAGATCTGGCTCAAGACCAGGGTTCAAGTCCCGCTTCGGCAGGTCTTGGGCTCAATTCCCCTTGACCAGATAATTCTCGCCTCGGTGCCTAATCTAATTCATGGGTCCCACTCTGCAACTCTGGGCAATAGCTTGCTTAATCTCCACAACGGCCCCAACAGCGCTTGGATGCCTGGCTTCATCCTGGGGGTGCTCAGGAGTGGGTGCCTCACAGGGAAAAGCCAGGAGGGGTTCCATAGCGGTATGAGTACAGCGCCTTGAGACCCTAACGGGTGAGTAGTGCGCTATACAAGTGCTAATTTACATTTACATTTTGGGAGGCATTTAAGTCCTTCAATTGAGGTCAAATTATTAGTTAGGACAGGTATCAAAAGCATTCCTTTTCAAATTAATAGCTCAATATGTGACTAAGCTGAATCCCATGACTCATAGAAACTTGAGCTATCACAGGGACCAATTGCCCTATGCAAATTTGAAAGAGGTTAGAGCAGCATATCTATCTACACTGACCCACCATATTAACTAATGGGGAAATAAATCCAGCAAATTACCACACATATTATGTCAGTGAAGGGGCACTTCTGGACATACATTTCAAATATATCATGTGGAGGGTTAATTGGTTATGAGCAGTCAACCTACCAGCAGCTGTACTCTGATGAGACTACCTTACCTCCTTCAGCCTTGAAGTCAGACCTCCACAAGCGGTGCATTGTTATGACAAAATATAAGTTCATTGAGGATGATGAGATGTCAGCTGCTCTCCAGCAACTTCATGGAAGTGAAACACCAAGTCACAATGGTTTTCCAGTGGAAAATGTTAAATTGTTGTCACAAGAGTTTATACCTCTCTACAAGGCGATGATAGATAAAGTGCTGGATAGAGGGAAACCCGCCCTGGTCTTGCCGCTTGGATCTTGGTAAAGTCCTGGGTCTATGGCCCTCCTATGAACCAAACTCCCTGTTTAATATTGAGGCCAAGATGATAGCCAAAGGTATTAGTCTCCATCATATGCCCAATCAGTGTGGGTTTATGCCCCCCAATGCCAGCGGACACAACTTTAGGTGCCGTCAGAACACATTGGTGCTTCCCAATGCCTGGAGGACCCACTGACCCTTGTGATGATGGACTCTTTTGATGCCTATGATTTGGTGGGGTGGGTATACATGTTTTAACCTTTGGAATGGATGACTTTTGCCCAAATGTAATTAAATACACTTGCCTACTTTACACAGATCTGATGGCCAGGGTCTTCAGGGGAAACCAAGAGAGTTCTCCTCTCTCCTCCCACTCTTCACCATTGTAATTGAATCATTGGCAGAATTAAGTAAAAGGGATGCCTTAGTAAAATGGTTTGAATGGTTACTCACAATCTCAGATAGGATTGCACTATAGGCAGACAATCTCCTCATGGTTGAGTTCCTGGGTGCTACAGATCCTCCACATTTTTGGCAGGTTTTCAGGACTAACGATTAACCAGAGGAAGACGGTAATATTTCCACTGAGACCAAAAACAACAAATCTGCAATGGGCTTCACAGCTGACAATTGTGAATGAGAGCTTCAATTAGTTTGGGGTTCACATACAACCAGAAGGAGCTAAGGCTTGGCAGCACAACCTGGCCCCACATCTCGATACAGTGCACACAGATTTAAACTACTGGCCCCCTTCCTCTGTTTCTTATGGTTGTATGCGGCCATTTTTAGGAAGGTATTGTTATTTTTTAAGCTTCATGCCCATGTTCTGCTGTTGTCATGTAAGCAGCAGATGTTCCATTTGGAACGTGGGCAGGCAGGGGAGAGCTGTCCTGGAGAGAAGTGGACGTGTAACCTGTGAGGCTTCAGACAATAAAGCTGTGTACTTGAATTATCCAATTTGTGATTAATTAACACAACAAATTGCCGATGAGTGTCTGAAGCCTGAACCTACGCGGAGGAGAAGAGAAGCTTTTCCTGTAATTTATCAAATGAATTGGATCGTACAGGGATCGTATTTAGGGAAAACCGTTGACAAGATTTTCATTGGAATTACTACACGTCCAGGAACTTTAAGGTAGGATTGAAGAGCGGACCTTTAATATTTGTAATTCAACTAAAAGTGTTTCACCGTTGCTGAAGGCGCTGAGCAAATGCAGTGCGCACCATTTGAAAGTCGCCGTTGGTGTCCATATCTAGGGAGGCGCAAGTGTTGTTTTGGCACATGGGAAGCACTGACGCACCCTTGTGTACAAGTCATTCAATGTAAAGATGTGGGTCACGCAACGTGACCTTACGTGGGCACCATATTGGATTCAATTGTCGATCATTGAATTTAAACAGTTTGCACTACAGACAAATTCCTTAACAAAATGGAAGGAAAAAAACAGTGTGCACACAAGGACAGTCAACTAGCATGCATTTCTTTTATAGAATGGTCAATTTTTATGGAATTCATCTTCAATTACAACATTAAGTAAGGTTTATAATATATATATATATATATATATATATATATATATATATATATATATATATATATATATATATATATATTGTATGTTTTTAAAAAACTTTGGTATTATACTTCAACTGCAAATTGATATTCATGGGAAAGAAAAGACAATTATCACAAGAAAAATTAAAACGCAAAATTACAGTGTCAGTCCTCCACAGGCGTTTTGGCCATCAGGTAACGAACCTGCTGTAAAATGGACAGAATGGAAAGAATACTTTGTAAATTACATTGCCACTATAGATGGACCAGGAAAAATGTCATCTGAGCAGAAAAAAATAATGTCAATGCATTCCTTAGGCCCATTTGGTTTAAAAGTCCACAATCTGATGCAAAAAGCCATTTTAGTGGGCGATATTAATGTATTTGAAGCGACATTGAAAGATATGGACAACTACTTTGCATTGAAAGTGTTTATAGGGATAACAAGAAACACGTTTTTCCAACACAAACAAAATGCAGATGAATTGATACCAAGCAGAGCTAAAACAATTAGCTATTGATGACGCAGAAATGAAGGTTTTACATTTATTAGCGCATAAACGTAGTGCCGCAATAATCAAGTGTGACTTTAACCGAACTAATAAAGATTGTACGGGGACAAATGTGCCCTCAGAGTAGTTCGCCAACATTTATAAGCGTGCTTTATATAACGTGATGTATTAGAATTGTACTAATCTGACATAACCGTAAACGTGTGCCATGATTTGCTTGTTTGAAATGTTTTAACTTAGCATAACTTTAGTGGAGGCTTCGGCCTAGTTGCCTTGTCTCACGGTTTAGATGCTCGTGTTTTTCTAATGTGCTAATAAAACGTGTATTCTTGCTTGAAGCTGTACTTTTACAGTGAGATTGGTTCACATGCTTATCTTTAAGGTTTCGTGCCAGCCTGGCATCTTCTTCTTTGCTCCAAGGTCAATCTGCAGGTGCAGACAATGGAAGCTCTGAAAGTGAGTTAATTGGTAAAATATGTTGCAACTTACGTTCCCGACTCCAAGGATAATGTATGCTTAGGTAGAAGCTTGTAAATTGTTGTTTTTGATTGGACAATTTGAAGCCAACCTATGAACCCTCCAATGGAAGACCCTACTGGACTTGAACTGTTGTTTATTTAAACCTGGTGCACAAGAAGAAAGCAGCCATTACCCATCAGACATTAGCCATTACCAAACATTAGCCTTTACCCGCCATTACTCGGACATTACCCATCGGCCATTACCCATTGCACCCATTGAGGACATTAGACATTGCAGACATTGCAGCCATTATGGCCCATCTTGCCGACTTCGTCATTTTGCCATCTTCTACGATGCCAATTGATGTTCGACACCATTTTAAATGAGACTTTGATGCTTTCTCTAATCGAGAGAAAGAGACTTTAAGTAATTCTCGCCCTAGAGACTTTAACTTCGATTTGCCCTTTGCATGAAGTAGTAGTTTTGTCCTTTTTGCCGCTGTGAGGCAATTGCCCCGTCCACCCTGCCCCCTTTGGCCCGTCCCATGCTGATCGAAACCGGTACCTGTGAGACGAAGACTTCCTTGAATGCTGATTGAATTTGGTAAATATGAAAGGAAAATGTACAATTGCATTGTGTTTCTTTTTAGGTAACCAACTGCTGATTTTTGATAAGAGCCCTAGTTAGGAGTTTTCCAAATTAATGTTGCTAAATTGTTTTTGCATGAAATCCCACATGCCGATGCTAATTTGAGGTTAGATGAGGATTCATTTGTCGCACAATGCAATTTGAGACCTTGTTATGCTGACTAATGTATGCAATCAGCCCATTACAGATTATAGTTTTAGTGGTTTGCGTTGCTATCATCGAATGCATTGTTATTCAAATGCTGCATAGATTGCATCTTTTTCGCCGTTATGGACAGCTATTAATGTTCATTTACATATATCATTTGGTGTTGAGACACATTTATATCGTGCTAGCTTTGTTAATATAGGGAAATAAATTCATTAACTTTGAATAAACTGGTGTGGTTATTCATGGCCGGAAGGTCATGGTTCGCCGAAATGTTTTCTGGATTAATTGTGAAGTGTTATGTTGATCAGGGCATTGCTTATGTTCGTTATTGATTATTGATTTGACTGACTAATCTCGGGTGAAGAGAGCCCCACTTGGTCAAAAGATTCATCGA
Organism: Pleurodeles waltl; assembly: GCF_031143425.1. Taxonomy (NCBI): domain Eukaryota; kingdom Metazoa; phylum Chordata; class Amphibia; order Caudata; family Salamandridae; genus Pleurodeles; species Pleurodeles waltl. Next base: position 225,281,666 of record NC_090444.1, on the reverse strand, counting down.
CCCAAGAGCGTCCAAATACAGGTAATTTATTAGGTCGGAACGCTCTATCAGTAGATGGTAGCAGAGGACGGTTGCGCCCTTTGGGGCCCCGCTCGGGAGGTAATGGTTACGCCCTTTGGGACCCCACTCGAGAGGTAACGGTTTCGCCCTTTGGGACCCCACTCGAGAGGTATATGGTGTTGAATTGACGGTTACGCCTTTTGGGACCCCACTCGAGAGGTATATGGTGTTGAATTAGATTTTTCTTGGGTAAAACAGATTGAGAGAATGATGATGCCCTAAGTCCCCCGCGACTTTCCCGGGATCTCGGAGCTTGCGAATGGAGAGAATGGAGGTATGGAATCGGCGTTGGCGGTACTAGTGACGGTATGAGTGAAGTCAGGGTTTTGCGCTTGCACAGCTTATTGCCGCAGATTGTTTGAAAAGGTTGCGAGGATTTTAGAGAATAGCGGAGGTGCGACTCCGAGTGTGAGAGTAGGGAAGTCGTCGAACTTCATGTGCATGTGGCGCTTTGTGCAGAAAAAGGTCCACGTGGTTGTTGTTGTTGAGACGGGCCCTGCGAGGTCAAGAGACTCCGGAGTATGTTGAAAAGTGTATGAGACACTTGTTTTATGTTGTGGTCTGGTCGGTTTAATAGGTTGACCGGGCGTGGTCAACGAGTCGGTATGTGTGTTAAGGGAGTGAAAGAAAACTTCGACTTCGGGCTTTGACAAATTTTAAGTGCAGTAGAATAGATCATTGACAAGTTGAGAGCAGAGTCTGCGGGTCAGAATTTGCTTGCGAAAGTGGGGACCGAGAAAGATGGAATAACTGCCGAGCCTAGTGAAAAATCCCTAAGGTCCTGAAGCGATTGTGTTACCCTTCCTGTAGTAAACCGACAGATCTGTTTTATTATTATTTGGTTGCTCGCGATACATGCCAGAAGTTGTTACGAGAGGAGCTGAGTGAAGGAGGACAAGCCGCGAGGCTTTGTCAGCCGCAGTGTGTGTGAGTTTGACGTCACTAGGAGCCGCGCTGGGATAGGTTGGTTGCAGAGAAGGGACGCGCACGGATTGGACGCAGTCCGTGGGGCTCGATTGGAAGGGGAAAGGCGAGCGAAGAGTATTCCTGGAATTAAAGTCACTTATTGATTACAAATTTTGTGAAATAAAAGACGAGAAAATGAAATTTTTGAAAGCATTAAAGAGTGCGATGAAGGGGGAGTCTTACATTAAAGCGAGCGTAGGAGAGGAGACGCCACCCGAAGGTACACCAGCTTACATTGTAATGGAGGAAAGGGGGGTAGCTCCGTGCCTTTGGCTAAAGCAATGGCACAAGCTGACAGAGAAACATGGGAGCGTAGCGTTCCCGATCCATGGGACATTCAATATAAGGATCCTAGAGAATTTGAGATTCGCGATGTACGACATGAAGGTACCTCCAAGGCCAGCACAGTTTGAGGCTCTAGCGATTTGGGAACTAATGGCTAGACAGCAACAGCAAAAGAAGTTCGAGGCCAGAATAAGAAAGGTAGAAAAGACACTAGCGGACGCTAGGTGGGATAATGCACAGAAGGTGTGGAGGTCAGATATATTGCAGGGGATAAAATTGTTTCCCGCAATTGCTAAGGAAGAAGAGGCGACAGGCAAGAAAGCTACCTGTAAGACAAACAGGAGGTGTTCCAAAGATAGAGAAGACGAGTCAGAGGATGAGGATGAGGAGTTCATCATGCAATTGCTGAACGACCGTCCACCACCTTATATAGAGAGGGAACAAGGTCCAAGTACCAGTTCTGCCCCTCCGGCACTGGTACAGAATAATGAAACTCCGAATTCAGAAACGCCATCGGGATCTAAGGACCCGAGTTTACTGTTCACCCCGCAGATACCGCAGGTTAGGAGAATATATCCAGATGTGCCTATATTGAAAACAGCAGAAAATTATCAGCCGCAGGTCCCAAGGTACTACAGCAGTGACAACAGTACGGGAATGATTCTAGATCCAACCGTAATGGGAGTACAGAATGGTCGCAACCCAACATTGGCACAAGCCGAATCAACCCAGTTTTTGATGCCTCAAAAGCAGATGCAGGGGGGAACCGCACATGCTCAGATGACGGGGAGTCAGACGGGCATGCCGGCAATGATGACCCATAGTGTGGGAATGAACATGCCTCAGAACCTGGGGAATGGACAGAACCCAGATGCGATATCCCTACCCATTACTGTAGGTCCACCGGTACCTTTGTACATTCAGCCTAACTCAGGTATGAGCGGTCAAGGATCAGTGGTGCAGAATGGGACGGAAAGGAGGTGCATAGAAAACGCTCCAGAGACAACTCCGGTAGCGGCTCAGCCAACTGGATATGGGTCCTTGATGGAGTTTAGTCCCATATGTGCTCAGTCAACAGTGGTGAGGTCGAGTCCCCCACAGATGATACCGCTATCATCGAAAACTGAAAAGTTGCCGCAACCATCAATGGCAGTCGATGTGAATGCTACACTGATGGGGTTGAATGCGCAACAGCTAACACAGTGGTTCAACTGTCTGAATTCCACACAAGGCTCAGCCAGTGGGAAGGGAGAAGACTATCTGAATAGGGTAAGGTTGAACATGGAAGCAGAAGAATTGGTGGAAGGGACTATGGGTTTGAATAGGTTAGAGTCCTACTCGGAAGAAGAGCTGAGGTATCTATGTCCCAGGATTACGAGAGAAGTGAACAAGGTACATAGAAGGTTGCAAGAAATAGCTGACAAAAACGGGGTTGAGATAGACAAGACAAAACACTTGAGCAGGAGCTATAGATTGGATTTCGGGACCACAGACTTTGAACACATGAGGTCAGCAGGCATGAAAACGCACCTTAGAGAATTGCTGCAGAGTGCACAAGTGTGGAGGTGCTTAGACAAATGGGAAAGCAGATGGGCAAAGAAAAAGGAAAAGAGGAAAGACAGTGTCCCAGAGCACAAGGAGAAAAGACCACAGAGTAGTGATGCAATAACTATGTTACCAATGAGGGAGACAGCAGGGGGAAAATTAATACATGTACCGTGACACAGAAGCGACATTCAGTCTTTTACGGATGATTTTCCCAAACTGAGAGAGAAACCGATTGAATGGTATCAACAGACTGATAGGTTTGTGAAGCTTGCAAAATGTCTTTGGGAAGACCTGAACACCCTCTTTGAGATTGTGGTTCCGGCAGATTTGTGGGAAGACTGCAAAAGGGCTGTAGGTTGGCCGACAAGTGAACCAGAGAGAGACAGGGATACGGGTGCACCATCACCTATGGTAATGAGCTTGTACTATAAGGTGATTGAGCATTTGAAGACGAAGGTTCCCGCGAAAAATGTGGATTGGCAGAAGATTGATCGAACTGCCCAAGAGGCTAAAGAGTCGATTCATGGTTACTATGAGAGGTTGTTGAAGGCGTTCAAGAACTACAGTGGCACGGAAACAATAGAGGCGAAGGACATGCTTCATTTTGTGTTTAGATTTGTGGAAGGGCTGAGACCAGAGATAAGTCAGATGATAAAGACGCATTTGATTTGTTGGCAGTCGAAACCGATTGATGAGGTGTTGAATTATGCGAAATACTGTAGCGACGAAATTGAAGTGAAACAGAAAAGGTTGAAAGAGAAAGTGATGATGATGCAACTTAAAGCAGCTCAGACAGGTTTGCAAGGGTTGCAAGGGTTCCAACAGCAGATACCGCAGCCTCAGCCGCAGGGAAATATGGTGTTTCAGCCACAGGCGAGAGGCAGAGGCAGAGGAGGCTTTGGGAGTAATGGTCCGGATTTGAACACTGTTGCGATTCCGAATGGTGTGCAGGCAATGAAAAGGGTGATGCCGTGTCACGTGTGCGGAATCGTTGGGCATTGGAAACGCGAGTGCCCGATGGTGGTGCAGGAAGGTGCAGGTGTTGGTCAGCAAAACAATGATGTCAATGCATTCCAGACAATGAGGGGACCGAAAATGAAAGGTCCAAACCCAAATTTTCAGACCATAAATCAGCTGCAGGGATTACAGCCCATGCAGCCGCAGCAGATGCAGATGCCCTGTATGCAGATGACGCAAATGCAGCCAATGCAACAGCAGTTTCCCATGGTACCTAATCAGCAAATGCAAATACCTTTGGCACCAGTGAGTCAGCAGCAAGCGATGGTTCCTCCACCGGTCTCGGGTCAGGTGATGAATACAAATGGTACAGTACAACAGTTCCCATTACACAGTGAGAATGGAATAAACAATGTATGGGAGAGTGAAAGTTCAGATGAGGAGGGAAATTGTGTGCTTGCAGCATCCTTGGAAGTTGATCAAAAGGGTCCATATGTGGAGGGAAGAGTTATGGGTCATCGTGTTTCATTCTTGGTTGACACAGGAGCCACACGTTCAACTGTTAGGAGCATTGAAGTACCAAATTTGCCACTCTCAGGGAGAACAGTTCAAGTAGTGGGAGTAGCAAACAGGCACCTGACGAACCCAATCACAGATCCAGTACCAGTCAGCATTGGTAACTATCAAGGGTCACATAATTTTGTGGTATGTGACTCAAGCCCGATAGCACTGTTAGGGAGAGACCTATTGTGCAAATTGGGATGTTCGATTATGTGTTCGAACGAGGGAATTAGAATTCAGACGAGCAGTGATGGGGAAGAAGAGGACAGTGTAGAAGGGGATGAGATGGAAACTGTCGATGAAGAATATCCCCTGATTAACCTTTTTCCGATGATAACTGAAGAAGATATTCCAGCTGAATTACGGGAAACAGTCGGAAAGGAAGTGTGGGATATGACAGGAAAAGAGGTGGGATTGGTGAAAGGAGTGGAACCAGTGAAAGTGACCGTAAAACTCAATGTAACCTTTCCCCAGACCCCACAATATCATATGGCACAAGACACCCTCATGAAAGTCGCCCAACTCATTGATGAGTTTGTAAAACAGGGAGTACTGAAAGAAGTGTTAAGCAGTCCATGTAATTCACCAATCATGGGACTAATAAAGCCGAGTGGAAAGGTCCGAATAGTGCAGGACTTGAGGAAAATAAATGACATCATAGTTAGATGCTGCCCTGTAGTGCGGAATCCAGCTGTTATAATGTTTCAAGTCCCTTGCGATGCCGAGTGGTTCTCAGTCATCGACTTGTCACAAGCATTCTTTTCGGTGCCTCTTCACGAGGACAGCCAATTTCTCTTTTGTTTCAAATTCTTAGACAGAGTTTACAGTTGGTGTCGAATTCCTCATGGGTTTTCTGAGTCACCGTCAATTTTCAATCAGATTCTAAAGAAAGACTTGGAAGCGTTAGAATTGCCATTCGAGTCAACCCTAGTACAGTACATTGATGACTTACTGATTGCATCTAAGACAGAAAGTGGCTGCACAGCCGACACTATTGCTCTACTGAACCATTTGGGAAGGAATGGACACAAGGTGTCTCCTTCAAAGTTGCAGTTCTGTCAGAAGAAAGTGAAATACTTGGGTCATCAAATAGAGAAAGGGTCACGGAGAATAATGAAGGAAAGAATAACAAGTGTACTTCAAATGAGTCCACCAAAGACGAGGAGGGAGGTGAGGAAGTTTTTGGGGATGGTGAGCTACTGTCGCCAGTGGATTCCCAACTTCTCAACTCTAGCAAAGCCTTTACTGAAACTGACCCAGAAGGATGCCTTGGATGAAATTGAGCTGAAAGGAGATGAGAAGGATGCTTTTATTGAATTGAAAGAATGCATGTGCAGGGCTCCAGCTTTAGGTATGCCTGATTACACAAAGCCTTTCACATTGTTTTGTCATGAACGTGATGCATGTTCTTTGTCTGTCTTGACCCAAGCCCATGGTGGCATAAACAGACCAGTAGCGTATTTTTCAGCTACTTTGGATCCGGTCGCAGCAGCACTGCCAGGGTGTTTGCGCGCCGTAGCAGCAGTTGGTATCAGCCTCACTCAGAGTGAAGGAATAGTGATGGGACACCCATTAACAGTCATGGTCCCTCACTCAGTTGAGATACTTTTGACCCGCTCCCGAACGCAACACATGACTGGAGCAAGACTCACAAGGTATGAAACAATAATTCTGGGCTCACCGAATGTGCAGCTGAAAAGGTGCACTACGTTGAATCCAGCAACCTTGCTTCCCGGTGAAAATGCTGAAATTGAGAACGCTGAAGACGTCGAGCATGACTGCCTTCAGGTGACTGAATTTTGCACAAAACCCCGACCTGACATTAAGGATACTAAGCTTGATGAAAATGACCAAATTGTTTTTGTTGATGGGTCATGTTTAAGAGATGCATTGGGAATATTGAAAGCAGGATATGTTGTATGTACTGTAACAGGTGTCTTGGAAGCGTCCTGGCTTCAAGGAGTCTATTCCGCACAAGTAGCAGAGCTTGTAGCCCTTACAAGAGCATGCCAACTGTCTACATTGATGAAGGTTACCATTTACACTGATAGTCAGTACGGGTTTGGAATTGTGCATGACTTTGGGCAATTATGGTCACAGAGAGGTTTCCTGACCTCTTCAGGGTCCCCAGTGAAAAACGGGGAGAGAATAAGGGAATTGTTACACGCCATTCAGATGCCAGCCGAAATTGCAGTGGTAAAGTGTAGTGCTCATACAAAAGGACAGGACTATGTTTCCCTGGGAAATGCATATGCGGATCAGGTCGCAAGATTTTGTGCCTTGAACTGTATATTGCTCAGGGATGAATGGAATTTGATAAGTGAGCCAGAGCTCGAACCAGCTGAAGCATTTGCCTTGAAGGTCGTGGATACAATGGATGAACTAAAAGCATTACAGAATAGCGTCAGGGAGGATGAAAGAGCTTCCTTGATTAAGTCACAATGTACAAAGAGACCAGATGAGTTATGGGTTTCAAATGAAGGAAAATTTGTTTTACCAAATAGTCTCTTATCGCAGCTAGTGCGGTTCTATCATGGGTAGGCTCACCTAGAGAGAGATGCCAAGATAAGATTGTTCAAAACTGATTGGTTTAACCCCAGATTCCGTCAAGTTGCAGAAGCAGTTTGCCATCGTTGTGTCATTTGTCAGCAGATGAACCCAGGAAAGGGAACGGTTGTGAACGTGAGCCACATTAGCAGGGCGGGTGGCCCGTTCAGCAGAATGCAGATGGACTTTATTGAGATGCCTGTGCATGGAGGTCTGAAGTATGTGTTGGTGATTGTGTGCATTTTTAGTCACTGGATTGAAGCATACCCCACACGTAGAAATGACAGCCTTACAGTTGCAAAACTATTGTTGAGGGAGTTGATACCACGTTTCGGATTCCCGATCTCTTTAGAATCAGATAGAGGAAGTCACTTCAATAACGAGGTGATAAAGTTACTTTGCGCAGCGCTGAACATTGAGCAAAAACTGCATTGTAGCTATCGCCCTGAAGCCTTAGGACTGGTGGAACAAATGAATGGTACACTGAAATCAAGAATGGCGAAAATATGTGCATCGACAAATTTGAAATGGCCTGACGCATTGCCTTTGGTGTTAATGTCAATGAGAAACACCCCTGACAGAAAGACTGGATTGTCCCCGCACGAAATTCTCATGGGCAGGGCCATGAGACTTCCTGCAGTTCCCGCAAACGCGCTTTTGAATATTACAGATGATATGGTGTTAGACTACTGCAAAGGTCTGGCTGACGTGGTTCGCTCTTTCTCTCACCAGGTGGAAGCAACCACCTTGCCACCGATCCAAGGTCCAGGACACACACTGAAAGCAGGTGACTGGGTCGTGATAAAGAAGCACGTGAGGAAGTCGTGTCTGGAACCCCGTTGGAAAGGCCCTTTCCAAGTGATCCTGACGACCACTACCGCTGTGAAGTGTGCGGGAGTTCCCAACTGGATCCACGCCAGTCATACAAAGAAAGTGTTGTGTCCCACAGATGAGGAAGTTGAAGCGCTGAAAATGCCAGTACCTGATAACAAAGTGCTGAGCGCTGAGACAGAGCAAAACAGAACTAGAAGCGAACAGGCAGAAATAGAGGAGAAAGAAATATTCTCTGAGGACGAAACAATCGATTCACTTGGGGAAGACCAAGGAGAAGTCTCAGACAGCGACGAAGCAGCTGAGGGTAACAAAGAGCCTGAAGCAGCTGAAAGTGACAAAGAGCCTGAAGAAAGTAACGATGACAAAAGGCTCGAAAGAGGTGAAGAAGCAGGAGAGCCTGATCAGAGGAGGGCTTTCCCAGAAGCAGACGGTACAGGAAAAGAAAAGGAAAACCTGATTGACTCCCCAGAAGGAGGGGACAAGGCAGAACAGAACGAAACTGTTCAAACTTCTTCAGAAGAGATCGCAGGTCCATCAAGTGGACACAGTGCAAAGAGAAGACCAAGTATATTACCAGTAAAACTAAGAACTAGAGAAATGTTGAACGACAGTGAAGGGCCAAGAGTGAAAGAGAAAAGAAAGGAAGTGTCTGTCGTGGTACCAACATCGAGTGAAGAAAAAGGCTTGGCCAAAGAGGAAAGTACCAGTGAGGCAGAATCAAAGAGAGATGCAAAATTGAAAAGGAAAAGGATACCAAACAGGAGATATTCCGGTCCAGAATGGGCATATGTAGTCAATGACGATTGGACCGACGAATTTGTATCTCTTAGCCTCGAGAACGAAGAAGAAGAGATACCAATAGAAAAGAAAAGTTTTATGGACACTATTGACTGAAAAAAAAAAAAAAAAAAACTGATAAATGACATTGCTTGCTATAATCTAACGTGATACAACCAGCTGAAACATTGCTAAACCGGATGAGACATTTGCTAACTTGATAAGACTTTGATAACCTGATTGACTCTTAAACCCGATTTGAGACAACGTTGCTAACTGAAAAAAAAAAAAAAAAAAAAAAAAGACTGAGTTATTGCCGAATTGAGACAATTGCCGAATTGAGACAAATGCTGCTAACCGATAAGTGACTGGGCTTCTGAAGAAAACTGTGTGAACATTGCGCTCGTTCAGCTTTGTAACTAATTGCTAAATCGTTTCTTTTATAAGTGCTTCTAGCTCTCTGATTCTATACAGATCATGACTAAGTACGCTACACAAAACAGTAGAGTGAAATATTGTAAATATGCGTGTATAGGCTTGATAACTGCATGTGTACTAATAATAATGGCAATAGTGCTTGCAACGCGTGGTAAGGGTGAGAATGAGAAAATTGATGCTTCTACTTCTGCTCCTGTTACTGTCACTGAACTAACCGCATTGAAAAGACTAGAATTAGATGAGAGACACTTGCATGATAAGAAGGAACTTTCGTATAATGTTTTCTATCGCCTACTAACAGAATATGTTGAGACTATGGATGCGAAAGATTGTTATGTGTGTACACAAATACCGACATCGGTAACGGAAGGGGTGACTTATCACCACATGCCTCTTACATATGGGATTACATGTAGTTTAGTAACTTCTAGATTTTAAGGTCAAACTAACATACAGTATTTTTACTCAAATTATGATGTTACCTTTGCATATGTTCCTATAATAACGCAACTAAGCCAGATTGCTAAAGATTGGGATGCTAAAATAATGAGGGAATTTTTCGAGCCAATGCAACCTTTTGAAACAGCTCACGCTCATAGGGAAAACCTTACCTGCTCGCTCTCTGCAGTAGAAATAAGCATTTTAGATCGCACAGATGATAGAAGGGCACAAATGAATGCGAAATTAGAAAAGGAGCTAAGTAAGAGGGCTTCAGTAGATAATTATGCTTTTGCCGCAATAAAAACACAAGGAAAAATAGCTTTAGACGCTTGGCATGTAGGGAAATTTTGTATATATCGTGGTGAATCTTATTATGATAACATTTTCGTGGGAGCGAGTGAATGTAAACATACGTTTATCTTTAAGGCCAAATGGACATTCATGCTGAACGGACTTGACCATGTCATACCTGGTGTATATTACATTTGCGGGCATAATGCCTATTATCGTCTTCCAAAGGGATGGTGGGGGAGATGTTATTTGGGTATAGTGTTCCCAAAGGTTTATCAACTGGATGACCTATTGGTGATTCCAAAAACGTCTGGATCTCATCATATCCAGAAAAGAGAGACCGCAGCTGCTGTGGTGGGAGATATATTTGGAGCCATGATTCCTTCATTGGGAGTTGTGTTGAATTCCATCAAAATAAGAAAGTTGTCTACTATAGTGGATAACATGTTGACAAAGTTTTCAGGTGCTATAATCCTGATGGATGCTGAACTTGCAGCGGAAAGAGCTATGACTCTTCAAAACAGGCTTGCCCTAGACATTCTTTTAGCAAAGGATGGCAGCGTTTGCAAAATGCTTGGTGCGCGTCACTGTTGCACGTATATACCAGACAACAGTGTGAAAATTAAAACAATGCTTGCAAATTTAACAAAAGAGAGTGCAGACTTGAAGGAATTGAAAGAACCAGGAGTTTGGGAGAAGGTTGGAAAGGGAATTGCTTCAGTGGGAAATTGGCTTGGTGGCATTTGGAATGGAATATTACTAAAAATAATACAGGGAATACTAATAGTACTAATTTGCATCTTTGGGATTTGGGGAATAAAGAGGGGAATACTAATGATCATGGAAAGAATTAAAAGAAGGAAGGAAGAGAAAGTAATGAAAAGAATGGCAGAAGAATACAAGGCAAGAACAAGGGGAACTAAAAGGCAGAGAGAACTGACAGAATTTTAATGGAATAAAATTTGTGGGAATAGTTTGTGTGATGACAAATAGTCATCAGAGGAGGGATTGATGACGCAGAAATGAAGGTTTTACATTTATTAGCGCATAAACGTAGTGCCGCAATAATCAAGTGTGACTTTAACCGAACTAATAAAGATTGTACGGGGACAAATGTGCCCTCAGAGTAGTTCGCCAACATTTATAAGCGTGCTTTATATAACGTGATGTATTAGAATTGTACTAATCTGACATAACCGTAAACGTGTGCCATGATTTGCTTGTTTGAAATGTTTTAACTTAGCATAACTTTAGTGGAGGCTTCGGCCTAGTTGCCTTGTCTCACGGTTTAGATGCTCGTGTTTTTCTAATGTGCTAATAAAACGTGTATTCTTGCTTGAAGCTGTACTTTTCCAGTGAGATTGGTTCACATGCTTATCTTTAAGGTTTCGTGGCAGCCTGGCATCTTCTTCTTTGCTCCAAGGTCAATCTGCAGGTGCAGACAATGGAAGCTCTGAAAGTGAGTTAATTGGTAAAATATGTTGCAACTTACGTTCCCGACTCCAAGGATAATGTATGCTTAGGTAGAAGCTTGTAAATTGTTGTTTTTGATTGGACAATTTGAAGCCAACCTATGAACCCTCCAATGGAAGACCCTACTGGACTTGAACTGTTGTTTATTTAAACCTGGTGCACAAGAAGAAAGCAGCCATTACCCATCGGACATTAGCCATTACTGAACATTAGCCTTTACCCGCCATTACTCGGACATTACCCATCGGCCATTACCCATTGCACCCATTGAGGACATTAGACATTGCAGACATTGCAGCCATTATGGCCCATCTTGCCGACTTCGTCATTTTGCCATCTTCTACGATGCCAATTGATGTTCGACACCATTTTAAATGAGACTTTGATGCTTTCTCTAATCGAGAGAAAGAGACTTTAAGTAATTCTCGCCCTAGAGACTTTAACTTCGATTTGCCCTTTGCATGAAGTAGTAGTTTTGTCCTTTTTGCCGCTGTGAGGCAATTGCCCCGTCCACCCTGCCCCCTTTGCCCCGTCCCATGCTGATCGAAACCGGTACCTGTGAGACGAAGACTTCCTTGAATGCTGATTGAATTTGGTAAATATGAAAGGAAAATGTACAATTGCATTGTGTTTCTTTTTAGGTAACCAACTGCTGATTTTTGATAAGAGCCCTAGTTAGGAGTTTTCCAAATTAATGTTGCTAAATTGTTTTTGCATGAAATCCCACATGCCGATGCTAATTTGAGGTTAGATGAGGATTCATTTGTCGCACGATGCAATTTGAGACCTTGTTATGCTGACTAATGTATGCAATCAGCCCATTACAGATTATAGTTTTAGTGGTTTGCGTTGCTATCATCGGATGCATTGTTATTCAAATGCTGCATAGATTGCATCTTTTTCGCCGTTATGGACAGCTATTAATGTTCATTTACATATATCATTTGGTGTTGAGACACATTTATATCGTGCTAGCTTTGTTAATATAGGGAAATAAATTCATTAACTTTGAATAAACTGGTGTGGTTATTCATGGCCGGAAGGTCATGGTTCGCCGAAATGTTTTCTGGATTAATTGTGAAGTGTTATGTTGATCAGGGCATTGCTTATGTTCGTTATTGATTATTGATTTGACTGACTAATCTCGGGTGAAGAGAGCCCCACTTGGTCAAAAGATTCATCGACCCAAGAGCGTCCAAATACAGGTAATTTATTAGGTCGGAACGCTCTATCACTATTGATTGCAAATTTGGAACCTTACAAGAAGATTTGATTAGGGACCAAGTAATCATGCATGTGAAAAACCAAGCTATTCAAGAACAGCTATGGGTGAATGGTGATGCACCATTTAAAGATGTTGTAAACATAGTGCACAAGGCAGAACTTTCAGGGAGGTGTGCTAAGGAGATGTTATTAAAAGACAAAGGAGTAGAGACAGTTTGTAAAATTACCCAAAAACCTAAGAATTCTAACTTTCAATTCAAAACTGGTCTCAAGGACAAAGGTAAGTGTTATAGATGTGACTATAAAGACCATTTCGCATTTTGAAACGCTTGTCCTGCCGTAAAACAAAAGTGTAGAAACTGTGGTATTACAGGACATTTTGCAAGTGTATGCAGAAGGAAAAAAGGTAACATCAAATGCATATTAGAGGATTCAGTGCAGCCAGATGGAGAGGATGCGGATAGAAATGACACCAAGTATGAAAACGTCAAGGATCTTTCTGATAAAATGATTCTTAATATAGGTAAAGAATGTATTAAGAAAAAAAACATATGCCAGATGAGCATTGGTGGGGTTGAAATAGATATTTTTGCTGACTCAGGTTCACCATACAGCATAATAAACGAAGATATGTGGATTGATAAATTCATTGGGAAACTAGGCAATAAGTTATGTGAACCAGATATTCAACCCAAGGGATACGGTGGAGAGAAAATAGAAATGCTAGGATATCGGTGGTGAACATTTAGATTCAAACATAGGAATACACAAGCTAAATTATATATATCAAAGAGGGGCCCACCAGTCCTGGGTTGGTGTAATCAGGGAAAACTACATATCATTCTCGATCCCGGCAGTAAGGAACAGGGAAATGTTGTGGATGAGGGAACTGATATTGCAAAGGAATTACTGAATAGTTTTCCATCTGTTTTCAGTACAACTTTAGGTAATTTGAAGGAGTGTGAACACCGTATAATCCTGAAAACCAATGCTGTTCCATAGGTACATAAAGTTAGGAATGTTCCTATAATGGTCAGCGAGGAAGTTTCAAAAGGAATTTGACAAATTGCAAGCATCTGGTATGATCAAATCGATTGAGGTGTTTGAATGGATTTCTCCCTTGGTCGTAGGGAGACGCAGCAATGGAAAAATCCAATTATGTGTTGATCTGCGTCAACGTAATGATAATATTGTGATAGACGGGTTTCCGTTACCAAAAATTAATGAAATGGTAATGTGTTTGAAGGGAGCTAAATTGTTTTCCACAATCAATCTAGCAGCAGCTTATCATCAGATCTCCCTAATGCCTGAGTCCAAGAATTATACAGCATTTATTACACCTTTTGGCTGTTTCCAATTTACAAGGATCCCTTTTAGACTCACATCAGCTGCCACAGTCTTTCAGAGGTTCATGTTTAACTTATTTGGAAAATGACTGGAGTTAAGCTCTTTCAGGATAACATATTGATTTTCTGAAACAATAAGGTTGAACATGATTCAAGACAGCGGAGTGTGATGAACATTTTTTTTAATGGTTTGACGGTGGAATTTTCTAAGTGCAAGTTTGCAAGAGATAGGTTCACTTATTTAGGACATGAAATTGGAGCGCAAGGAGTCAAACTAAAGGAATCTTTGGTAAAATCTATTAAAGCAGCCCCCATTCCTACATGTAAGGATGAAGTCAGATCATTTTTGGGAATGGTAGAATATTGTACCAAATACATTCCGAAGTTCGCAGAAATAAGTTTCCACATCAGGCAATTTTTTTTTGTGTGCTTTTTAACACTTCCACATACAAAAAAGCAATTGCATCCTTTTACAGTATATATTGACAAATACCAGAGTCATGTGGTTCCAATAGCTGCCCAAATAGCCCGAACAAGGGATCTCCACATTGCTATGATGTTAAATATCCAGGCCCATACCACCACATATCCGGTCATTCCCGCCCATACAAGTATGGGCTCACACGCCCTCCAGCTCACCAGTTTCCTTACCAACCAAATATTGTTTAGAAATATCCCAGTGCTTCACAGGCCTATTAGTAGGGAGGAGCAGTTCACTATAGATATCTGTTTGTGTGTTACAATACATCATATCTCTATGCCATTCTTGCACTGTTGGCACCGGACCCCGATCCCAGCGCATAGCAATGCGATGTTTGGCTAGTAGTAACCCAATAGCCCCCAACCGTCTAATCGATTTTGGTGAGTCTCTATCCCAACCTAGGAGCGCCAATATCGGTTTTGCGACTGAGCAGTTGTCTCACTATTCTCTCCAGTTCCCTGAACACTGACACCCAGAAACGCTGCTCCCCAGCACAGGCCCAGGACATGTGAAAAAAGCCTGCTTGGTCCTCACCACACCTGGGACAATAAGCACTGGTGCGTAATCCATATCTATAGAGTCTGAGGGGAGTGTAATATACTCTGTTTAAGTACTTAAAGTGTATGAGACGATGCCGGCCATTCAAAGAGATCGTACAAGTCAAAGAACAGCAGTAGCGCCACTATTCATCTGTTAGCTGTAACCCCAAATCCCCCTGCCACTCAAGCCTTGCTTTCATCAGCTCATGTATACGTGTCTTCTGTATGTGTGCGTAAAGACAGGACACCAATCGCCAGGGTTGGTCATTCGTTACTACAGCAGACGAGGCCTGCATATTTGGGTGCTCCCCCATATCCTCCTCCAAGAGCGCTGTCAGAGCGTGCTTTATCCTATAATACTGGTACCGGAGTAATACAGTTGACCCATTAGCCCGCTCCTCTATCAATTCCCATGTTTTCATGACACCCTCCTCAAACAAATCCCCTATGGTGGTGATATTCAGAGTGCGCATAGCCTGTATTCAACTTTTATCGCGCCTTAACTCAAACCAAGCACACCACTCGAAGGGCACACATGGAGAGTACAACCGGGCCAGTCCTTGTCTATATAGCAGTCCATGCCAGGCCCGCGTAGTGGAGTTCAGAGACGCAAACTTTCCATAGCGCCTATTCGGAACATGAAATATTCTACTCTGCAACGGAACCGGGGATGCTAGTTCACACTCTATCTTTAGTAACAGAGTGTCAAAGGACACGTGGATGCAGATATGAGCAACTGCAGCGTGGGCGACCATATATTAAGTCTCCAAATCTGGGGCATTAAGGCCACCCAGCTCATAAGGAAGAGTCAGGATGTGCCATTTTACTCGCAGCTGTTTACCTGCCCACTCTAATTTAATAGGTAACACTCTCAAAGCCGTGAAATATGCCTTCAGCAGCAACATAGGGATGGTCTGAAAATGGAACAAAAACCGAGGGAGCACCACCATTTTCATGAGAGCTATGCAGCCTATCGAAGACAGAGGGAGTCTGATCCACCTCTCCACATCACCTGCTAGTGTCTTGAGTGCAGCGTCAAAATTCTCGGCTGCCACTACTTTGGTATTCGTATGGACTCTAATACCCAGGTACTGAACCGAACTTACCTCCTACCTGAGAGGGAACCCCACATCTACCTGTGCAGTCACCGGTATCAGAGGGAACATAATGGATTTGCTCCAATTTTCCTTAAGACCAGAGAATGTGCCATACCTCGCAATTTCCCAGAAAACCGGAGCAACATTGCGCTGCGGATTCTTGATATATAATAATATGTCGTCCGTATAAACCGAGAGCACAAGAGTATGATTCTGAAAGCGGAGGCCATGATGCCCGTGGTATTCTCTCAAGGCACACGCCAGTGGCTCAGCCATGAGCGCATATAAAAGGGGCGACAACGGGCATACCTGCCTGGTGCCTCTAGTGATTTAAAAAGCCTCAGTCACTATCCCATTGACTCTTAGCCTGGCAGATTGCTCCCCATATAGTGTTGACACTAGATGCAGAAAACTATCCCCCTCTCCGAATCGCTGTAATACTGCCCTCATGAAGCACCACTCCACCAAATCAAATGCCTTTTCAGCGTCTAGAAAAACCGCCACTGCCCTCAGGTCTGAGTACATATTCTGTATTGTTCCAAACAGTGTGCAGAGGTTCATAGTAAGACTACCGCCTGGAGCAAACCCCGATTGCTCTGTCCGGACCATCCTCGGCATCAATTTGACCAAGCGATCCGCCAGAATTTTAGCATAGATTATAACATCCACATTTAGTAATGACAACGGTCAGTAGGATGAGCATTGCGCCGGGGGCTTACCCGGCTTAAGCAGCGTGATCAGTATCGCCTGACGCATCGACGGGGGCATAAGCCCACCCTCCACCATCTCCTCAGAAACATCCTTCAGGTGAGGGAACAGTAGATCTTTGTAGGCTTTATAGAACCGCACGGTGAGCCCATCAGGGCCTCAGGCTTTACCCTCTGCCATGCCCCTTATCACTCTGTAAATCTCCTTTAGGGTCAAAGGAGCCATCTGAGATTCGTGCCTGCTATAAGTTCTGGTTCTTGAATCTCACTGCCATCCTCAGCCTGCACTGCTATAATCATGTTTTTTTCTCTACTGGGACGGATCACGTTTGCCAACACCGATCCCGGTCTCTCACCCTCCCCATACGCACGAGCTGTAGCATATTTCCCCAAATATTGAATCTCTGTGAGAGCTGTGTCCTGAAACGCAATCAATTTAGCATGTATGTTACCTAGGGTCCGGCTGTCAGCCCCATGCATATGCTCCTGCTAGAGTTGGGCAAGTTCCTTTTCAAGTGAGCATAGACATCCCCTAATCGACCTCAGAACCTCAGCATGTTTGACAATGGTGACTCCTCTGATATACACCTTAAAAGTCTCCCACACTGTGCACACACTGGCCACCGAACCCTTATTAATCTGAAAAAAGTATCTAATCACCGTGGCTAGCTCTTCCCGAAAGACTGAGTCTAGCAGTAAGTAGGGGGAACCTCCACAAGAACAGGGGAACTAGTCATCTGCCCAAAGACATTGTCAATAGGACCAGTGAATGGTCGGAGTACGTCCTTGGCCAAGGACCCTCCGATTGCAAACTGCCCAACAGACTCCTGGCGACCAGCCACAAATCTATATGTTTATGCAAGTTGTGCACAGCACAGCAATGCGTGTATCCACCCCCGTCTGGGTGTCTATCCCACCATATATCCACCAACCCCAGCTCAGAAGCCACCTCTGTCACCGCTCTAGCTGCAGCCGCCGGCCTACGGTTTCCTCCTCCCGATCTGTCAAGTGTGGGATTCAATGTGCAGTTAAAGTCTCCCCCCCTGATCTGCGGTAGTCCCCCTCAGGAACCCGCCTTGGCAGCTAAATCATAATAGAATTGAGGATTATCGAAATGTGGGCCGTATATGCCAACTAGTAGAAACGGAGCAGCATTACCACCACACTGCGCCACAATATATCTTCCTCCCGGATCCACTACGACCTCCCGGAGGCTAACACCGGAGGACCCCAAAGCCCAAATCAATACAATCTGCACGTGAGAGGTGAAACCTGCCGCCAAGAACTGCCCCTGTAGTATTCTAGGGGTGAGCCTGGGGCTGCCCGGTGCCAAGTGCGTCTCCTACAAGATAGGGAGATCCACATTGTGTCTGTGTAAATAGGCCACAACCTTACGCACCTTCCGAGCATCACTTAAACCTCTCACATTCCACGTGACCAGTCGGAACCTGCCAAGGCCCCCGCATTGATCTGGACACGAATGGTTATGTGCCATTAACTACAGTATAAACACAACTCTGTGTCTGCCCTACCTTGTCCATGAGTCTGCAATCACTTAGTTTAATACATACATCACAATACCAACAGTTAAAGCCCAAAACTCCTCCCAAACCCTGCCCCCCCACCCACAGCAGGCAATACCCCAACACGTATAGCTGACATCTAACTTCCTATCCACCCTTCCTCCCTTAATACAGTAGAACTACCCCTTCTTGCATCTATAATTGTTACACATGCTCAAGTGGATGTTGCCCAGCCGCTTCGTACCTCTACTATGCGCCGGCCATCTATAACTTTGCAACAAACAAACTACTGTGTATTAGAATGATTCATGTAAAAAAAAAAAAACTATCATTGTCATATACTGCTAAATAACCAATGGCACTGACATTTACTGTATTCGCTTTAATGGGGCGTGAAGGGGCACCTGGAGGCGGACGTGTTGCCAAGGAGCGATGGGGACTCTCCACCACAAAGAGACCACAGAAGGTGGCTTGTCCTAGCAGCTGCATCAGCAAGCGTTCAATAAAGGCTGCCATGTTATCCATCGCAGTGGACTCTGCGACCCCCACTATGCACAAGTTGTTCCTCACGGATCTGGCTTCCAAATCGTCCACTTTAGTTTGAAAGGAGCTTAATTCTTTACTCAGCCTAGCATGACCAGTGGCCAGCTCCACCTGACCATCCTCCACCTCGGATACCCGCCTCTCTGATTGATCAAGCCACTCCGCATGCTTATCCAAGCGCTCAGTCATTCTGTCCATGCGGTAGGAGAGGGAATCTATTTTACCATCAATCTGGGTCAAGTTATGCTGCATCACCACCAAGATTTGTCTCAAGTCTTGTTCCTCTCCTGAGGACACGCCAGATCCCCCGCAAAGCCAGGCTCCCCACCATCACTTGTAAGGCTGCTTGACTTGCGCCGGTCAAACTGCAGCTCGGCCTGGTTCTTGTCTGCCTTGCCCATTGTGCGCACTCTGGGGCACATGCAGTATGCTCTGAATTTTAGCGTTCAGCCGTGAGGCACCCCCCACAGTCACTACCATCAGAGTCCGCGAGTTGTAACCAACACTACCCTCTGCAGGGCAACCTCACCCACTCTCACACGCCGCCCCACCGCTCATCTCTGTTGCTTTGTTCCAATCTGGTTGCCCAGCTTAGTCCACGCGAGTCCTCCAGGCCACCGCCCGGCACTTCACCATGTGCACAGGGGGTATAACAAATGCCTGAGCACCTTGGTCTGTGAGGCAGCTAATGTTCGGCTCCAAAATTGCTCGTCTTGGTGAGCTATATCACAGGGGTCCGGAGACCGACCCCGCCCACTGGGCAACCCAACCGTCGCCCTCTAGGTCGAGTGGCTCGCTTCTCTCCAAGCTGTACCCTGCCCAGTCCCGGCCAGGCCCCTCCTCAATCTGCCCCTCAAACACAGGCCTCGCCACCCCAGCGCCACATCTCCCCAGCGGTGCGGTGTTCACGGGCCTCTGATGCGCACCCTTCTCACCGCCGCTGCCTCAGGTCCGCTTCAGGCACCGGCCTCTCGTCGCAGCCAACACCTTGGCAGCCACCGCCTCTTTGCACCACCGTGACCCCAGGATACCGCAGCCGGACACCACGGATCTACCAGGGCCGCCAGTGGAGGGGTTGCCTAGCCAGACCTCACCCTCTGGAACACCTACTTCAAGGCCTCCCAAGGCCACGGCCTGCCCTGCTCTGGTCAGAGAACTCTGCCACTATCGTTGTCATGAACCACACCTCCGGAGCACTATCAATGAAAGTGGCAGTGCCATTCACGTTTTTTTAGCTGGTTTGCTGCGCAGGATTTTGACCAGATTTCAAGGTGGCTGACAGAGCTCTTTTACAGTGCAGCCATCTTGCGGCCGGGCAAGCTCCCCCCTTCCACATCAGTCAATTATTAAAAAATAAAACACATTTTGAATGGTCCACAGAATGTCAGGAAGAATTCGTATGTATTACATCAGAAATAGGAACAATTCCTGTTTTACAATGTTTTGCTCTGAACTTAGACTGCTACATTACAACTGATGCACGCAATAAAGGTTTGGGGGCAGTTCTAAGTCAAAAAGACTAAGAAGGAAGAGAATTTCTAATTTCCTTTGCATCCAGAGCCTTATCGCCTACTGAATAGAAATATCCCGTAATTGAGAAGGAAGCTTTAGCATGTGCTTCGGCTTTGAACCATTTCAGGACGTTTGTGTGGGGACAACCAGTTACCGTGTTATGCGATCATAAGCCATTGGTGAAAATACTGATGACTGAAGGAACTGTGAATGCTTCAGCACGGATAGCCAGATTGTCCAGGCCTATGCAAGATTATACCCATCCAATAGTATACCTACTTGGTAAAGATAATGTGGAGGCAGACTGTTTATCTAGGCTACTGAATACATTGGAAGAGTGTGAAGATGAAATCTGGAACTCATTTCAAATAGCCTTTGTGCATGGAGATGAAAAAACAGGCTGTGAACAAAGAAGACTGGATAACGGAAAATGAGAAAGATGATGTTTTAACTTTAGCTAAGAAATTCTTGCAAGATGGTTGGCCTGGAAAAAATGATATACCTGTAGAGACCAAACCCTTTTGGGGAGTTAGGTCTCAATTATCAGTAGACTGCGGTACAATTTTAAGGGGAGAAAGAGTGATTTCTCCAAAGAGTTTATGGAAAACTAACATAGAATTGTGTCATGAAGGCCATTTTGGTATTGTACAAATGAAGGGTTTTGTATGGAATTTATTTTGGAGGCCCAACATGGATATAGAGGTGGAAAGGCTCGTCAGAGTATGCATCAGCTGTGCTGGTGCAGACAAAACCTTTACAAACATTTTGACCACAAATGTGTGACAGTTTTCTTCCAAAGCAACCCTGGGAGTTAGTAGCTATAGATTTTACCGGGCCAGTGGGTGAGGTACACAAATATGTCATTTAACTAATTTACTTATTTTCTATGTGGCCTGTCGTCGATATTGTAGACAAAGCAGATACTAAATGTGTATTCAAATTTTTGGATAAGGTTTTTGCATCGGAGGCGTTACCAAAAACAATTTTAAGTGACAATGGAGTACAGTTTTTATCTAATGCTTTTAAAGACTATTTAAAAACAAATGGAGTTCAACATAAGACTACATCCCTGTACAACCCAAGTGGGAATGGCATGGTTGAGAGGTTCAACCGGGTTATAAAGGTGTAGTCCAATCAGCAATTGCCAGTGATACTAACTATCTGGGAAACACAATCGCATAAGGCTCTGTGGGCTTACAGGATTATGAGGTGTGATGTCACACGACTATCACCATTCAAGATAATGGGAGGACGAAAACCCAGATCGAAGTATAATTTGAATTCGCTGACTCAATTGTGTGTGGACAATGGTCTCTTGAATTACTTCAGAATAGGATGGCAGAGAAGCATGTAAAAATGAAAAAGCGATATGATGAACAGCGTAGAGTAAAACCAGTAAATATAGAAGTGGGTGATTGGATCAGGATAAAAAAAAACTCATAAAGTCACAAAATGGGCAGAGTCAATTTTATGAACCTGAGGAGGTGGTGGAAGTGTTGAATAATGCCATTAGAGTAACTTGTGGAAAAATATGGAATATGAAACTAGTAGCTAAAGTGAATAAAGAGGTAGTTAAGAGAAGTTGTCAGAAGGAGGATTTCAGATAGTTGGAGTTGGAAGTTGAAGGAGCCAAAGATACTGATCACCACAGAGCACTAGAAGACGTTGTGGGAAGTGGAGTAGGAGTAAATGAGAATATGAGTGATGATGCGTTGGATTTGAGGGATAATGAACTGAGGTGGATGGTGAGTCTGGAAATTTTTTCAGTAGTAATGATATACTTGGAAGTGAATGGAGTGAGCACATGGAGGATGAATTGAGAGGAAGTGAAAAAAAGGGGAGGTGATGGAAGGTTCTAGAGAAAGGAAACCCCCATGTGGTTCAAACATTAGATATGCAAAAATGTGAATGTTGAAAATGATTGATTACAGACTCATGTTTATGATAGTATCATTTTGGGTGTAATATTTTTCGATATTTAGCCCGTGGCATTTTGTATCACAATATTTCTGCCCTTGAGGCAAGCATCCATTAAATATGGCGTCACCAACACGGCCATACCATGGTTGTCTTCAGTTTACCAAAGTCACACAATTGACAGCAACTTACTAGGCAATTAAAGAATTTCAAGCCCGGCGGTTAGTAAATAAGTGCAGATTTTAAGCAACAGACCACTTACCAGACAACCGGTCTACACACCAGTTGGTGCATTGTAGGCTTTGTGTACTGCACCTTTTAGTTATTCGGTTCATATCCACGTTATGGTCGTTGGACGTTAACTAGGCTTTGCAAACGGTGAACATTTGTTTTTAAGTGGATGCAGTAAAATGAGCATTTCTCACTGGAATAAACTCCAGGAGCTTTTAAAGAAAGTTTCAGAAAAGCTAATTCATGGTTCCAATAAACTACCCTCATTTACATTTACTGTGCAATAACTACTCAGTGTTCCAGGTGGCCTGCGCGTGAGAAGGGCTGGATAGATCTGTCAGACCAACCTCAATATTTCATTATTGGAGCAAATAAGGCAGGGTCCAGCGGTTCTGAAGTACATTGACGTCGGCGGAGCACTCCATGTCACTAAGCAGAAAGCCAAGAGAACAACAGGAGCATCTGGAAGGATTACTGTGAGAAATAATGAAAGGCCCGGGGGATCCTTTAGACTTTACAAAGACTAAGCCAATCATCTGAACAGCTGCAGTGCCTTCTCCAGTCAATGAACAGACCAGCTTGGAAAAAACTGATAAAAAGTATTTATTGTATCAATATGGTGTGCACGACATAGACAAGCAGGTGCTCTTTGGGACCTGTTTCGGCCTTCTTGAAAGATGTATGTGATATAAAGTATGTGGCATGCTTCTTTGTCCTAATAGCATTAATTCAAATTTCTAACTTTTGCTACTTAAATATTAAAAAACAACATTGTAGGATTCCATCATATTACATTATCTCGTGATAGTATAATGTAAATGACATGCTATCAGTCATATTTCACAAACCCAAATATCTGCACGCCTGGGAGAAAACAAAACTGACACTCACATGGCGAGAAAAGTCGTTCATCTATTGCACCAGCATAACTCACATTTGCAGCAAGCCACACATTTCGACTATTCAACATGTTTTTCTAAGTTCATGTTCATGTTTAAAGCAATAGAATCAGTGTCAGGAATATCTGGGAGATGGTCGAAAACTTCTTGACCTTCTGTTCCTAGGCAGTAGAGTAACAAAGCAGTTCTCCTTTCAGTACTAAGTGAAGTACCACAAACTCTAGCATACCTTTCGAATACTTTCTTCCACTTGCTCCACTTGATTGGAGGATCTCCGGGAGTGGAGAGAAAAAAGGGAGGGGCAGCAACATTCTGCATTGTGCAGAGGAGAAGAAAAACATATATATATATATATATATATATAAGTAGCTAGAGTAAAATATTTGAAAAGGACTTATTTTATTAATCTTGCGTGGAGCAGTGGACGCTGAAGTTAGCTTGGCTTTTGAGCAATGGACGCTGAAATTAGCTTATCATATGTATTTTGCAACAGAATTGTCCTGAAAACAGGAGACACAGAACACAGAAGACTATGGCCCTCATTCTGACCCTGGCGGTCGGTGATAAAGCGGCGGCCAAGCCGCCAACAGGCCGGCGGTCAAAAATATGCAATTCTGACCCTGGCGGGAACCGCCAACACAGCCCGCCAACTTAACACTCCGACCGCCACAGCGGTACAAACAAACAGCGCGGCGGTTCCCGCCAACAGCCCGGCGGCAGACAAAGTACCGCCCACCCTATTACGACCCACCAATCTGCCACCTTTTCCGGGGCGGGAGCACCGCCGATAAGAACACGGCGGAAACAGACTACGAACGGGAAAACGCTCACCTCTACGCACTCCACGCGAGATTCCGGCAGTATGGAGCCAGAGTTACAGGTCATCCCCGCACTCCTATTCCTCCTCATATACCAGGAGCACGCCCGGCGGCGCGGAAGACATCGGTGAGTACTGCACCTACGACACAGGGGAGGGAAAAGATTACCGGCACACACCCACCCACCCACACCCACTACAACACACACATCAATGCATTCCCACAGATCACTGTCACAACCCACAAACCACCCCCCTCCGAAATAATGCAAAGACCAAAAGAAGAGATCATAAACGGGCAGATATATTGAAATATGTACGCCATTAATCCCAAAAAATAAATAAACTATGTACAAAATATATACAGCTACTAAATGTAGTCCAACCACTGTCCGTGGATCACAGGGGTCCTGTGCAAAGGGGCAAGGCCCAGTCCCACGACAAGAACTCCACGGAGAGAACACTGCAGGGGCATCAGAAAGAAAATAGGACAGGCACCTCAGGGGGAAGGGAAGGGGGGGCACCTCAGCCACTTGAGTACACGACGCCAGATCCACGAGGGGACTCCATGACCACTGGGCCATCCTGGGGAGAGCAAAGCCACAGTCCATACAGTCCATACAGTGGGTGGCCTGCCCACTGGGCCATCCTGGGGAGAGCAAAGCCACAGTCCATACAGTCCATACAGTGGGTGGCCTGCCCACTGGGCCATCCTGGGGAGAGCAAAGCCACAGTCCATACAGTCCATACAGTGGGTGGCCTGCCCACTGGGCCATCCTGGGGAGAGCAAAGCCACAGTCCAAACAGTCCATACAGTGGGTGGCCTGCCCACTGGGCCATCCTGGGGAGAGCAAAGCCACAGTCCATACAGTCCATACAGTGGGTGGCCTGCCCACTGGGCCATCCTGGGGAGAGCAAAGCCACAGTCCATACAGTCCATACAGTGGGTGGCCTGCCCACTGGGCCATCCTGGGGAGAGCAAAGCCACAGTCCATACAGTCCATACAGTGGGTGGCCTGCCCACTGGGCCATCCTGGGGAGAGCAAAGCCACAGTCCATACAGTCCATACAGTGGGTGGCCTGCCCACTGGGCCATCCTGGGGAGAGCAAAGCCACAGTCCATACAGTCCATACAGTGGGTGGCCTGCCCACTGGGCCATCCTGGGGAGAGCAAAGCCACAGTCCATACAGTCCATACAGTGGGTGGCCTGCCCACTGGGCCATCCTGGGGAGAGCAAAGCCACAGTCCAAACAGTCCATACAGTGGGTGGCCTGCCCACTGGGCCATCCTGGGGAGAGCAAAGCCACAGTCCATACAGTCCATACAGTGGGTGGCCTGCCCACTGGGCCATCCTGGGGAGAGCAAAGCCACAGTCCATACAGTCCATACAGTGGGTGGCCTGCCCACTGGGCCATCCTGGGGAGAGCAAAGCCACAGTCCAAACAGTCCATACAGTGGGTGGCCTGCCCACTGGGCCATCCTGGGGAGAGCAAAGCCACAGTCCATACAGTCCATAACAGACCCCACTGCCACTGGAGGAGGCAAGTTGGCCAGAGGACATCCTGCAGCCCTGCCCGAGATAGATCCTGCCCTGCCACGTCTGCCAAAGGGCCAGCGGTTCTTGCCCTGAAGGGCCCAGTTCAGCGGTTCTTGAGACGGCGGGGCCCAGTTCAGCGGTTCTTGAGACGGCGGGGCCCAGTTCAGCGGTTCTTGAGACGGCGGGCCCAGTTCAGCGGTTCTTGAGACGGCGGGGCCCAGTTCAGCGGTTCTTGAGACGGCGGGGCCCAGTTCAGCGGTTCTTGCCTTGAAGGGCCCAGTTCAGCGGTTCTTGAGACGGCGGGGCCCAGTTCAGCGGTTCTTGCCTTGAAGGGCCCAGTTCAGCGGTTCTTGCCTTGAAGGGCCCAGTTCAGCGGTTCTTGCCCTGAAGGGCCCAGTTCAGCGGTTCTTGAGACGGCGGGGCCCAGTTCAGCGGTTCTTGAGACGGCGGGGCCCAGTTCAGCGGTTCTTGAGACGGCGGGGCCCAGTTCAGCGGTTCTTGAGACGGCGGGGCCCAGTTCAGCGGTTCTTGAGACGGCGGGGCCCAGTTCAGCGGTTCTTGAGACGGCGGGGCCCAGTTCAGCGGTTCTTGCCTTGAAGGGCCCAGTTCAGCGGTTCTTGCCCTGAAGGGCCCAGTTCAGCGGTTCTTGAGACGGCGGGGCCCAGTTCAGCGGTTCTTGAGACGGCGGGGCCCAGTTCAGCGGTTCTTGAGACGGCGGGGCCCAGTTCAGCGGTTCTTGCCTTGAAGGGCCCAGTTCAGCGGTTCTTGCCTTGAAGGGCCCAGTTCAGCGGTTCTTGCCTTGAAGGGCCCAGTTCAGCGGTTCTTGCCCTGAAGGGCCCAGTTCAGCGGTTCTTGAGACGGCGGGGCCCAGTTCAGCGGTTCTTGAGACAGCGGGCCCAGTTCAGCGGTTCTTGAGACGGCGGGGCCCAGTTCAGCGGTTCTTGAGACGGCGGGGCCCAGTTCAGCGGTTCTTGAGACGGCGGGGCCCAGTTCAGCGGTTCTTGAGACGGCGGGGCCCAGTTCAGCGGTTCTTGCCTTGAAGGGCCCAGTTCAGCGGTTCTTGCCCTGAAGGGCCCAGTTCAGCGGTTCTTGAGACGGCGGGGCCCAGTTCAGCGGTTCTTGAGACGGCGGGGCCCAGTTCAGCGGTTCTTGAGACGGCGGGGCCCAGTTCAGTGGTTCTTGAGACGGCGGGGCCCAGTTCAGCGGTTCTTGCCTTGAAGGGCCCAGTTCAGCGGTTCTTGCCTTGAAGGGCCCAGTTCAGCGGTTCTTGCCTTGAAGGGCCCAGTTCAGCGGTTCTTGAGACGGCGGGGCCCAGTTCAGCGGTTCTTGAGACGGCGGGGCCCAGTTCAGCGGTTCTTGCCTTGAAGGGCCCAGTTCAGCGGTTCTTGAGACGGCGGGGCCCAGTTCAGCGGTTCTTGCCTTGAAGGGCCCAGTTCAGCGGTTCTTGCCTTGAAGGGCCCAGTTCAGCGGTTCTTGAGACGGCGGACGGTCTATGGCCAACTGCTAAATGCCTGGTGGTGCCCTCCTGGGCAGCGGGGATGGTGCTCCTTCACTGCCCACCTGGGCTGTGGGTGGTGGGGCCCTCCTGGCCAGCTGGGCTGGGTCCTCCCTGGGCAGCGGCTATGGGGCTGGTGGGCTCTCCCGGGGCAGCTGTGCCGGTTCCTCCCGGGGCAGCGGCTATGGGGGTTGTGGGCTCCTCCTGGGCAGCAGGCCTGCTGCCTGACCTCTCCAACTTGCTGCCCTTGCCCTCCTTAGTCGTCGGCCTGTGGCCCTTTCCTCCCTTTGGAGCTGTGGCTGGTGACTGTCTCTGGGTGGTGTCCGGGGGGGATGTAGAAGGCGGGCTCCTGCGGCGCCCCTTCCGCCTTCTGCTCCTCTTCCCAGGGGGTGGGCTGGCTGTCCCCTTGCTGCTGGGCGAAGATCCAGACATGCGGGCTGGCGGGCTCCAATACCCCTGCACCCTTGTCAAGGGGGCTGCAGGGCTGGTGGTGGCTGAGGTGCTCTTCTTACCCCGACGAGAAGGAGGGGGGGGCTCAGGGTCAGGAAAGAAGTTAGTAGTGGCGAGGAAGAGCTTCTTGGGACAATGGAGAGTGGTAGGTACAGTGGGAATGGGAGTGGAGGGAGAGGATGTGGTTGTAGGTGAGTCACGTTTGCTGTCTTTGGGTGCAGGTGCAGGAGGGATAGGCTGTCGTGAGGTGGATGGCTGTTGGGTGGGTGGGTGGCTGCGTTTGTGTGGTGTGGAAGAGGGGGTGACAGACACAGTGGGAGAGGACACAGGGGACGTGTAAATGGCAGTGGGGGTGGTGACTGCACGTGTGCGGACTGGAGTGGAGGGTGTGCTGGTGATGGAAACACTGGCTGATGGTGAGGTGAATGGAGGTGTGAGTGTAGACGTCACAGGGAGGGAGGAGGGAGACGAGGAGGTGGGGGTCACAGAGGTGGTAGTGGCTGTTGGCATGTCTGCATCGGAATGTTGCGTGTGTGAATGTCTGCGTGATCTGTGGTGCTTATGTTTAGATGAGCTTCTCTTGGGTGTTGAGGTGTGTGCAGGCTGGTCTGATGGTGTGGGTGGGACAGGCAGAGGAACAGGAGACTGGGAGGAGGGAGTTAGTAGAGGCAGGCAGGAGACAGGGACAATGGCTGCCGTCAGTGCTGAGGCCAGAGCCTGGAACGATCGCTGATGGGCAGCCTGACCCGAATGAATGCCCTCCAGGTACGCATTGCTGCGATGAACCTCCCTCTCCACCCCCTGGATGGCATTCAAAAGGGTAGTCTGCCCAACAATGAGCGTTCGGAGGAGGTCAATGACCTCCTCACTGAGGGCAGCGGGGGTAACAGGGGCAGGGCCTGAGGTGCCTGGGGCGAAGGAGATGCCCGGCTTCCTGGCAGAGCGGGCACGGGGCGAACGCTGAGGGGCTGCTGGGAGGGCGGAGATGGTGCGCTGGGTGGCGGCTGTACCTGTAATGGCGGGGGGCACGGATGGTGCCACCCCCGCAAGGGAGCCCCCTTCCGAGGACGTGTCCGTGTCGCTGCAGGGTCCAGTCGTCCCCGTCGTGGAGCTCCCCTCGCCCTCCGTCTCACTGGTCCAGTCTGACTCTGTGGCATGGCCCTCCTGGGCCATGTGAGATGCAGCTCCCTCCTGCCCCGATGCCACTTCTCCTCCGCCTGATGATGCTGATGCACACAAGCACAGAAAGACAAACAAAAAAGGGAGGGAGAGAGAAATAAAGGGATATTGATTACATGGATCTCCGGTACAGTTAGCGGACATGACAGACACAGATGCCCCCTGCACTAAGTTGCGCACTTGGGGTCCGCTACGCATTCCGTGGAACATGCCCTACACGCCTAGAGTTGACAACTGCACCCATGGATGACACGGCCCAGGGATGGCTGTACTGACAAACTACTGAGGGTGGTGGCTGGGGACACAGGGGCTTACGGGGGTGCCCAGCCTACAGATATCGCCCTGGCCTAGGGGGACCCACAGCCCTCCTCCCCCACCCAGACACCTCCACTGCGCGACAACAGAGTAGATAATGCTTGTACTCACCCCCTTGTGTCTGCTGTGCTGCCCTCACGCGCCCATCCAAATCAGGGTAGGCCACCGCCAGGATCCGGAACATCAGGGGGCTCAGTTGACGGCAGGCACCCCGCCTACGTTGGGAGGCCATCCCCAGCAGAGACTCGGCGGTCTTCTTGGTCCCGCGGCGGATGTCCTCCCACCTCTTGCGGCAGTGGGTGCCCCGTCGATGGTGGACCCCCAGGGCCCGGACTTCCTTGGCGATGGCACGCCAAATCCCGATCTTCTCACGGGCGCGGACCTATGTGACACGTACAGGGAGGGAGAAATACCACGTTCAAGTTACTCAGCATTTTCCTTTCCAGTGGCCCAACGCCCCCCATCCCCGCCAGGCCCCCCGCCAGGCCCCCCGCCATGCCCAACATGCCCCCCATCCCCGCCAGGCCCCCCGCCAGGCCCAACATGCCCCCCATCCCCGCCAGGCCCCCCGCCAGGCCCAACATGCCCCCCATCCCCGCCAGGCCCCCCGCCAGGCCCAACATGCCCCCCATCCCCGCCAGGCCCCCCGCCATGCCCAACATGCCCCCCATCCCCGCCAGGCCCCCCGCCAGGCCCAACATGCCCCCCATCCCCGCCAGGCCCCCCGCCAGGCCCAACATGCCCCCCATCCCCGCCAGGCCCCCGCCATGCCCAACATGCCCCCCATCCCCGCCAGGCCCCCCGCCAGGCCCAACATGCCCCCCATCCCCGCCAGGCCCCCCGCCAGGCCAAACATGCCCCCCATCCCCGCCAGGCCCCCCGCCAGGCCCCCCGCCATGCCCAACATGCCCCCCATCCCCGCCAGGCCCCCCGCCATGCCCAACATGCCCCCCATCCCCGCCAGGCCCCCCGCCATGCCCAACATGCCCCCCATCCCCGCCAGGCCCCCCGCCAGGCCCAACATGCCCCCCATCCCCGCCAGGCCCCCCGCCAGGCCCAACATGCCCCCCATCCCCACCAGGCCCCCCGTCAGGCCCCCCGCCATGCCCAACATGCCCCCCATCCCCGCCAGGCCCCCCGCCATGCCCAACATGCCCCCCATCCCCGCCAGGCCCCCCGCCAGGCCCAACATGCCCCCCATCCCCGCCAGGCCCCCCGCCAGGCCCCCCGCCATGCCCAACATGCCCCCCATCACCGCCAGGCCCCCCGCCAGGCCCAACATGCCCCCCATCCCCGCCAGGCCCCCCGCCAGGCCCCCCGCCATGCCCAACATGCCCCCCATCCCCGCCAGGCCCCCCGCCAGGCCCAACATGCCCCCCATCCCCGCCAGGCCCCCCGCCAGGCCCCCCGCCATGCCCAACATGCCCCCCATCCCCGCCAGGCCCCCCGCCAGGCCCAACATGCCCCCCATCCCCGCCAGGCCCCCCGCCAGGCCCCCCGACAGGCCCAACATG
Organism: Pleurodeles waltl; assembly: GCF_031143425.1. Classification (NCBI taxonomy): domain Eukaryota; kingdom Metazoa; phylum Chordata; class Amphibia; order Caudata; family Salamandridae; genus Pleurodeles; species Pleurodeles waltl. The sequence goes on along the minus strand of NC_090444.1, from coordinate 225,251,161 downwards.
CCCCCCATCCCCGCCAGGCCCCCAAGCCAGCCAGTGGCCCCAAATCCAGATTGAATTAAACTCACTTGTTGGTCTGGAGGACCGTAGAGTAGCGCATACTGGGGGAGGACCCCATCCACAAGTTTCTCCAACTCCTCTCCAGTGAAGGCAGGGGCCCTTTCCCCAGTCGCAGCAGCCATTGTCCCTTCCAGACCGAGGTCACAGCAACACTTGCAGTATAGGTCCTCTCCTGTGAAAGTTCAAGTCGCAAGTGGATAAGTAGATAGAAAATGGCGGTCACGTCCGCGGCGGTGCGTACCGCGGCGGTGCGTCCCGCCACCGCCGGCGCCCTTCGCCATTGGCTCCTGAAACCCATAGGCTTCAATGTTAACCAATGCGGCTTCGCGCCGCGGTCTTCGCCCGCCGCCCGCCGCGGTGTGCCACGCCAGCGCATTGACCTCACATCCCATTGTCACACTTCACAGGTCAGGCAGCCGCCATTTCCAGGGCCCACATGGCTCAATTTCAACTGCGTCACACAGGCCTAGGCCTTGCATAGCCACTCAGACACGCCATTCACTGCATAGAGAATCGTATACTGTGCTAGCTGTGAGTACGTACCTGTGGGTTGCCTGACTGTGTGCTCCATGTTGTCCTTCCTAGGCACCGTCCGCTGGGTTGGGCTAGGAGACGGATGAATCCTCCCGTGTACCGACCGCTGGTGGACCTGTCGACAATGGAAGAACGCCACATTATCCTGACCTACCGTCTTAACCGTGCCACTATCCATGAACTGTGTGCCCGGCTGGAGCCCGACCTGATGTCCCCCATCCGCCAACCCACAGGGATTCCCCCTCTGGTGCAGGTCATGTCAGTACTCCATTTCTTGGCAAGTGGGTCATTTCAGACAACCGTGGGAATTGCTTCCGGGATGTCTCAGCCCATGTTTTCAAAGGTGTTATCCAGAGTGTTGTCTGCCCTGATGAAATCCGTGAGGAACTACATCATTTTCCCTGAGGTGGGCGAATTGGCTACAGTGAAGGGTGATTTCTACGCCCTTGGACATATTCCCAACGTAATTGGTGCCATTGATGGGACCCATGTGGCTTTGGTTCCCCCAAGAGACAGGGAGCAGGTGTACAGGAACAGAAAAAGTTACCATTCAATGAACATCCAGGTGGTGTGTTTGGCTGACCAGTACATCTCGCATGTAAATGCCAAGTTCCCAGGGTCAGTGCATGACGCCTACATCCTGAGGAATAGCAGCATCCCTTACGTGATGGAACAGCTACAGAGACACCGTGTATGGCTAGTGGGGGACTCTGGGTACCCCAACCTGTCGTGGCTACTGACCCCAGTAAGGAATCCCCGGACCAGGGCAGAGGAACGGTACAATGAGGCCCATGGGCGTACTAGGAGGGTGATCGAACGCACCTTTGGCCTCCTAAAGGCCAGGTTTCGGTGCCTGCATATGACCGGTGGATCCCTAATGTACTCACCTAAGAAGGTGTGTCACATCATCGTGGCCTGCTGCATGCTTCACAACCTGGCTTTGCGCCGCCAGGTGCCTTTCCTGCAGGAGGAAGGTCGAGACGGTGGTGTTGTGGCAGCGGTGGAACCTGAGGAGAGTGACGAGGAGGAAGACGACGGGGCTGAAACAGACAACAGGGACAGAATCATTGAACAGTACTTCCAATAGGACACAGGTAACATTTCAAAGATAATTTAGTAAATGTTAACTACTCTGCAGCATCTCTGCTGCCTGTCTATTTGCCCCAGTGTATGATGACTGAGTTTTGGCTTTTCCCTCCCTATTTCAGATCTGGGGTCCCCACTACGAGTCCTGTGCTTCGTTTCCCCATGGACTACAGCTTTGTGGCAGCTGTTTGTTGACTTCACCATGTACAAGGACATATTTGCACTGTCATGTCAATTACAATCTATTGAAATCACAGCCAGACTCCTGATATTTTGGTGCAAAATAGGTGTTTATTGAAGTGCTCAAAATGGGATGGGTGGTTTCAAGTGGGTGGGGGCTATGGTGAAGGAATGTCCATGGCAGAGTCCAGAGTAACAGTCACACAGGTGCATTGTCCAGAGGCCTGTGGAGAGATGGAGCATGGGCAGTTCGAGGATGGACAGGGTGACAATGTGGGACAGTGGGATGACATCAGGTGGTATCCATTGCTGGCGGGGGTCTTGACATCCTACTCTGTCTTGCGAGATCTCAGGGCCCTCTTGCGGGGTGGTTCTTCTCCTGCAGGAGGTGGGGGTCTGGTGGGCTGCTGCTGTGCGGGGGCCTCCTGTCCACTAGCGCCGGCGGAGGTGGATGGCTGTTCTTGGTCCAGGCTAGTGGCAGGGGCCCTTGGGTGTTGTTCAGTGTCCGCCCTGCTGTTTACGAGGTCCTGCAGCAGCCCTACCATGGTAACCAGGGTGGTGTTGATGGCTCTGATGTCCTCCCTGTACCCCCGATAGTGTTCCTCCTGCAGCACCTGGATCTCCTGGAACCGGGCCAGTACCGTCGCCATCGTCTCCTGGGAGCGGTTGTATGCTCCCATGATGGTGGTGAGGACCTCGTGGAGAGTGGGTTCCCTGGGCCTCTCCTCCCCCCCCTGTCGCACAGCTGCCCGCCGAGTTGCCCTGTTTCCCTGGGCCTCTGCCCCCTGGCCGGTGTGCCCACTACCACTGCCCCCAGGTCCCTGTTGTTGTTGGGGTGGTGGGTTATCCTGGGTGCCCTGTAGTGGTAGACACACCGCAGATTGACGCGCCCTGGAGACAGAGGCATGGGCCCGCTGGGTGGGAGCTGTGCTGGTGTTCCCAGAGGGGTTAGGGTCTATAGTGGCCTGTGCCTGTGTGAGGGGAACCGACTGTCCAGAGGTCCCCGATGGTCCGGGCTGGTCATCGGTGTCCAGATCGACAGAGCTGCTGTCATCGCTGACGGCCTCTTGGGTGGGGGGTGTGGATAATTCTGGCCCCTCCGCCGCAGTGTGTTGACGGTCGGGTCCTGCAGGGGTATAGAGGTATGGTTATAGTTTCAATGTGTGGCATATGGGTGTATCTGTGGGTTCCCGTGTCCCCAAGTGCTGCCATTCGTGTGTGGGGGCTTTGGTGAGGGTGGCTTGTGGGGGGGATGTGTATATGCATTGGGCATGCTTTGGTGATGGGTGTCCATGCTTAGTGGACGCATGCAGGCCTAGGTTTTGGGATGTGTGGGTTGTGATGGTGAGACATTGGCGGGGAATAGGTGTGCTGGGGGTGGGGGTGAGGATGGTGGTGGGGGTGAGGATGGTGGTGGGGGTGAGGGTGGGGGTGAGGATGGGGGTGGGGGTGAGGGTGGGGTTCGAGGATGGGGGTGAGGGTTGGGGTCTGATTTGGCATGCAGGTGGGGGGGAAGCAGTATTGAAGCTTCAACTTACCAGTATCCATTCCTCCGCCGACTCCTGCGAGGCCGTCAGGATGCAGGATGTTCAAGACTTCCTCCTCCCATGATGTGAATTGTGGGGGTTGAGGTGGGGGTCCTCCGCCAGTCTTCTGCACGGCGATGTTGTGCCTGGATACCATGGAACGCACCTTCCCCCGTAGGTCGTTCCATCGCTTCCTGATGTCTTCCCGATTTCTGGGGTGCTGTCCCACTGCGTTCACCCTGTCGACAATCCTCTGCCATAGCTCCGTCCTCCGGGCAATGCTGGTGTATTGTATCTGTGTGCCGAACAGCTGGGGCTCTACACGAACGATTTCCTCCACCATAACCCTGAGTTCTTCGTCTGTGAAGCGGGGTTGTCTTTGGGGTGCCATGGGGTGGTGTGTATGATGTGTGGGGTGGAGTATGTGTATTTAAGTGAGTTGAGTGTGGTGGTGTGTGTTGTTTTGTGTGTGGATAGTGTGTGGGTGATGGTGTTGAGTGGCTGTGGCTGTTATGTTTTGGATGCTGGTGTCTCGCTCTTGCCTTCTTTACGAATTTTTAAGCGTAGGGGTTTGTGGGTGATGTGGGTGGGTGTTTTATATTGTATTGTGTGTGTGGGAGTGGTGTGTGTATGTGTATCAGGTGTGTGGGATTCAAATCGTCCAATGTGGGTGAGTTTTGTTCGTTTGTGTGTATTCTGACCGCGCCGGTGTGTCCCGCCAATGGAATACCGCGTTTGAATGACCGCCGCGTGGATTCGTGGGTCGTAATGGCATGGGCGTATTTCTGTTGGCGTGGCGGTGGAGGTTTGGTCACCTCCACCTTTCCGCCGACCGCTGGTCTGGCGGTCTGTTGTGGCGGTCGGATTTTCGGAGGTTTGCCTTCTGCGGGTCAGAATGACCGTGGCGGGTTTCCGCGACCGCGGCGGGATTATGGAGGATTTCTGACCGGCGGTAGGCGCCTTTTACCGCCGAGGTCAGAATGACCACCTATAAGTCTGAAAAGCGTGTGGGTTGCCTTGGAAACGGGCTAGGCCATAGCGCTTGAATCTGCGTGGAAATTGTCCTGACAACAGCAAGTGACTCGGTTGACGTGGAAACAGGGAGCTTGAGAGCGCAACCTGCGCTCGAGAAAAGACAGATGAACAGCGGAAGAAAAGGAATAAAACTATGAAATTGTAGGCAGCTTACGGTTACAGTCCAACAGAGTTAATTCGAGCGTCTCTTTTCTTTTCTCTGGTAATATCTGGTAATATCTTTCAAAGTCAGGATGCTTTCTGAAGTTTGCGTGGGAAAGCCTCTCGTCGCCAGTGTAACATTCGGTTATTATAAAGACAAGGATGAAGTTCTCGAGTGAAAACGAGTTGGTTTATTGCAGCAATAAAAGTTTATCTCGAAGAGAAAGCATCCCGACCTCCGCCTCCCTCTGCAACCGTCTCCTCTCTCTCTGACCACACTCTCTATTCTTATGCACGCTCCACATTCTACATTCGCACCCTTGTGCTCACACATAACATTCGCATCCACGTGCTCAAACACTAACACTCGCGCTCACACACTAAGGCTTTCAATCTGAGAATAGGATATAACACCATGGTCTTCAAATCACAAAAATGGACGTGTGCACAGCCTCAATACCACACCCATGAGGTGCCTGAAGAAGCACACCAACAAACCTGCTACCACAAAAATGAGGTAGCAGAAGCACTGACTGAGCTCTTCTTAATTTATAGTGCTGTTTATGAAGCACCTAAAGACACCTTTTGAAACAGATTTAACCCAAAGGTCTGCATCATGTAATACCATTAGAATGACCTTCATTCAGTATGAGCCCCAACCAGGCCTACAAGAGATAAGACCATAAGACAAAGAAAGAAACAAATCACAGATGCAGAACTGCTCATCTTTTCTTAGTGTGTCCAAAGGAAGGAGACATATTGTTTGGGAACGTGTCTAAGCGTGTGGTATAGACCACAGAAAAAGGTACTTGGCAGTGCTTTGAACAACAAGTGAACTCACTGGGGCCCATATTTATACTCTGTTTGCGCCGGATTTGCGTTATTTATTTTGGCACAAATTCGGTGCAAACCTAACTCCATATTTATACTTTGGCACTAGACCCGTTCAGCACCAAAGTTATAGAGTTTGAGTCATTTTTTTGTAGGTGAAAACCTATCTTGCGCTAATGACATGCAAGGTAGGCGTTCCCGGGCAAAAAATGACTCTAAGGCATGTGTGCCTTAATTATCCTTTGGATTCAAAATGATGCACAGGAGGAGGCGTTCCGTAAAACAAGGCACCCAGCCGGATTTGCACTGTTTTTTAACGCCTGGGTCAGGGTAGGTGTTAAGGGACCTGTGGGCTCATTTCCATGGTCTCTGACCATGGAAGCAGTCCATAGGTGCCCTTCTCTGCACCCAGGGACAACTCCTGCCACCCTCGCCCACCCCTGGAGGACACCCATGGATGGGGGGACCCATCAATGGTAAGTAGAGGTAAATAATTGTTTTGTTTTTTGCAAGTGGCATGGGCGGGGGGGCTAACTTGGGCCCCACCACATGCCACTGTGCCCAGTGGCCATGCCCAGGGGACAGAAGTCCCCTGGCCATGGCCATTGGGTAGGAGGGCATGACTCCTGTCTTTGCTAAGACAGGAGTCATTTCCATGGGGGTTGTGTGCCAGAAAATGGCGCTAGTCAGGTAAGAGACAATATTTTTTACTCTAACCTGACTTGCACCATTCTTTGTCGCAGAACCCCCAGTCTTCCCTTCACCTCCGCTGCCCTGTTACCGTAAATTATTTTGACGCTAACCAGGCCGCAGCGCCAGCTAACATCATTCCATAAATAAGGCGCCCGGCTACCGCGTTGGAATGGCGTTAGCCGGCAGTAAATGTTTTGACGCAAATCTGCGCTTGCGCTGATTTGTGTCAAAAAGTATAAATATGGGCCTGAGTGTCATGGAAGCGGTCCTATGTAAAAAGATGTGATGAAGATGAGTATGCAGAAAATAGCCAATCTGCTAAGTACAAGTGGCAGATCCACACCTCTGATATGGTGTAAGTCCAATGTGGAGAGTTCATTGTAACTAGTATAGTAGGGTTAGATGGTCTAGGCACATTTGCACCTATAAAAACCGACATAAAAACTCAGCATCTCAAATCATCAGTGTACCGATCAAATTACTGTCCTAGTGTAAGATAAATCAGAGACATTGAAGAGAACTGTCAGTTTGTTATATGTGATTTGAGCTCTGGAAAGTTTCTGGAAAGAGACCTACTCAATTGTGTCATATATTGTACACCAGAAGGAGTAGGCTTGGAAACCCAAGCAGTAGATGATGAGTTGAAATTGCAGGCACTAGAATCTGTAGACAGATTACCAAAGAAGATTTACATGTCGACTTAAGGAAAACTATAAGAAAGAATAGGTTTGTGACTCACAGGGAAAGAGATTGGCTTAATTAAAGATGCAAAACCTTGAAAGATAACTCATTGTTTCAATGTAGTATTCCCTCAGATATGATGTCCATATAAAATGATCCCAGAAGCTGTTGCAGGACTAACACCTCTCATGAAGAGTATGCTAGAACAGGGCATCCTGAAGAGGTTTTTGGGAGTCTCTGCGACTCCTAGAAGATGGCTTAGCAAAACGCAATTAAGAATTGGAAGATACAGCAGTATTTCATGCTACCCCATGGTACAAAACCCTGCCATAATCCTTTTCCAAATTTCCCCAGATACAAAATTGTTCATGGTCGTTGACCCTTGCCAGGCCTTTACCTCGGTTCCCCTCACAAAGAGAGACAGTTTCTCTTTGCGAATCAGTTTGAAGAGAAAATTCTTGTGTGGTGTTCTGCTGTTCAATGGTATACAGAGTGCCCATCCTATTTCAATTAGATAGTTAAAAATAATTTAGAGATCCTACAGTTGCAGTGTAGTTCAACTCTAATTCAGTACATCGATAATTTTATAATTGCATTGATAACAAAAGAAGACATGATTGCCCTGCTAACCAGTTAGCTGGGAATGGGCACAAGGTTTCCCCCGAGATGTTGCAAAACTGTCAAAAATAAGTCAAATATTTGGTACATCAAATTGAGAAGCGAGTCATTGACTGTCCTGGGAGCATTATGAAACAGTCCTAATATAAAATTCCAGGCCGCGTAGTGAGAAGTACAAATGTCTTTGAGCATGGTTGGTTATTGCGGACAATGGATCCCAAACTTTTCCTATGTGGCAAAGCCTTTACTGAGACTGAATCACACCAGTGTCAGTGGCCCAGTGCCTAAGCATGATGAAAGCATGGAAGCCTTCCAGAAGGTCAAAAACATAGTTTATAGTGCACCCGATCTTGGAATGCCAGACTGCACCAAGGAGTTCATACTGTTTTGCCATAAGCAAGTTTGGTGTGCTCTGTCTGTGTTGACACAGATGCATTGAGAGGTCAAATGTCTGATAAGCTACTTTTCAGCTACCCTCAGTCCTGTAGCCACAGCATTGCCTGATTGTCTCAAAGCGGATGCAGTTGTTGTTCTAAGTATGTAGTGAACCGAGGGGTTTCAATCAAAATTCTCATGACTCATACCGCACACATCATTTGACCAACAGCAGCTTAACCTGCTATAGGAAAGCCATTCTGGCAGCAGAAAACATGTCCATAAGAAGGTGTAACACCTTCAAACTAGCTCCCTATCGTCCACCACTGACAGAGAAGAGAAGGGAGAGTTGAACACGAGTGCATGATTGTTACTATGTTATGGACAAAGCCAAAACCAGACATACTGGATGTTCCCCTTCTTGAATCTGACCATACCATGTTCATTGAAAACTCTTGCTTGAGAGACCATCACAGAATATTGAGAGTCACGTATGTTGTATGCACCCTAAGCATGGTCGTGGAAGCATCCTGCCTGTGCCATGTAACTTCTGCATGAGTAGTGGCATTGATTGCACTTACCCAAACCAGAGGGCTCATGAGTTACCATTTACACCGAGAGCCAGTATTGATTTGGTGTTGTGCATGACTTTGGTCAGCTGTGGTTACTGAGAGGGTTTATGCCCAAATCTGGATGGACTGTTCCCATTAGAGCAGGGTCAAGACTGATTTGCATATAACTGTGTCCAAATTGAGGTGGCATGGTGGGTGAAAAACAATGGGTTGGGATACAGCCATGGGTGATTGTCAGTGGCGCAGATTAATTCAAGCACTCCATCGATCAGCTTAGTGTTGTTCCAGTTGATGCCCTATGTGTGACGGGTATGCCCAGAAGTGGGGCAAAACCTGTCCTAGGTTGCCTGTATTCTGGTTCAGGGAGGACCTGGCTTGCAATGTTTGGTTTGGACTGTTCACTTCAGAGCAGGACCAAGACTGATTTCCATATGGCGGGGTCCAAACTAAAGTGGCATTGTGGGTGAAAAGTGATGGATTGGTATGCATTCCAGAGCGATTGCAAGTGGCTGAGATTAGTTCAAGCATTCTATTCATCACCTTGTTGTTGTTACTCTTCTGGCTCACCCATTAAAAATGGTCTGTATGTCTCCAACCTGTTGGAAGCCCTTCAATGGCCAAAGGGGATTGCAGTGGTAAAACATGCTGCACACAAGAGTGGAAATGATTTTGTTACCAGAGGCAACACAATGTGTATGAATTTGCTCAATATTGTGCTCTTGAGTCCAGCACCTTCCACATGGATGAGCCATGCAGTGCGGTGAGAGAAATTGTACCAAATATGCTGTTGAACACAATACAGACCTTCAATGAGCTGAGGAAATTGCAACACATCACCCCAGAGATTTAAAAGCAAAGTGGGAAAAGATGGGTATGTGAAGGATGCTAGTGACATTTGGGTATCCAGTGATGAGAAAACTGTTCTTTAAGATACCATGCTACCTACTATGGTTAGACACATGCATGGACCAACATATGTGGGACAAGATGGGATGGTGTTGACATTTCGATAGCTCTGGTATAAACCACACTTTCATGGGGTGACAAAAAACCTGCACCAGGGCTGTACAATTTGCTAAAAGCAAAATGTGGGCAAAAACGTCGTAGTGACCATGAGTCACATAAGCAAGTCTGATGGCCCCTTCAACCGCCCCTGGATCAATTTCTTGGAGATGCCCCATGTATCAAGGTAAGGTGTATTATTGTAATTTTACGCTTGATTTCTTGTTGCGTGGTAGCACATCCCACCACGAGGTATCACAGCCTGACAGTTGCCAAATTACAGTTGCATGAGTTAATTCCGCATTTTGGGATGCCTGTTCATCTTGAATCAGATCAAGTAAGTCACTTCAAGAATGAGGTGATGCAGCTGTTATGCACAACCGAGGGGTAGACCAAAGATTTCAGTGCACTTGCTGACCGGACGATTCAGGCATTGTCAAAAGACTAAATGGGACTATTAATGCAAAATTGGCCACAGCTTGCGTGTCCACATCTTTCAAGTGGCCCGATGTTCTTCCTCTAATATTGATCACCATTCAAAGTACACCATGCAAATGAACAGGATTATCTCCTCCTGAGGTGTTGATGGGCAGAGCCATCAGAATTCCTTCTGTTCTAGCTGCTGCTCTTCTGAATATCACAGATGATCTGGTTCTTGAATACTAAAAAGGATTGGTGATGTGTATACTCTATCGCTCATCAGGTCAATGCCACTACTCCAGCTGGGCAAGTGTCTCCTTGTAATGACCTGAACCTCTGTGGCTGGATTCACATGAAGAACCACATTGTGCTAGAAAGAACATTGTAGAGGTCCATATCAGGTGATCCTGGTAAACAACACTGCTGTAAAGTGTGCTAGACTGCCGAACTGATTACATGCTTCACATACCAAGAGGATGAGATGAGAAGAGGAAGAAGCGGAGCCAACATCCATTTACTTCTCTAGTTTGCCTAGGTTTGAGATTTCTGATGCATCCAAAGAGGGAGAAGAAGACCAGTCTGAAACCTCCTAATCCCCTACAGCAACTAAAAGACCAAAAACAATTACAGAAGTTAGTGAGGTAGAGGAGCAAGAACTTCCAGAACCACAAGATGCTGGTGACAACAGCTTAGACGTCATGGTCCCAAAATGATCCAGAAGACATAAAAAAAGTAAATTTCCAATATAAGGTACTGATTGGACATACTTTGCCAGGACTGACATTGAATCTGAGGAATGTCTGACTGACATTGTCATCCTTGAATCCAAGACAGAAAAAAGGGGCTCAATTTGTGCAAAGTGTTGACAAAGTCAAAAAAGGATGAGCAGTCAGCTAGTATAATGGTTAGAGGACTTTAGTGCCATTAGGACTCCAGTTGAGTAGAAAAAAATTCACTATAGATTTTGAGATAGGATAGTGACAAAAGGGTAGTTGTAGAAGGACTTTTCTCATCAATCAACAATGAGATTTTTCTTTGATCTGATTGAAGCTGACATGGTGGAGCAACACTGCAATTTTCAACTTTTTTGGCAGTTGTCATTCTGGGTCTCTAGTTGGATGATGTTAAATGTCTATCTGCTGGTGGGAGATGTTCCCCACCTCTCAATGAATCTACCTGTAAAACCTATTTAAACCTATTAATAATAAGCACATATATGAAGGTAGAATTTTCTATCAGCTCACTTTGACAGTGTATATATCTATAAGATGTACTCTCAGATATTATATGAAAATGTCAGGAAAATGCACATAGAGAACTCCTTCATGTGCTCCTATCTTCCCGCCTCTGCATCTGAGAGATCAGCATATTTTCACTCATCTCTAGCCTACCCATTTACCTGCGGCATCCTCCTGAATCTATTCTATCACCAACACCCTATTAAACAGATTTGTATTGTTAAAAAATGGGTCTCTAGTTGGCAGAGGTATGTATTTTGTCCAAGTAGGGACCACAATCCTAGTCAGGGTAAGTTACAACACAGCATATATTACCCTGTCCTCTCCCTGGGGTAGCTTGGCACAGAGCAGGCAGGCTTAACTTAGAAGGCAATGTGTAAAGTATTTGTGCAATAACTCATATGGTGACACAGTGAAAACACCAGAAACAAACTTCACATCAGCTAAGAAAAATAGATAATATTAATCTGAAAAAAGTAAGACCAAAATTATAAAAATCCAATATGCACTGGTCAAGATATAACTTTTTAAAGGTTTAGATGGGTCTTAATCCGTAGGAATCAGTGGTTGTGTCTTTGTAAAACACAGTTCTTGGATGCGTAAAAAATAATGATGCAGAGGGCCGCAGAAGAGGTGATGAGTTGGAAAGTAAAGCAGAGTGTCCACTTTTTTGGTGCAATGGAGGTGATGCGTCGATTCCTTCCTCATGGGCAAGGTGATGCGTTGATTTCCAGGTGAGCGGTCGTGTCTCCTTCCTGTGTCATGGAGATATTTTGACACCCAGGGACGATGCTTAGTGTTACAAATGGGGTTTATGGTTAGCTAGGGTAGGCACCTAAGCCAGGCAGAACCCACCCACTCTAGTCAGTGCAAGGGAGTTACACGTACAAGATAATCCCTGCTCTCTCCCTTGGTAGCTTGGCACGAGCAGTCAGGCCTATCCCACAGGCAATGTGTAAAGCATTTGCACAACACACACAACACACGTGATGCACTACCCCACCACAAAGGAAACACAACACCAAGTTATATGAAAATATACTGTATTGTACACAACGCAATTATTAGACCAAACACGACACGTCAGTAATATACTGCTACCTTACCAGTTGTCAGAACATTACACATTAGTTACTCTGCAGAACCAGCGGTAGTCACACATAACACACAGGTCACTTACTATTCTGACACTTAAGCAGTAGTCAGGAATCACATTACTAGACATATACACTTGTCATAGAAATATCATAAACACCCATATCAGGAACATTATAAAATATATGGCAAGTCAGGAAAACATATTAGCAAGTTATGCCCATAAAAGAAACGTTAGCAACACATCATAGAAAGATATCAGGAAAACATAATGATCCACAATCTCCATACCAGGAACATTTGACTTATGTATGTCCAAGGAAAGTACCGGTTCTTATGATGAAAAGCACTTCCAGTGCCATAAGTTATCCATAAGAGGCCCCCGGCCCTCCACTGTGCAAAAACAGGGGCCTTGCGATTCTGCGGGGGGAATGGGGTGGCATGCACCCCCTCCGGTTTTTATAATGGGCCTGCCCGCTGTAAAAATATTTGCATCTCCCCGGGCCTCAAAGGGTCCTTCAACAAGAAGGGGCGCCCAAACAATGCCCGCAACAGCAGGTGGGGGCACTGATGATGATCTGCAGCACGGGGGGCCTCCGTCGAGGCTCCTGCCCCATCCACGGTCTCAGTCCACACAACAAGGGCTCCGTTGGGGTCGGGGGAGCCTCAGATGAGGCTTCCTTCCCCCCACCCCTCCATAAAGACAAAAGGGGGGCCTGGTGGGGCGGGGGAGCCTCCAATGAGGCTTTCTTCCCCCCACCCGGCTTCCGAATGCCTGCTGCGGCCCCCCAGGCCATAACAGAGGGCAGACACCAGAGTGGGTGTCTGCCTGTGCCCCAGTGGCGCTCCTCAGAGCACGCTTTGCCCCGGGGGCATAATAGGAGTGCGCACGCTCCTTTTATTCAAACGATGGTGACCCTGGGACACAGGGGAACAGTGCCCCCCACGCTTCATGTAAACAGCCCACATGGGCTGTAGCTGTTATTTTGGCACAACAACGTGCTTTTCAAAGCGCAGAGGCAAGAACACGTGCTTTCAAAGTGCAGCCACAAATAAAGGAGTAGCACTTCCCAGGTGCTTCAGGTGATTGACCAGAGTGCTCTCCAGGTACTTTAGCAAATGGTTGAAGGGGTCCAGGGCCACACAACCAGGCCCCTGGGGGACAACAGGACAAAGGAAGCACAGGGCGGTAGGGCCCAGCAGCAGGCCAGCTCAAGGTGGTTGCTGGCAAGTGGCAGTTGCTTACAGTAAGCAGGCAGGTCACAAGTCAGCACAGCATCAGCAGTCCACGGCGGGTCATGGTGAGTCCCTCCAGCCTTCTGTGTCCAGTTACAGGTAAGTTCCAAAGTGCCCCCAGTGTCTCCAAATCAAATTGTGGGGAAAATTCCGCTGTACTTTGACTCAGTTTTACAGTGTGTCCACAAAAGAAGGGGAGAGGAGGTTCCAAACAGTTACAACTGGTTCTGGGAGTGCCCCCTCTCTCCTCCAGCACAGGGTCCAAACATCAGTAGGGGGTAAACAACCCTATTGTGTTAGGCCATGGCACAGCCTTTACAAATGCAGGTGTGCCCTGCCTCTCCCTTTCTCTCAGCCCAGGAAGACTATTCAGAATGTAGATGCACCTCTGTGACACCTCCAACCCCCCTGTGTACAGGCTGTTTGAAAAGTATGCACAAAGCCCAGCTGTCACTCTGCCCAGACATTGGAGTCAAGCTGCAAAACACCCAAGTCATAGGCACAGAGAAATGCTCACTTTCTAGAAGTGGCATTTCTGTAATAGTAATACAAAATCCACTCCACACCAGTAAGCAGCATTTCTCATCACCCTAACAACCGTACCAAGCATGCCTACGCTACCCCTCATAAATCAGACAATACCCCCTACACATAAGGCAGGGCATTTCCAATGCAATCCTAAGAGAAGGCAGCACTCACAGCATTGAGAAACCAAATAGGCTGTTTGTCACTACCAGGACAGGCCACGCTACCTGACACATGTCCTGCCTTCTACATATATATCACCCTGCCCTTAGGGCTAGCTAGAGCCTACCTTAGGGTGACTTACATGTAGGAAAAGGGGAGTTCTGGGCCTGGCCAGTAAATTTAGAAGCCAGGTCCCTGTGGCAGAAAACTGCACACACAGGCCCTGCGCTAGCAGGCCTGAGACAGGTTTGAAAGGCTACTTCAGTGGGTGTTGCAAGCAGCGCTGCAGGTCCACTAGCAGCATTTCATTTACAGGCCCCCACTGTACAAGGGACTTATAGGTAAACTAAATATACCAATTAGGTATAAGCCAATCATACCAACTTAAGAAAGGAGAGCACCTGCACTTTAGCACTGATCTGCAGTGATAAAGTGCTCAGAGTCCTAGAGCCAACAGCTAGAGGTCAGAAAAAATAGGAGGAAGAAGGCAAAACGTCAGGGGATGAATCTACCACAAGGGCCAGGTCCAAAACGTTTTGAGAGGATGAAACAGGTGCTGCATCAATTCGGGAGGCACTGCAGTGATTTTTCTGCCGCGAGACAGGCATTGCATCTATTCTGTAGGCAATGCGTACATTTTTTGGTTGGTTGTCTGCCACATTGGATTTTCTCCATCTGGTGAATTCTTTGAGGGCCCGAGACTTTTTAACAGGAGGCAAGCTCAGTCCATGTCCCTGGAGATCACTTGTGGAGGAAGGCAAAGTCCTTCCAGCAGAGTCAGGGAGCAGCAGGCAGCAGAGCAACAAGCAGGAGAACAGTGTTTCCAGGAAAGCAGTCCAGATGAGTCCTTTGGGCAGCATTAAAGTCTCTCTGACAGAGTCCAGTTGCATGTCCAGAAGTGTCTGATTTGAGGGGGGGGGTCACAGACCCCATATAAATACACCCAAATGTGCCTTTGCAGTTTCCCTTTTGACCCAGTCTTGTCTGCCAAGAGATCTGTGGGGGGGTTATCAGTCCTTTGTGTGAGGTCAGGCCACTAGCCTTTGAAGTGTAAGTGAGAGCCTCTCCACTCGGAAGACCCATCAGTCTGCAGATGAATTCAGATGCAGCTGAGTGTCCTGTGTTTATGGCTGTCTGGGTAGAATGCACAAGGAGAGCTGTCAACCAGCACAGACCAGACTTGGATTAGAGACAGTCTGTAAGGCACAGAGAGCAATACGTGCAGAGAAATGCTTACTTTCTAAAAGTGTCATTTCTAAAATAGTAATATTAAATCCAATTCAACCAATAAGCACAATTTCTCACTACCATTCCAATTCAATTATACCAAACATGACAATGCCACCCATTTCAGATCAGAAATTACCACTTGAAAGTACATACAGGAATTTCCAATGCTGGCCTATGGGAGGAGCAGGTTTCACATTAGTGAAAAATGACTTTGAGTGTTTTTCAATATCAGGACATGTAAACCTTAAAGGTACGTCATTCTTTTTACTTAGAGACACATACAGTGCATTTTACTAGGGACTTATAGGTAAATCAGATATGCCAGTTGGGTATGAGCTCACGTTACAGAGATTAGGAGAGAGAGCACAAGCACTTTAGCACTGGCCAGCAGTGGTAAAGTGTGCAGAGTCCTAAAACCAGCAAAAACAAGATCAGGAAAATGGAGGGAGGCAGGCAAAACGTTAGGGGAAGGCCACCCCAAGGCTTTCAGGTCTAACATATACTGATAATAAAACACCTTTAGAAAATGTGCCATTTGTGACAGATGGAAATATTCTCTTGTGGTCTACTAAACATACTTATCATTTCTCTAAGGAGTTTCAACAGAGGGACAAGCATGAGTATATGATTACATTCTTTACTTCTGTGATTAAATTGAGTGTTACTAACCAAAGTATGCATGAATCAACCTGCAAGATCAGTAAGGATCA
Source organism: Pleurodeles waltl (assembly GCF_031143425.1). Lineage (NCBI taxonomy): Eukaryota > Metazoa > Chordata > Amphibia > Caudata > Salamandridae > Pleurodeles > Pleurodeles waltl. Next base: position 225,235,214 of record NC_090444.1, on the reverse strand, counting down.
GAGAATGTTCATAGATCAGTTAAACTCTGAATAAGGCAAGACAGAGAAAAGAAAAGAGACTTAAAGCAGAACCTGACAAAGGGAATGGGAGGACAAATTTAGAAGGGCCACCAATGGGCTGAAGCATTGATGTTGTCAAAAAAGGAAACATGTGCATGTTAAGGAGACAGGAAGGAAACAAAACTGTTGAGGTAGTTGAATGCAGTGAATGTGGGCATGGGTATTTAGTTAAAGAGAGATATTTTGCTGAATCAGAGATAAGTATTATGGCCGTATATTATGTCTGTGGTGTGAGAAACTAGGGCTGATTGCAGAGGCCCCATAACTTTTTGCCCCCATTTTCCACTTTATGCTGGTGTTTTCCTGACTCTGATGGTGCCCTGGGTACTGCTAACCAGTCCCAGGGCCTGTGCTCTGTGTAAAATGGATATGCAAATTAGGCTAATTATAATTGGCTAAGTTAACCTACCTATAAGTCCCTAGTATATGGTAGGGCATGTAGGTTTAGGGACCACAGCATAGGTGGTGCACACCTAGGTGCATTGCTGAGGTGCCCAGTGTCATTTTAAAAGCAAGCCTGCCTTGCTGGCTGCTTTTAAATTAAAGTTATATGCAAATTCGACTTTGGAATTAAAGGTACTTCCAAAGTCTTAAACTACCTTATTTTTACATATAAGTCACCCCTAAGGTGTGCCCTATGTGCCCCTAGGGCTGGGTGCCATGTAACTATAAGCAGGGACTTTATAAAAATAGATTTATAAGCCCTGGTGAGGTAAAAACAGCCAAATTCGTTTTTCCCTCATTGAAGTAAATGGCCTTCATAGGCTAGAATGGGCAGACTTTATTTTAAATTTTAAAGTCTCCTTAAATGTTACATACCAAGAATTTGGTATCAAATTGATTGTTATAATAAATCCCACAACTTCCAGTTGTTGGATTTAATATAACCAGTTCAGGTAAAAAGTTTAGACTTTACCTAAAAAGTTGCCAATTTCAGCTCTGCATTGTTTTTGCTGCTGTGCTCTGATTGGCCAGCCTGCAGCAGCTTCTGCCAGGCTACTTTAATGAGGTGTGAAGTGGCCTGGCTTCACACAAAAGAATGTGCTTGGGGGAGAGAATCTCCCCTCAGCAGATGGTGAGGCAGGAAGGGGGAGGGCTGCCAAACTGGTCTTCAAAGGCAGAGAAGGACATTTGCAGCACCCAACAACACCCCCACATCCTGCAAACCCAGACAGCTAGGTGCCCCCTTGATTAGATTAGGAGAGGGCAGGAGAGGGGTGTGTTTATGATTTTTAGCCACACCAGTGGGTGGGCTCAGCCAGATCTCTCCTCCAAAAATCAGATTCAACCATTTTGGATTTTTAGAGACTGTTGCCTTCTGGGATGGATTTTTGCCACACTTCCCAGGAAGTGGTCATCACAGGGGGACGACCCTGTCCCTGATTGGAGAACCAGGGCCCCCCTGCTTTTCACCCAGGAGCAAGGATAAAACTGGCAGACCTGCACCCACGCCTCAGATCCCCACCAAATTTCAAGAAGAAAGAACTTAAGGAGAAGAAGGACTGCCCTGCTGGACCCCTGGCCTGCACCTGGACCCTGCACTCAGAAAGACTGCACCAGCTGCACACTTGGGCTTCACCACAAGAAGGACTTTGCCTGGCTTCCACTGGTTCAAGGAGGGACTCCCTGTTTGCTACAGGTGAAAAATTGCTATCCAGAGTCCCCTGCACCAACTCCTGAAAAAGTGACCAGCTGACCACTGTCCAGTGGCCAAAAAGGAGTTTGCGCCAGGTGCATTCTGGGAGTTGAAGTCCGCACTTCCCAAGGACCATCACAGAACTTCTGGACCCTTGGGGTGAGCTGTGGACCCCAAAAGAACCTTAAAAGAACATCTGGGTGAAGCCCCAGAAGTTTGGAAAAGATTGGAGAATTTTTGAAAAAAAGCTCCATAAAGTGACCGACTCGACGCGGAAATTCTAGCCGGCTTGCCTCAACCGCGACCCGGCCTGACTTCGTGGTTCGTCCCGGTCAAGAAAAACATCCGAAAAAGAGACTAAGTCCAAACGTAAAAAGTTGACCGGGACCTTCCAGCCATCGTATCCGAGAAGGGCTCCACGGACGTCGGATCAAGATCCAGGTTTACCCCGGTCGAAGGATTTTCATCTCGAAAAAACGACTAAGTCCGAAGGTAGAAATCACCACCGAGGAAACCGACTTCGCGTATCCGGACAAGGGCTCCAGGAGGTCGGATCCAACTGGCAGGTTCGTCCCGGTGAAGAAAAACTTCAAAATAAAGACTAAGTCAGAAGGTAACTTTTTAACCGAGGCTTCCCGCGACCTGTATCCGAGCAGGGCTCCATCGCGGTCGGCCTGAAAGTTTGACTTTGTCCCGGTCCTGGTGCAACCAGATGACCCGATTGGCGCTTTTTGTTTCTATGCGCTAGAAAATAATAATACTTTAAAAATTCATATCTCCGGTTCCCCTGAACCGATTTTAATCGTTTTTGTGTCATTTTAAAGATAAAAATATAAGCTATTTTTATAAATTGGTTTTGGATTTTTAAACTGTTTCCTGTGTTTTATTTAATTACTGTTTTGTGATATTTGAATGCTTTACACTTTGTCTCCTAAGTTAAGCCTTGACGCTCGATGCCAAGCTACCCAGGGTAGAGCTGGGATTAATTTACTGAGACCTAACTGTACTTTTGTGGAGGTTTGTGGCTTGTTGCTAGGTGTAGGTACCTACCTGCCCTACCAATAACCCATTTTCCAACATAATTGGAAGCAGCGACGGGATCCTGTACTTGTGTTCAATATCGCGTTACAGTTTTAGATAAAACAAATTAAAAATCCTTTAAATTGTCCTAGTGCAAAAATTGTTTTTAATTTTTAATTTTAATTTTTTTAAAAATTAATTTGGATTAATTTCAATTATTGAATTTTTGTAATTTTTCTAAATTCTTGTTTCCAATTTTTGCAAAAAGTTTTTGTTGACACAAAACTAGGGAACCATGGAGCTTGATCTGGCTAGCCTACCCACACTGACAGTAGTCCAGCTTAGGGGGTTGTGTATTGAGAGGGGGTTGCCTGCAACCACTAATCTCAGGAAGGAAATCCTGATTAAATCCCTGACAGCATGGGCTGAGGCCCAAGAGGTAGAGACAGAGGAAGCTCCAGAGGAGGAACCAAAAGAGGATGATGCTAACTCTAACCACTCAGGGGAGGAAAGGCATCAGACCCCAAGTGAGAAAGAGGAGGAACGGTCCTCACTGGACACAGTCACTAGGGGCAGACCCAAAGCTAGTGGTAGGAAGAGGGTCCTTTCAGGAGGAGAGAACCCATCCATCAGGGAAAGAGAGCTGGAAGCCCAGCTAGCCTACATAGCTTTGGAGGCAGAGAAGCTGGCCCTAGAGAAGAAAAAGTGGGCATACAAAGAAAAAAGAGATGGAAGCAGCGATAAAGAAGCTGAGGTGTCCATGGGTGGGGGAGTTTGCCCCAGATTACCCAAGGGGGTAGTTCCTGCTTATATAGAGGGGGATGACATAGATAAGTGGCTAGGGGCCTTTGAGAGGGCACTCCAAATGAGAAGGGTTAAGCCTCAATACTGGGGTTCCCTTTTGTGGGAGTTGGTCCCCAACTCAGGGAGGGATAGGCTTCTGACCTTAAGGGGGGAGGAGGCAGATTCATACCCTAGTATGAAGAGGTGCTTAGTCAAGAAGTTTGGTCTGACCCCAGAGCAATATAGAATGAAGTTCAGGGACACCCAGAAGGTCAGTACCCTGTCTTGGGTTGACTTTGTGGACACCTCACTAAAGGCACTAGAGGGCTGGATTATTGGCAACAAAGTAAATACTTATGAGGGGTTATACAATCTGATCATGAGAGAGCACATCTTGACCAATTGTATCCAAGAAAGGTTACGCCAGCATCTAGTGGACTCTAAGCTGACCAACCCTAGAGAGCTAGGGGAGGCAGCTGATGAGTGGTTGAGAACCAGGGTGGTTGTCAAGTCCCAGGGGGGAGACTCCAAGAAGGGTGGGACAGGTCCCCAAAAACCTAAGGAGGGAGGTGGTAAGCCCACCACAGAGACTCCCTCTGTACCCCAGAACCCTAAAAAGGAGGAGAGTAAATCCCACTCCCACTCTGACATGCAGAGACAGGGAGACCCAGGGTTAAAAAAGCTCTTGGACAGTAGGGCTTGCTTTGACTGTCAGCAGACAGGTCACTTCAGAGGAGATGCAGCCTGTCCAAAGAAAGTGGTTAGCACTGGGCTGTCCAGTGTAGCCATAGAGGAGGATTCCTCAGATGATGAAGTCCTCCTAGCATTGTGCTGGGAGACAGGACCAGATGGTAAGCTGGTGATCCCTGAGGGTGGGAGTAGGCACTTCCACCACATTCAAGTGAATGGGATCCCTACCACTGGCCTGAGAGACACCTGTGCCAGTCACACTGTAGTGAGTGACCGGTTAGTGACCCCAGACATGTATGTCCCAGGAAAGACAAAGAAAGTCAGGATAGCCACAGGGGAGGTCACCTCCAAACCTGTAGCCATAGTGCCCCTAGAGAGGGAGGGTATCCTTGACTGGATTAGGGTGGTAGTCAGTGCTGACCTTCCCCTAGATTGTATCCTGGGCAATGACCTCCCAGAGGTGAGTCTGGTCACAGATGGGGTGGTCGCCCAGGGCGCCCCCCCAACCCAAAGTCCTGGGGAGTCAGTCCCTACAGTTAGGAGACAGGGGTCCCCAAGAAAAAGAAAGAAGAAAAGGAAGGGTAGGCCACTCTTAAAGAGAGTTCCAGGGAGCCAAAGGCCTTCTGCCCCAGTAGGGGGGGAGCCCAGAGTTGGCACTGGTGAGGCCTCACCTGACCCCAAGGAAGTCCTGAGTAGTCAGGCAGCTGTCCAGATGCAGGGTGTTGCCCCTGCACTGACAGAAGGGAGAGTGGAAAGAGGGTGTCTGCCACAGGAGGTGGTAGCCCCCCACTCTAGACAGCAAGAGGGGTGCCAGGACCCCAAAGTTGTCCCTAAAGCAGCTCAGCCACCTGTCAGTGGAGAGCTTAGGGTGTGGTTCTGGGTACTGACAGCTGTCAGTAGCCTCTGCTGGGTGCTAGCCTTCCTGGCAGCACTGTACTTGGCCTGGGAGGCAGACCCCAGGGCCAATAGCAAAGTAGGCCCCCTGACCCTATTGGTCATGGTGGGGTTGCTCAAGTGTTGGGTGACCTCTTTGGGTAAGCTAGGTGTTGCCCTAGCAAAGTTAGGAGTAGGGGAGGTGGGCACCTCACTACCCAAGTTGGCAGAGGGAGAGGAGGAAGACCCCCCTAGAGGGAAGTTTCAGTTTGAGTTGGGTCCTTTTACTGTTGGGATGGCTTCACTACCCAGAGGGCGTGACCCTGACAGGAGGATATAAGGCAGAGTAGGCCCTGCAAAGGGACAGCCAGTTTTCGTCACTGTCTTCCTCGCCTAACAAGCCAGGAAGACTCTCCCAGGGTTGGGCTGAGTCTCCGGGGCGTGTGGGCTGGGGGGGGGGTTGTGTGAGAAACTAGGGCTGATTGCAGAGGCCCCATAACTTTTTGCCCCCATTTTCCACTTTATGCTGGTGTTTTCCTGACTCTGATGGTGCCCTGGGTACTGCTAACCAGTCCCAGGGCCTGTGCTCTGTGTAAAATGGATATGCAAATTAGGCTAATTATAATTGGCTAAGTTAACCTACCTATAAGTCCCTAGTATATGGTAGGGCATGTAGGTTTAGGGACCACAGCATAGGTGGTGCACACCTAGGTGCATTGCTGAGGTGCCCAGTGTCATTTTAAAAGCAAGCCTGCCTTGCTGGCTGCTTTTAAATTAAAGTTATATGCAAATTCGACTTTGGAATTAAAGGTACTTCCAAAGTCTTAAACTACCTTATTTTTACATATAAGTCACCCCTAAGGTGTGCCCTATGTGCCCCTAGAGCTGGGTGCCATGTAACTATAAGCAGGGACTTTATAAAAATAGATTTATAAGCCCTGGTGAGGTAAAAACAGCCAAATTCGTTTTTCCCTCATTGAAGTAAATGGCCTTCATAGGCTAGAATGGGCAGACTTTATTTTAAATTTTAAAGTCTCCTTAAATGTTACATACCAAGAATTTGGTATCAAATTGATTGTTATAATAAATCCCACAACTTCCAGTTGTTGGATTTAATATAACCAGTTCAGGTAAAAAGTTTAGACTTTACCTAAAAAGTTGCCAATTTCAGCTCTGCATTGTTTTTGCTGCTGTGCTCTGATTGGCCAGCCTGCAGCAGCTTCTGCCAGGCTACTTTAATGAGGTGTGAAGTGGCCTGGCTTCACACAAAAGAATGTGCTTGGGGGAGAGAATCTCCCCTCAGCAGATGGTGAGGCAGGAAGGGGGAGGGCTGCCAAACTGGTCTTCAAAGGCAGAGAAGGACATTTGCAGCACCCAACAACACCCCCACATCCTGCAAACCCAGACAGCTAGGTGCCCCCTTGATTAGATTAGGAGAGGGCAGGAGAGGGGTGTGTTTATGATTTTTAGCCACACCAGTGGGTGGGCTCAGCCAGATCTCTCCTCCAAAAATCAGATTCATCCATTTTGGATTTTTAGAGACTGTTGCCTTCTGGGATGGATTTTTGCCACACTTCCCAGGAAGTGGTCATCACAGGGGGACGACCCTGTCCCTGATTGGAGAACCAGGGCCCCCCTGCTTTTCACCCAGGAGCAAGGATAAAACTGGCAGACCTGCACCCACGCCTCAGATCCCCACCAAATTTCAAGAAGAAAGAACTTAAGGAGAAGAAGGACTGCCCTGCTGGACCCCTGGCCTGCACCTGGACCCTGCACTCAGAAAGACTGCACCAGCTGCACACTTGGGCTTCACCACAAGAAGGACTTTGCCTGGCTTCCACTGGTTCAAGGAGGGACTCCCTGTTTGCTACAGGTGAAAAATTGCTATCCAGAGTCCCCTGCACCAACTCCTGAAAAAGTGACCAGCTGACCACTGTCCAGTGGCCAAAAAGGAGTTTGCGCCAGGTGCATTCTGGGAGTTGAAGTCCGCACTTCCCAAGGACCATCACAGAACTTCTGGACCCTTGGGGTGAGCTGTGGACCCCAAAAGAACCTTAAAAGAACATCTGGGTGAAGCCCCAGAAGTTTGGAAAAGATTGGAGAATTTTTGAAAAAAAGCTCCATAAAGTGACCGACTCGACGCGGAAATTCTAGCCGGCTTGCCTCAACCGCGACCCGGCCTGACTTCGTGGTTCGTCCCGGTCAAGAAAAACATCCGAAAAAGAGACTAAGTCCAAACGTAAAAAGTTGACCGGGACCTTCCAGCCATCGTATCCGAGAAGGGCTCCACGGACGTCGGATCAAGATCCAGGTTTACCCCGGTCGAAGGATTTTCATCTCGAAAAAACGACTAAGTCCGAAGGTAGAAATCACCACCGAGGAAACCGACTTCGCGTATCCGGACAAGGGCTCCAGGAGGTCGGATCCAACTGGCAGGTTCGTCCCGGTGAAGAAAAACTTCAAAATAAAGACTAAGTCAGAAGGTAACTTTTTAACCGAGGCTTCCCGCGACCTGTATCCGAGCAGGGCTCCATCGCGGTCGGCCTGAAAGTTTGACTTTGTCCCGGTCCTGGTGCAACCAGATGACCCGATTGGCGCTTTTTGTTTCTATGCGCTAGAAAATAATAATACTTTAAAAATTCATATCTCCGGTTCCCCTGAACCGATTTTAATCGTTTTTGTGTCATTTTAAAGATAAAAATATAAGCTATTTTTATAAATTGGTTTTGGATTTTTAAACTGTTTCCTGTGTTTTATTTAATTACTGTTTTGTGATATTTGAATGCTTTACACTTTGTCTCCTAAGTTAAGCCTTGACGCTCGATGCCAAGCTACCCAGGGTAGAGCTGGGATTAATTTACTGAGACCTAACTGTACTTTTGTGGAGGTTTGTGGCTTGTTGCTAGGTGTAGGTACCTACCTGCCCTACCAATAACCCATTTTCCAACATGTGGCAAATCAGCTTACTTTTAGCTGCCACAGAATTGGGTAGGTAGTTTTAGTTTCACCCTGATCTACCACTCTAATGAGATAGATGTGCAGCTTTATTGCTATATGAAACAAAGCAGGAGCAGCTTTAAGCAGATACCTAGTGTGAGAAACTGGGGCTGATTGCAGAGGCCCCCTAACTTTTTGCCCCCATTTTCCACTTTATGCTGGTGTTTTCCTGACTCTGATGGTGCCCTGGGTACTGCTAACCAGTCCCAGGACCTGTGCTCTGTGTAAAATGGATATGCAAATTAGGCTAATTATAATTGGCTAAGTTAACCTACCTATAAGTCCCTAGTATATGGTAGGGCATGTAGGTTTAGGGACCACAGCATAGGTGGTGCACACCTAGGTGCATTGCTGAGGTGCCCAGTGTCATTTTAAAAGCAAGCCTGCCTTGCTGGCTGCTTTTAAATTAAAGTTATATGCAAATTCGACTTTGGAATTAAAGGTACTTCCAAAGTCTTAAATTACCTTATTTTTACATATAAGTCACCCCTAAGGTGTGCCCTATGTGCCCCTAGGGCTGGGTGCCATGTAACTATAAGCAGGGACTTTATAAAAATAGATTTATAAGCCCTGGTGAGGTAAAAACAGCCAAATTCGTTTTTCCCTCATTGAAGTAAATGGCCTTCATAGGCTAGAATGGGCAGACTTTATTTTAAATTTTAAAGTCTCCTTAAATGTTACATACCAAGAATTTGGTATCAAATTGATTGTTATAATAAATCCCACAACTTCCAGTTGTTGGATTTAATATAACTAGTGCAGGTAAAAAGTTTAGACTTTACCTAAAAAGTTGCCAATTTCAGCTCTGCATTGTTTTTGCTGCTGTGCTCTGATTGGCCAGCCTGCAGCAGCTTCTGCCAGGCTACTTTAATGAGGTGTGAAGTGGCCTGACTTCACACAAAGGAATGTGCTTGGGGGAGAGAATCTCCCCTCAGCAGATGGTGAAGCAGGAAGGGGGAGGGCTGCCAAACTGGTCTTCAAAGGCAGAGAAGGACATCTGGAGCACCCAGCAACACCCCCACATCCTGCAACCCCAGACAGCTAGGTGCCCCCTTGATTAGATTAGGAGAGGGCAGGAGAGGGGTGTGTTTATGATTTTTAGCCACACCAGTGGGTGGGCTCAGCCAGATCTCTCCTCTAAAAATCAGATTCATCCATTTTGGATTTTTAGAGACTGTTGCCTTCTGGGATGGATTTTTGCCACACTTCCCAGGAAGTGGTCATCACAGGGGGACGACCCTGTCCCTGATTGGAGGACCAGGGCCCCCCTGCTTTTCACCCAGGAGCAAGGATAAAACTGGCAGACCTGCACCCACGCCTCAGATCCCCACCAAATTTCAAGAAGAAAGAACTACAAGGAGAAGAAGGACTGCCCTGCTGGACCCCTGGCCTGCACCTGGACCCTGCACTCAGAAAGACTGCACCAGCTGCACACTTGGGCTTCACCACAAGAAGGACTTTGCCTGGCTTCCACTGGTTCAAGGAGGGACTCCCTGTTTGCTACAGGTGAAAAATTGCTAACCAGAGTCCCCTGCACCAACTCCTGAAAAAGTGACCAGCTGACCACTGTCCAGTGGCCAAAAAGGAGTTTGCGCCAGGTGTATTCTGGGAGTTGAAGTCCGCACTTCCCAAGGACCATCACAGAACTTCTGGACCCTTGGGGTGAGCTGTGGACCCCAAAAGAACCTTAAAAGAACATCTGGGTGAAGCCCCAGAAGTTTGGAGAAGATTGGAGAATTTTTAGAAAAAAGCTCCATAAAGTGACCGACCCGACGCGGAAATTCTAGCCGGCTTGCCTCAACCGCGACCCGGCCTGACTTCGTGGTTCGTCCCGGTAAAGAAAAACATCCGAAAAAGAGACTAAGTCCGAACGTAAAAAGTTGACCGGGACCTCCCAGCCATCGTATCCGAGAAGGGCTCCATGGACGTCGGATCAAGATCCAGGTTTACCCCGGTCGAAGGATTTTCATCTCGAAAAAACGACTAAGTCCGAAGGTAAAAATCACCACCGAGGAAACCGACTTCGCGTAGCCGGACAAGGGCTCCAGGAGGTCGGATTCAACTGGCAGGTTCGTCCCGGTGAAGAAAAACTTCAAAATAAAGACTAAGTCAGAAGGTAACTTTTTAACCGAGGCCTCCCGCGACTTGTAGCCGAGCAGGGCTCCATCGCGGTCGGCCTGAAAGTTTGACTTTGCCCCGGTCCTGGTGCAACCAGATGACCCGATTGGCGCTTTTTGTTTCTAAGCGCTAGAAAATAATAATACTTTAAAAATTCATATCTCCGGTTCCCCTGAACCGATTTTAATCGTTTTTGTGTCATTTTAAAGATAAAAATATAAGCTATTCTTATAAATTGGTTTTGGATTTTTAAACTGTTTCCTGTGTTTTATTTAATTACTGTTTTGTGATATTTGAATGCTTTACACTTTGTCTCCTAAGTTAAGCCTTGACGCTCGATGCCAAGCTACCAAAGGTAGAGCTGGGATTAATTTATTGAGACCTAACTGTACTTACGTGGAGGTTTGTGGCTTGTTGCTAGGTGTAGGTACCTACCTGCCCTACCAATAACCCATTTTCCAACACCTAGCAACATGTTTGGAGCTGTAATACCATCAGTAGGATTTGCATTAAATGAAGGAAAGATTAGGAAATTATCAACGCTAGTGGACAGGTTTGCCTCGAACACCGCAGGTGCTCTAATTGTTATCAACAAAGAATTGCTTGCACTGAGAGCTATGATTATTGAAAATAGGTTTGCATTAAACATGATAGCGGCATAGGAAGGCAGAGCTTCCAAGGTAATTCACACCAGAGATTGTTGTGCTTAAATCCCTAGGATAAATGATCAGCTTACAAGCTATTTTGCAAATATTACTAACACTACTCATGAATTAACTGAACTTAAAGAGAGAGGTGCCTGGGAAGGATTAGGCTCTGTTTTTGGGTCTATAGGAAAGGGATTTGCGAAGATTGGTGAATGGTTAGGAAGTGTAGGTGGAGGAATGCTAAAATAGCTTTGTGACTCCTCTTCTGATTATACTAATTATTAATGCAAGTGTGCTTTGTTTCTTAAATTTCTGCAATAATATTGCATCAAATGGTGACTTGATGTTAAGGTTTGAAGAAATACAAAGCAAATTCTATGATACTATGAGTGATTTGGAAGGATCAAAACAAAAGAATCCAAAGCTGATGAAAGATGTATTGTAATAAGATATAGATTTAGAAATCATTGGGGGTGGAGGTGTGGAATTTGTTTAACTGAAATGTAGTGTTTAATGTATTTGAAATCATGGTTAAGCTAACATAGGCAAATGTTATGCTTTCCTCCATCTTACATTGTAATACATCACATTCACCATGTGATCACTGCTGCTGATGTTTTCTGTACTGTAATAAAGAATTGCGAGCTTTGTAATGAAGAACTGAGGCTTTCCTAGTCTTATTGAACACGATTTAGCACAGCTTGGCTGTCCCAGTCCGCATAACATAATTTGTACCAACTCGGGTTACCTGAATAGACTCTGAGGACCTCTGAATCTAATGTAATTGTATTATGAGAGAACCTTTAAATATTCTATAGTAAGATGTTTCTTCTTGCTTGTTCCCCATTGGTGCATATCCTGGGAACCATGTTCTTGTGTACTAAGGGCCTGATTTATACTTTTTTAGCAATGCATTTGTGTCATTTTTTGACGCAAAAGCGGCACAAACTTATAAAATATAATTCAATTTTGTAAGCTTGCTCTGCTTTTGCGTAAAAAAATTATGCAATCACGGTGCTAAAAAAGTATAAATCAGGCCCTAAATATATTTAATTCTTTGTCTAAAGTCCTATAAAAGGACCTGCATTTACACTGCTGGGGAGCTCCATTTTTTCTCAGGTTAGAAGACTAATCTATGTTGGACTTTGCTGAACTTTACTTAGCTCTTGTAGCCATGATTTATATGCTTATATGCTAATCTAATTGATGTTCCAGCTTTTGTATTCCTGTTTTACATTCTTAAAGAAAAGCTTTAAAACTTTAGCCCGTTTATATCATTTTAATTGAGAATGCCACAGCTTCGATCTAATGTGTAAGATCTGTAAGTGAGAGATGGGTCCAATCTGGGAGCACCAAAGTCCATGAAGCAACTACACTGCTCCTGGTACAAGTAATTGGCACACTGTGGGTCAGCAAAAGGGGTCCAACACTAGTTCATGCAAAGAATAGCAAGGTCTGGCCACCCTTTGACCTCGACATTCGCCATCTTGAAACACATTTCTTACATGTGCCCAATGATAATATTGGTAATGTATTAGCCAGCAAGACATGAAAATAATATTGTAAAACAATATTTTCAATGAATTCGCCCATTAAAAATATGAGAAATGTTTCCTATTTATCTGAAAGGAAGCCTAAAAAATCTCAATGTCAGTTTGCATTCTTCATTTGGTGACAAATAGTGGCATTTTTCACTAAGGCCAGAAGATGCAATTAAACAAATATCTGAACTTATGCAAGCAAGGAGGGCAATCGCTCAATTTTGCTGTAACAGACTTCCGGTTTCTTTTCAAAACAAATAGATTATTATTTTAGGGAAAACTGTATACCTCAAAGATCTCGGTATTGTGTTGTATAATTGAATATGTTCTCACTTGTCTTCCAGCTGCTCCATTCCTCTACATCTCTACCATTCCTTATCTTCCTAACCCTCAGCAGACAACAAACAATGCTACCTGGCTACACTATAGAATGCTTCAAGTGTGATCTCATTACCACAAAGAGTGGTAACAGGTGACAAAGGCAAATTGCAAGGTTTTTGCACATTGCCTTTTTAATTGAATAAATAAACGATTTTTGGGTAATAGACTATGGCCCTCATTATGACATTGGCAGTAAATGCTGTTTACTGCCGTGCTGATGGCCGCCAACTTACTGACATGCTAGCGAATATCCGTTCACCATATTATGACACACACACACCAATCTGACAGAATACAGCCACATATACAAATCTGCCAGACCAAAGGTCAGTGGAAAAGTGGCAGTCCCAAAACCCACACCATTACGCCAACAGAACAACACCCATCACATTATGATCCACGAATCACCACAGCGGACATTCAACGGCAGTAAACCATTGCCAGTACATACTGATGCGCTCACAATGGACACTCAAAGACAAAGCACCACATTGGACAATTCAAACAACACATACCTGACACCCATACACACACCACACCAACACACCCACACCACTATAAAACACACACCCACATTACCCACAAACCTTTACAAATAAAAATCATTGCTACCAGACAGACACCAAGACCACTGCAACAACTAGACACACCACTCACACCCATACACCCCTCATGCACTCCACATCACACACCCCAACACATTACCCAACACACCCTCACCAACACACATCACATAACCCCCGTGGCACCACAAAGGCACCCCAATTTCAATGAGGAGGAGTTAAGGGTCATGGTGGAGGAAATCGTCAGGGTAGAACCACAGCTATTTGGAGCACAGGTGCAGCAGATATCAATAGAATGGAAGATGGAGCTATGGCGGAGAATCATGGACAGGGTCAACGCTGTGGGACAGCACTCAAGAACAAGGGACGACATCAGGAAGAGGTGGAACGACCTACGGGGGAAGGTACGTTCCATAGCAGCAAGACACCATCTCGCTATACAGAGGGCTGGCGGTGGACTCCCGTCTCCTCCCCCATAACTCACAGCATGGGAGGGGCAGGTCCTGGCAATACTGCATCCTGAGGGCTTGGATGGAGATGGAGGAGGACTGGACACTGGTAAGTCAACTTTTAACAATTATCACCCCCACACCTGCATGCCATCACACACGCACACAGCCTCACTACCATCACTACACACCATCCCACACACTCCACCATCACATCACACTAATCCCAATTCCAAGCCCTGCATGCTGTACCAATGCATTTACACCCCTCCCAGCCCTGCATGGACACTCATCACCAAAGCATGCACAGCATAGGGAAACTAACATATCCACTATACACCTACATACACAAGCAGAAGCTGACAGGGTAATGCCAACCATAGAGGAGAAGCTACAGAAGTACAAATGTCAGGCACCTGAAGCATAATACATCATTTACATCCCCACAGGTACCCCAGCCAATGTCACTGGAGAGGAGATGCCACCACTATCCAGTCCCCCAACAGAAGAGGCCCACAATGATGACAGTAACTCTGGAATTCTGGATCTGTATGATCTACCTGGCCCATCAGGGACCACTGGACAGTCAGTCACCCAAGACCAGTCACAGACCACCACAGAGCCTCCCCCATCAGGAATCAACACCACAGCACCCACCCAGCGTACCCACACCTCTGTCCCCAGAATCAGAAACCAGGGGTCAGTGGCAGTGGGCACACCGTTCAGGGGACAGAGGCATAGGCCAACAGGGACACTGGGAGGACTGTTGTGCACCAGGGGGATGACAGGACCATGGAACCGACTCTCCAGGAGGTGGATGGAAATAAGCATGTTCCATACTATAATGGAATCACTGAGTTTTTTTGGGGGGGGGTTTAACAACTGTTTTTTGAATCTATGGGTGTCAGATTATACTTTCATTTCAAGCTCTTTCGCTTATGTATACTTGGCACTGTGGTCTCAAATATAGGAAATAGCATGGGCCACTTGATCGTAAGGTGATTTTGATATTTGGTATTTATCAAATAAGAATTGGGTGTTACAAATATCTATGAGTGGATAGATACACGGAATTGATGGCATATAAATTTATTTTTTGGTGTTAATGTTTCATCAGCCTTGATAAAGACTCGGAATGGGACGAAACACGTGTCGGCTACAACATCATATGGGCTGCAACTCACCTTCATTGGTTGAGGATTTATAAGGACTGGTGAAAACACCATACAAGCTGAAATCTAACTCTATCAATTGAGGACCAATAAGGACTAAGATCTGGACCAATATCATATGAAATGTATCTTATCACTATTGGCTAATGTGCCATAAAGACTGGATACTGGAGCTCTACTGATATTGAAATGTTAGATAAATGTGTCTTGGTTTATTTCTGTAAGTGAATCAGTTTGTTGTTGTTTTTTTATGTAATTCTATGAATTATGGATCTGATGAGTTGTATAATGCCTTTTTAATTTATAAAAATAAACTATTATTGTTTATGTTAAAGGTGCAAATGTTCAAAAGAATGTGGACACCCATATGGCTTCTCATTTAATGTCTTCATGTTTGGCTTTCCCTCCTTCATACTTTATGCATTAATCTACTATAACTCTCCCGACGTTCCACTAAGTAATATATTAATGAATTTAAAAAAAGAATTCGGAGTGCTCCACTATTATTTCTATTTGACATTAAAACTTACGGCTGGTCAGGTGATATCTGGTGGTGGTTGTGTGTCCTTGGGTGCCCCTAGGCCAGCAGCGTAGGTCCTCTGGTGGCTAAGGTTTTGAATGTGTAATACTGCTTACCTAGCTTGTTAGTATTCACTCCTGGGCAGGGCATTGGCTGTCTATTGGAGATTTCACCGCCATGGTCATAATTTAGCAGTAATTACCGCCACTTTATCACTGACCGCCAGGGTCGTAATGAGGGCCTATATTCTATTTTTCCTGTATGTACCTGACTATGTACCATCTGTGTTTTGCTGGAATTGAAGCAGTGGTGATTGCTCTTTCTTTGTAATGGCTATTTATTCACTAATTAATGTGCTAGTCCAATAGCCCGATGCATTGTGGAAATGCACTTTGTGGACCTGGGTACAGTTAAAATGGATGATTACTGTTATGCAAACACGTTGTCAATATGCATTACTTTTAATGAACGGGGGAAGGCCACCTCACATATACCCCACCATCACATCCCAGCCATTCCAATACCAAGCCATGCATGCAAAACCAATGCATGGACCCCCATCACAGACCTGCATGGTCACCCATCAGCACAGCATGCACACTAGTGACAATCACTTAGCCAAACCAAGCACAACTTACACAAGCCAAAGCTGCCTTGCTAATAACAACCATAAAGGGAAACATATCCATGCACATGATGGCATACGCAGATACATTAACACTGCATTTACATCCCCACAGGACCCCACTCAACGTCACCAGAGAGGAGGTGACAGACACATCCACTCCACCCCCAGAAGAAGCCCACAGTGATGATAGCAGCTCCGCACGCCTGGATCACGATGACCAACCTGGTCCATCAGGGACCTCTGGACAGTCGGTGACCCAGTCACAGTCCCAACCCAACACAGAGCCTCCCCCCTCAGGAAACACCAGCACAGCACCCACCCAGCGGGCCCATCCCTCTGTCCCCAGGACACGTCAAGCAGCAGTGTGTCCACCACTACAGGGACCCCAGGCAACCCCACAAACACAGGACGATCAGGGACTTGGGGTCAGTGACAGTGGGCACACGGTTCAGGGGACAGAGGCACAGGACAACAGGGAAGCTGGGAGGACTGCTGTGCGACAGGGGGAGGACAGACCCAGGGAACCCACTCTCCATGAGGCACTTACCAACATCCTGGGAGCATACAACCATTCCCAAAGACCATGGGCCAGATACTGGCCAAGCTGCAGGACACCCAGTGGCTGCAGGAGGGACAGTACCTGGGGATCAGGGAGGACCTGAGGGACATCCACACCACCCTGATCACCATTGCAGGGGTGCTGGCAGACATTGGCAACACCATGAGGGAGGTAGTGGCACACCAACGGGCCCCTGACACAAGCCAAACCAAAGAACAGCCTTCCACCTCCGCCGGCGCTAGTGGACAGGAGGCCCCGCCACAGGAACAACAGGCCACCAGCACTCCACCCCCTGCAGAAGGAGAACCACCCCTCAAATGGTCCCTGTGATCCAGGCAGAAGCCAGAGAACATTGCCAAGACCCCCACTATTCCTAGTGGGCGTCTTGGCAATGTTCTCTGGCTTCTCTGGAGACTCTCCTGATTGTCACCCTTCTGTCCTACTCTGTCACTTTGTCCACCTTGAGTTGCCATTGCTCCACTTCCTATGCCTCCTTGGACAATGTACCTGTGATACAAATAGACTGGACTCTACCTTGGACTTTCCTCCATCAGCAACCCAGCGCATTTCAATACCCCCTACACCTATTAGCACAGAAATAAACACCCTTGGGACAAATTCAAGAACTGAGTCTGTGAATTCTATGACAAATGTATTAGTTTCACAAACTGTAAACATTGCAATTCAAATGTACTGTAATATTAACATAGGTATGACCTGCAGTGGGCAGCAGTAAACACACCAGGAGCCATAGTGGAGCACAGAGATCTCAAAATAGAGATGCCAAAGAGTACAGTAAGTGGGCATAGAAATAAGGAAATCAGCCTGCCATGTTCAATGTCAAACACAAAACTGCAATGGAAGGTGAAGTTACAGTGTCTTACCTGTGTGTCACTGGAAGTACTGTTGAATGAATGTACTTCTGTTGTCCACATCTTCGTCCTCTGACTCCTCTTCCTCACTGTCCACAGGATCCATCGCTGCACACGAACATCCCCAGGCTCATCCTCCTGCAGAAATGGCACCTGGTGTGTCAAGGCCAGGTTGTGCAACATGCATCATGCAACGATGATCTGGCACACCTGCTTGGGTGAGTGGTACAGGGATCCACCTGTCAGATGGAGGAACCGGAATCTGGCCTTCAGGAGACCAAAGGTTCTCTCAATGATCCTCATTGTTTGCCCATGTGCCTCATTGTAACGTCCCTCTGCCCTTGTCCTGGCATTCCTCACTGGGGTCAGTAGCCATGTGAGGTTGGGGTAACCAGAGTCGCCTGCAAATATTCGAGGGATACCTGTTAGCCACACACTCACCCTTAAGGCCAAACTCACCCATATACCTATATCAACTGGGTGGGGACCATGGGCTCACCTATTAGCCGCACCCTTTGCCTCTGGAGTTGAGACATCACATATGGAATACTGCTATTCCTCAAGATAAAGACATCATGCACAGAACCAGGATACTTGGCATTGACATGGGAGATGTACTGGTCCGCCAAACACACCATCTGCACATTCAAAGAGTGAAAGCTTTTCCTATTTCTGAACACTAGTTCATTTCTCCGGGGGGGGCAACAAATACAATATGTGTACCATCAATGGCACCAATGATGTTGGGGATATGTCCCAGTGCATAAAAGTCAGCCTTCACTGTGGCCAAATCCTCCACCTGGGGGAATACGATGTAGCTATGCATGTGTTTCAGCAGGGCAGACAACACTCTTTTCAGCACATTTGAGAACATTGACTGAGACATCCCTGATGCCATGGCCACTGTCGCTTGGAAGGAACTACTTGCCAGGAAATGGAGCACTGACAGGACCTGCACTAGAGGGGGATACCTTTGAGCTGACGGATGGCTGAAATCAGGTCTGGCTCCAATTGGGTACACAGTTCTTGGATTGCGGCCCTATCAAGTCTGTAGGTCAGGATAATGTGCCTGTCCTCCATTGTTGCCAGGTCCACCAGGGGTCTGTGCACGGAGGGATGTCTCCATCTCCTATTCATCCTCAGCGGTTGAACCCTAGGGAGAAAAATGGTGAGCAGAGGGTCATATTCACACATATGTCAATATTAATATGCATTTCTTCATTAACAGAAACAGGATGCGAACTCAAGAGTCAGTTGATGAGCTAATGTCTGCTGTGATGCAGTTAGGTGCCATGGCCTGTGCCCCCCCTGAAATGGCGGCTGCCTGACCTGTGAGGAGAGACAAGTGGAAAAGATGTAATTCAAGTGGCGTTGTGCGGCGTTGCGGTCGGCGGACGACGACCGCTATGCAACATCGCATTGGCTATCATTGGGCCCTAAGAGTTCCAGGAGCCAATGGTGATGTACGCTGGCGGTGATGGTACGCACCGCCGTGGACATGACCGCCATTTGCTATCTCTTCACTCACTTGGTACCTGACCTTCAACAGGAGAGGACCTACACTGCAAGTGCTGCTATCACCTGTGTCTGGAAGCGACAATGGCTCAAGTGTCTGGGAAAAGGGCCCCTGCCTTCACTTCAGAGGAGTTGGAGAGACTAGTGGATGGGGTCCTACCTCAGTACACTTTACTCTATGGTCCTCGAGACAAACAGTTGAGTACACTGTGACCATGATCCGTGGCCCATGAATGCATGGATTGCTGTGTGTGTAAGCCCTGTGTAGGGGGGTTTGAGGGGTCCTGGGCAGAGTGCTGCATGTATGGTGGGGAATGTATGCGAGTAAGGAGATGGGAGGGATATGGTGGGTCATCAGTATGATAGTCCGGACGGTATGACTAATCTCTTTTCTGCTGCATTTTTTCTGCAGGGCACCACCCATCATAAAAAGGGTATTTGGCGTGCATCGCCAAGGAGGTGCGGACCCTGGGGGGTCTTTGACAGGCGGAGCACCCACTGCCGCAAACGGTGGGAGGACCTGCGCTGCTGAGCAAGGAAGATGGCGAAGGCCCAGCTGGGGATGGCCTCCCAACGAGGAAGGAGTGCCCATCCTACACTGAACCCCCTGATGTCCGCATCCTGGCGGGGGCCTATCCGGAGTTGGATGGGCGCTTGAAGGCATCACAGCAGCCACAAGGGGGTGAGTACAGATTCAGGGTCATGACTTTGCACGCATTAAGGATTTACCTGGGTGGGAGATGTGGGCTGTAGGTGCCCCTAAGCCAGGGCGAACATGGCAGGGTATGTTCAATGATCGGCAAGATCAGATGCACTCCAACCCCAATAGTGTTAGTGGGCATCTACTACTGGGCAGGGTCCGGTATGTTTCATGTGTGCAGCTAATGGCGTTAGGCATTGTACCCTCTGCGCTGGTGACTAGCATTGTAACTGGTAGTGGATGGCCTAGTGCATAGGGCTGTTCCCTGTGTGTTGTGTACACCAACGGTAGTGTTGTTGCTGGCATTGACCAAGTGTATCCTCTGTCTCTCCCCCCCTTTTTGTTTTGTCACCCTGTCCTTGTGTGCATTAGCATGATCTGGCGGAGGAGCAGATGCACCGACGACGGAGGGAGCTGCATCCCACATGGGCCTGGAGGCCGAATCCACTGATGGTGAGGGCACCAGTGGGACATGGAGGGCTAAAGGAAGCACCACGACAGAGACAGGATGGGACACTACAGACAGCGTCTCCTTTTCCGGTGGAAGCTCCCTGGCGGTGGTGGACACCTCTGTGCCCACCCCAACTACAGGAACAGCTGCCACCCCCGTACCAGACACGCCCTCCCAGCTACCCCTCAGCGCGTTTCCCGTGCCTGCTCACCCAGGTGGGTGGGTATCTCCTTTGCCCCAGGAACCCCAGACCCTGACCCAGTGAGCCCTGCTGCCCTCAGTGAGGAGGATGTTGACATACTGAGATCCCTCTCTGTTGGGCAGTCAACCATACTGAATGCCATCTAGGGTGTAGCAGGGCATTTGCAACAAACAAATGGATACCTGGAGGGCATTCACTCTGGTGTGGCGGCCCAACAGAGAGCATTCCATGCTCTGGCCTCCGCACTGATGGCAGCCATTGTCCCTGTCTCCAGCTTCCCCCCTCCAACTTCCTCTACCCAGTCCCGATCCCCTCAAGCCCAGCCTATCCCAAGCACACCTTCAGACCAGCAATCACCCAAACAAACACACAGAAGTGGTTCAGGCAAACACAAGCACCACACTTCATCTCACAGGCACTCACACAAGCACCATCCCCAAGAAGACACACCAACATCCACTGCCTCCACTGTGTCCCCCTCCTCCTAGTCATCCACCCCCTCCCAGTAGCGTCTCCACTCACACCTACATGCACTACATCCTCATCCACTACCTCCATCACCAGCACACCTATCACTACACGCCCCTCACTGGCAGTCACCACCCCCACATCCATGCACATGTCCCATGTGTCCTCTCCCACTGTGTTTGTCACCCCTCCTCCCAAAGTACACCAACGCAAGCACACACACACCCAACAGCCATCCACCTCACAACAGCATTCAGCCAATGCACCTGCACCCAAACACAGCAGACTGACACCTCCTACAACCACTCCCACCTTCACCTTCTTCCCGCCCCAGTGTCCCTCAGAAGCTTTTCCTCATCAACATTGACTTATTCCCGACCCCACTACCTCCCCGTTCTTCACCTCGGGCCAGGGTGGCCAGAACCCAGCCCAGCACCTCAGCCACCCAGTCCACAGCCACTGTGGTTTCTGTAGCTGTGAGAGGCTCCAAGAAGGCACCCATCAGCCCAGCCAGTGCGCCAGCGACACCTGCCAAGGCCAAGAAGGGTCAGCCACCTGGCAAGGGCAAGAAGGGGACAGCAGCCAGCAAGGGGAAGGAGGCACAACCAGCAAGCAAGGGCAGGTCAAAGACTCCAGCTGGCAGAAGCAAAGAGGCACCACCATCGCCCAAGGGCAGGAAGGGACACAGAACACCAGTCATGTCACTTCAGCCGTCTAAAGCTGCAGGTGAAGGCCTGGAGGCTACCTCTACCACTTTCAGCACCACCACCTGCACCGCAGCCAGCACCGCCACCTGCACCGTGGCCAGCACCGCCACCTGCCAGCCGCAAGCAGCACCACTGCCAGCAGCAGCAGCCCCAGTGGGCAGCCGTCTGAGGCTGCAGGTGAAGGCCTGGAAGGCTACGACCACCACTGCCTGCACCGCCACCTGCAGCGCAACTGGTTCTTCCTTGAGTGTCGAGAGGTGAGTCGTTTCCCTTCTGTGTTCTGTTTCCGCCATGCTTTTGATGGCGTTGGTACCACCCCGGAAAAGCTGGCAGATGGGCAGATTGTAATGCTGTGGGAGGTACATTGTCTTCCACCTGGGTGTTGGCGGTTACTGCAGCGGTGTTTGTTGCTACCGCCGTGGCGGTCGGAGTGTTAAAGTGGCTGTATGTGTTTCCGTAGTGGTCATGATTCCATTTTTGTTACAGACGGCCTGTTGGCAGTACTACTGCCGCTTTATCACCGACCGCCAGGGTTGTATTGAGGGCCATAGAGGGAGGGGAGGTTAGAGCTATCCTGCCCCTTCAGCCTGGCAGGGGTCCCAGAGGGCACTAATATTTTCTTGGGGAAGGGATCATTCATTACGCCTCAGGGCCCAAGGGACCAACCACATCTCCTGCAGCCTGTAATTATATAATGGAGAGGTGGCGAGTGACTTCCTTCTCAGAGCGTCATAGAGGCCCCGGGGACCACATTCTCTGGGGCCAGTGTATTTTGTTTGAGCAGTAATGATGGGTGTAGGTCTCTCCTCCCTGATGCTCTGCTTCGGGGTTCCCAGAGCTCAATCACAGTGTTCCAAGGATACCATCCACCATAGCACTGCAATTCACTGCTCAGGAGCGTGCCAGTAGAGTCCCAGGAGAGAGCCAGTAGGGGCCTCAAGGGCCCTGTGGCTCTCCCTGTGGCCCCAACATATTATGGGGGTGATTCTGACCCCGGCGGTACAAGACCGCTGTGGCCAGGGTCGGCGGGAGCACCGCCAACAGGCTGGCGGTGCCCCGCAGGGCATTCTGACCGCGGCGGTTTGGCCGCGGTCAGAAGAGGAAAACCGGCGGTCTCCCGCCGGTTTTCCGCTGCCCTTCTGAATCCTCCATGGCGGCGCAGCTCGCTGCGCCGCCATGGGGATTCAGACACCCCATACCGCCATCCTGTTCCTGGCGGTTCGCCCGCCAGGAACAGGATGGCGGTATGGGGTGTCGTGGGGCCCCCATAAGCGGGCCCCACTTTGAATTTCACTGTCTGCATTGCAGACAGTGAAATTCGCGACGGGTGCAACTGCACCCGTCGCACCTTCCCACTCCGCCGGCTCCATTCGGAGCCGGCTTCCTCGTGGGAAGGGTGTTTCCCACTGGGCTGGCGGGCGGCCTTTTGGCGGTCGCCCGCCAGCCCAGTGGGAAACCCAGAATCACTGTAGCGGTCTTATGATCGCGGAGCAGTGTTCTGGAGGGGGGAACTCTGGCGGGCGGCCTCCGCCGCCCGTCAGAGTTAGAATGACCCCCTATATGTTCTGGGTGCCTTTGCTACCAGGGCACTCAAAAAATGCAAAGAATATTTAAAAAAGTGAATAATATATGAAGGCAGGAACCTATCATATATTATTCACTGCTCCAGAAAGGAGCATCCCATTATTTCATAGGGCTTTTAAAAATATATATTATTTTGCTGGCAGTGCCCCTAGAAGGAGCAGGGGCACAACCAAACATTCTTTAATATTGTGGGTGGCTGCAGGGAGTGCAGC
Organism: Pleurodeles waltl; assembly: GCF_031143425.1. Lineage (NCBI taxonomy): Eukaryota > Metazoa > Chordata > Amphibia > Caudata > Salamandridae > Pleurodeles > Pleurodeles waltl. The sequence continues at coordinate 225,211,866 of NC_090444.1, read as the reverse complement.
AGCCCACCAACAATATTAAAAAACACAGTAAGTGTCCTGGGTCATTGAATCCTCAGGAGAGCTTGCCATGTTATTTAAAGCTCTCTGAGCTGGAACTGTGTGCTCATCAACTGGAGAAAAGGAACCTGTAGTGGTTGGTTTCATGTCTGCACATTGTGGCCTGAAAAATGTTAAAAAGACATAATAATGCCTTCTTTAAAAGGCTTTATTGAAAATATTTTACCACTATTATTGAGCATTGCAATGTGTGAATGTATGACATATTTATATTGTATTACAATTATTTGTGACATCATGACAAAACCAATAGGTCTGCTTTATATATGTTGTTATGCTGACCCCTCGATAAACCAAATAGGCCCTGTCACTATTATTTTGGTATTCTGAGCCTTTGACAAAGCCAGCAGATCTACCATACGTAAAATGATACCTTTAATATTGTTACTTGACATAGCCAACCTTGGGTAGCGGTAAGGGGGTTGAGCACAGGTCCTTCCCACAAGTCTGACCCTGTCCCCAACCTAATGCCACACAACAAAATAGACAACTTATTTTTCGTTTAAAAAAACTGTACAATTCATGGGGAAAAAAAGTTAAAGTGGCAATTATAGTTAGGTATTTAAAAAGCCTTAGAAATTCACTAAAAAAACTAAGGTTAAGAGGACGTAATAGTTAGGTGAACATATCATTAAAAAATATTGTTTTAAATAAACAAAAGCACTGAAATTCACCAGTGATGGCTATCACAAGTAACTATAACTCGTGCCCTAAAGTAAGTATAACTCAAAATCCCATCAACCCCCTTCAAGTACCCCACCCACCCCACAGCTATTGGTTGAAGGCTGTGTGCAGGGTTTGGAATCCTGGTCCCAACTCCTCAATGGTGCCCAGTCCCCGGCTGCACACCGTGTTTGACCATGTGCAACGTGAAGTTGGATGAAGGTCCTCACCTGTGTCCAGGCTCTGGGTGCTCCCCCCTTCCCACAGCACAAGGCCTTTGGTGTGTTGTTGGGTGTGGGTCCTGGCCTGCAACTCCAGGCCAACTTGAAAGGATGTCTATGTGAGCCTTCCTAGCCCCTGTCAGAACATCAAAATATAAAACGTTTGTCTATTGGTATTACAAAGTTGTGAGCATGTCAACATATGTAAAGCAGACCTGTTGTTTTTGTCAAAAAAGCAAATCATAGTACAAACACATTGCAATATTTAGTAAAAGGGTTTGTCATAAAAAGGTTTTAATAAAGGTTTATTAAAAACAAATACATCAACGTGCTTTGACTCTTTTTTAAACATGTTTTAAAATGTAGTCACTAGAACAACCACACACTGAAGAGCATAGAGTTCCAAATTGGATGGCTTTAAAAATACGGCAAGCTCTCCTGGGGTCATGGATTTAATGTCCCCGGAGACTTACTGTTTTAAATGTTGCTGGTTGTAGCTGTAGTCCCTACAGCCACCAACAACTTTAGAAAAATGCTTACTGGAGCCCCTGTCCTTCTTGGGGCACTAGGATCCAAAAACTGTAAAGAACAAGCCTTTGCTGGGCATGGTGGGGCATTCCATTCCAGAGCACTGAGTTATAAGTTTGCCAAAATGCAGTCCCAGGGCTTGAGGGTCACCGGAGCTTGATAAAGGCCAGGGGAGGGGGCTGCACACCTCCCTCCTCTTTTATTAAAATTTGGCCCCAGGAAATGTGGTCTCTGGGACCTGATAAAGGTTTGGGTAAGAGGGCCACATGCCTCCTGCCCTCTAATTAAAATGTGGCCCTGCAAGTTGGGATCCCTGGGACAGAAGAAGGACCAGGGAGGGGGGACACATGCCACCTCCCAAAAAGATTTTCACTTTGGTGACACTTTGGCCCAGCCCCACCATGGGCATTTTTTGTATTTTTACTTTTCTGTGATTTTGCAGTTTTACTATTAATTTGTGGTAAAAATTTTAGAAAACATTTTGGAGCCCTATCCCCCAACCAGGCACATGGGGGAGCATATCTTTACCCTGCCTCCTCAAATAATTTGAAGGCAGAAGACTGAGGTGATGATTATGACAATGGCGGTGACTGTTAAAGTGGGGGTAATACTGCCAAGAGGCTGGCAGTAATCACCGCCAAATTATGACCATGGTGGTGATAACTCCCAAAGACAGCATATGTACCACACTAACCGCCAGGGTGTTAACATCACTGACCACGGCGGTAGCTATCAACAGCCAGGCGGAAGGCAAATTACCGCCCACCATATTAAGACATTGGAAACCGCCATGATTTCCGGGGCGTTACCAACGCCATCAGAATCCTGGCGTAAACAGAACACAGAAGACAAAAGACTCACCATCAGAGACACAGAGAAGATCAACGCCGCCATGGGACCCAAACTTCAAGTTTTCCCGATACTCTTCTGCGCCATGCTCCAACTTGAACACCAACGCCAATGAAGGAGACAACAGTGAGTACAGCCGCCTGGCACACAAAGGATGGAGGGAGGAAAAGGAGAGTGACACACACACGCACAACACACACCATTGACATACACACAACCAGCTGTAGAGAAAAAACAATGTTACAGGACCCACGTCATGATAATGCAAGGACTACAGCATTCCAGAACTGATAGCGTAATTGGATGCAAACAGCCACCATTTTGTCAATATGACAAAAAATAAATGATTCACTGTTCTGAAAGGGCCAACGGCCAGTCCAAAGTACAAAAGGCCCACAGTCCAATGCCCAACTCGTTCCCTGACGTAATCCACACTACACAGCGCAGGTGCATCATGTTGAGAATGGCCAGACACCTCATGGGAAAGGGGGCACCTCAGCTGCAGTGGGGGACTTGCCCACTGGTTCTGGAGGGGGTTCCATGCTCATTACAATTAGCTAGGGGGTGCAATGTCTAAGTTTCTGAGTTGAGGGAACTTGCCTTCTGGTTCTTGAGGGGGCTCCATGCCCATTAAAATTTGCTGGGGAGTGCAAGTTCACAGTCTCTGAGTTGGGGGACTTGCCCACTGGTTCTGGAGGGGGATCCATGCCCATTACAATTTGCTGGGGAGTGCAAGCTCACAGTCTCTGAGTTGGGGGACTTGCCCACTGGTTCTGGAGGGGGCTCTATGTACAACAGTCCCTGGAGGGAGGCCTACATGCCCTCTGCTGGAGGTGAGGGCTGCTGTGCCCCACCTGGAGGTGAGGGCTGCTGTGTCCCAGCTGGAGGTGAGGGCTGCTATGTTCCAGCTGGAGGTGAAGGATCCTTGCCTATTGCTGTTGGAGGGGGGCTCTTGCCTCTCTTAGTTGGTCGAATGGGAAACTTCCCTTTCCTGGGTGATGTAGTGGGATCTTTCCCTCTCTTGGGTGGTGGAGTGGGATCCTTCCCTCTCTTGGGTGGTGGAGTGGGATCCCTCCATCTCTTGGGTGTTGGAGTGGGATCCTTCTCCCTCTTGGGTGATGGAGTGGGATCCTTTCTTTTCCTGCCTCCAAGACTAGGAGGTGCCTCCACTGTCCCCATGGACTGTTTGGCTGAGGTGCTGGGCTGGGCTGTTGTGACCCTGCTCTTACAGGCGGGATAGCGGGAGGAGGGAAGAGGTCAAGTAGGGCAAGGAAAAGCTTCTTAGGGACGGTGGGGCAGGATGAGGGAGGAGTGATGGGAGTAGAGGTTGAGGAGTGGTTGTTGGAGGTGCTGACTTTGGGTGTAGGAGCATGGGCAGTGGGCTGATGTGAGGAGGATGACTGTTGGGTGTCTGAGTGTGTGTGTCTCTTAGTAGGGGGGGCAGACAGGGTGGGAGAGGACACAGGGTACACGTGGATGGATGTTATGGAGGTGTCTGCAAGTGAGGTGTGTGTGCTGCATGGTGTAGTGATGGTGGTGGTGGCTGTTGATGCATGCAGGTGTGAGTGCGGATGTGACAGTGAGGGAGGAGGAGGGGGAGACAGTGGAGGCAGTGGATGTTGTTGTGTGTGCAATTGTCTGTTGTTTATGTGAGTGCTTATGGCCTGAAGTGTGCTGCCTGTGTTTGTCTGTGCCGCTCTTGTGAGATGTTTCATGTGCATGCTTGTCTGTATGTGTGTATGGGATGGGTTGGGGTTGGGGTTGAGGAGATTGGGACTGAGAAGTGGTAGTTGCAGGGGGACAGAAGGAACATCAGGCTGCCATCAGAGAGGAGGCCCGAGCCTAGAATGATCTCTGTTGGGCCACCAATGCACTGGGAATGCCCTCCAGGAATGCATTGCATTGCTGCATCTGAGATGCCAGCCCCTGGATGGCATTCACAATGGTTGACTGCCCTACAGAGATGGATCTCAGGAGGTGAATAGCTTCCTCACTCAGGGCAGCAGGGCTCACTGGGGCAGAGCCTGAGGTTCCTGGGGCGAAGGAGATGCCCACCCTCCTGGGTGACCGGGCCAGGGCAACTCACTGAGGGGCTACTGGGAGGGTGGTGCTGGTACGGGGTGGCGGCTGTACCTGCAGCTGGGGTGGTCACAGAGGTGTCAGCCACCACTGGGGAGATTCCATCAGAGGAGGTATCAGAGTCAGTGTTGTCACCTTCTGTCTCCACCGTGGTGCTCCCCTCTCCCTCTGTCCCACTGGTCCCCTCAGTGTCAGTGGAATCTACCTGCTGGGTCCTGTGGAATACAGTTCCCTCTGTCACCAGAGCCCCTGCTCCACCGCCAGATGATGCTAATACACACATGGACAGGATGACAGAAGAAAAATGGGGGAGAGAGACAGGGAGCACTGTGTCAATTACAGCACCAACACCACAGATGGCATACACATTACCGTCACACAGGGATCAAGATTGAGCGCAATGCATCGCACTGCATTACATTTGCTAGGTACCACAGCAAAAATGAGAACAAAACACAGCAACTGCATCCCTCCTGGAAGTCACTAAGCCCTGTCTGACATGGAATGCAACCTAGCTAGGTTATCTGATTGAGCGATACAACCATTACCCTTGCGCTGGATCACACTGCATTCTGAGCTGGCATTAAGGGGCACCCACTAACTGACACCCACCACCAGGTTTCTATGCCACCTATCAATCATAGTTGTAACACACACTGTACTCACCCCCTTGTGACTGGTGTGATGCCCTCAAGCGCCCATCCACCTCTGGGTAGGCCACCGCCAGTATGCGGGCCATCAGGGCGGTCAGGCTCCGACGGGCACCCCACCCTCGTTGGGAGGCCATCCCCAGCTGGGCCTGCACGGTCTTCCGGGCCCAGTATTTCAGCTCCTCCTATCTCTTCCTACAGTGGGTGCTCTGCACGCTGTAGACCCACAGGGTCCGCACGTCCTCGGCGATGGCACACTACAATCCCTTGTTCTAATGAGCATTGACCTGCAGAGGAAACACAGACAGGAGGACATCATTAACCAGACAATCCAACCTGTTACACATACATGGCCCACAAATCCCTTCCATCCCCTTTGGCAAACACATCACCCAGCGCCCACCATGTACACCACAACCAGACATACGACCCCCCCAAATTACATGATGCTTGCAAATACATCTCCATGCAATCTTGTCACATGCCTCGTGCCCAAGGTGTACTCACCTCTTGGTCTGGAGGCCCATGCAGCTGCTCATACTGGGGTAGGACACCATCCACCAAGCGCTCCAACTCCTCGGAAGTGAAGGCAGAGGCCCTTTCCCCGGTCACACGAGCCATGGCAGGATCCAGACACAGGTCACAGCAGCACACGCTGTGGAAAGTCAGGAAACAAGTGGGGTTATAGGCAGAAAATGACGGTCAGATACAAGGAGGTATACACTGTCACTGCAGCCAGTGATCCCAATTGGCCACTGTACTCCATAGAGCCCTATGTTATCCAATGAGGAATAGCACTGCTGTGCACGGCCGTCTTCCGCCATGCCGCACAACACCAGCGGAATTACCTCACTTCCACCTGTCCCTACATACAGGACAGGCGGTCACCATTTTTTGGTGGTGGACAATATTCAGATAATCGAGAACTGTTTCATTTCTATAATTTGCACATACATTGCGATTACCAATGTCCTATCACGTTACTGCTCTATGTACACTGAGGTGGTGGTCCCATTGTTCAAAGTGTGACAGCCTACTCACTCTTGTGTCTCTTAGATACCTACCACTGTGGAGGAATCGGAGGAGGATGCAAGACCCCCTGTACAGACCCCTTGTGGACTTGGCTACACTGGAAGACAGGCACATAATATTCACCTATAGACTGGACAGGGCCACAATCACAGAGCTGTGTGCTCAATTGGAGCCTGATCTGATTCCTGCTATCTGTTATCCCACTGAGATCCCCTCTCTTGTGCAGGTTCTATCTGTGCTCCATTTCCTGGCAACTGGCTCTTTCCAAGTGACAGTGGGCTTGGCAGCAGGAATGTCACAGCCAATGTTCTCAATCGTGCAGACAAGGGTTTTGTCTGCCCTGGTGAAACACATGTGCAGCTACATTGCTTTCCCCCAGGTGGAAGATTTGGCCACTGTGAAGGCTGGATTCTATGCAATGGGACATATACCCAACAATATTGGGGCGATTGATGGTACACATGTTGCGTTTGCCCCCCCTCCCTGCCAGAATGAACAAGTGTTCAGGAATCGGAAGAGTTTCCACCCACTCAATGTGCAAATGGTGTGCCTGGCTGACCAGTACATCTCCCACGTCACTGCCAAGTATCCTGGGTCGGTGCATGACACTTTCATCCTAAGAAATAGCAGTATCCCAAATGTGATGGCATAACTACAGAGGCACAGGTTGTGGCTAATTGGTGAGCCTGACTCCCCACCCAATGTATGTCAGTGTATGCCTTCTGGTGTTGACCCTATACCATTGTGTAAGGCTTATGTTTGTCCCTCAATACCTGCAGGTGACTCTGGCTACCCAAACCTATCATGGCTCCTGACCCCTGTGAGGAATGCCAGGACAGGGGCTGAGAATCGGTATAATGATGCACCTGGGTGAACCAGGAGGATTATTGAAAGGACCTTTGTCCTCCTGAATGCCAGGTTCAGATGCCTGCATCTGACAGGTGGATCCCTGTGCTACTCACCCGAGAAGGTCTGCCAGATAGTAGTGGCATGCTGCACGTTGCACAACCTGGCCCTCAGATGACATGTGCCTTATTTGCAGGAGGAGGAGACTGGAAATGCCCCTCTGGCAGCAGTGGACCCTGAGGACAGTGAGGATGAGGAGGCAGAGGGTGAGGATGTGGACAACAGAACATCAGTTATATGTCAATACTTCCAATGACACACAGGTGAGACAATAGAACGGACCGTTCCCTGATTATTGATGTTTACTGTGTGGCTGTAGCAGGATGGCATTCACTTTCTGTGCATCTCTATTTACTGTCACCTATGGCTTCTCATTTTGCAGATGTTGGTGATATGACAACAGTGTACTGATGTGATGACTACTGACAGATACAGGTCATAAAATTTATGCTATCACAGTTGTTAGGTGCGCGGACTTGGATCCTCTTCGGGTTGTGGGGTTTTTGGATGCCTCAGGGATGATGCGTTGAACTCCGGTGCTTGCAGGACGAAGCCAAAGAGGCTGTTTCGATCCGGTGTGCGTTGTGTGGAAATTTCTAACACACGGCAGGTGCTGCGTTGATTTCTTTCAGGAAGTCGGGCTGCGTTGTTCTGGCTCGGTTTTGTGTCGATCCAGTGGCCGGGGTGTCGAATTTCCTTTCGCTACACTGGCTCTGCATCGATCTTCTCCTTGCGAAGTTGAGCTTCATCGTTCCAGTTCTGTGTGCGGTGACGTTTTCACCCGTTTTCTGCAGGCTGTGCATCGATTTCTGCCACACAGGGAGTTCTTCTTGCAGGAATGAAGTCTTATTGGTCCTGAAACTTTAGGAAACAGGAGGCAAGCTCTATCCAAGCCCTTGGAGAGCACTTCTCAGCACAGCTAGAGAGCAGCAAGGCAGCAGAGCAACAGCAAGGCAGCAGTCCTTCTCAGAAAGCAGTCAGGTGAGTCCTTTGGGAAGCCAGGCAGTTCTTGGCAGGTTGCAGGTTCTGGTTCTGGTTCTCTTCTCCAGGAAGTGTCTTTGACAAAAGTGTCTTGTCCGAAGTGTCTGATGAAGTAGTGTCTACCTCAGAAATGTGACAGAGACCCTGCTTAAATTCCATCCTGTCTGCCAGGGTCCCAGTAGGGGGTGTGGCTGTCCTTTGTGTGAGGGCAGGCTACTGTCCTTTGACATGTAAGTGTCAAGCCCAACACCCTCCCAGCTCAGGAAGACCCATTCAATGTGCAGATGTGTGCAAGTGTGACTGAGCATTCTGTGGTTATGGTTGTCTGAGTGAATGCACAAGGGAGCTGTCAACTAAACCTAGCCAGACGTGGATTGGAAGGCACAGAAGGATTTAGGTGTAGAGAAATGCTCACTTTCTAAAAGTAGTATTTCTAAAATAGTAATGTAAAATCCAGCTTCACCATTAAGCAGGATTTTGTATCACCATTCTGGCCATACTAAATATGACCTGGCTACTCCTTTAAGTTCAGGATCTACAACTCAAACAGTATATGAGGGAAGCCCTAATGCTATCCTACGAAAGGAGCAGGCCCCACAGCAGTATAAAATGAATTTAGGAGTTTTACACTACTAGGACATAAAGAACACACATATTCATGCCCTGCCTTTTACCTACATAGCACCCCTATGGGCTACCTAAGGTCTACCTTTGGGGTGATTTATATGTAGATAAAGGGGAGTTTAAGGCTTGGCAAGTACTTTTAAATGTCAAGTCGAAGTGGCAGTGAAAATGCACACACAGGCACTGCAGAGGCAGGCCTGAGACATGGTTAGGGGGCTATTTATGTGGGTGGCACAACCAGTGCTGCAGCAACCTAGTAGCATTTAATTTACAGGCCATGGGCACATGTAGTACAATTGACTAGGGACTTACAAGTAAATTAAATAAGCCAGTTGGATATGAGCCAATGTCACCATGTTTTAAGGAGAGAGCATACACACTTTAGCACTGATTAGCAGTGGTAAAGTGCACAGAGTCCTAAAGCCAGCAAAAATGAGATCAGAAAAAGAGAAGGAGGAAGGCAAAAAGTTTGAGGGTGACCCTGCAGAAAGGACACTTCCAACAACAGTATTCAGATCATTTGCACATGATATGACTGTTTCCATATATGCATATTTTCATCACATAAAACACTTTCACTTAGGTTCTGTTCAAGGGTGTTTATTGTAGTGCAAATTATTGATGGAAAAGCGCCATGGAATGCGGTGATGGTTGAGGAAAGTCCAAGGTATTGTTCCAATCTGTTTGTAGCACTGGTCCAGTGTCCAAGGGGCCATTGGAAGGGGAGTAAAGGCAGTTCAAAGTGGACAAAGTGGGACACAAGGGGGACCTTCAGGAGGGTCTCATTTCCCGGTGGTGGTCTTGGTCTTAGCAGGTGTCTCCGGCTTCTGTCTGAGTTGCAGGGAACGTTTGCAGGGGTGGTTGACCTTCTGCAGGAGGAGGGCTGCTGGTGGCCTGTGGGTCCTGTGGCAGGGCCTCCTGCCCACTAGCTGCAGCAGAATTGGTGGGCTGGTAAGTAGACTGGCTAGTGGTAGGTGCCCACTGGTGTGCTGTCCATTCCCTCATGATGTTGGCCATATCTGCCTGCACACCTGCTATGGAGACCATGGTGGTGCTGAGGGCCTGCCAATCCTCCCTGATCTCCTGATTGTTACCCTGCGTGTTGGTAAGGATCTGTCCCATCTTGTCCTGGGATTGCTGTTAAGCCCCCAGGACATTAGTGAGTGCCTCCTGGAGATTCGGTTCCCTGGGCCTATCCTACCCCTGGGGCACAGTGGTCCTCCCAGTGACCCTGTTCCCCTGTGCCCCTGTCCCCTGAACGGTATGCCCACTGCCACTCACCCCAGGACCCTGATTGTCTAGGGTGTAAGGTGTGGACTGCGGTCCCTGTACAGACGGGCACACTGCTGTTTGACGTGTCCTGGGACGGTGGTGTGGGGACATTGGGTGGGTGCTGTGGTGTTAGATATTGATGGGGGAGGATGTGTGGTGGACTGTGAGGGTGCTGGGGTGGCTGACTGACCAGTGGTCTCTGATGGGACAGGTAGTTCATCCAAATCCAGAAGTCTGGAGTTACTGTCATCACTGGGGTGTCTTCTGTTAGGGGACTGGTTTGTCGTGGCACCTCCTCACCGCTGAGATTGGCTGGAGCACCTGTGGGGATGTAAGTGATGTATTATCATGTCTGTGACATATTGTATATCCCTTGCTTCCCCTCTATTGTTACTGTAGCCCTGCCACCTTTCTTTGTGTATGGTTATGTATTCTGTGCTTGTTAGTTCTCCATGCTGTGCATGCTTTGATGATGGGTGTCCATGCAGGGCTGGGAGGGCTGTTCATGCATTGGTATGGCATGCAGGGCTTGGCATTGGGGTTAGTCAGATGTGTGGGATGGAGTGGAGTGATGGGAGTGAGGGTGACAGGGTGAGATGGCATGCAGGTATGGGGGTGATAATTAGTAAATGTTGACTCACCAGTATTCAGTCCTCTGGCAATTCCAGTGAGTCCCTCAGGATGCAGTATTGCCAACACTTGCTCCTACCATGCTGTGAGCTGTGGGGAAGGAGGTGGATGTCTACCGCCATTCCTCTGGATGAAGAGCTGGTGCCTTGCTGCTATGGAACGTACCTTCTCTCGTAGGTCGTTCCACCTCTTCCTGATGTCGTCCCTTGTTTTTGGTTGCTATCCTACAGCATTCACCCTGTCCACGATTCTCCGCCATAGCTCCATATTCCTGGCAATGGCTATTTGCTGTACCTGTGCTCCAAACAGCTGTGGCTCTACCTTGACTATTTCCTCCACCATGACCCGCAACTCCTCATCAGTGAAATGGGGGTACTTTAGTGAGGATATGGATGTGTGTTGTGCAGAGGGTAGTAAGTGATATGGTGGGGTGTGGGATGTTGGGTGCGTGACAGATGGATGGGTGTTTGTGGTGTGTTTGTGTAGTTGTCTCAGTGGTCTTCATGTTAAACTTGTGGCGCTTTTTGGTATTCGTAAAGGGTTGTGTGTAATCTGGGTGTGTGTTTTACTGTGCTGTTGGTGTGTGGGTGTGGTGTGTTTATGAGTTTCAGGTGTGTGTTTCTGGTACTGGCCAATGTTGTGTTGTTTTGTATTTGGGTGGCCATTCTGAGTGCAATGGTGTGTACTGTCAATGGTTTACTGCAGTTGATTGTCCGCTGTGGTAATTCATGGGTCTTTATGTGGTGGGCGTTGTTTTGTTGGCGTAATGGTCTGGGTGTTCGTACTGACACTTTACCACTGACCTTTGGGCTGGCGGATTTGTGTATGTGGCAGTATTCTGTTGGTTTGGTGTGTGTGTGTCATAATATATCGAAAGGATATTCGCCACTGCAGCGGTATGTTGGTGGGTGTCACTGCGTGGTAAGCAGCATTTACCACCAATGTTATAATGAGGGCCTGAGTCTCTCCCAAAATGGCTTTGATCACATATTTGTTGATATAATAGCAGCAAATCATATCTGTTGACTCCACAAATACACCACGGCATGAAATATCTATGAACCACCCGAACTCCAGTACCTCAGTGAGGAGGCGGGCTTCAAGCTGGCAGCCTCATCACCATTGTATTACGATGTTTCTGCCAGGCTGACCAGCGGAAACGTTTATTACAATGTTTCCACCAAGCTGGCCGGCAGAAACAGTGCAGCAGCATTGGCCTCGGCTCCCTCAGGAAGTCAAGTCCAATGCCATAGCAGACAGTTTGCATTTTGAGGGTGCGGACGGGGAGCCCCTGCACTGCCCACAACATGTTCATGAGTAATGCAGGGCCCCGTGGCCCCAACTCTGCCTTTCTGGCTGCATTTTCATAGCAGGGACCCCACCATGAAAAGCCTGGCTGAAAAGTGAGTTGTGATCAGCACGGAGGTGCTGAACTCCGCACCTCCGTGGCTGACCACGGCTTTCACCGTGGCCAACCCATCAGGATCCCTGATCCTGGCAGGGTTGGCTGTCTCCTGGTGCTCTGACCACCAGGATTGTAATCTGTAGGTCAGATAGCCAGGATTGCAGTGGTCGGACCGCCACTGCTGTTTTAGGATGCGCCAAACTCGTAATCAGTTCCTACATATTTTTAACATTATTAAATCTGAAAATACTTAAGGGAATTACATCAAATCACAAAAAGTACACTTTTTAGGCCACAGTCTAGCTTTCTGCCAGATTTGGTGCAATTCTATTTAGCTGTTTGGAATAAATGAATTGGAAAAACTTGTTGGATACCAAAGAGACTGGCTGTGCTGTGGCGGTAGATGGCTTAGTGAAGGAATGAGAATTCCCGTTTGAGAGCTAACTGATCCAATGGTTTATTTTTTGTCAGAAAACCTATAAAAGAACCAATGTCTGTAGCTAGAAAATAAATCAGAACTTAAGCATTACTTTTTGCAAACCAGTCCATGTACGAGGCTAGGAGTTTATGGTGCGATATATAATAATCTATTGGGCGCGAACAGTCATTCATTTACTTTGCTATTACAGTACGCTCTGTACATCCATCTAAATGTTAATGAAATGCTAACTAAGTCATCTGTTGGGCTTCTTTCCATAATACAGCATAATGCGAAAAAAAGTGATAACATGTTTGGCATTAGATGTCTGTTTAAAAAAACTGAACCCATCAGCATAAATCAGAGTTTTTAATATTACTTTATTTGCTAGAACCGTGTGCGGTAAAGTATTTTGGAAAATAAACATTAACTGCAATATTTTGATGATGGTCTCTTTTCATTACTGCAAAGTAATCATTTTGTAATCACCCACGTCGTGTTGATTAACCAGCTCCTTTCATCACGTCTTATTGTTAATACTTACATTTCATTTGGTGTTTGCGTTTGTTAGAAGCACCCAGAAAACCTCTGAAACAAAGATTCATCCCGGTTGTTTGCTTCTGCTTTACCTGAAGTCTTATGGAACGTGGAGACGGGAGTAGAGGGTGGGAAGTATCTATATATGATATAGATGGGAAGGTTACATTCAGACTCAGGGAAGCTGTATTTTTCTTTTATGAGCACAACGAATTGGTTTTAGGATGCATACCTAAATGAATCAGTTAATCACGCAACTGCCAGACGCTGTCTTGAAAATATCTTGTAAGTCATTGCATGAACAGGAGAGTAGTTATCTTTGGTGCGGCAGGTGCAGTGGAACCGGACGTAGGGGCTCACTGCATCCCAGTAATACTGTCTTCAAATAGACGATCATGGGACTTATTTATACCAGATAAATATGTTTCTAGTTGAAGTGTAACAAGAGAAATGCCATATATGGAGGTGGACATAGGTATTATAATGTATGTAAATTTAAGGATAATACAACATAAGTGTGATAAAATCAATCAATCAAGGATTTGTAGAGCCTGGCTAATCACCCATAGGGTCTCAAGGCGCAGAAAGAAGGCTAGCTGCTCACTGGAAGAGCCAGGTCTTGAGGTCCTTCCTGAACTACTTCAGTGATGCGGTCTGCCTGAGCTTGAGGGAAGTGTGTTCCATGTCCGGGCTGCTAGGTAGGAGAAGGATCTTCCTCCTGCTGTACTTTTCAGAATCTTGGGGATGGCTGCAAGGGCGAGCTGGGAGGAAAGGAGACGTCTGTTAGGTACGTAGAAGGTGAGGCGGTGGTTGAATTATGCTGGTCCTATGTTGTGCAGTGCCTTGAAGGTGTGGATCAGGAGTTTGTATGTGATGTGCTTGTTAACTGGGAACCAGTGTAGGTCTCTGAGGTGGGAGGAGATGCGTCTGTGTCGGGGGATGTCCAGGACCAGTCTGGCTGCTGCATTTTGGACTTGTTGTAGTCTTGATTGAAGTTTCTTGGTAATGCCGACATATAGTGCGTTGCTGTAGTCCAGTTTGCTGCTAATGAGTGCATGAGTGACTGTCTTCCTCATGTTGGGGGGAAATCACTTGAAGATGCTGTGGAAGCTAGATAAGGAGATGGTGTTAAAGTGGCAGTTCATCAATAGAGTGGAGTCCAGGATGATGCCCAGGGTGCATGCCTGGTCCGTGGGGGTGGGGGCGTTACCCAGTGCAGTGGGCCACCAGGAGTCGTTTCAGGCAAAAGGGGTGGAGCCGATCACAAGGATCTCTGTCCTGTCCGAGTTGAGCTTGAGGCAGCAGGCCTCCATCCAGGTGGCGACTGCTCTCATCCAGTTATGGAAATACCTTTTGGCTTGCTCGGAGTCCTCGGACAGGGAGAGGATCAGTTGGGTGTTGTCAGCATAGGAGATTATGTTTAGCTCATGCTTTCTGGTGAGCTTGGCGAGTGGGGCCATGTAGACGTTGAAAAGCGTCAGGCTGAGTGAGGATCCTTGGGAGACTCCACTGCAAGGGTCTTTAGGTTCTGCTGTGAACGGTGGTAGTCTGACCTTCAGTGTTCTTCTGGTGAGGAAGGACCTGATCAAGTTAAGGGCTTTGTTTTGGATGCCGACATCGTGCAGTCTGTCACAGAGGGTGGAGTGGGAGACCGTGTCAAATGCAGCAGAGAGGTCGAGGAGGGTGAATGCAGTAGTGCCTTCATGGACCAGTATGATGCGTATGTCATCGGTGGCTGCTAAGAGTGAGGTTTTGGTGCTGTGGTTGCTTCTGAAACCAGACTGGGAAGGGTCCAGGATACGGTGTATCTCGAGGAACTCAGTGAATTGCTGGTTGGTGGCTTTCTCCATTACCTTGGCTGTGAAATGGAGCAAACAGATGGGTCTGTAGTTCTTTAGCTCCCTAGGGTCGGCGGTGGGTTTCTTGAGTAGCGGGATGATTTTGACGTGTTTCCAGTCAGAGGGGTATGTGGAGGTCTTCAAGGGTAGGTTGATGGTTCGGCAGAGCCCATGGAACTTTATTTCAGAGGAGCCCCCAGCTCCAACTGATTCAGAAGCTAATGCAACAACCATGAGATTCACAGATTACAATGTGTAGACAATTCCTTTATTAAAGTTACATCAGAAAATACGATTCTAGTTAGAAAGATACCACACACCTCGATCCCTACAATACCCCAAAAGAAAATAACTAGGCAAACTGTGACCCAATATAACAAATGAATGTATCAACTGGCATCGCAGTGAAGGAGAAATTAATCCACAGCTCCTCTGAAAAGGGCCACGTGATTGAGATTCCAATGATCCCATCTGCAAAGTTGACAGCATTATGTAACATTATCGCATTTTTGTTGGGGCCAGAAAACATATATACCACACACATTGCTGCAGCCAATTTTACAAAAATCACTACTTTTTTACCACTACTTTGATGTTAGGACCAAGCTTGTTTTTGCGAATGCCATAGTTTCTGTTTCAGTCCAGAGCAACCAACACCTCCTTATTTCTCCCATTATCTACATTCCATTGCACACTCCTAACTTTACCCCACACCGTCTGTCTGGGAAAAATACCAGTGCTACTGTTTCTTCCCCTAAATAAATAACTCAAAAGGAATCTTGCCAGTTGTAGAAGGCAGGATAAACTTGTAGGCATACAAAATGTAATTCACGTCTCATTCCACTTGCTCCAGCCACACCTTTCAAGCTGGATGTACTTTTTGATGGACATGTTAAAACTCCCAACAATTCCATGATCTTTTAGATACTACAGGCACACCTCATGTGCAAAATTACTTTTAGCTTTAGAAACTCCTTCATCTGTTTGGAAACTAACTGCATACCATTGTCAGTCACTAAACAATTGGGAAACCCCGCTCTTTTGAAAATCTTAGGGATTAAGTCTGGTGTCTTTCTTGTCCCTATGCTTTCAACCATACCGATCTCAGTCCAACATGAGAATTGATCCATCCACACTATAAGATATTTCACCATGAATTCTCCCACCATATCCAGACAAAGTGTGTCACATGGCTCCGTAGGCAAATCTCTTAATTCCGCGGATGGAGTTCTTACCTTGTGTATCTTGTCATTATTTACACAGTTGTGACAACTCCATACCAACCTCTCCTTCTGCACATCCATGGCAGGCCACCAAAACTGCATCATGATTCTTGTATTCTCTTGCTAATACTTTGATGGCCTTCATGCTGCATTTTACTTTCTCGATGAGGGAAGCAGGAATCTCTAACCATGTGCTTCTCAATAACAGTTTGTTATTAAGTGACAATTCTTCTCTCACAACCCAAAATTCAAACTTTCAGACTTCTTTTTGCTAGACCAATCATATAGGAACTTTGCAACTGTATTGAAGCATGCTTAGAACCTTATGTGAGGAGAGACAGAATAGACCTTGTTGGAGCGACACCTTGTACAGTTATAATTACTTAATAAAACTTACTTTTTTGCTTAGATGCATCACTGGCAATAAGGATGGGATACTGCACAGGGGGCAGTGGAGAGTCCTCACCCCCTCTAAAATGTAATTCTTACCTTCTCTATTTCATCTCCAGGAGAGAACCACTTCTGTTGGGAACTTTGACTCTGACGGATTGTGTGGGAACCTCTGTCTTCCCTTTCACTGGAGCTGATGTGAGTACACTGCTGAATAGGTGTGAGCACGCTGCATAGTTTTCTTAAACCTTGTTATTTTGTTAGTTTTGTGAGCATCCATTGTGGTGGTTACATGCAATTGCTTAGGCTTTTAAAGATGTGGAGAAATATAGGTCTGTGGGCATTCATTTAAATCTTGGCTCAAGTCTTTGCAAATTGTGTGAGCGACACCTGGGAACCTTGATAAGTGGTTGTTCTTTTCACACGATTTAATCTGCTGGATAGGACGTGGATGTGCCAAAGGAGAGGAGTCTTGTTTTTCGTACCCGAGTTCCCAACCTGATCTGTCGGGGATTGCTTGAAAGGTACCTGACCTTCCCACTCTGGGAAAAGTGACACATCCTTGTGTTTCCATGCTCCTCACTTAGGCCCTGATTACAAGTTTGGTGGACGGGAAAACCCATCTGCCGAACTCCAGACAGGGTGGCCACCACTGTAATGGAAGTCTCCCTGCTGGCCCCCATATGACTTTGCCGCTGGGGTGACTGGCAGAAACAAAGGCTCCTGCCAGTCAGCCCAGCGGGAAAGTGGCGGCAGCATTGTTGCCAGCTCGTAATCAAGCCGGCGGCAATGCTGCCGCTCTCATGGGGCACCAGCACCCTTGCAATGCACAGTTGACAGTACGCAGTATGATGGTGCCTGGCAGGGGGACCCCTTGACTGCCATGTGCATGGGCAGTGCAGGGCCCCCCCTCTGGCTGCCTGCACCTATTCTCTGCCAGATTTTTCATGGCTGTGAAACCGCTATGAAAAGGCTGACAGGCACCCGGGTTGTAATCAGCAGGGTGGCCTGAGATCAGGGCCATCCTGGCTGGTTGCAACCTGCGGTCAGCATATTGGGATCTCCAATTCCAGAGGAGATGGCAGTAGTTTGGCACGGCTGCCTGCCAACCCCATAATTTGGCAGCTGGACTGACACAACCGCAATGGTCTGAAGGCCACCGCAAGTGTGGCGGTCCAAGAACCACCACACTCATAATCAGGCTCTTAATCTGTGGGGAGGTATAGAGGAGCACTCACTTGCTTTCTGCCTAACCTACATAGGGGTGCTTGAAGTGGGCACCTGCCACTGTTTAAGCCAGGCAACTAATTATCCTAAGCCGAGATGCGCTTGAACACCTCTGAGTATTTATGAGCGTTCATGCAGTTCCCTTAGACGGCAGCTCTTGTGGAATGCAAAGTACTTTAGCACCTGGGGAGGAGCACCTCTGCAGTGGTGTCTTGTTGGATCTTCTCTAAAGTAACTAGCACACTTGTAAGTGGCACCTTCATTGATGAATGTGCTTGAGCCTTTGTGCCATTGTGGGTGCAGGAGCCTCGGGTACTTGGCTCCTCCTCTAACTCCTACCATTCCACAGAACCAAGTACAGGCCTATCTGAATTATTTTCGCCCATCCATGTGACTTAATCTCAGCAAGCAAAACATAACAAGCATTTGCAATGCAACGGGTCTCGCATTTGCTCATGTTAGAGCTGATCGCGTTGTAAACTCCTAACCCGACTTTTCATCTATCAGCAAAATTGATTTTATGTAGGTAACTCAAAAAATGAAATTAACTGTGTAAAGCGCTCGACTTCTGCTAAGCGAAATCGCGCTAGAAAAATAGAGAAAAAGTAGTCCATGATCCGACAGGAACCAGCGAGCCTCGCATGTTTTCTGTACTTGGTCGCTGCGCTCGAGGAGGGCTAACCACCGGAAAAGGCATGATGTGTACATGCCTTCCACTAATGAAAGCAAGCAGATTTTACTAGGCAAGCCCACGAACCAATGAAACACACTGACATGACGTCGACAGGGCTCCGAGCCCTTTTCTAATAACTAAAGCGTCTCGCTGCGATACGCATGCGCAAGCGCATGCAACGCAGGCTCGACCCTAAAAAAGAGACTTTCAGCCTAGCAATTTGCGTATACGTATGGTAAATTATACCAAAAAAACATCCTGTATCCTAATACTATTATTCATTATCATCATAAGTAATTATTTTAATGCCTGGTATTGCAAGGCCATAATATCTTTAATTAGGGGGTCATTCCAACCCTGGCGGTCGGTGTTAAAGCGGCGGCCAACCCGCCAACAGGCAGGCGGTCAAAAAAATGGAATTCTGACCCTGGTGGAAACCGCCAACACAGACCGCCACTTTAACACTCCGACCGCCACGGCGGGACAAACAAACAGCGCGGTGGTCACTGCCAACAGACAGGCGGGAGACAATGTACCACCCACCCTATCACAACTCACCAATCCGCCACCTTTTCCGGGGCGGGAGCCCCGCCGATAAAAACACGGCGGAAACAGACTACAAACGGGAAAATGCTCACCTCTACACACTCCACGAGGAATCTGGACAGCATGGAACCAGAACTACACATCCTACCAGCTATTGTCTACCTGCTCCTCTACCAGGAGCACGAACGCCGGCGCAGAAGACAACGGTGAGTACTGCACCTACGACACAGGGGAGAGGGGAGGAGAAAATATTACGGGCACACACATACGCAACACACCCACCCTCACCCACAACTACCTACACATTAATGCAGAGCAACAACTCAGAGTGACACCCCCAAACCCCCCAGAAGAATGCAAAGACAAAATAAAATGATCATGAAATTTAAATATATTGTAAGGCTAAGTAAAAAATATTTCGAACATCTATAACTATATACACATATGTAAATTGTCCTGTCCAAATTGGGTTTCAGTCATTGTACGTGGGCCAATGGGCCTCAACACATGGGCATAGCCCACACAGGAGACCCGAATCCATTGGAGAGAACACTGCAGGGGCATCAGATAGCAAAACTACAGGCACCTCAGGGGGAAGGGAAGGGGAGGCACCTCAGCCACATGAGTCCACGACGCCAGATCCACGAGGAGCCTCCATGGCCACTGTCCCATCCTGGGGAGTGCAAAGCCACAGTCTCTCAAGTCTTTACAGTGGGTGGCTTGCCCACTGTGCCATCCTGGGGAGTGCAAAGCCACAGTCTCTCAAGTCGCGACAATGGGTGGCTTGCCCACTGTGCCATCCTGGGGAGTGCAAAGCCACAGTCTCACAAGTCTCTACAGTGGGTGGCTTGCCCACTGTGCCATCCTGGGGAGTGCAAAGCCACAGCCTCTCAAGTCTCTACAGTGGGTGGCTTGCCCACTGTACCATCCTGGGGAGTGCAAAGCCACAGTCTCTCAAGTCTCTACAGTGGGTGGGTTGCCCACTGTGCAATCCTGGGGAGTGCAAAGGCACAGTCTCTCAAGTCTCTACAGTGGGTGGATTGCCCACTGTGCAATCCTGGGGAGTGCAAAGCCACAGTCTCTCAAGTGTCTACAGTGGGTGGGTTGCCCACTGTACCTTCCTGGGGAGTGCAAAGCCACAGTCTCTCTAGTGGATTACAGACTCCACTGGTACTGGAGGAGGCATGGTGCCCAGAGTGCATCGTGCAGCCCTGCCCGACACAGATCTGGGCCTGCCCCTTCTGCCAATGGGCCAGCGGTGCTTGACTTGAAGGGCCCAGCGGAGCGGTGCTTGAGACGGCGGTGCCCAGCGGAGCGGTGCAGAGACGGCGGGGCCCAGCGGAGCGGTGCTTGAGACGGCGGTGCCCAGCGGAGCGGTGCAGAGACGGCGGGGCCCAGCGGAGCGGTGCTTGAGATGAAGGGCCCAGCGGAGCGGTGCTTGAGACGGCGGTGGCCAGCGGAGCGGTGCAGAGATGGCGGGGCCCAGCGGAGCGGTGCTTGAGACAGCGGTGCCCAGCGGAGCGGAGACAAGACGGCGGGTCCCAGCGGAGCGGTGCTTTGAGATGAAGGGCCCAGCGGAGCGGTGCTTGAGATGAAGGGCCCAGCGGAGCGGTGTTTGAGACGGCGGTGCCCAGCGAAGCGGTGCTTGAGATGAAGGGCCCAGCGGAGCGGTGCTTGAGACGGCAGTGCCCAGCGAAGCGGTGCAGAGATGAAGGGCCCAGCGGAGCGGTGCAGAGATGAAGGGCCCAGTGGAGCGGTGTTGAGACGGCGGTGCCCAGCGAAGTGGTGCTTGAGATGAAGGGCCCAGCGGAGCGGTGCTTGAGACGGCGGTGCCCAGCGGAGCGGTGCAGAGATGAAGGGCCCAGCGGAGCGGTGCTTGAGATGAAGGGCCCAGCGGAGCGGTGCTTGAGATGGCGGTGCCCAGCGGAGCGGTGCAGAGATGAAGGGCCCAGCGGAGCGGTGCAGAGATGAAGGGCCCAGCGGAGCGGTGCTTGAGATGAAGGGCCCAGCGGAGCGGTGCTTGAGACGGCGGTGCCCAGCGAAGCGGTGCTTGAGATGAAGATCCCAGCGGAGCGGTGCTTGAGATGAAGGGCCCAGCGGAGCGGTGCCTGAGATGAAGGGCGCAGCGGAGCGGTGCTTGAGACGGCGGTGCCCAGCGAAGCGGTGCAGAGATGAAGGGCCCAGCGGAGCGGTGCAGAGATGAAGGGCCCAGCGGAGCGGTGCTTGAAATGAAGGGCCCAGCGGAGCGGTGCTTGAGACGGCGGTGCCCAGCGGAGCGGTGCAGAGACGGCGGGGCCGAGCGGAGCGGTGCTTGAGACGGCGGTGCCCAGCGGAGCGGTGCAGAGACGGCGGGGCCCAGCGAAGCGGTGCTTGAGATGAAGGGCCCAGCGGAGCGGTGCTTGAGATGAAGGGCCCAGCGGAGCGGTGCTTGAGACGGCGGTGCCCAGCGGAGCGGTGCAGAGATGAAGGGCCCAGCGGAGCGGTGCAGAGATGAAGGGCCCAGCGGAGCGGTGCTTGAGATGAAGGGCCCAGCGGAGCGGTGCTTGAGACGGCGGTGCCCAGCGAAGCGGTGCTTGAGATGAAGGGCCCAGTTCAGCGGTTCTTGAGACGGCGGTGCCCTGTTCAGCGGTGCTTGTCTTGAAGAGCCCTGTTCAGCGGTGCTTGTCTTGAAGGGCCCTGTTCAGCGGTTCTTGAGACGGCGGTGCCCTGTTCAGCGGTGCTTGTCTTGAAGGGCCCTGTTCAGCGGTTCTTGAGACGGCGGTGCCCTGTTCAGCGGTGCTTGTCTTGAAGGGCCGTGTTCAGCGGTGCTTGTCTTGAAGGGCCCTGTTCAGCGGTTCTTGAGACGGCGGTGCCCTGTTCAGCGGTGCTTGTCTTGAAGGGCCCTGTTCAGCGGTGCTTGTCTTGAAGGGCCCTGTTCAGCGGTTCTTGACATGTGTCTCCAGGGCACCAGATCCGGCCAATATATGGAGTTCACTCGCCATCCGACTTCTCGCTTGCGGGGCCCTCCTGTGCTGGAGTCCCAGGCCCCTGGGTGTCCTCCTTCACACCCGGAATGGGGCTGGTGGGGCCCTCCTGGGCAGCTCGCCTGCTGCCGGACTTGTCGGCCGTGCTGCCCTTGCCATCCTTCCGTGATTCTCTGTGGCCCTTGCCTCCCTTTGTAGATGTGCCAGGTGGCACCCCACTTCCTGACGGTGCCAGGGTAGTGCCTTTGGAGGCTGCCGTCTCTGGCCTCTCGCGCCGGGCCTTGCCTTTCTTGGATTTTTTCCAAGGGGGTGGGCTGGCTGTCCCTTTACTGCTGGCCGATGTAGCTGCCCTTGAAGGTGGTGGACTCCAATATCCTTGTACTATGGTCCTTGTAGGTCCATGGGTTGTGGTGGCTGAGGTGCTGATTGGACTCTTACGAGATGGAGGGGGTGGGTCAGGTGATGGAAAAAGGTTAATTTTGGACAGGAAAAACTTTTTAGGAGCAGTGGGAAGGGTAGGTGCAGTGGGTATGGGAGTGGAGGAAGAGGATGTGGTTGTAGGAGAGTCAAGTGTTGTGTCTTTGGGTGCAGGTGCTTGTGACGGAGGCTGTCGTGAGGTGGATGGCTGTTAGGTGGGTGGCTGCCTGCGTTTGTGTGGTTTGGAAGAGGGGGTGACAGACACACTGGGAGAGGACACAGGGGACGTGTAAATGGCAGTGGGGGTGGTGACTGCACGTGTGCGGAGTGTTCTGGTGGGTGTGCTGGTGATGGACGTAGTGGCTGATGATGTTGTGCATGCAAGTGTGAGTGGAGACGTCACAGGGAGGGAGGAGGGAGACGAGGAGGAGGGGGACACAGAGGATGCAGTGGCTGTTGGTATGTCTGCAGATGGCTGTTGCTTGTGTGAATGCTTGTGTGATGTGTGGTGCTTATGTCTGGATTAGCTGCCCTTGGGGTTGAGGTGTGTGCAGGCTAGTCTGTAGGTGTGTCTGGGATAGGCAGAGGAACAGGGGAGTGGGACTGGGTGCAGGAAGTTGGAGGAGGGAGGCAGGAGACAGGGACAATGGCTGCTGTCAGTGCTGAGGCCAGAGCGTTGAACGATCGCTGATGGGCAGCCTTACCCGAATGAATGCCCTCCATGTATGCATTGCT
This sequence comes from Pleurodeles waltl, assembly GCF_031143425.1. Taxonomy (NCBI): domain Eukaryota; kingdom Metazoa; phylum Chordata; class Amphibia; order Caudata; family Salamandridae; genus Pleurodeles; species Pleurodeles waltl. The sequence goes on along the minus strand of NC_090444.1, from coordinate 225,189,002 downwards.
CCGGTGCACCTCCCTTTCTACCCCCTGGATGGCATTCAAAAGGGTAGACTGCCCAACAATGAGCGTCCTGAGGAGGTCAATGACCTCCTCACTGAGGGCAGCAGGGGTAACTGGGGCAGGGCCTGAGGTGCCTGGGGCGAAGGAGATGCCCGCCTTCGTGTGCGAGCGGGCACGGGGCGAACGCTGAGGGGCTGCTTGGAGGGCGGAGTTGGTGCGCTGGGTGGCGGCTGTACCTGTTGTTGAGGTGGGCACGGATGTTGCCGCCACCACAAGGGAGCTACCTTCCGAGGACGTGTCTGTGTCGCTGATGTCTCAACGTGTCCCCACTGTGAAGCTCCCCTTGCCCTCCGTCTCACTGGTGAACTCCGAGTCGGTTGCATGGCCCTCCAGGGCCATGTGAGATGCAGCTCCCTCGTGCTCCGATGCCACTTCTCCTCCGCCTGATGATGCTAATGCACACATGAACAGGAAGAGCAGCAAAAAAGGGGGGGGGAAATAAAGACATGTTGAGTGCTTGCATTGGCAACACAGTTGGCAGAGAGGACAGACACAGAAGCCCCCAGCACTACGCCGCGCACTTGGGGTACACTACTCAATCATTGGGACTTGGCCTACAAGCCTATGGACGACAACTGCACACATAGGTGACACAGGGCCATGGATAGCTGTACTTGGCACCCTACAGAGGTGGGGGCACAGGGCCATGCCTTACGGAGGGGCCTAGCCTACAGAAATCGCCCTGGCCTAGGGATACCCACAGCCCTCCTCCCCCACCCAGACACCTCCACTGTGCGCTAAGATAGCAGAATGTGCTGGTACTCACCCCCTTGTGTCTGCTGTGATGTCCTCACGCGCACATCCAAATCTGGGTAGGCCACCGCCAGGATCCGAGACATCAGGGGGGTCAATTGACGAGTGGCACCCCTCCTACGTTGGGAGGCCATCCCCAGCAGAGCCTCCGCGGTCTTCCTGCTCCTGCGGCGGATGTCCTCCCACCTCTTGCGGCAGTGGGTGCCCCGTCTGTTGTGGACCCCCAGGGTCCGGACGTCCTTGGCGTTGGCACGCCAAATGTCGATTTTCTGATGGGCGCTGACCTATGTGACATGTACAGGGGGAGAAAATAAAATATCATCACCTTCTGCATGCTCGATGTGAGTGGCCCCCCATCCCCACCCTTGCCATGTGGCACATGCTCTCATCTGTCGTTTGATGCATGCCTCATTCGCTCCCCTCCCCACCATCGTTCATTCACCCCACTCAACCCAGGCATTGGCCATAAAGCATGGTCCCAGTGTACTTACCTGTTGGTCTGGAGGACCGTAGAGTAGCGCATACTGGGGGAGGACCCCATCCACGAGTTTCTCCAATTCTTCAGAAGTGAAGGCAGGGGCCCTTTCCCCAGTTGCAGCAGCCATTGTCTCTTCCAGACCGAGGTCACAGCAGCGCTTGCAGTATAGGTCCTCTCCTGTGGATGATCAGGTCTCGAGTGATTAAGCTGATAGAAAATGGCGGTCACGCCCGCGGAGGTGCGTACCGCGGCGGTGCGTACCGAGACCGCCGGCGCACATCGTCATTGGCTCCTGAAACCCATAGGGTTCAATGTTAACCAATGCGGCTTTGCACCGCGGTCTTCGACTGCCTACAGCCACGGTGTGCCACGCCAGCGCATTGACCTCACATCCCATTGTCGCACTTCACAGGTCAGGCAGCCGCCATTTCAAGGGCCCACATGGCTTAAATTCTACTGCGTCACACATGCCTAGGCCTTGCATCGCCACTCATACAAGCCATTCAATGCATAGAGAATCGTGTAATGTGCAAGCTGTGGGAACGTACCTGTGGGTTGATTGACTCTGTGCTCGCTGTTGTCCTTCCTAGGCACCGTCCGCTGGACTTGCGAGGAGATGGAGGAATGTTCCCGTGTACAGACCGCTGGTGGACCTGGCGACAATGGAAGAAAGACATGTCATATTGACATACAGGCTTGACCGAGCCACTATACAGGAACTGTGTGCCCAGCTGGAGCCAGACCTGATGTCACCCATCCGCCAACCCACAGGGATTCCCCCTCTAGTGCAGGTTCTGTCAGTACTCCATTTTTTGGCAAGTGGGTCATTTCAATCAACAGTGGCCATGTCATCAGGGATGTCTCAGCCTATGTTTTCAAAGGTGTTGTCCAGAGTGTTGTCTGCCCTGATGAAATACATGCAGAGCTACATTGTTTTCCCTGAGGTGGGCGATTTGGCTACAGTGAAGGGTGATTTCTATGCCCTTGGACATATTCCCAACATCATTGGTGCCATTGATGGGACCCATGTGGCTTTGGTACCCCACAGAGAATGTGAACAGGTGTACAGGAACAGAAAAAGTTATCATTCGATGAATGTCCAGGTGGTCTGTTTGGCTGACCAGTACATCTCCCATGTAAATGCCAAGTTCCCTGGGTCAGTGCATGACGCGTACATCATGCGAAATAGCAGCATCCCTTACGTGATGGAACAACTACAGAGACACCGTGTGTGGCTAATTGGTGACTCTGGTTACCCCAACCTGTCATGGCTACTGACCCCAGTGAGGAATCCCAGGACCAGGGCAGAGGAACGGTACAATGAGGCCCATGGGCGTACTAGGAGGGTGATCGAGCGGACCTTCGGCCTCCTGAAGGCCAGGTTTAGGTGCCTGCATGTGATAGGTGGGTCCCTAATGTACTCACCAAAGAAGGTGTGCCAGATCATCGTGGCCTGCTGTATGCTTCACAACCTGGCTTTGCGATGCCAGGTGCCTTTCCTGCAGGAGGATGGTCCAGATGGTGGTGCTGTGGCAGCTGTGGAGCCTGTGGAGAGTGAAGAGGAGGAAGACGACGAGGACGACACAGACAACAGGGACACAGTGATACAACAGTATTTTCAATAACACACAGGTAAGAATCAACACCGGCATTTTACATTTACTTACAGTCTCCTGCCTCTCTACTGTCTGAGTTTCCCCCCAGTGTATGTTAACTGAGTTGTGACTTTCCCTTCCAATTTCAGAGATGTGGGCCCCACTGCGTGACCTCTGCTTTGTTTCCCCATGGACTACAGCTGTGTGACAGTGGTATGTTGTCATCACAATGTAACTGGACATTTTGGCACGGTTATGTCTAATACATTTGTTCAAAATACAGGCAGACTCCAGATTATTTTTGTGCAATAAGTGATTTTATTAAAGTGCTCAATTTAGGGACATGGTTGAAACTCGGTGATGGGTGATGGTGGAGGAGTGTCCATGGCAGAGTCCAGATTTTCAGTCTCACAGGTGCATTGTCCATATGCCTGTGGAAGGATGGAGCAGGGGCAGTTTAAGGTTGGACAGGGTGACAATGTGGGACAGTGGGATGACATCAGGGGGTATCCTTTGCTGGCGGGGGTCTTGGCATCCTACTCTGTCTTCTTCCTAGATCTCAGGCCCGCTTGCGGGGTGGTTCTCCTTCTGCAGGGGGTGGGGTTCTGGTGGCCTGTTGTTGTGTCAGGCCCTCCTGTCCACTAGCGCCGGCAGAGGTGGTAGCCTGTTCTTGGTCCATGCTAGTGACAGGGGCCCTTTGTGGTGCCACATGGTCCCGCAATGTGGTGACAATCTGGTTGAGAGCCCCGACGATGGTCCCCATTGCGGAACTAATGCTTCGGAGTTCTTCCCTGAACCCCATAAACTGTTCCTCCTGCAGTACCTGGATCTCCTGGAACCTGGCCAGTACCGTAGCCATCGTCTCCTGGGAGTGGTGGTATGCTCCCATGATGGAGGAGAGGGCCTCGTGGAGAGTGGGTTCCCTAGGCCTGTCCCCCCCCTGTCGCACAATAGCCCTCCCAGTTCCCCTGTGTTCCTGTGCCTCCGTCCCCTGGACCGCGTGCCCACTACCACTGCCCCCAGGTCCCTGTTGTTGTTGGGGTGGTGGGTTAACCTGGGTGCCCTGTAGTGGTGGACACACCGCTGATTGACGTGTCCTGGAGACAGAGGCATGGGCCCGCTGGGTGGGAGCTGTGCTGGTGTTCCCAGAGGGGGTTAGGTCTGCTGTGGCCTGTGGCTGTGTGAGGGGAACCGACTGTCCCGAGGTCCCGATGGGCCGGGCTGGTCATCTGGGTCCAGGGAGACAGAGCTGCTGTCATCACTGGGGGCCTCTTCTGGGGGTGGGATGGACATTTCTGGACCCTCCTGGGCGGTGTGGTGGCGTTCGGGTCCTGCAGGGGTATAAGAGTATGGTTATTGCTTCTGTGTGTGCCATATCGTGCAATGGGTGGGTGCCCGTGTACCCCAGTGCTGGCATTCCCTTGTGGGGGCTGTTGTGACTGTGGCTTGTGGGGGAGATGGGTATGTGCAGTGGGCATGCTTTGGTGATGGGTGTCCATGCTTTGTGGACGCATGCAGGGCTAGGTGTTGGGATGGGTGGGTTGTGATGGTGAGCCATTTGCAAGGAGTTGGTGTGATGGGGGTGAGGGTGAGGGTGGGGGTATGATTTGGCATGCAGGTGGGGTGGGGGGGATGAAGTAGTGAAGATGAGACTTACCAGAGTCCATTCCTCCAGCTACTCCTGGGAGGCCCTCAGGATGCAGGATGTTCAAGACTTGTTCCTCCCATGCTGTAAATTCTGAGGGAGTAGGTGGGGGTCCGCCGCCAGTCTTCTGCACCGCGATGTTGTGCCTTGATACCATGGAACGCACCTTCCCCAGTAGGTCGTTCCACCGCTTCCTGATGTCGTCCCGATTTCGTGGATGCTGTCCCACAGCATTGACCCTGTCCACTATTCTTTGCCATAACTCCATCTTCCTGGCAATGGTGGTGTGCTGCACCTGTGTCCCGAAGAGCTGGGGCTCTACCCGAACTATTTCCTCCACCATGACCCTGAGTTCAGCGTCTGAAAACCTGGGGTGTCTTTGGGGTGCCATGGGGTGGTGTGGATGAGGTATGGGGTGGTGTATGTGTTGATGAGTGTGGTGAGTGTGGTGGTGTGTGGTGTTTTGTGCGTGGATATTGTGTGGGTGATGGTGTAGTGTGCCTCTGTGTGATGGTGTTCTCTATTCTGTGCTGTCTCTCTCTGGCCTTCTGTCGGATTTTTTGGTCGTAGGGGTTTGTGGGTGATGTGGGTGTGTGTTTTATATTGTATTGGGTGTGTTGGAGTGTTGTGTGTATGTGTCTCAGGTGTGTGTATTTTGAATTGTCCAATGTGGTTGTGTTTTGTAAAGGTGTGTGTATTTTGACCGCGGCGGTGTGTACCGCCAATGGAATACCGCGGTTGAAAGAGCGCCGCGTGGATTCGTGGGTCGGAATGGCATGGGCGTATTTCTGTTGGCGTGACGGTGGAGGTTTGGTCATCGCCAGTTTTTCGCTGGCCGTTGGTAGGGCGGACTTTTGTGGATGTCGGGTTTTTGGCGGTTTGCCAGTTGCGGGTCAGAATGACCGTGGCGGTTTACCGCGACCGTGGCGGTGTTATGGTGGTCTTCTGACCGGCGGTAAGTGCCTTTTACCGCCGAGGTCAGAATGACCCCCTAAGTTTCTTGTTTTGTGTTTGAATTTCATATTGTTTCATATTGGTTTGTGATTTATAATTGCGAAATGTTACAAAATGTTTGCAGTCAGCATGAATCAGCCACTTCCGTTTCTAAGCGATATATGAGAACTAGGGTTACCTTGGGACAGGTGGATAAAAATATTTGAAACATACTTTTTTTTTAACATATTTTTTATTGTTTTCAAGGCAATACACTCATTACCATTCGTTAGACACATTCCAATAGTATTTGTTATGGTATACAAAACAACTTTTCTTTATACATTTGCAGTATTATCATATAACGGTTCCCAAATGTGTCTTATTTTTATTAACATGTGACAATATTTTTACCCTGTAATTGTAACATTTTCGCCTGTTTCAACTTTAACCATTTAACATTTCTGTTCAACTTTTAACTACTAAATAGACATCCTTGCCAGGTGTTTGGAGGAGTTTCCAGTTACTATGTCATGAGTTATTGCTATTCATCTTGTCTTATCTCAACATCTTTATGATTTTCAGTTTGTTGGGAGACCGTACCAATTCTTTTTCACTTGTTTAGTGATTTGGTTCCCAGCGTGGCTTCCTGCTTATCATGGATTATTGGCGCTTGTAGTTGTGCCTTAACCGCTAGAGCTTTAGTGACTGGGATTTCCTATGCTTCTACCTGAGTGTCTTCTTCCTTACTCATTGTTGCAAAGGCATCTATCAGATCATCCCAATCTGTGGCCATAGGGCAGCGTCTCACTCCACTGCTCTCCTCCTGTCTAAGGGTGGCTCCCTCTGCCTTCCCCCATTCCAGCACGTCTGTACTCCATTGCGCCACTGTGGGGGCTATTGCGGGTTTCCAGTGTCTTGTCAACAGGCGTTTGGCTAGTATAAGTGCCAGATTTATCAGTCTGAGGAGTATTTTCCTTTTTTTTAGGCGTGGGAGCATGTCAAGTATACACACTTCCACTGTGTAGTGTGTGGTATTGCCCGTTATTTAGCTTAATATGGTAGTTACTCCCTCCCAGTATTTAGCTATGCCTGGACAGCTCCAAAGCATATGCAGGAGCCCTGCCTCCTCCACCCTGCATCGGGGACACGCCGATGATACTTCTGGATATAGGATATGTAACCTATGTGGTGTGAGATATGCTCTGTGTAGTATGGCATATTGAATAAACTTAAATCTTGTATTACAAGATATTTGACTGGGGTATTTTAGTACAGTGGCACAATCTTCATCTGCCAGTTCTTTATCAATGTCTGCTTCCCACTTAATTTTAAGCATTGTCAGGGGGTGTGACAAATGGGTTCTGAGTCCCTTGTAGAGCCATTTTATTAAGCGCTTACCTTGGCCTATAGTGTATATAGTACGTACAAGATCATGCGTAGGGGGTTCCATATTATCCGGGGCCCAATATTTTTTAACATAATGTGTGATATTATGGTGGAGGAGAAAGCGCGAAGATGACAGGCCATATTTGTGGATATAGTCAATGTGAGTAAGCAAACGCTGGTCTTTAAATAATGAACAAACTGTATCTAAACCCTCCTGCGACCAGCTTTGTATTGTAGTGCAGGTTAATATGTCTGCAGTAACTGGTAGTCCCAGTAGTGGTATATTGGGAGAATAAGGGAGTACACTAGATGTATATCTGAGCGATAACCTCCAATATTGCAGGGCCACTTTTAACAGAAGTAGTATGTTTTCCGGGGCATGGCCTCCTGGACATAGCAAGGAGTGTATGCTGCCTCTATCAAGCATTAGTTGGGTATATTCTATTTCCTGTAAATTTCGGCCAGCTAGCCAGCATGCCAGCCACTGAAGTTGGCTCGCCATACAGTAGGCCTTAAAATGTGGTGCACCCATGCCCCCTTGATCTACAGACATCTGCAGCTTGGGCAAGCTAATCTGACGCCTTCCTCTCCCCCATATAAGCTCCAGTAGTTGAGTTTTTTAAAGTAGGTTTCTGTTACTTTCACTGGTAAATTCATAAAATAATATAAGAGGCGGGACAACATTACCATTTTGGCCAGCGCTAGTTTGCCTGCAATTGATAGTGGCAATGTTATTCAGAAGTGGATCTGCGGCTTAAGTGCGGACATAGCCCTTTTTAAGTTACCTTCTAGCAAATCTGTCGGAGTACGATATATTTGGACACCAAGGTAGCAGAATGTATTAGTAGCCCTTTGTAATTGTTGATCACCAAATGGTATTGTATTACCTCCATCTGATCTGTTAAAGGAAAATGCTATAGATTTTTAAAAATTTATGGCCAGCCCCGATAGTGGCATGAACCTTTGAAATATGCGTGCTACAGTATCGGGGGTGTCGGAGGTCTTTTATATATAATATAATATCATCTGCGTACAGTGAGACCGCATGTCTCATATTCTCTATGTCTATTCCCCATGATCCACTATCCTGCCTCAGTAGTTGTGCCAGGGGCTCTATCGCCAGGACGAACAGTAAAGGGGACAAAGGACACCCCTGTCTAGTGCCCCTGCAGACATGGTAGGAATCTGAAATATTCTGTCCCGTGCGTACTCTGGCCGTCGGTGCCGCATATAGTAGACGGACCCATTGTATATAGTCCTGGGGGATCCTAAACCTTTCAAATACCACCAACATGTAGTCCCAGTGTAAGGAATCAAAAGCTTGGCGCAAGTCCAATGAGAGAAGCCCCGCTTGTGGGTATCCCTCCCTGGCCGCGTCTATCACATGATACAGGCAGCGGATATCGGGGGAGGTACTTCGGACAGGACAAATCTGCACTGATCCATGTGTATTAGACTACTTATATAACTAAGGAGTCTTTGCACCAGTATATTTGCTAATATTTTATACTCCGTGTTCAGTAAGGATCATGGTCTGTAGGATGAAATGTCAGTTGCATCCTTAACTGGTTTCAGGAGGGACGTCACTATTGCCTGCTTGGTAGTGTCCGGAAGGTGTCCTATTGTCAATGAGGCCTGGTATAGTTGTTCTAAGTGTGGGGAAAGCTGTGCACTGTACAAGGAATAAAATTCAGATGGGAGGCCATCTGAACCCGGCGCTTTATTACGCGCCATGTCTTTAATGGTCTCCTGCATATCTCCCTGCGTTATTTGGGCACTTAGCTTCTCTCTGGCCTCCTTTTGGAGTGTTGGTAGTTCAATATTAGCCAGAAAGGAGTCAACTTCTGTCCGGTCCTCTACCAGTGGGGCAGAGTACAGGGCTGTATAGTAACCACGGAATGCTGTGTTAATTTCCAGTTGTGTAGTTATGTTATCTTGCTGCGGAGTGGTAATATGTAAAATAGGAGTGGGGGATAGCTCTTCTTTTATTAGGTGTGCAAGGAGTGTCCCGCCCTGTCTCCTTCGCTGTGTGCCCGCTCCCTATATTTAGCATAATCAAATTTCCTTAATCTTTCGATAAGTTGTGCATGTTTGGCTCTCGCTTCTTCTTGCAATTGTTGAGCTTTGGGAGGTTGTGACATTGACTCCTTTTCTAATATGCCTAGCTGGTCCTCTACTTGCTTAAGTTCTCGCACCAGTGTTTTCCGCACTCCCAATATGGCACCCATCAATGTACCCCTTACCACCACTTTAATCGTCTCCCATTCCACAAGAGGAGAGGGCGCTGAGCCTGTGTTATTCTTAAAGAAGTTTGTAATCGTCTGGGCTGTTTCTTCCCTCAGTAGAGTGTCATCTCATACCGATGGTTGCAATCGCCACGTAAGGATAGGCGTAGATGCTCGCCCCCACAGCAGGGTTAATTCTAAGGGGTTATGATCAGAGAGTGTCTTTCCTAAGTATGTAGTCCTGGTCATCTGCGCCTGCAGTGAAGTTGTACAGACTATGCGGTCTAGCCTTATGAGTACCTTGTGTGGGTGTGAATAAAAGGAGTATTCTCTCATGCCAACATTCTTAGCCCACCATATATCTGTTAGTGACCAGCCCTGTAGCCAAGTCTTCAGCACGTCTGTTTGTTTTTGTACATTTGTTCCAGACAGTGGCGGGGTGCTGCGGTCTAAGGTAACATTAAGTACTGTATTGAAGTCTCCCCCTAGCACCCACGGGATATGTGCCCACTGTAGCAACGTCTTCGACAGGCATTCCAGAAAGATGTCTTTTCCAATATTTGGGGCATAAATGCTGCCTGGTACTATGGGTTTTCCATCCAGGTTACCCCTAATTAGAGTGTATCTGCCCTCATCATCTATCTTCGTATCCGTTACTTCAAAAGGTACTCCAGCACGTATCCACACAGCCGCCCCTCGAGCAAACGCCGAGTATGATGTGTGTAGGAATTGTCCCCGCCATTTTCTGTGGAGTTTCGTCACCTCATGGGTGGTGAGATGGGTCTCCTGTAAGCAAGCAATGTATATTTTACGACTATTTAATTGGGCCAATATTCTGTGTCTCTTTTGAATAGCTCCCATTCCTCTTACATTCCAAGTGATGATGTTGTACTCACATTGTGTAGCCATTTCGAGGTACTGATATATCTATCCCTCCCACGACCCGCTGCAGCTTATATTCCCTTTGAAGCAGCAGGTTTGATGTGTATGTGGATGTCAACCTTGTGAAACAGTAAACAATGCTATATCTTAATCTAAATACTAGGTAAAGCCTAAACCAGCTCTGCCAAACTTTTCTGCAATACATAACCATTCTTTTATAACAAAAGCATATGAATATTTAAGGAGCCTATGCAAAGGGGCACTACAAGATGTGCATTCAGTAGTTCTTGCCCGTGGTCAACGGGTTCCTCTGTTTGTGGTGAAGATTGGGGAGCTCTACCGCCCGAGCCCGCCATTTAGAAGAGGGGTTTATGGCCCCACAGAAGATGGGTGTATAGTCAATGTTAATGTGAGAGGGAGTGTCTATCAAAGGTCTTGTGCGGGATGATAGCAGGGAACAACACCAGGCTCCCCTCCGAGTCAGACGCTGCAGCGCTATCATTGACGAGGCAGCTCCACGCGGGGAGGAGTTTGCCTCCTGCATAGAATATGCTGATTGTAGTGCGTCATTTTGGCCTTCCAAAGCCTGTTGTAGTGTCGGGGCTGTTTTTTTCCTCATTGATTGTGATTTGTTTCGCTTGTCTCTGCGGGGCTGATGATATTGTTTCGAAAAGGGAGTGTCACCTTGCTCTCCAGTCCCTGAATGCAGAAAGGTCTCATCGAGCCAGGCACATACCAACTCCGGCGTTTCAAAAAAGTGCACTTTTTGATTAAATGTAATTCGCAATCTGGCCGGGAATAGTAGGGCATATGTAACCCCCTCTGTCCGTAGTCGTTGTTTTACTGCCTGAAAAGACGCTCTATGCTTCTGGACTACCATGGTGTAATCTGGGTACAGAGAGATTCGGGCATTGTCCACTACGATGGGGTCTAACTCCCTCGCCACCTGTAATATGGTATCTCTGTCTCTGTAGTTCAGTATCCGTGCTATTAATGGGCATGCTGGTGTTCCTGGCGGGGGTCTCCTACCTGGTATACGATGTGCTCTCTCCACCACAAAGTGTGGCGACAGGTGATCTACGACTATCGACTTCAGCCAATCTTCCACGTATTGCGTTGGGTCTTTCCCTTCCTTTCCCTCCGGAAGTCCAAATATGCGGATGTTATTGCATCTCAACCGCCCTGCTGCATCTTCAACTCTTTCTTGAAGGACCTCGACTTGTTGTTGAAGCAGTTCAATGGCGGTTTTATTTTCTCTGTGGGTCGGGAGCATCTCTGCAACCTTTGATTCTGTCTGCTTTATTCTGTCTGAGAACTTTATTTGGTCGTCTCTCAGGATGCTCAGTTCTGCTGTGATAGAGCCTAGTCTATTGCTTGTCAAGAGTCTTTGATTTTGTGCAGAATGACGTTATGTTTGTCCACATGACCTTTCGCTGATGGTACCGGAGTTAGGCCTTCAGGGGTTGAGGTCTCCCCATCCTCGAATTGCTTGCCTTTTGTACGGCCCATAATTTGGTTTCACAGTGCACTTCTTTGCCCAGTAAGTCAAGGCCAATGTACAGTGGAGTCAGTAGATGGCGTACAGCAGTTATGCATTCCGGTCCTGCAATTGTAGGTCACTGTTAAGTATCCATACTGGGTCTTCACATGTTGAAGAGTAGGTGGTATCAGGCAATCACATTCTTGTTTAGCGTTTAGACAGAGGCTCATGCAGGGTGGAATTTATGCTCAGCGTGCAGTTTCAGTTGTTTTGCGCTTACTATGTGGGGAATATAGCGTTGGAGGTCGGTTGTTTCCGTGTCTGTCAGGGGTTATTGACCTTTCTGTTCCCACAGCGCTCCGCTGCTCTATGCGTGTCTTGGTTTACTCACCCCTACCCCTTTTTCAACACGAGGGGGGGTGCCAGAATTTACGACAAGTGGCGTACTGCGGCCTGCACTACTCTCCGTTTCCACAACTATGCCAATTGTTCCGGTGTTTTTCCACACCTTTGTCAGGGTATTCTTTAAGTTATTCAATTGAATAGGTGTTTGTGGCTTTTCCTCCCCTTCCGACACTCCGTTGCGGACTTTTGGACCGCCGCTCACTCCTCCCGCGCTTCGCCACCTCAGTGCTTTTCTACTAGGGGAGGGAGAGAGGGGGGGTTAAGCGGGGGGAGCGGGCAAGTCCCGACCCACCGTCGTCGCATGGCCGATTATAGATCCCGCTTCCCGTTGTTGGTTTCTGTCACACTCATGCCCTCTGCTCACTGCTATGCGCCCTTGGCTTCAGCTGCGCCACGTCCCCCTCTCTCCTCTCCGCCACAGGCTGCAGGCCGTGTTTTCATCCGGTTTCCGCTGCGCCTCCGTGTCCTCGGAGGGGAGGCCGGGTCTGCCCCTCGGATACTCTGTCAGCTCCCCCACTCTGTGATCGGGGACACAGCCATAAATAACCCCAGTTGACTCCGACTTTAGTCATTAGGCGGGCTCGGGTCAGGAGCCCTGCGATTAAGCAGCCACCATCTTGGACGGTTAGCCATGCCCCCCTATTTGAAACATACTTGATTGCGACACAAGAGAAGAAATTTTGCCCAGTACATAAAAAAGCTAATTATCCCACCTGTGAAGTTGGATTTGGGTGCTGTTTTCTTCAAAATATATGCCTATTCATGTATCCCCTACACCTTATTTGACATTGAAACTTTCCTAGAAAAATTTGAAGGGAAAGACTAAAGGCCTAATTTAAATCTTGGTGGTATTACCGCCAAGCTATGTCGGCATGAGGCCCGAAAAGACTGTCACATCAGCTGTCTCCTGCCTGCCCTATTTAGATGTGTTAAGGCTAAACCAAAGACCCCCACAGCGGAGTTTAATCCATTGCTCCAACTACATACGGAAGCTGATGCGGTGGACTCCAATACTAATGATTAGCAGTCCGTCGCCGTATTAACAGTGGCATCCTACCAAGCCTGGTTATATCACAGAGTTGTGCTGGTGGTGTGTCAGCAGTGGCCCATGATTGCTGGAGTCTGTCATGGGACCCATGCAGTATAGTTCTATGGCTGTGGCCAATGGTTGGATTCTAGTAGCCCACACCTGTTGTAAATTGGACAATTGTGAACACCTGCAAAACACAAAAACAACCTCCATTTCAGACCATGATCCTTTGCCATCACACTGCAGCAGACCAGACAGGCGCCAGATTTCTCAACACAAGAGATAGTTTTTTTCTGTTTTCCTCTCCCTCTATGTTTTTTGTTAAATTGACATTATTTCAGTACCCTTCATTTTTGAGCACTAGATTTGTTTAGCAAAAATTCCAAATAGAAGGCAGGATAATCCCAGGTTCACAGAGGGAGAATTGTCTGTCGTGGTGGATGAAATAATTAGAGTACAGCCACAACTGTTTGGAGCACAAGTCCAAAATACCACAATTTCACAGAAAAGGTAAATGTGTTCCAGAATAGAGTGAATGCTATCGCACATGGGAGATTAGGAGGAGGTGGAACAACCTTCGGGGGAAAGTTTGTTCACTGGCCTCCAAGCATCACCTGGAGGCCCAGAAAACTGGTTGTGGTTCTCCTCTCCCCCATTACAACTCTTTCCCAGGAAGGAGAGGGTCTTGCAAATCCTTATTCTGAATGCTTGACTGGAATTTCTGGTGGATTACAGACTGGTAAATTTGACCTAAATCTGTCTCTCTAACCACTAATGGAATCCTTCCCTTAAATTAGACATTTAGAATGCTGCACCAACCTTATCAACACAGATGTAGCTAATTCCGACAAAACAAAATATGTTTTGTCATACAAATTGCTAGCAGGATGATTGTAGTTCTCCGTCGAAAATAATGAAATATGTATAGTCAGATTGTGTGTAGTTCTCCATGGATCATCCCTTGCATGGGCTTTGCCCATTACTGTCTATCAATGTATGTTGTTGTGCTTCCAAAAACAGGTCCAAAACTATATCCATTTTTCATAGGAAATTGTAATGTTTCTAAGTGATTTATTCCTCTAGCTACATCATGTCCATATGTGGGTAAAAGTTGCAAGTGTGTGTATCTTCAATATAGTTATTAAACGTGTTATGTACAACTTACGTTTCAAACAAGTATTGTCTATGGTGTCAATAGATGGCTACAACTACCATGATGCTCTGTTTCTGGATCTGAAAAACAATAGTGCAATGTAATGTTTTTCTACCCTCCTTTACTTCCATATGTACACACATTTCAACAACTAGTGCATTTGACTGCCACCATGTCATGCTATGGATTAAAATATCACTTCTTATGTATCTTGCCCTCTGGTTCTGGAAGGGGCAACATGCCTATAGCTTTGTCCTGGGGAGTTCAAGGCCACAGTCTCTCAAGTGGGTAACTTGCCCACTGGTTCTGGAGGGGGCAGCCCGTATAGCAGCCCCTGGCGGGTGGCCTACATAGCGTCTGCTGGCGGTGACAGCTGCACTGTGGTGGTGGTTGGCGGAGCCTCCTGGGCAGCCCCTGCACTGTTTGATGTCTGCATTGTGGTGGTGGTTGGAGGAGCCTCCTGGGTAGCCCCTGCACTGTCTGATAGCTGCATTGTGGTGATGGTTGGAGGAGCCTCCTGGGCAGACCCTGCACTCCCTGATGGCTGCACTTCCACAGCTGGCTGTGGGGGCCCGTGACAGCTGGTGGTGGTGTCAGCCTGACAGCTTCCACTGGTGGATAGTGCTCATCTCCTCCTGTCCATGGGTCGTGGATCCCTTACCCTGCCTGGCAGGGGTGGATGCGCTCTTCCCCGCTCTGCCTGGCAGTGCAGGCTCCTTACCCTTCTTCACAGCTGGTGCAGGCCCCTTCCCCTTCTTCCCTGGTGGTGCTGGCTCCTTCCCCTTCTGTGTTGTAAGTCTATTATCCGTGCCACCACGAGTAGGTGGTGCTACCACTGTCCCTCTAGACCGTTTGGCTAAGGTGCTGGGCTGTGTCCTTGGTACCCTGCTCACACATGCAGGATGGGGGAGGGGTAGGGAAGTGGTCAATTAGGAAAGAAAAAGCTTTTTAGGGACATTGGGAAGGAGGAGGGAGGGGTAATTGGAGTGGAGGATGAGGGAGTGGTTGTTGGAGGTGTATGTCTGCTGAATTTGGGTGCAGGTGCATGGGCTGTATGCTGATGTAAGGTGGATAGCTGTTGGGTGTGTGAGTGCTTGCGTTTGTGTCCCTTAGGAGTGGGGGACAGACACGGTGGGAGAGGACACAGGCGACGCGTGCATGGTTGTTGTGGAGGTGTCTGCCAGTGAGGTGTGTGTTCTGCTTGGTATGGTGATGCTGATAGTGGATGTAAATGCAGTGCATGCAGATGTGAGTGTGGACGTGACTGGGAGGGAGGTGGAGGAGGAGGAGGAGGGGGAGACAGTGGAGGCAGTGGATGTTGTTGTGTCTGCAACTGTATGGTGTTTGCGTGAGTGCCTGTGGGATGAAATTTGGTGCTTGTGTTTGACTGTGCCACTCTTGTGTGTTGCCTTGTGTACATGCTCATCTGTATGTGTGCCTGGGATGAGTTGGGGTTGAGGGGAGTGGGATTCGGAAGTGGTAGTTGGAGGGGGGGTGGTAGAAACCGGGACAGTGGCTGCCATCAGAGAGGAGACCAGAGCCCCGAATCAATCTCTGTTGGGCTGCCAATTGACCATGAATGCCCTTCAGAAATGCATTGCATTGCTGCATCTGGGATGTCAGTCCCTGGATGGCATTCACAATGGTTGACTGCACTACATAGATGGATCTCAAAATCCTCCTCACTCAGGGCAGCAGGGCTCACTGGGGTAGGGCATGAGGTGCCTGGGGTCAAGGAGATGCCCACCCTCCTGGATGAGTGGGCATGGGCAAATCACCTAGGGGCTACTGGGAGGGCGGTGCTGGTATAGGGGTGGCGGCTGTACCTGCAGCTGGGGTGGTCAGAGAGGTGTCCGCACCACCAGGGAGCTCCCATCAGAGCCCTGCTGTGGTGCTCCCCTTGCCCTCCATCCCACTGGTTCCCTCAGCGTCGGTGGACTCCAGGGTCATGTGGGATGCAGCTTCCTCTGTTGCCGGTGCCCCTGCTCCTCCGCCAGATGATGCTAATGCACACAAGGACAGGATGACAAAACAAGAAAGGGGGGGGAAGAGAGAGACAAATGATACACTGGGTCAATGGCTGCACCATCACCGCCGTTGGCGTACATAGCACCCTCACACACAGGGAACAGGCCTACCAATGTGCATTGCACTACCAGTGATATGGCTAGTCACCAAGGCATGATGAGAAACACACACTGCCAACTGCAGCACACCTGGGACCCATGATGCCCTGCCTGTAAGTGACTACTAACAAGCTAGGTTACCTGTATTTGCCATACAACCATTACCCTTCACAGGATCCATGCTGCAATGTCTGGCCTGGCCTTAGGGGCACCCACCAACACACAACAACCACCCGGATACCACCCCGCCAGCCAACATTTGTAATGATACCCACTGTACTCACCCCCTTGTGGCTGCTGTGATTCCCTCAAACACCCATCCAGCTCACGGTACGCCACTGCCAGTATGTGGGCCATCAGGGGGTCAGGGTCCGACGGGTACCCCTTCCTTGTTGGGAGGCCATCCCCAGCTGGGCCTCCGCCGTCTTCGGTGCCCAGCGTCTTCGGTCCTCCCACCGTTTCTGACAGTGGGTGCTCCGCCTGCCATAGACCCCCAGGGTCGGCACCTCCTTGGCAATGGGACGCCATATTCCCTTTTTTTGATGGGCGCTGATCTGCAGAGGCAATAAAGACAGGAGAATACTATTAAACTAACAGTCCAGGCTGTCACACACATGGCTCACCATACCCGTTTCCATCATCATTGGCACACACATTTCCCAGCTCACGACATGTACACCACCAACAGATAATCCCTCCCTTACACAAGGCCTTCACACACATTTCCATGCATCCATGCCACATGCTTCATGCCCACAGTGTACTCACCTGTTGGTCTGGAGGCCCATACAGCAGACTGTACTGGGGTAGGACCCCATCCAACAGTCGCTCTATCTCGTCCGAAGTGAAGGCTGGGGCCCTCTCCCCGGTCACAAGGGCCATGGTAGGTTCCAGAAACAGGTCACAGCAGTACATGCAGTGTAGGTCTTCTCCTGTTGAAGGTCAGGAAACAAGTGAGGAACGATTAAAAAAATGGCAGTCACGTCTGCGGTGGTGTACGCCGTCACCGCCGGCGTACATCCCCAATGGCCACTGTACTCCATAGGGCCCAATATTATCCAATGAGGAATTGCACAGCGGTTCACGACCGCCTACCATCACGATGCCCAACATTGCCGGAATTACCTCACTTCCACCTGTCCCTCCACAAAGGACAGGCAGTCGGCATTTCAGGGGGGGTGAACAGGCCTATTGATAATTGCTGCGTCACAGGATAAGTAGGCACTTACTTAGAAATTTGCACTGTCTCAATATCTAATTGCACGATGTGGACTGCTTTTGTGGTTTAGTTGTTCAAATTGTGACAGCCTACTCACTCTTGTGTCCCTTAGATACCTACAGCTGCGGATGAATAGGAGATGGAGACACACCCCTGTGTACAGACCCCTGATGGACTTAGCCATACTGGAGGACAGGCATATTATACTCACCTATAGACTGGACAGGGCCACAATCACAGAGCTGTGGGCCCAGTTGGAGCCTGACGTGATATCAGCTATCAGTCATCCAAATGGGATCCCCCCTCTTGTGCAAGTCCTATCAGTGCTCCATTTCCTGGCAACTGGTTCTTTCCAAGTGACAGTGGGCTTGGCAGCAGGAATGTCACCGCCAATGTTCACAATCGTGCTGGCAAGAGTCTTGTCTGCCCTGGTAAAACACATGTGCAGCTACATTGCTTTCCCCCATGTGGAGGATTTGACCACAGTGAAGAGCAGATTCTGTGCAATGGGACATATCCCCAATATTATTGGTGCGATTGATATGACACATATTGTGCTTGTCCCTTCCCCGCCAGAATGAACAGATGAACAGGAATCGTGAAAGTTTCCACTCCATGAATGTGCAGATGGTGTGCCTGGCAGACCAGTACATCTCCCATGCTAATGCTAAATATCCTGGGTCGGTGCATGATGCCTTTGTCCTGAGACGTAGCAGCATCCCAAATGTGATGGGCCAACTACAGAGGCACAGGGTGTGGCTTATAGGTGAGCCTTGGTCCCAAACCGGTGTATGTTAGTGTATGCCTCTGATGTTAACCTAATAGGATAGTGTGTGGCTAAATGTTGTCCCTCAATGCCTGCATGTGACTCTGGCTACCCAAACCTATTGTGGCTGCTGACCCTTGTGAGGAATGCCAGGACAAGGGCTGAAGAAAGTTATAACAAGGCACATGGGCGAACCAGAAGGATCATTGAGAGGACCTTCAGCCTCCTGAAGGCCAGGTTCAGGTGCATCCATCTGACAGGTGGATCCCTGTGCTACTCACCCGAGAAGGTCTGCCAGACAGTAGTGGCCTGCTGCATGTTGCAAAACCTGGCCCTCAGACGTCATGTACCTTTTCTGCAGGAGGAGGTGACTGGAGATGCCCCTGTGGCAGCAGTGGACCCTGAGGACACTGAGGATGAGGAGGCAGAGGATGAGGATGTGGACAACAGAACATCAGTTATCCGTCAGTACTTCCAATGATACACAGGTGAGACTGTGCAACTTCACATTTCTATGACTATTGGTGTATTCTGTGTGGCAGTGGCATGTTGGTATTACCTACTTGTTACCTCTACTTATTGTCACCTATGGATTAGCATTTTACAGATGTTGGTGATATGACAACAATGTCCTGAAGTGATCACTACAGCCAGCTACAGGTCATTCTTTCTATGCTCTCACTATGTACAGTTCATTTGCAATGGATGGAGCTGTTACCATCCATACAAATATTCAGTACATGAAATACTAGGGGGTGGGTGTGAGATGGAATGCAGGTATTGTCGGGGGGGTAATAGGTAGTAAATATTGACTTACCAGTGTCCAGTCCTCCGGCTACTCCATTGAGTCCCTTAGGATGCAGTATTGCCAGTACCTGCTCACTCCCATGCTGTGAGCTGTGGGGGAGGAGGAGGAGGACTGGTCCACCACCAGTCCTCTCTATAGTGAGTTGGTGTCTTGCTGCTATGGAACGTACCTTCCCCCATAGGTCGCTCCACCTTTTCCTGATATCGTCCCTTGTTCTTGGGTGCTGTCCCATGGCGTTGACACTATCCACGATTTTCCGCCATTGCCCCAACTTCCTTGCAATGGATATCTGCTGTATATGTGCTCGAAAGAACTGTGGCTCTACCCTGGCAATTTCCTCCACCATGACCCTTAAGTCCTCCGCTGTGAAACGGGGGTGCCTTTGTGGGTGTTGTGTGATGTGTGTTGGTGAGGGTGTGTTGGGTAATGTGGTGGGGTGTAGAGTGCATGAGGGATATATATGTGTGAATGGTGTGTGTGTCTAGTTGTGACAGTTGCCTTCTTCTGAGTCTCCTGGTGGCAATTGTTGTTCGTAAGGGGTTGTGGATAATGTGGGTGTGTGTTTTTATAGTGGTGTGGGTGTGGTGTGTGTATGGGTATCAGGTGTGTGTATTTGGTATTGGCCAATGTTGTGCTGTTTTGTATGTAGGTGTCTATTCTTTGCACATCAGTGTGTGCCGCCGCTGGTTTACAGCTGTTGAATGTCTGTCATGGTGATTCGTGGGTCATAATTTGATGGGCGTTGTTTTGTTGGGGTAACGGTATGGGGTTTGGGACTGCCAGTTTATCACTTACCTTTGGTCTGGCGGATTTGTGTATATTGCTGTATTCTGTCAGATTGGTGTTTGTGTCTTAATATGGGGAACGGATATCCACCACTTTAGCAGTATGTATCCGCCCGTCAGCGTGGCGGTAAGCGGCATTTAACGCCAATGTCGTAATGAGGGCCTATATTTTAATTACATATCCTCTGTAACCTTCACAAGTCCAAACACCTGGCCCAGTGCACCACCGTCTGCAAGACTCCTCCACTCCAGACCAGAAGCAAGCCTTCAGTGAGGACTTCAATGCTGGAAGTCGGGATGACCACCAGCCAGCGGGTCCATCTGGTCTGTCTGGCCAGACAGCTCCAGTGAGACAAACTCAGCCAACACCTCCCACCACAGCTCCAACAGCATCTCAGCGTGAGGACACCTCCACTTCCTGTGCACCGAGGACCTACACACCAATCCTGTGCCCATCAAGTCCTGGCTCCTGTTGAGACACCAACAATACAGCCTCCGGTTCTGCGAGGACCTAGTGGGCACTTCCTCAAGGGCACAGGCTAGTGGGGGTAGGGCTCGTGGGAGGGAATCTGTGGGCCAGCTAAGGGAGGCCACTGGGGTTTTTGTTAGCCAGAATGCCATTGAGGAATTCTTGGGATCAGTCCAATAGTCTCAGGACATGATGGGCCATGTTATAATTGAGCTCTGGGTATTCAAGGTGAAAAAGTGAGCTCCCTGACTGGAATGCTATTTCACATTTACCCCCATATGCGCAAGGCTTTACCTATAACATCTACTCCTGTCTGTGATCACTCAACATTTGGGCAAAGTACACTACTGCCAACCACAGACAGGGAGGCTATGCCACATGAGGAGCCTACTCTTAACATCCTGGGTCCCTGCACCTCTGCTATCCACTCCTCCCTGGACGGGACGTCATTCAGACAAGCAGGAGAAGATAGCAAGACCAACTCCGCCACCAGGAAGAAAAGCAGAACCCAATTTCCTCCTTCTGTGTCTACCATTCACTCTGTGGACTATTTCATGGCTATGTTTGCCTTCTCTGAGGACAGTTGTATTTTGGACATTTGACTTCAAACTTTTTTGCTCTACTACCATGGTTCTATCCACCATCATAGACTCTTTTTTGTTTGTTTCATTTTTTTTTAATAAACCTCTTGTTTTTGTGTTATGATAATACATGTTATGGACACAGAGTACAAGACTCTTGTTGAATTATTTGTGGCATTTCCTTTGTCATGTCCATCTTCCACCATCAAGTTGCCAAATATTTGAACATTCACCTGGGAAACAAATGTTGCAAATCAAAGAGGTAAAGTGTTTCCCAATTTTTTCAAAGAAAACAAACTCAACTCAGAATGTATTTGGAACATACAAATGTTGGCAACTGGTCCTTGTAGAAATGGAATCTGCCATGCAGGGTTATATGCTCCACAACCTTGAAACCAAGGAGGAAAGGGAATATGTGATGGGAACAAATTAAATAGGCAAACTATCACTGATGCATGACCTCAGTTGTAGTCATACATCCTGCCCTCACAATAGGAATCAAAGATCAATAGCAACAATAGTTTACATGATGGCAGTAACAACATTTGAGGCCACTTGACCAGTACAGGACACTGTGGCAGTATCTGGTACAATGACACATTCACCATTCAGTGGTGTGCTAACAAAAGGTTCAATCATCCATTATGAAACACATTAACAGCTACCTCTGCAGTCCACAATTTGAAGATTTAGCCAATGTGAAGAAGGAACAGTATGCTTGGGCTTTACATACATGTGGTGTGAGCACATTAAGTGGCACATATTGCCTTGATGGCAGAATGACACAGAAAACAGATCACATGAAGTCTTCTGAAGTTCCAAACCATCAGAGTGCAAGTTTTCTCTGGAAAAGATATGTCCATCCCAAACGGGTGTCTGTCTCAGGATCAACACATGATCTCTTTGTACTTCCAAACAACAACATATCACAGCAAATGTCACAACCTTGAAATGTCCAAATGAAGATGACATGGTGAAGGACCCTGAAACAGAATAACAAAATACATTTTTACCAGTCATTAAACTGACAAGTCATGAGGGCACAAATACGTAGCACAAACACATTTCATCTATGTCAATGACCACATTACCCAGTTTAGGGAAACACTGACATATTGGACTTGAACTTTCCTGTATTGACCATTCCTATCAAATCACAATAGCAGACAGATATGTTCCCTAGGTTACAAGTTGTGCTGACGTTAGAGGTTAAAATTTGGAAAGGTAAATGTACACTCAGGTGAAGAAGTGAAAATCACTTCTTGCCGTAAATCAAATCCTTCTTCTTCCCCACTGTCATCTTCATTGAGCATTTCAACATCCTCATTCGGGGCCTCATCACAGTCACCATTCTCTGTGACTATAGGGTTGTCTTTCCTCAGGGTGATATTATGGACAATGCAGCAGGCAACCATGATTTGGCACACCTTATCGGGTCAGTAAAGGAAGGCTACACCTGTCTTGTCCAGGCACCTAAACCTAGCCTTCAAGAGCCTAAACATTCGCTGTGTTCTTCCCTTGGCCTCATTGAAGCAGACTTCCCCTGGCATTGTTGGATTCCTCAGCGGTACCAATAACCATGGTCAGTTTGAATATGCTGAGAATCCTACACAGATGCAACACATCAACAGATTACTCGTATATCAAGCCATTATCCCTTCCTAAACTAGGATTCAGGCAAAAGATCAACAAGTCATATTGTACTTACCAATAAGCCAGACCCTTTCTGTTCCAAGTTGTGACATCTACATGAGTACATTGTAGTTCCATAGTATGAATGAAACATGTATTGACCCAGGAAAGATGACACACCTGCTTGAGATGTATAAGTCTGGTAAGTATACAATTTGCACATTGATGGAATGGAAGGTTTTCCGATTACGGTAGACCTGTTCCCTTTTGTGTGGTGGCACCAAGGCAATATGCATGCCACCTATTGATCCAACCACATGTGGTATTCCACCAAAAGCATACAATTCTCCCTTCACAGTGGCCAAATCCTGTAGACGTAGAAATTGGTTGTACCTGTTCATGTTTTTCATTAAGACTTCTTGCGGCACACCACTGAATGTTGGCTGGGACATGCCCCCAGATACTGCTACAGTGTATTGAAAGGTTCCATTGGCTACAAAATGCAGTACTGCTATGAGTTTTACTATTGGAGTTATGGCTGTTGGATTCATATTGTGAGGCAGGAGGTCATGCTCCAACTGCTAACACAAATCCAGGAAAGTTTGCCTATTTAGATGATGTTGCTTGAAGACATCCCTTTCCTCCATGGTGGAAAAGTCTGGAAAGGTCAGAACACCTGAAACTGTTGCTTTCTACACATGGTTGAGCTCAGACATCTGTATGTATGGAAAAGAAAAGATCAGATGAAATAGTAACACCATACTTTTGATGTCAAAACATTTCTGACTTCTTGGTAACAGTAGAAATGTCATTGGATAATACATGTACACACATTGACATCAAATATTTGGACTTCAAAAATTTGAATAAAAGCTTTCTGTTTATCATTAGGTGTATATAATACATTTGAACTGCATAATTTGCACATCATTTTTTTATCTATTTATTTTTTAAGTACCGTAAATGGCGGTAGTACTTCCCCTGTGGCAATTTTGTTGTCAAACATAGTCAAGGTTCAAATTTTATTATGTCCTATTTTTCCAAGAAAAGTGTTATTCGTATCTGACATTTAGAAATCCGTTAGCCTCTATTTACAGTGCTGGTGATACACTAACAAATTGAAAAATGTGCAGCTTCATACCCTAAAATGGCTGCAGCCTGGCCTTGCCATCAGGAAATTAGCTACCCGACGGCCATTAGTAGAAGATGACTGTGTAGTAGGTGGTAGCCTCCTTGAGTGCCCCTGCCATAGGCTAACATGTGTGATGGCTACATACGAAAGCCAATGGCTGTGTTCTTCTCTGTCACGGATCGCGTCCGCCTTGTACTTGTACTTGTACGCCGCATTGTGAAAGAACACTCACTTGCCTCCTAACACTGCAGGCATCAAGACCTCCTTGTTTTTGCTGCTGTTTTGCCCAGGGCCAGGGTGCTGGGGAAAACAGGTGACAGGGTCCCTGCCTTCTCTCCTGAGGATCTGAAGCTCCTTGCTGAGGAGGTACTGTCCCTGTATAGCCAAATCTATGGGACCCCCAGTGAAACAGGTACACATCTGATTGGGGAATGTCTCACTGAGTCGCCTATTCCTTTCTGATTCATAGGCTATTTGGTTCCATTTTGTTAACATGGGTAGTGTTGTGATTGGAGTTGGCAGAGTAATGTAGCTGGGACAGATGTTTTTCACCAGTGTCTGAAATCTCTGTGCAAGTCGGTGTTAAGTCATATGAAAGTAGACACTGTAATGTGTGTCTATGTAACACACAAATCCTATTTCGTCACACAAACTGTAGGCCAGTATGACTAATAACATACAGCCATTGTTGAAATGATAGTGATGTTGGGGAAAAAATGTAAAAGGTCTGGAGTTGTCTGATGCTGTGCTATCACATGAGATTCCAGTGCACATAATGTGTATTAGGTTGCCCTGTATGGTTTAAACCTGTCATAGAGCCACATATAGGGAAAAAGTATGATAGGTGTAGCACATTCAGATGATACTGGCTCACCATCATCCATCCCAGTCTGTCCCATTCCAAAACACACTTGTTCAAACAACCCACAAACCCCTGCCCTCAGTGACCCATAGCAGCACTTCTATCTTGCCCTCAGTCACTGTGTGTGATGCAGACTATGGGTTCTGACTCTTGGGAGTTTAGGCAGGAAGCCAATGTTGCTGTGAGTGTGAATATGTGCAAGGAGTGTCCAGGTGGTTGGGTCTTCAGTATCTCACAATGATTGTGCGTAATCATGGATGGCTCTCACAACAGGATAGGTTGCTTAGCTCTGGTCAAGATGATGTTGTAGTCCTAATTAGGTAACATGAGAAGCTGGGAAGTATTGATGGTGCACATGAGATCACTGGAAATCAGTATTTCTGCTCTAACTGTAACAATTCACTGGTAAAAAAATCTAGAAACTGTGATTAATGTACGTGTGAAATTCCAAAATGTAATGTCACAGCAGTACGGCCCAACAGTAACACTGAACTTTCTTTTCTTGTTCTTTGATCTCAATGCCCATCAGAAGCATATAATCTAGAAGACTATCACAAAGAAGATGCGGACCCTGGGGTTTAACAAGTGACATAGCCTGCACTGTCGGAAGTGGTGGGATGACCTGCATCCGGCAAAGAGAAAGTCAGTTGAGAGCCAAGTCGGGCAGTGGTCCCAGCGATCCAGGTCAGCGCCACGCCCTGGCCCCCCCCACCCCCATGGCCTGCATCCTTGTGGTGGCTTACCTGCAGCTAAATGGGCAGTTCAGGGCCCAACAAGGGGGTAAATCTTTGTCTGTAGAAATTGTTGTGATTTAACATATGTACTTTCCAGCTATGTTGTATCTCATCAACTTTGAGGTTGACACACATCCAAAGCCCATGAGGATTTCTGGAAATTTAAGTTGATCAGACACTGTCTGTTGCTATGTGTGGTATATTGATTTGTGCTGAAGGACGGCACTAAATTCATCCTCACGTGGCAAATACTAAAGTAGAGCGACACTTGCCTGCATGCAAACAAAGGGATTGCCAGCATTTTCACAATGACAGAAGAAACAGTTTCACAAAACATGCCCATTGACATGATTGGGTCAGGTGTGATGGTATGTCACAAATGTGAGTACTGAATCTAGACTTCATTATTGGCAACTGTGGCAAACTGCACAATCATGATGCAGCTGATATATCAGACTTGACTTTGGTAAGCTGGTGCTATGACAATATCAGAATGTGCATCTGCATCAAAAGTATTGGCATTCTGTGTACAGTGGCATCATTTCTCGTTTGACACATATTTGAAAGCAGTTTGTCCAGCACATTTCTAGTAAGTTGATATGGACATTTGCAGGTGGACCTGAGTCCTTATTCCTTCAGAAATGTGCATGTATGACGTTTTTGTGATTGTATTGTTTGCAACATGAGGAATGTGTCCACATTGGTGAGAGAGTTGTGAGTCCCAAAGACCACATTTTAGTGTCCTTAGTCGTACCCAGAGGAGAAAGTGATGATGGAGAGCAATTTCATTTTGAAGAGGACATTTGCATGTGGAAGGTAACATCACATAGATGTTGTGGTGTCCCATCTTCAACAGTCAATTTTCATCCAAAAATATTACCTTTTGGGAGAAGTGAATTAATTTTAGCTCTGTACTGTAGTGATTCAGAGATGTAGCTAGGCCTAGGTGTTTACTCATGCTGTTGAAACCCTTTGTATGAACTACAATTGTATAAGTGACAAAGGCATACATGATATGGGAGATGAGATGGGGTTTACTGAACTAGTTGCAAACGTTAAGTGTTGTGCATTGATGTCTCATTGTATTCTCACAGATAACCTATAACTGTTGTATATGTGTGTTCAGCATCATCTGGGCAAGACAAAGGTGACAGCAGCCACATCGGTCATGATGAAGCTGGCCACTGGGGATCGGGTGTGGACACCACAGACACTGAGGGAAACAGTGGCATGAAGGGGGGGATTGGCCTGGAAGCCACTGGTGACTCTACATCTTTCTCGGGGGAGGACCATGGAGAAACTGTGACACCTGCATCTTCATATGCCCCCATTCCAATTTCTACCCTCCCTCTTGCTCCCCCCCAGTTGGCCATAGCCACCCCACTAAAAGGGGCGGCATCACATTTGCTGGAGGCACCTCTGCCCCTGCCCCGGTTTCCCAGGCTGCGCTCACTGAGGAGGCTGTTAATGTTTTAAGAACAATCGCTATAGGCTAGACCACACAATTGAATACCATCCAGGGGTTGAGTTGCCAGAATACCCAGATGCTGGCTTACCTGGATAGCATTCACAGGGGCCTGTCTGGTCTACAGTGGCAATTCCTGGGTCCAGCCTCCTAACTGGCTGCATCCTTCCACCCACCCCAACCCCGTTCCCCGACTCCCACCCATTCCCCATCCCAAATCCCTCAACCCAGCCCTGTCCAAAGCATATGAAAATATATACATTTACCCACAACAACAAGCAGCACATCCCACCACAAACAGAGCAAAAAGCAGAAGCACAGATACACACATGCAGACATCACACACACCACCACTACAAACAAACCCTCTTCAGTGCATCCAACAGGACAGAACCACACACCCTCAGACACAACACCCACCACTACAGCGACACCCACACACATCACATGTACACCCACAGTCAGTGTACCCACCACAACACAACCACACACCCCCATCACCACCAAACCCACAGACAAAACAGCAAACACTGCCGCAGCACCCCCAAACACCATAAACACCCTACCATTACACCCACATGCACCTGTATACCCAGAGACACCACACCACCACATACTACATCAATTACACTCACCTCCACACACATACTCAACTCAAATGCCCACACTCATCCACCCAACAGACAATCAGTAAAAGACACAAATCGTAAATTACAGCACATACATCAGGCCCTCAAGCACCCACACCTTCAACACACACATACACAACAGACACAGCCACTCCCTCTACCTTCCAAACCAAACTTCCTCATGAGCAGCCTACCTATTTTCCCAAGGAGAGCCTACTTTTCCCTGGCCCTGAACACTTCCACATCCCACCCACCCCTACCAAACGGAAATCCACCTCTTCCAAATCCTAAATGACCCCTACCAAACCCATCCCTCCCAAAACCAAACCCACCACTCCCAGACCCAACACTCCCAAACCCACACCCTTCCCTTGGAAACCCAGATCCTCCCCTCCCAACCCCAAAGACCTAACCCCTACTAAGATCATTGAGTTGCCTGCTCTCTGCCCCATAAATGCCCCTTCCAGAGGAAGTTTATTCAGGCAGCGAATTTAGGTGGCTAGTGATGGGCCTGAAAGCCGTTTTGGCCCACATGGACAAACACCTTTGTATATATTTTCCCCTTTGTCCGGATATACTTTTCTTACTTCTCAATGAGAGACTTATCTCATCTTTGTGTAAAGAAATTTTATATTGAGAATACCTTTGTCCTTGCCTTATTCTTTTTATTGTTACTAATTACTTACTGATGATGTTATTTCTGCTAATGTGCGTGCCATGCACTTACTCTCATTTGTGACAGTGACAAACACAGGTTGTATATTTTAGTTTTTTT
Organism: Pleurodeles waltl; assembly: GCF_031143425.1. Classification (NCBI taxonomy): domain Eukaryota; kingdom Metazoa; phylum Chordata; class Amphibia; order Caudata; family Salamandridae; genus Pleurodeles; species Pleurodeles waltl. The sequence continues at coordinate 225,160,994 of NC_090444.1, read as the reverse complement.
TAAATGCATACATTACTCTTGTACATTAGTGATGGATATACTGACTTTAGTAAAAGCATTCATGTTGTTACTTGACACTTACACCACAATTATATGTGTTTTTGTTTTTGTGAGTGGAGAATGCATGTGTGTTTATTTTTATATGATGTGTCAATAATATGCACAAATGTGTTACACAGATAACCTGGCACTTTACCATTGAATGGGATCTTATGTTTGTGACTTATTGCACAAACCAAGAGGGACATGTGACCTTCATACATCTTCACCATGTTTGCAGTTCACCACTAAATAGTGTATTACATTCTATGCATGCCCACCTGTAGCATGTTGTAGTTTAATTGCCACATTATCATGGGATTGTTTGGTTCAAATTGGGGATATTGTTTAAGTTGATACTATCAATATTTTGGGGACATTATTGCACACATCTTTATGGAACAATTCTATTTGTGAGTGTTGAGACTTTTTGTGTAGGTGTCCATTTCCATGAAGGAAGTCCATCCCAGATTGTTGAAGGTCTGTTCTGATACATTTTCAGACTACAACATTACACACTTTGGCATTGCACAACATTATGTTGGTACTTACACAAATTAATGAGCCATGCACAAGTCCAGTATTACTGTGAAGCTACAACTCTGAGGGTAACAGGAATGCCTATGACTTATCTTGTGTTCGTTCAATGACAGGGTTGATTTCCATCTTGGGCCTAGCCCAGTAGCAATAAAGGACTGGTAGCAGCCAGCAGGTTCGTGGCAGCAGGATATGCTGCCAAAAGGTGAGTTTCTATTTGATATAGCTCCCAAACTGCCAACTGTGGTTTGGAGTTTTAGCCGACACAGTTGCATCCCGGGGACTGCATATCGTGATTGGCTTAGCGGTAAAAGGGGCTGATGTTCCACTGCTTTTGTCTATGGCCCCACCGACATAGGTGAAGATTTGTGACGGTGACAGCAGACCATCTGCATGTGCTCTTGTTGACATCTAAATATGGCAGGCAAACTGTCAGGGCAGCGGACGAATTTCCCGTTGAAAATTCGATGGTTGGACCATTATCAACAACATCTAAATCAGGCCCTATGTCTTAGAACCTCCAGGCATAGAACCAGGCGGTTACAACGAGGACTCTAGTCTTCTAGTGGGTATGTTACAAATGCAAATATCTTTTAAGGATAGAAACACAGTAGGTAATGTGTTTATTACCAAACAGAGTTCAAATCGGTTAGGATTGAAACATCAAAAAGATTTAGGCCCTCATTACGACCCTGGCGGATGGGGGAGAAGTGGCAGTAAAACCGCCAGCAGGCCAGCGTAAAAAAAAATGGAATTATGACCATGGCAGTTACCGCCATGGTCATCCGCCACTTCTCCACTCCGACCGCTGGGCTGGAGACTTCGGTCTCCAGCCCGGCGGCAGTCACCAGACCGCCGGCGGTATCAGGACCCTGCATACTGCCATGGATTTCGGGTGGTTTGGAACGACCACGAAATCCATGCCGGTAGGCACTATCAGTGCCAGGGAATTCCTTCCCTGGTACTGATAGGGGTCTTTCCCACCCACCTCCCCCACCCGAGTCCTCCCCCCACACCTCCCACCCCCCTGCAGCCCCCAAAGGTGGCAGGGCCCCTCTCCCCACCCCCACCCCCAACATGCACATACACACACACCATCACTACCCCCACCCCCAACATGCACATACACACACCCCTGCATGCACACATACACTACAACAATACAAACCTGCACACATACAAACAGACATGCACACAGACCGACTCGCACACATTTCCCATACACACAACACACCCCCTGCATACATACACGCACTCACACACCTCCTCTACATACTCACACGCACACCCCCATGTAAACACACAACACACAACACCCCCTCCCCTAACGGACGATCAACTTACCTTGTCCGTTGATCCTCCGGGAGGGGACGGGATCAATGGGGGCCGCTCTGCCGCCAGCTCACAGTCACCAGAACACCGCCACACCGAATCATAGGATGTGATTCGGTGGGCGGTGTCCTGATGACGGGGCGGTGGAGGTGGAGCAGCCTCCACTTCCCCGCCTACCGCCAGTATGGCTGCTGGCGGATCTCCTTCCGAAAAAGGACAGAGGGCTGCCAGCAGTCATAATACGCTGCACAGAAAACCGCCTGCACTAGCGGTCTTGAGCACAGCGGTACCTCGGCGGTCTTTAAAAAAGACCGCCGAGGTCGAAATGAGGGCCTTAGTTCCTCATTATGACATTGGGGTAAGTGCTGCTTACCGCAATGCTGACTGCCGCCAACATACCGTGACTGCGGCGGTATACCGCTACACGTATTATGACCCACACATACAAATCCACCACTATACAGACACACACACAAGTCCACCAGCCCAAAGGTCAGAAATAAAATGGCGGTAGCAAAACCCACACAGTTACGGCAACAGAAATACGACCACAGCATCATGACCCACAAATTACTGTGGTGGACATTCAACAGTGGAAAACCATTGGCAGTACATACTACCGGCTCAAAATACACACACTAACAAAACAACATCACATTGGACAATTCAAACTACACACACCTGACACACATACACACACCACACCCACACACCCACACCAATATAAAACACACACACACACTACCCACAACCCTTTACGACAAATAAAATTGACAACTGAGAGAGAGAGAGACAATCCAGGAGCACCCACTGAATCTGAGCCACAGAACACCATCACCCATATACCATCCAGGCACCTCACAGCACACAACCCACCACATCACTCCACACACCCTCACACACACCACTCACACTACACCCATGGCACCAAAAAGACACCCCAGGTTCTCAGAGGAGGAGCTAAGGGTCATGGTGAAGGAAATCATCTGGATAGAGCCACAGCTATTCGGATCACAGGTGCAGCAGACGTCCATTGTTAGGAAGATGGAGCTATGGCAGAGAGCCGTGTCAACGCTGTGGGACAGCAACTCAGAACAAGGGATGACATCAGGAAGAGGTGGAACGACCTGCAGGGGTAAGTGCGTTCCGTGGTAACAAGACACCAGATAGCTGTACAGAGGACTAGCAGTGGACCCCCACCTCCTCCCTCACAACTAACAACATGGGAGGATCAAGTCTGGGTGATCATGCATCCTGAGGGCCTGGCAGGAGTAGCAGGAGGACTGGACTCTGGTAAGTCAAATCTTTACTACTGTATCAGCCCCTACCTGCATGCCATCATAAACTCCTACCCTTACCCTCACCTCCATCACCCACCATCACAAGCCACCCATCCCAATACCAAGTACTGTATGCTACAGCAATGCACGGACCCCCATCACAGACCTGCATGGACACCCATTACCACAGCATGCACACTAGTGACAATCACTTAGCCAACCAAATCACAACTCACACAAGCCAAAGCTGCCTTGGTAATAACAACCATAGAGGGGAACATACCCATTCACAAGATGTCACACGCTGAAACAATAACACTGCATTTATATCCTCACAGCAGGTCATATTCAAACATATACTCAGATTAATATGCTAGTTTTGTTCTACAGAAACAGTATGTGAACTTGTAAAGTCCATTGATGTGCCTATGTCTGCTGTGACACAGTTAGGTGCCATGGCCTATGCCCCCCTGAAATGGCAGCCGCCTGACCTGTGAGGAGGGACAAGTGGAAATTAGGTAATTCTGCTGGCATTGTGCGTTGTTGTGGGCGGCGGTTGATGACCGCCGTGCAACACCACATTGGTTATCATTGGGGCCTATGGGTTCCAGAAGCCAATGGTGATGTACGCTGGCGGTGACAGTACGTACCGCCAGTTTCTATCTGTTCACTCACTTGCTACCTGACCTTCAACAGGAGAGGACCCACACTGCAAGTACTGCTGTGACCTGAGTCTGGAAGGGACCGTGGCTCGAGTGTCTGGGGAAAGGGCCCTTGCATTCATTTCGGAGGAGTTGGAGAGACTGGTGGAAGGGGTCCTACCCCAGTACCGTTTACTTTATGGTCCTCCAGACCAACAGCTGAGTACACTGTGAGCATGATGCATGGGGCATAAATGTATGGTGTGCTGTGTGTGTAAACCTCATGCGGGGGGCTGAGGGGTCCTGGGCAGAATGCTGCATGTATGCTGGTCAATGTATGTTCAAAAGGGGATGGGAGGGATATGTTGGGCCATGAGTATGACAGTCCGGAAGGCATGAATAATCCCTTTTCTGCTGTATCTTTTTCTGCAGGTCAGCGCCCATCAGAAAAAGGGTATTTGGCATGCTTTGCCTTTGACCCCTGGGGGTCTTTGACAGGCGGAGCACCCACTGCCGCAAATGGTGGGAGGACCTGCGCCTCTGGGCAAGGAAGATGGTGGAGGCCCAGGTGGGGTTGGCCTCCCAACAAGGAAGGGGTGCCTGTCGTACCCTGACCCCTGATGAACTGCATCCTTACGGTGGCCTATCCCGAGTTGGATGGGCGCTTGAAGGCATCACAGCAGCCACAAGGGGGTGCGTACAGATTCAGATTCATGACTTTGCACGCGTTAAGGTGTTACCTGCGTGGGCGATGGTGGCTGTGGGTGCCCCTAGGCCAGGGCGAACATGGCAGGGTAGGTTTCATGATGGGCAAGCTCAGATGCACTCCAACCCTAATTATGTTAGTGGGCATCTACTACCGGGCAGGATCCTGTGTGTTTCAGGTGTGAAGCTAATGGCTTTAGGCATTGTACCCCATGGCCTGGTGACTAGCATTGCAACTGGTAGTGCATGGCCTAGTGCATAGGGCTGTTCCCTGTGAGTTGTGTATGCCAACGGTAATGTTGTTACTGGCATTGACCAAGTGTATCCTCTGTCTCTTCGCCCCCTTTTTGTTTTGTCACCCTGTCCTTGTGTGCATCAGCATCATCTGTCGGAGGAGCAGAGGCACCGGTGATGGAGGGAGCTGCATCCCACATGGGCCTGGAGGCCAAATCCACCGACGGTGAGGGCACCAGTGTGACGGAGGGCGAGGGGAGCACCACAACAGACACAGAAGGGGACAGTTCCGACAGCGACTCCTCCTCTGATGGAAGCTCCCTGGTGGTGGCGGACACTTCTGTGCCCACCCCAACTACAGGTACAGCCACCAGCCCGTACCAGCACCGCCCTCCCAGCAGCCCCTCAGCGTGTTTCCCGTGCCCGCTCACCCAGGAGGGCACCTCAGGCCGTGCCCCAGTCAGCCCTGCTGCCCTCATTGAGGAGGCAATTGACCTCCTGAGATTCCTCTCTGTTGGGCAGTCAACCATACTGAATGCCATCCAGGGTCTAGCAGAGCATTTGCAACAAACAAATGCATACCTGGAGGGCAGTCACTCTGGTGTGACAGCCCAACAGAGAGCATTCTAGACACTGGCCAACTCACTGATGGCAGCCGTTGTCCTGGTCTCCAGCCTCCCCCCTCCAACTTCCTCTACCCAGTCCCAATCCGCTCAACCCAAGCCTATCCCAAGCACACCTTCAGACGTGCATTCACCCAAATCAACACACAGAAGTGGTTCAGGCAAACACAAGCACCACACTTCATCCCCAAGGCACTCACACAAGCACCATCCAGATGCAGACACACCAACATCCACTGCCTCCACGGTGTCCCCCTCCTCGTCATCGTCCACCTCCCTCCCAGTAGCATCTCCACTCACACCTGCATGCACTACATCCTCATCCACTACCTCCATCACCAGCACGCCCAGCACTACACGCCCCTCACTGGCAGTCACCACTCTCACATCCATGCATACATCCCCTTTGTTGTCTCCCACTGTGTGTGACCCCCTCCTCCCAAAGTACACAAATGCAAGCACTCAGACACCCAACGGCCATCCACCTCACAACAGCATCCAGCTCATGCACCTGCACCCAAACACACCAGACAGACACCTCCTACAACCACTCCCAAACCTTCACCCTCTTCCCCCGTGTTTCTAAGAAGCTTTTCCTCACCACCCTTGACCTATTCCCTGCCCCTCCCCCCCGCCCTTCACTTCGGGCCAGGGTGGCCAGAACCCAGCCCAGCACCTCAGCCACCAAGTCCATGGCTACTGTAGTTTCTGTAGCTACTGCAGGTGTGAGAGGCTCCAAGGAGGCACCCGTCAGCACAGCTAGTGTGCCTGCACCACCTGCCAAGGGTAAGAAGGGGCCGCCACCTAGCAAGTGCAAGAAGGGGACACCAGCCAGGAAGGGGAAGGAGGCACCACCAGCCAGCAAGGGCAGGAAGGGAACACCAGTTGGCAGAAGCAAGGAGGCACCACCATCTGCCAAGGGCAGGAAGGGGCGAACAACACCAGCCATGGCACTTCAGCCGTCCGAGGTTGCAGGGGAAGGGCTGGAGCCTCCCCCAACCACTGACAGCACCTCCACCTGCATCAAGGCCAGCACCACCACCTGCACGCGGCCCGCACCACCACCAGCAACACTGCCAGCAGCAGCAGCCCCAGTGGGCAGCTGTCTGAGACTGCAGGTGAAGGGCTGGAGTCTCCCCCACCACTGACAGCACCACGGCCAGCACCGCCACCTGCACCGCGGCCAGCTCCACCACCCTCACCACCACCAGCACCACTGTCAGCAGCAGCAGCCCCAGTGGGCAGCCATCCAAGGCTGCAGGGGAAAGTCTGGAGCCTCTCCCCACCACTGACAGCACAGCCACCTGCACTGCAACTGCCATCCACTGAGCAGCTCTCACCGCCGGCAAGCAGTATGTAGTCATGACTACATGGGCTGCAATTCGTCCTGGCCCCTGCAACACCTGTAGTTGTGACAACCAGGTGAGAGACTGTGACCTTGCATCATCCATGATGAAGCACACTGGGCACAAAGCCCCCTCCAGAACCAATGGAAGAAGGCATCCACTCACCCCCTCCTTGCCAGGGTGAAGCACACTGAGCATATAGCCCCCTCCAGAACCAGTAGAAGAAGGTATCCACTCATTTCCTCCTTGCCAGGATGAAGCATACTAAGCACAAAGCCCCCTCCAGATCCAGTGGAAGAAGGCATCACCTCACACCCTCCTTGCCAGGATGAAGTTCACTGGGCACAAAGCCCCCTCCAGAACCAGTGGAAGAAGGCATCCACTAGAGAGACTGTGGCTTTGCACTCCCCAGGACCAGGCAGTGGGCAAATCACCCACTTGAGAGACTGTGGCTTTGCACTCCCCAGGACCAAGCAGTGGACAACACACCCACTTCAGAGTCTAGAGAAACTGTGGCTTTGCACTCCCCAGGACCAAGCAGTGGGCAAAACACCCACTTGAGAGACTGTGGCTTTGCACTCCCCAGGACCAAGCAGTGGGCAAAGGACCAACTTGAGATACTGTGGCTTTGCACTCCCCAGGACCAAGCAGTGGGCATAGCACCCACTTGAGAGACTAGAGAGAGACTGTGGCTTTGCACTCCCCAGGACCAAGCAGTGGGCAAAGCATCCACTTAAGAGGCTGTGGCTTTGCGCTCCAGGACCAAGCAGTGGGTATGTAGCCCCCTCCAGGAGCAGTGACATTGTACCATCTTCTGGCTGAGGTGCCCCCCCCTTCCCCGTTCCCCTGATGTGCCTGTGTGTTTTTGACCTGACGCCCCTGCAGTGTTCTCTCCATATTGAGGCAGGAGTCAAGTGTGGCCTTGGCCTTTGTGTTATGACCCTGTGGGCCACAGACATCTTGGAGTGGGCATTGTCCCTCCATTTGTATATATTGTACATACTGTTTATTGCGTTAAGGACGTATTTATCCAATATTGTACTATTACACTCAGGGTAATCAATTCCTTTACCCTTCCGTTATTCCTGAGGGTTACTGGGTGTATATGTAATGTTGTTGCATCTATTTGTGTGTATGGTGTTGGGGGTGAGGGTGGGGTTGCGAGTGTTGCGTGTGTGTGTCACACTCTTTTTCCTCCCCACCTCTCGTGTGCTAGGTGCGGCACTCACCCTGGTCGTCTTCGCCGCCGTTCGTGTTCCTGGTGTATGAGGTGGTAGACCAGCATTGGAAAAATGTGCAGCTCTGGCTCCATGGCGTCGTGGTTCTCCCCTGAGTGTCGAGAGGTGAGTCATTTCCCTTCTGTGCACTGTATCCGCTGTGCTTTTGATGGCGTTGGTACCGCCCCAGAAAAGCTGGTGGATTGGCCTCTCATATTACTGTGGGCGGTACATTGGCTTCTGCCTGGCTGTTGGTGGTTACTGCCACAGTGTTTGTTGCTACCGCAGTGGCGGTCGAAATTTTAAAGTGCCCGTTTGTGTTGGTGGTTTCCGCCATGGTCAAAATTCAATTTTTCTAACCACCGGCCTGTTGGCGGTATTACTGCCGCTTTATCACTGACTGCCAGGGTTGTAATGAGGGCCTTAGTAACTAAGCCAGATCTCAACAATGATGAACACAGGTTAACAGTCGAAAGATTAGTAACTTAAACTCAATGCAATCACTACTGTGCATAAAACATACCAAATGCCACTTCTCATAAAAGGTCCTCTTGTAAAGGAATTGGATAATCTAGAATAACAAGATGTAACAAAAAAGGCAGAGAGCGCAGAATAATTGCGTTTATAGTTATAGCTATTGATGGCAATTCTGTGTACATTTTTGTGTGCATTGATTTAAGAGATTTAAAACAAAACATTTGGGTGGTAAGGCATCAATTAGAAAGGATTAATGAAATGCTAAGTACCATAAATGATATAAACATTTCTGGTGTGCCTGATCTTTCTTCAGCATACCATCAAGTAGAGATACTCCCTGAATCTAAATCTCTCACTTCTTTTGCCTAACCATTTAGGACTTAGTGGTATTACAGAATGCCATTTAGTTTAGCCTCCGCTAAAGTAGTTTTCATAACGTAATGCAACATTTACTGAAGGACATCAACAAAGTCATGTCCTTCCAAGATGACATATTACTATTTGGTACTTTGGAAGAGAAGCACAATAATTCCTTGAGAAAAGTACTTTCCAATTCAAAGTATACAGGTTTTACTATAAAAAAAGAAAATTGTAAGATAAGAGTTACTTCCGTTGACTATCTTGGATACACCATATCCAGTAAAGGGATTAAACCTAAATGTAAACTACTTAATATTGTAACAAAGATGAGCTATAATCCTTCTTAGGTTTAAATGAATACATGTCTACATATGTCAAAGGTTTTTCTGAGCTTCTTCATTCATTAAGGTCTCAACTCAAAAAGGGTCACAGCCAATGCCCCTCACCTAGAAGAAATTGATGTTTAGCTTAAAACCATTTTGATTACCTATGCCAGCAATAAAGGCCTTGAAGCCATGTTATCTTAGTGTATACATGGTACAGAAACAAATGATAGTGTTGTCTCCAGAACACTTAAAGGAGAGGAATTGAATTATTCTACTGTGGAAACAGAAGCACTTGGCTGGTTCCAAGACATTAACCATTTAAAATTCTCCCTTTAGGGTTTACTCTTCATCTTAAGAACAATCATAAAACTTTGATATCAGTTATGTTGTCAAAAGTTATTAAGACATCTAAAACTAAAATTGTCTCTGGGCATTAGGACTAAAGAACTATGACCTTCAAATGTAATACATGTCTACAAAACCACAAGTAGCTGGCTGTCTCTCTAGGTTACTCATTAATGATGATGGGTATGATAATACAATGGCAGAAGAATATGTACTATCTATTGTCATTCCAGCCATTTTGAAGAATAAATGGAAAGAGTGTTTGAGAGTTGATAAAACTTGATTATTAGTGAAAAACAAAAACACTCAGGGGTGTCGAAACATATGTGGAGATTTACATGAGGTGTTACAACCGTTGTGTAATATAAAGAATTAATTATCTACAGATCGTAACCTTATACTGAGGTTGGGAAAAATTATACCCTTGGAATGTATGAGAGAACACATTACTGATATTGCAAATGAAGGTCATTTGGAAAGAAGTTTAACCAAGAGTAAAGTTTGGGCGGATTACTTGTTTCCCAACCTAGAACAATTGGAAGAAAGTAAAATAAGGTTACTCATGTGAGCTTAGTGTTAGAACTAGTGATATTTGCAAAGCAAAGGGGAGCAAAGCTTCACTTTACCAGGACGAATTGGGGTTAGACATTCTAAGTCACATCCACTTGTCCCACTTACATAACAAATATGTTTCTGTTATGGTTGACTAACATGTTCAATTTGGTGACTGCCAAATTTGTCAGTCATATCGTCACTAAGAGACTTAGGCCCTCATTACAACATTGGCAGTAAGTGCAGCTTACCGTCATGCTGACTGCCGCCAACATATCGCGACCACGCGGTATACCGCTACGGGTATTATGACCCACACAGAGAAATCTGCCACTATACAGACAGCCACACAAGTCCGCCAGACCAAAGGTCAGTGATAAACTGGCGGTACCAAACCCCGCATCGTTACGCAAACAGAAATACGCCCACAGCATCATGACCCACGAATCACCGCAGCGGTCATTAAACTGTGGTAAACCATTGGCAGTACACACCGCCGCGCTCAAAATATACACACACTAACAAAACTACACCACATTGACGATTCAAACTACACACACCTGACACACACACACACTCAATCCACCCACACCCACACCAATATAAAACACACACCCACAATACCCACAACCCTTTACAACCCAAACATTTTGGCACGTGAGAGAGAGACAATCCAGGAGCACTGAAGCAAGTAGAAATCAGATAGCAGGAAAAAAGAGAATCCAGAACAGCACGGATGAATCTTTTTTCAAGAAGTTTATTCCAGGTTGTAATTACAGGAAACAAAAACTCCATCCACACCAGCAGGAAGGCTGCTCTCCACCCACGGCCAGATAGAACACCAAGCAGTGTTCCAGGCAACAGCACAGGGAGCCAGCATGGGGGAGAATGGAGCATACCATAAAGACATTAGAACAGGAATAAAGTTACAACAGTAGAAACAAGCATTGCAATGCAACGGGTCTCACGTTTGCTCATGTTAGAGCTGATAGCGTTGTAACCTCCTAACCCGACTTTTCACCTGTCGGCAAAAGTGCATTTATATACTTAAGCCGAAAAAGTGCATTTAACTATGTAAAGCGCTCGACTTCTGCCAAGCGAAATTGCGCTAGTAAATTAGAGAAAAAGTAGACCACGAGCCGGACAGAAAACAGTGAGCCTCGCATGTTTTCTGTACTTGGTCGCTGCGCTCGAGGAGGGCTAGCCACCGGAAAAGGCATGACGTATGCATGCCTTCGACTAATGAAAGCAAGTAGGTTTTAATAGGCAAGCCCACTAACCAATGAAAAACACTGACGTGACGTTGACAGGGCTCCAAGCCCTTTTCTAAACCCTAAAGCGTCTTGCTGCGATACGCATGCACGAGCGCATGCAATGAAGGCTCAACACTAAAAAGGAAACGATAACAAATGTACAATAAAAACCCAAACCATAGAACTGGATAACAATACTACACTACCCCACTTTCCTGAAAAGAAAGAAAATATGTATAAAAACACAATCATTGAAGTTTGACAACTCTATTAAGATTCCAAATACAGCCATCGTCAACCTTAACTGATCCCTTGAACACTTTAATAACTTTGAACATTCTACTAAAGTGTGAAACTCCAGTGTTTTTTTTTTACGACAATTTTATCTTGACCATATCTCCTACTTGCATATTTATTTTATTGAAAATATTTGTCTTTTACAACAGCTAACTTCTTCTGAATCTCATGATCAAATTCCTCTTTAACATACTTTTTCACTGATGGTGGACTCACTTTAGTGTGAGGAATACGCTTCCTGAACAAAACAAAAGGAGATTGACTTGCACTTGAATGTGGGGTAAATCTGTAATCTTCCACCTTGGATTTAATCAACACTTTCACCTATTTGTTTAGCTAACTGAATAGTCTCCTTTAAAGTTCTGTTAAAACGTTCCACCATTCCATTTGATTCCAGATGGTATAATGCACATTTCTTATGAACTATCCCCCTTGCAGTAAGAAAATCACACCTAAGTTTAGAGGTAAATTGAACCCCATTATTTGTCAGAATGAACCTTAGATTTCCTTCCCTGCTAAACACATCAGAAAGAAAGTTCACAACAGTCTTTGACGTAATCTCAGAGGGTATTAAAACCTCAGGCCAACAAGACAACACATCCATAGGAACTATAACATATTTGGAAACAGCCCCACAGGATATTGGACCCATGATATCAGTGGATACCTCTTCCCAAGCATCCTTCGGAATCTCCTTTAGTACCATGGGTTGCGTCCTAAGCTTCAAAGTCTTATCAGCCCATTTGCAATCAACACAATCCGTAACTCTCCTTTCCAAAACCATATCCATACCTGGCCACCAATATGTACATCTCATCCTTTCTTTCGTTTTACATATCCCATGATGACCAAATTGTGCAAGATATATAAGACGTTCACGTAAACTAGAAGGAGGTATTATCCTACACCCTCTCAATAGCAACCCATTCTGAACAGAGAGTTCATCCCACACCATCCTGAATGGCATAACCTCCTTTCCACAATTTGCCAAAAACTTCCCAGACAACAGCTGGTTTTTAACCTTCAATAAATCATCATCCTTACTCATTTCTTCCAGCCACTCCTTTTTCTAAATACAGCCATCAGTTACAATGCAGACTTTAACCTCATCATCAATCCACCATGAAGCATCATTAACATCATCATCTACACCCACCGATCTCACTCTTGACAAGCAATCAGCTGTCCTGTTTTCACACCCTGGAACATATTCAACCTCAAAATGAAAATCCTGTAAAGCCACAACCCATTTACAAATACAGTATGTGAAGAAATATTATCAAGTCCCTTTTTCTCAAACGTTTCTTGCAATGGCTTATGGTCCGTATACACTTCAAAATGTACTCCCCTAAGAAATTGCTTGAACTTCCTAACAGCCCAATATATAGCCAAAGCTTTCTTCTCTATTGTAGAATATCTGAACTCTGCTCCACGTAGACTACGTGAAGCAAACACTACAGTATTCTCCAGACAATTGTTTAACTGTTTCAAAACACAACCCAAACCTGTTTCCGAAGCATCAGTAATAAGACAACAGAGCAGACCAGGTTGAAAGCTACTAAGAGATTGGGCAGAAGACAAAGCACTCTTCAAGTCTTGAAATTCTTCTTCACATTCACTTGTCCACAGAAATTCTGATCTATTCTTGAATAGATTTCTAATAGAACTGGATCTTTTAGCAAAATTGGGAACATACCTGGTGCAAACTTCAGCCATCCCCAAAAAAACTTGGATATATTCTTTTTTTCAGGGGTAGACAAATTCATAATAGACCACCAACTCATCTTTAGGTTTGACCCCAATACCAGATATGACATGACCTAAGTACACAATTTCTGATCTTAAAAACTTGCACTTTTACCTTTTCAAGGTCACACCTTTTGATCTAAACACTTGAAGAACATCCCTGACTTTTTTCTCATGTTGCTCACGTGTTTCAGTGAAGACAAGAACATCATCTTGAAAAAAATAAACACCATCTAAACCACCCAGAATTTCATTCATCAGTCTTTGAAAAACTGCAGCTGCAGAACAAAGACCAAATGGCATCTTGTTGAATTTGTAAACACCAAACGGTGTGATGAAGTAAGTCAACAATTTGGATTGCTCACACATTTGCACTTGATGGTAAGCAGAAGTTAGATCAAGAGTGGTAAAAAAGTTTGCATTACCTAAAGAACTGACCATTTCGGTAATATTAGGCAACGGAAATTTATCCTCAATAATTTCCTTATTCAGGTTGCGAAGATCAACACAAAGCCTTATATCACCAGATCTTTTAGTGTCAATGACTATTGGAGCAATCCATTGTGCTGCTTCCACTTCCTCAATAATGCCTTGATTCTGTAATTTATGAAGTTCAGACTTTACTTTGTCTCGTAAACTTATAGGAACATTTCTGACTTTGCAAGCAATGGGTTTGGCATTGCTCTTCAACACAATATGATGCTTATACACCTTAATACACCCCTCTTTGGAACTGAAAACATCAGGAAACTCAACCATCAAATCATTCTCAAAATCAGAAACTTTCTGCACTTGAACTTGTGGCTCAGAATTTGGAATCAAAATAATGCCCAATTGTTTTTGATGGGGCCAGCTCAATATAGTGTCCCCTATAACTGGAACATAAACCTTGCCCAATGTCGTATTGCCTTTAACTGTATAGACCCTTCAAAATAACCTTTCAATTCTATAGGTTTTCCCCCATAGCTGTGCGGTGTGACATCGGAATCATGAAGAGTGACTTTTCCATCAAAATACATCTTGCAATCTTCCTCAGACACTGGCAAAAATTTAGCACCCGAGTCCATCATCATAGAGACACATACTCCATTCACTGCAACAAGATCTGTAGGATAGTCACAACAAACGACGGATACACTTTTAACATTATTGACAATCTGCAAAATGAAGTTGTGGTCAGAATCATCACAGTCAACTTCATTCACTTTAACATTAGTCTTAGATGAAAACTTACACTATTTCGCAAAGTGCCATTTTTTCCCACACTTATTACTAGTGGCAACAAGAGCAGGACAATCCTTGCTGTTGGCTAAATGGGAAGAAGAACCATATCTAAAACATAACAAGTTTGATTTCATGTTGACATTAGATTTGATTTTTGGTTTAGCATCTAATTTTTGAACAGATGCAAGATTCAGAATGCTCAATTTGCTTTGCAATCATCAAAACTTCATCCAAAGTAGGATCACTCTTTGACCAGAGCACTTCTCTTATCTTATCACTCTTACACTTGAGCATGAACTGGTCCCGAATACGCTCTTCTACACTATCACCAAAATTGCAAAGTGCAGCGAGTTTGCGTAGAGTGGTGACGAAATCTTCAATTGTCTCTTCATCATTCTGCTTACATTTACCAAAATAGTATCTTTGTAGTATATTGGACATTTTTGGCAAGTAGTGTCTGTCTAGTTTGAGTAATGTGATTTCTAACTCATTCAAAGAAGTGTCCCCTTTAGCACCGTCAGAAGTGGTAATTGCAGGAAGAGTTTCTAAGACCACCTGACCCTCTGCTCCAAGACAATTTTGAAGAACAGATGTCTTTCTTTCAGCAGACAAATTGCTGCCACAAACTTTGAGCTATGTTAAAAAAACTTTTTTCCATTTAGGTCAAGCAATAGGAGGTTCACCAGGAACAGATAAAAAGAAAGGTGGAGGTGTAATATTCTGCATAACTGAATGTGAAAATACGGTAAAGACTAAAACAATAAAATAATCTAAGTGTAAAATGCTTTAAAACATCAGTAATTAGGTTTTTCAAAAAGGAAAATTGCAAAAACACAATTGCTTTAAACATTAACACGAATGCTGATAGAATAAAAGCATAGAAAATGAATTAAAATGCAATGGGCGCTTGAGGGCCTTAACTTTATCCAGTAAAAACGAGCAGTGCACAACAAAAATCAAAGAAGTCAAAGTAAAAGTTGACGTGTCCAGTTTTCCAAGAGTTTAAACGTTTCCAGTGTATCACCCGTAACTTTGTAACAGCTGCATGAAAACCAGAAGACGCGCTGTGAAACACTGTGTAAATACAGAAACAAAGTTGACTGCGTGCACTACGTTGTTAACTCCAGAATGAGGTGATCCTTGGAAACAGTTGCTAGGAACAACGTCAGAAGCTGAGAAGACGACGCACAAACCAGGAAACAGCAGTGCGCGTGGGGAGTTGCTAGGCAACGTCTGGAGCTGTGCAGGACGATGGCGCGCAGTTGCTGTCTTAGAAACAGCAAAGCAGGAAATGGCAGTGAGAGCGTGGAGAGTTGTTAAGCAACCCCAGTAAATGCATAAAATCACTGAAGAAAAATATGAACAATCGCTAAAAAACAGCAAAGTGATCCTGGAATAAAAACGCAGTGTTTTAAGACGAACACCGCAAAAAAAAACACAGTACCTAAATATAAGTAGATTCAGAAATGGAGGCAGGTGTGTTGAAGTTTCTGTAATCTTCATTACGTAGATCCGAAGTCCAATCATCGCCAAATAAAGCAAGTAGGAATCAGATAGCAGGCAAAAAGAAAATCCAGAATGGCACAGGGATGAGTCTTTTTTCAAGAAGTTTATTCCAGGTTGTAATTAGAGGAAACAGAAACTCCATCCACACCAGCAGGAAGGCTGCTCTCCACCAACTGCCAGATAGAACACCAAACAGAGTTCCAGGCAACAGCACAGAGAGCCAGCGCAGCGGAGAATGGAGCATACCATAATGACATAAGAACAGGAATAAAGGTACAATTGTACAATAGTAGAAAAAAGGAAATGATAACAAATGTACAATAAAAACCAAAACCACAGAACTGGATAACAATACTACAAGCACCCACTAAATCTGAGCCACATAACACCATCACTCATACACCATCCACCCACCTCACAGCACTCACCCCAACACATCACCCACACACCCGCACACATACTACTCACACTACACCCATGGCACCACAAACACTCCCCAGGTACTCAAAGGAGGAGCTAAGGGTCATGGTGGAGGAAATCATCTGGGTAGAGCCACAGCTATTCGGGTGACAGGTGCAGCAGACGTGCATTCCTAGGAAGATGGAGCTATGGGGGAGAGTCGTGGACAGGGTCAACGCCGTGGGACAGCACCCAAGAACAATGGATGACATCAGGAAGAGGTGGAACGACCTATGGGGGAAGGTGCGTTCCGTGGTAGCAAGACACCAGGTAGCTGCACAGAGGACTGGCGGTGGACCTCCAGGACCTCCCCCACAACTAACATGGGAGGAGCAAGTCTTGGCGATCATGCATCCTGAGGGCCTGGCAGGAGTAGCAGGAGGACTGGACTCTGGTAAGTCAAATCTTTACTACTTTATGCCCCACCCTACCTGCATGCCATCACAAACAACAACCACTACCCTCACCCCATCACACCACCACCTCACATATACCCCATCATCACAACCCACCCATCCCAATACAAAGCACTGCATGCAAAACCAATGCATGGACCCCCATCACCGACCTGCATGGACACCCATAACCACAGCATGCACATTAGTGACAATCACATAGCCAAACCAAGCACAACTCACACAAGCCAAAGTTTCCTTACTAATAACAACCATAGAGGGAAACATATCCATGCACAAGATACAATGCGCAGATACAATAACGCTGCATTTACATCCCCACAGGACCCCCACTCAACGTCACCGGAGAGGAGGTTCCAGCCACATCCAGTCCCCCCCAGAAGAGGCCCACAGTGATGACAGCAGCTCTGGATCACGATGACCACCCTGGCCCAACAGGGACCTCTGGACAGTCGGTGACCCAGCCACAGTCCCAACCCACCACAGAGCCTCCCCCCTCAGGAAACACCACCACAGCACCCACCCAGCGGGCCCATCCCTCTGTCCCCAGGACACATCAATCAGCAGTATGTCCACCAGTACAGGGACCCCACACAACCCCACTAACACACGACGATCAGGGACCTGGGGTCAGTGGCAGTGGGCACACGGTTCAGGGGACAGATGCACAGGACAACAGGGAAGATGGGAGGACTGCTGTGCAACTGGGGGAGGACAGGCCCAGGGAACCGACTCTCCACGAGGCACTCACCAACATCCTGGGAGAATACCACCATTCTCAGGAGACCATGGGCCAGATACTGGCCAAGCTGCAGGAGACCCCGTGACTCCAGGAGGGACAGTACCTAGGGATCAGGGAGGACCTGAAAGACATCCACACAACACTGCTCACCATTGCAGGGTTGCTGGCAGACATGGCCAACACCATGAGTGAGGCAGAGGCACACCAACTGGCCCCTGACATTAGCCAAAACAAAGAACAGTCCTTCACCTCCACCGGCACTAGTGGACAGGAGGCCCCGCCAAAGGAACAACAGGCCACCAGCACCCCACCCCCTGCAGAAGGAGAACCACCCCTCAAATGGTCCCTGCGATCCAGGCAGAAGCCAGAGAACATTGCCAAGACCCCCTCCAGGAAATAAGACTCTCCTGATTGTCACTCTTCTGTCCCACTCTGTCACCCTGTACACCTTGAATTGCCATTGCTCCACTTCCTATGCCCCCTTGGACAATGCACCTGTGATACAAATAGACCAGACTCTACCCTGGACTTTCCTCCATCAGCAACCCAGCCCATTTGAATACCCCCTACACTTATTAGCACATAAATAAACACCCTTGGAACAAATTCAAGTATTGTCTGTGAATTCTATGACAAATGTATTAGTTTCACAAACTATAAACATTGCAATTCAAATGTACTGCAATATTTACAAAGGTATGACCTGCAGTGGGCAGCAGTAAACACACCAGGAGCCAGAGTGGGGCTCAGAGATCTGAATATAAAGATGCCAAAGGGCACAGTAAGTGGTGATAGAAATAGGGAAATCAGTCTGCCATGTTCAATGTCAAACACAAAACTGCAATGGAAGGTGAAGTTACAGTGTCTTACCTGTATGCCACTGGAAGTACTGTTGAATGAGTTTACTTCTGTTGTCCACATCTTCTTCCTCTGCCTCCTCTTCATCACTGTCCACAGGCTCCACCACTGCTGCACGACCATCCCATGCTCATCCTCCTGCAGAAAAGGCACCTGGCGTTTCAAGGCCAGGTTGTGCAACATGCAACATGCAACAATGATCTGGCAAATCTTCTTCTTGGGTGAGTAGTACAGGGATCCACATGTCAGATGGAGGCCCTGGAATCTGGCCTTCAGGAGGACAAAGGTTCTCTCAATTATCCTCCTCATTCGTCCATGTGCCTAATTGTAACGTTCCTCTGCCCTTATCCTGGCACTCCTCACTGGGGTCAGAAGCCATGAGAGGTTGGGGTAATCAGAGTCACCTGCAAATATTCAAGCGATACCTGTTAACCACATACTCACCCTTAGGGCCAAACCCACACCCATATACCTACATCAACTGGGTGGGGACCATGGGCTCACCTATTAGCCACATCCTGTGCCTCTGGAGTTGAGACATCACATATGGAATGCTGCTATTCCTCAATATAAAGGCATCATGCACAGAGCCAGGATACTTGGCATTGATATGGGAGATGTACTGGTCCGCCAAAGACACCATCTGCACATTCAGAGAGTGAAAGCTTTTCCTATTTCCGAACACTTGTTCATTTCTCCGGTGGTAGGGAACAAATGCAACATATGTACCATCAATGGCACCAATGATGTTGGGGATATGTCCAGTGCATAAAAGTCAGCCTTCACTGTGGCCAAATCCTCCACCTGGGGGGAGAGGATGTAGCTGCGCATGTGTTTTAGCAGGGCAGACAACACTCTGGTCAGCATGATTGAGAACATTGGCTGAGACATCCCTGATGCCATGGCATGTCCCTATTCATCTCCTTGAAGGACAAAAAAAACAGGATGTAAGCTCACCCCAGGAGGGTTAATGGAGGCCAACCTCAATCGGTATATAGAAATAACATGACTGAAACAGTTAAGGGCAATCAAAACAATTACAATTACAAAAACTTGTTTGAAAAAAATGGGGTGTGAAGAATATTGAGTTGAATGCTGGTGATGTGGTGATGGTAAAACCCCAACTGTATCTATTGACAGATTTAAGAAATCATCCCAAGCATCAAGAATCAAAGAAAATCAAAGAAAATGTTGTGATTCTGGAAGATGGTAAAATCTGTAGCATGAATAGGATTGATAAATCATAGTAGGCAGAACTTCTAGTTATAGTAGTGATTCTCCCCTGCAGCTCCACGCACTTAGAGGGGCACAACCTGGACTACCTCCTTTAGTATCCCCTGGGTCCTCTGCCTCTTCTTTCTGCCCGACCTGCCCCAGCACCTGTAAGGCTGTCTCACCCCCCGCTTCTCTCCCATTCGTAACCTGTAAATTTCTGCTCCTTAACTGTCGGTCTTTACCAGCTCATTCCCTTCACATATATACCCTCATAGAAGATCTGTCCCCTGACGCCCTGTTCCTCACCGAAACCTGGTTGGGCAATGACTCAGCAGCAGATATCTGCAATTCTTTACCCTCCACCTACTCTATGGTGCATGTAGATCGTCTCCATGGAAGAGGTGGCGGCTTAGCCATTATCTACAAAAATAACCTTCGGTGTACCACCCTCCCCTCTGATATCCCGGAGTGTGAAAGCTTAATTTTCTCCCTCCACCTCTCCCCTACCTTTACTTTCTCAGGTTTGCTTCTCTACCGACCCCCAGGACCTTGCACCTGTTTTTTAGATTCCCTGCCGGAAGTTGCAGCGAGTCTTATCTGTAAATCCCCTAACTTTACTATCCTTGGGGATTTCAACATCCATCTTGATAATGGAAATTGTCCACACGCAAGGTCTCTACTTGCGTCTCTCTCTGCGCTTGATTTAAATCAACACGTAATAGGACCTACCCATACCAAAGGCCATACGCTGGACCTTTTATTCAGTAATCTCCCTGTCCTCACCACTCTGCCATCCCAGCCTCTAACCTGGACGGATCATTGCCTTCTATCTTTCTTTTTCCCCTGCAATGTTACTCCAGTTGTGCAGTCTACCCCCCAAACTTTTGGTCGCATTTGGTCAAAACTGGCCCTTGTGGAGTGGCGGGCGGCTCTCCAGACCTCCTTGGGGGCCAGCACCCCCTCCATTTCTGCAGTTTCATTTAATACATGGATTTCCTCCTCTTTGGATAGTATTCTGCCCATCAAATTGAGATCTAACAAGCCCCCCCCCATAAGGCCAAACCCTGGTTTTCACCTTGTCTGCTAGAACTAAAAAAAATGTGCAAAAGGCTAGAAAGAGCTTGGAGAAAGAATTACAGTCTCATTGATAGAGAAATATATAGGCAATCCGTCAGACTCTACCATCAAAACATCAAAGCCGCCCAGTCCTCCTACTATGGATTAAGAATAGAAAGCTCCTCCTGCTCACAAAAGGAAATTTTTCAGATTTTTAAGGAATTAACTATAACCCCTATGCCCTCTCCTCCCACAGAACCCTCCACTGAATATAGTAATCTTTTGGCATCTCATTTTAATGACAAAGTCATTAAGATATACTCTGGGTTCCCTTCTCCTCCTCCCCCAGGTACAGTAGAGCACCAAATGATGGATCCCTCCCTCTCCGGAACCACATTAACTGTCTTCACACCTCTTACTGATACTGTTGCCACTAAACTTCTTCTTCAGATTAAATCGGGCTCCCCCTGGACCCCGCTCCTCCCCCCATCCTCTCGCGAGTTTCAGATATTGTTGTACCTCCCCTCACAGAAATACTGAATCGTTCCCTATCGTTAGGTCTTCTCCCCCCTCTTTTTAAGCATGCCATTATTAAGCCTCTGTTAAAAAAAACGAAACTGGACCCATCTCTGCTGGAGAATTATAGACCCATTGCTCTTCTCCCTATTTCAACAAAAATTTTGGAGAAACACGTTAATCACCAATTAACCAGCTACTTAGAGACCCATGAACTCCTCCACCCCACCCAAATGGGTTTTAGAGCCCATCATAGCACGGAGTCAGCCCTCCTTGCAGTGACTGAGTCAGCCAGGCAGCTTTTGGACCAAGGGTCCCATGTGGCCATGATTCTGCTTGATCTCAGCGCTGCCTTTGATACAGTGGACCACAACCTTCTCTGCCGCAGGCTCTCAGAATTGGGGATAGGAGGCCTGGCATTGTCCTGGCTGTCCGCTTTTGTCAAAGGCAGATCTTTTCAAGTCCTGGATCGAGCCTACTTCTCTGACATTTTTCCTTTGACTTGTGGAGTTCCCCAGGGCTCTTCTTTGAGCCCAACTCTTTTTAATGTCTATTTATCCCCGCTGGCTAAGGTGATCGCTCCCTACAATTTGTCTTTGGTCACCTACGCCGACGATACTCAACTTGTGGTGTCCCTATCCAGCTCCGGGGACTCGTCGGCAGCTAACCTCTCGTGCTGTATGAAAGACATTGGAGCTTGGATGGTCCAGTCTAAGCTCAAATTCAATGACAGAAAGTCAGAAGTCATTGTACTAGGCAATTCCCCCCCAGCTCTTTCGCTTCCGCTGTACTCTGAGGCTTTCAATAATCTTCCTCCCCCTAAGGACCAGGTAAAAAGCCTTGGTTTCTGGGTGGATTCTCGTCTGACCATGGATTATCAAGCAAAAAGAGTCTCCTCTATATGCTTTGGCATCTTAAGAGTTCTTAGGAAAATCTCGATTCTTCTTCCCCCTATGGCCAGAAGAATCCTTGTTCAAACTCTTATCCTCTCCCGGTTGGATTATGGGAACTCACTTTTTCTCAGCGCCCCGGCTTATGTTATAAAAAGGCTACAAACAGTCCAGAACGCAGCCGCCCGGCTTCTTGTCAATCTTCCCAGACATGTATCCGCTAAACCTGCTCTTTCCTCGCTTCATTGGCTCCCCTTCAAGCAACGTACCTATTTTAAGGCCCTATGCATTGTTCATAGAGCTCTTCAACATAAGGGCCCAATGTTCTTTAGAAAGCAGCTATGTCTTTATGTTCCTTCTCGAAGTCTGAGGTCCTCCTCCTCTCGTCTTGTGACCATCTTGAGGTCCAAGAGAGCTTGGGGGGCCAACTCCTTCCTTACCAAGGCCGCCCGTCTTTGGAATGATCTTCCTTCCGATCTACGTCAGGAACATTCAGAACTACTTTTTAGGAAAAAACTCAAGACTATTCTTTTCTGTAGGTAGCGCTCTCAACTCTCCTAGTGACAGCACCGGTCAGGTTAGGTTAGCGCTGGGATGCCTTCGGGTCACTACGCGCTTTATAAATTCTTAAACTAAACTAAACTAAACTGATGAAAAAACATGACAAGCAAATAAAGTTGATATGGGGTGAAAAGGTTCCAGAGATATTCTCCCTCCTTAGTGGCATTTAGATTGTAATGTGGGTTAGTTTATTTTCCTTTCTGTGTGATCATAGATGCTGCACTTACTATTCTTTGGAATATCTGCATTTTTCACCTTACCTTGTAACTGTATCTATGTTATATTATTTTTGTTTATATGAAGTTGTTAATGTATCTTTAAATGTCCTTTGAATTGTATTCTACCATCAGTATATGTAGTTCTACACAGACAATAGTCTTAACTTTTCCAGTTTTATAAGGTATTTTATTGATTCCTTCTTCTGTTCCTTTAGTTGTTTTTCCATATAGAAGAAGATATGTTCTACGTTTTCTTGAATCTCCCCTATTCTACGTTCTCCTCCTCCCTTTGCTCTCCTATTGAAATGTTCCAACTGTATTTAACCATGCTTAGAACTTTATGTGAGGACAGACAAAACGTAACTCAATGGGGCGAGATTGAGGACACATTGTACTGTTATAAATACTTAATAAAATCATAGTACTTACTTTTTTATTGCTTGGAAGCATCAAGAGTGCAAGTGTTAAGCATAGTTTAGTCTTTATTACTTACGATTGTATTAGTTGACAAACCTTTTAAACTGAATAAAGATTTTATAAGTGCAAATGAGACAATTAAAAAGCAATCAGCATTATTTTCATAGCTCTGAACAACATGCCTCGTTCAGATGGGTCTCAACATGAGGCGATGGCAATTTGAGTCCGCACTTATAGGAACCCATTTAACCGAGTAATGATAGGGAAAATCTAGCGTACTACCTTGGCTGTGTTGGTTGGATGCAACCATCTTCTGACTGTCACTGTAATTTTCTGTATCAAGTAACCAATGAGTTGTATTAAGAATGGGTTGCTACAGGAGAGGTTTTTGGTATTGCAACTTTGGTAGAGGAGTTTATTTGTGTGAAAAGGCAAGAAGCACAATTCACAAATACATATGGACAATGTGTAGTGGTACTCCTGTTGTACTACTTCACATACCAACAAATCGTATGTGAAGAGCTGGTTAAAGATATGTGGCCATGCTAGTCCTATTCCTTATGAAAGTAGTTCTCTGCCAATTGTTTGCACAACTTTGTACTAAAGTATGTTTTAGGTAAAATTGTGGGAGCCATAAGAAGGAGTGGCTGGAAAATGGGTTTAGGAAAAGTGAAAATTATGAAAAGGGTGCAGGGAAGGAAAAACAAGTACAAAAACACATCTTCAAGAAGGAAAACAAATTGCAATTCACTAAACGTACACCCACATTTACTTCAGTATGACTCTAACGCAAACAGGTTCAAATGTACTTCATCCAAGCCTTAGAGTAGTTGACAGAATGGATTGACAGTTACTGCAAAAGAATAGTGAAGAAAATAACGGAGGTAGGAAATAGCACCATCAACGCTAAGCATAGAACCGAAAAGTAAATGAAAATAAATGGAAGAAAAAATGGTGATTTAACCTTAGATGTTGCACATATCCATGCATATCACACTATCCAAATGGAAAATAAGATAAAATAGAAAATAAGGAAAATGATTGTTAAAAATTGCCACATAACTTTGGTCATTGCATAGCCCCCTATATATCACATAGTACAAATATATTTGTTTTTACATAATAAAAATTAAAAATAAATGAAGATGATTATAGTTTATATACCTATAAATATTGCATCTATCAACTTACATCACATTGCATTATTGTAAAAACATATTAAAACAGAAAATACATAATAAACAACAATTTAAAATAAAAAAATTCAAATGTGTGACTTGTTCAACAAATTATAAAAATACAAATAATTTCACATGGAAACAGGAAAAAGCTGTATCAAAAGTTCCAGTTACATCGGAATGGGCCTTTTGACACCTTGGTAGCAGTGGTCCAACCTCCACAAATTCAGTGGCTCTTGGACTCTAATTGAGGCAGGGAAGTATGGGTTGGTCTGAATGGGTTGCAAGTCTAAAGATGCTGTCCCATTTCTCAGCCTCTTTCAGGAAGGCTCGTTGCCTGTTATTCTTTCGATTTTGCAGTGTTGTGAAGGTATCAAATTGTAAAATAACACAAAAAAGGTTCACAATGCCATCATTAAAATGAAATAATGTGCCTGAATATACCAAAACTCCCCAATTACTTGTTATCCCAAAATACATTTGTATCTTCATTACTGCAATAAATGCCATAAGAATTGCAAGAATAGCGCAGTGCTCCGGTGATCACACATTGACATTTGGTGAAGTAACAAAAATATGTTTATGCAAACGAGGAGATATAGGCACTGATCATTTCAAATAAACAAACACTGACTGTATCACACAAACGGTACTGACAGCTTATCATTTGCTCAGCGAGGGCATATTGGTGAAGCAGTAATCAGGCCTAGTGGCTGAGGAGAGGATTCGATGCTGCCGGACTAGTGAGAGACAGCTTGCAGTTGAGGATGATCGTTGCAGACGTTGCAGCAGGAGCTGATGCAAATGCCACAGAGGGGCTGCTGAGTTGGAAAGCAAAAGCACCCCTCTGATCCTGGAGTTAACGAACAGGAAGTTGCTTTTATATGTACAGTAAACTGTATGACACTGCACTCTAAAATAACTTAAAATAAAATAATATAAATCAATGTAAAATAAATAAAACACAGAACTTGAAATTAAAGATGTTTGGCTGGTGCCGTTGGGATTAAAATCCACTCAAAAATAATTTTCACTATACAATACACTTGTGGCCGTGTAATAAAGTATGCACATCGAATATTGCTAGTGCAGCTTACGTGGCACACATATAGTTTCCCTGTGAGGCGTTTTCTGCTTGAACTCAGTGTTGCTCAAGCAAATGTTTGTGCTCAGCATCAATGCATATACCTAAGAAAAGCAGGAAATTATGCTTATCCGAACTATCACTAGCAGATGATTGCACCACCTTCTTCCCTTGAAGCAAGTCCTTTGTTTTCATGAACGGGCATCCTCTGGGAAACAGGGTTTTTGATTGAGATGTTTGAAGAACCTTATCAAGCAACAACCACAATCCTTATCAGGGTGAACCACAAAAAGTCACTAAAACAACCTGAGCTGAACCCTCTGTAAACTCGGGACAAAAAGCAGTCAGGCTAAACCTAGAGGCAATGTGTAAAGTATTTATGCAGCACACAAACATTAATAAAATGGAAACACAGCACAAGAAAAATCCCACTCCAGTTTAGAAAAATAGAGTAGAATTTAATAAATAATTTGAGACCAAAATGATAAAAATCATCAGAACTGGAGATATGCAGTTTCAAAGACTTAAGTAAGCGTAGCGTCTAAAGCACAAAGCACCACTCGCAGTCATGTGGTTGTGCTAGACAGGGGGAAAATCACAAGTTCAAGTCAACCACAATGAAGCATGGGCCAGATATGGGGACACAGTTAGTCCCACTGAAAAAGTTACCTTCTCAAAGTCCATTGTTATAAGTAAAGTGCATGATGGAGGGGGCCACTAGGATTGAGGAAAGCATCACTGATGGTCATCGCTGTAGCAAGAGGAGCAGGCATGGGCTGTCATCACTGTAATGGGAAGATTCTGTTGGGGGCTGCAGATGGTTGTCGCTAGAGCTTCGTGTTGGTGATCAAGGTAGGCTGCCATTTCTGTAGCACAGTGCAGATCTTGCATTATTGGCTGTTGCTGGTGGTCACTGTAGCATGAAGAGTCAGGTTCACCAGAGTTTTGCATTGGTGGTTGTAGTGGGCAGGAAGATCTTAGAGTAAACTGAACTGTCTGCAGTTGTGGAGAGCCCAAACCTCCAGGATTTCTCTCTTTCTTCAAAGGAGGAGCTCACCTGATTCCAATCAGCTGTCCAGGATCCAAGGAAGCACCTCCTGGGATCACGAATTCACTCATCAGTGGCAAGGCATCTTTTCCTTGTTTTAAGGAGTGAGCATTGACACCTAAGCACTGGTTAGCAGTGTTAAAAGTGCTCAGAGTCCTTAAGCCAACACAAATGAAGTTCAGGAACAGTAGGTAATTAGGCAAAATGTTTGGGGAAAGACCACCCTAAGGGATGTCAGGTATAACTAGTACTTGTAAGCTGAAGGCTATAATTCTACAATAGGGCCACAAATGATTCTCTGGCAAATAGAAGGATACAGAGAAAAGGATAACTTTTGTCTGTCCATGATGTGCCTTTAAGTGGCCAAAAAAATATTTTTATGGCTATTACGGTGAACTGATAATTTTAGATACATTACTGAATATGAAAATGTGTATTTAAATACTAAGAAGAATTTGTTATATGTTTATCTATGTAATGTATTTATGATTTATTAATGAGGACATGTGAATGGGATAACAGTGATGTTAAACATTTGAATGTGTTTAACAATTAACTTCCTGAAATTTCTGCTATTCAAATGATCAGAAAGGCTATTGGAATTTAATTCTGACTGCATCTTGCAGCTGGGTTTTGAACAAAGATCCTCCTTCAGGTGGAGATGGCCATCATTATTTACCTAGAAGGCATGATCTCTACATAACAGAACAGACGCCTGTGGGATAGGTGATTCATACTTTCAATTTCCTTCAGGACCTCAAGTTCCTGATGACTTGAGAAGAGCACATTTTGCCTAAAAGAAATAGTATATTGAGCTTTGTTGTCAGTGCTAATGAAGCTACACTGAAACTCCATTAAGCATGTCTATAGTTCACAATTAGACACTCAAAGGCCCCTAACACATGACAACGCCCTCTCTGGCTCTCAACCAGAATAGTGAATCTTCTTTTTCTCTTTTAATAGGTAGGTTTCCTGCAACAGGTCAAGTCTTGAATCTAAAACAGACTAAATCATCTGAACTTAAATATGAGTTTAATGTCTTCAGAAGTTATTTGACTGTCTGACAAAGGAACTATACTGGTAGTTGAAACAATTGAATGGATTTCCATTGAATATCTGGGAATGTTCAAACTATTTATGAATTTAAATGCCATTCAAAAATGCCCGGGAGACAAAAAATGCAGTATCCTTCCTAGTCTGAGGAGGTCTGTCACCACATCAACTTTGTAGAATGTTTGGTATAAGAACTTAGCCAGAGATATACTCTAAGCTATATTCTCCCAAGGATATTGGGATATATTGTCTGAGAGGAAAAAGGTCCTAAGTTCAGGAGAGTTTCAACGAGGACCTTATTTTGATCACCTGACATGTGATTGATCCGGAGGAATATCTGCCTAGTTTGGTGGACAGCAGGACATCAATGTATCTAGTAGACTGTCACTCTCAGCACTGTACCAGGAAGTGTTGACTGATTGCCAAGTGTGCTCATTCAACAAGTACCTCTTTTTATCTATATAAACAGAAAACAAAATTGTCCTGTGGGCAGACAGAGTGCTGATCTAGAGGCTAAAGATACATTCTTACAGGAATGGTTGCAACATTCCAACACTTCATTCTGATACACTTGGTGGAAAAACATTTTTTTTATGATCATAGACCCTCATTATGACATTAATGGTAAAAAACGAATAACGCTGCGCTGACTGCTGCCAACATACCACCGCTGAGGCGAACATCCGTCTGCCAGATTATGACCAATACACACGCCAGAAAACAGCCACAACCACAAATTTGCCAGACCCACTGAAGGCGAAAAGCTGTCAGTACTACCACCCATATCATTACGCCACCGAAACAATGTCCTCCAAATTATGACCCACCAATCACTAATGCGGTCATTCAACGGCAGCAAAACATTGGCAATGCACACCGCCGCCGTGGATATGGCCACTCATGAACAAAACAAGACAACATTGACCAGAACCGGAACCCACACCTGACACAAATACACACACCCCACACACACACACACCAATAGGCAATATAAAACACCCCCCATCACCCACAGTACTTTGCAAACACAAGAAGACCACTACACTTTGCCACCCCAATCCCAGAGACAACTGCACACACACATTACAGCTACCCATTCATACGTCACACACCACACACCCCACCACTTCACACATCACCCTCTGCACAACACACTCCACACAACACACATGTCCCCACAAAGGCACCTCCTGTTCACTGATGAGGAGTTGCGGGTCATGGTGGAGGAAATAGTCAGGATAGAGCCACAGCTGTTTGGAGCACAGGTACAGCAGATCTCCACTGCCAGGAAGATGGAGCTAAGGTGGAGGACCGTGGATAGGGTGAACGCCGTGGGACTACATCCACGCACAAAGGATGACATAAGGAAGAGGTGGAACGACCTTTGGGGAAGGTGCATTGCATTGCAGCAATGCAAGGCACCAGCTCGCCATCAGGAGGACTGGCGGTGGAATCCCACCACCTCCCCCCAACTGACAGTATGGAAGGAATAAGTCTTGCCAATACTGTATCCTGAGGGATGAACTAGAGTAGGTGGAGGACTGGACACTTGTAAGTCAACATTTACTACCTATCACCCCCATCACCCCACCTTCCCTGCATGCCACCACAACCCCTCATTCTGACTCTAATCACCCGACCCCATCCCACACAGTGCACCACCCCAATTACCAAACCTAATTGGCAAGCCATGCATGCCATTCCCTCTGCATGCACTTCCCTTTCAGCTCTGCATGCACACCCACCACCAATGCATGCAGAGCATGGAGAACTAATAATCCCACAATTCATCACCATACACAACCAGAGTTGGGAGGATAATAACAATAACATTGGGAAAGCTAGTAATTCAGAATATGACACAGACATGTAGCATAATACATCACTTACATCCCCACAGATGTCCCAGCCAATGTCAGCGGCGGGGAGGTTCCACGGCTACCCAGTCCCCCACCAGAAGAGGCCCCCAGTGATGACTGCAACTCTGCATCTCTGAATCTGGATGAACTCCCTGGCCCATCTGGGACCACTGGTCAGTCGGCTAACCCATCCCACAGCCAGTCCACCACAGAGCCCCCGCCTCAGCATCTAGCACCACAGCAGCCAGCCAATGCCCTTGCAGCTCTGTCCCCAGGACACGTCAATTAGTAGTCTGCCTACCTGTACAGGGACCCGGGTCTATACCACACAGGCAAGACAATGAGGACCCTGGATTCAGTGGAGTGGACACACTGTTCAAGGGACACAGGGTGCCAGGGACACTCGGAGGACAGGGTGAGAACAGGCCCAGGGAACTGACTGCCCAGGAGGCACTCACAAGTATCCTTGGGGCATACCATATATCCCAGGACAGGATGGGTCAGGTGATCAACATCTTGCAGGAGTACCAGTGGCTGCAGGGGGTACACCACCAGGAGGTCATGCAGCAGTTGCAGGGCATAAATGCCAACATGGCCTCCATTTAAGGGGTGCTGGGTGACATGGCCAATACCATGCGGGAAGACAGAGCACATCAGTGGGCTACTTCCACTAGCCACTCCACCCAGCTGCCATCAACATCTGCAGCAGCTGGTGGACAGACGCCCCTGCCACAGGACCCACAGGCTACCAGCACCCCTCCCCCTACAGAAGATGAACCACTCCGCAAACATTCACTGCAACCCAGACAGACACCGGAGACAGTTGCCAAGACCAAGTACACCACCAGGAAATGAGCCCCTCTTGAATGTTTCCCTTGTGTTCCACTGTGTCACCTTGACCACTTTAAACTGCCTTTGCTCCCCATCCTATGGCCCCTTGGACACTGGACCTGTGCAACAAACAGACTGGCTCACTACACTGGACTGTTCCAAACCATCACCCCACTCCATTGAACTTTGCATTGTATACCAAATTTATAAATAAACACCCTGGGACACAACTTGAGTAATAGTGCTTTATCTGAAGTAAATGTCCAATGTTTTGTACTGTTTTGAACTGCATGATCCTGTGCAAATGTTCAGTAATATGTTGATCAATCCAACAAATGTGTCTCAGCAGTCTGTACACATCACCGCATCACACTGTTGTAACCACACCAACATCTGCAATAATGGAAGGCATAGGTGACAGTCATTTGGGATGCAAAGGTCATGACGGGCATTATGCTACAGCCACACTGCACAACACTGAAATGGATAAATGTTTAGTTCAACAGTCTTACCTGAGTGTCATTAGAAGTACTGCTGTATCATATGATTCCTGCTGCCCACATCTTCCTCCTCTTCCTCCTCCTCACTGTCCTCACTGTCCACTGCTGCCAGAGCTGCATTGTCACCCCCTCCTGCAGATAGGGGACATGGTGCCTGAGGGCCAAATTGTGCAACATGTAGCACACAACAACAACCTTGCAGACCTTCTCCGGGGAGTAGCATAGGGATCCACCTGTCAGATGGAGGCACCTGCCCCTGGCCTTCAGGTGACCAAAGGTCCTTTCATCAAACCTCCTGGTATGCCCAAGAGCATCATTGTACCTAATATCAGCCCCTGTTCTCGGATTCTTAACAGGGGTCAGGAACCAGGACAGGTTTGGGTAGCCGGAGTCACCTGTAAGAAGTGAGGGACACATATTAGCCTTGCACAATGGCATGGGGTATGACTTCTGAAGGCATACACTTACATACATTGGGTGGGGACTCAGGCTCACCTATAAGCCATACTCTGTGCCTCTGTGGCTGTGCCATCAGCTGTGGGATGCTGCTATTCATCAGGACAAAGGCGTCATGCACCGACCCAGGATACTTGGCAGTGATGTGGGAGATGTACTGCTCAGCAAGGCACACCATCTGGACATTGAGTGAGTGGAAACTCTTCATATTCCTGTACACCTGTTCAGTGGCCCAGGGGGAGGGGGGAGGCTGAGGCAATATGGGTCCCGTCAACGGCCCCAATCACATAGAGTATGTGTCCCATTGCATAGGAACCAGCCTCACAGTGGGAAATGTATCTACCTGGGAGAGGGAAGCAACCTGAAGCACGACTCTCGAACAACTAAGTCATGGAAAACGAAACCAGACAACGCTTTCGTTAACCAACACTTCCTTGTTCGGGCCTTAACCACGCATATGCTGAACCACGCACATGCGTGGTTAAGGCACAGAAGAAGGGAGTCGGCTGAGGAGGACGACGTGATCAAGGATGAGGTAAGTGGGGCTGGGACTGGGGCTTTTTTAGGGGCAGGGGGCAGGGGTGTCGGGGTATTTTTAATTTTAGGGGGTGTGGGTCGGGGTGGTTTGGGGCAGGGGAGGGGGGTCGGGCATTTTTAGTTTTAGGGGCGGGGTGGGAGGTCGGGGTGTTTTTAGTTTTTGGGGTGGGGTTGGGGTGATTAAAGTGTATGGGCGGGGGAGAGAGGGAGGGCACTTTTAGATTTGGGGCGGGGGTGGGGGGTTGGGTATTTTTAGTTTTTGGGGGGGGGAGTTGGAGTGGTTTAGGTTTAGGGGTGGGGGAGGGGAGAGGGGTATTTTTAGTTTTAGGGGCAGGGGCTGGGGGGTCGGGGTATTTTTAGTTTTTGGGGTGGGGTTGGGGTGATTAAAGTGTATGGGCGGGGAGAGAGGGAGGGCACTTTTAGCTTTGGGGCGGGGGTGGGGGGTTGGGTATTTTTAGTTTTTGGGGGTGGGGAGTTGGGGTGGTTTAGGTTTAGGGGTGGGGGAGGGGAGAGGGGTATTTTTAGTTTTAGGGGCAGGGGCTGGGGGGTCAGGTTTATTTTTAGTTTTAGGGGTGGGGTGGTGGGTCAGGGGTATTTTTATGTTTTTGAAGTGGGGGTTGGGGTAGTTTAGGTTTTAGGGGCGGGGTGGGGGGTCAGGATATTTTTACTTTTTGGAAGTGGGGGTTGGGGTAGTTAAAGTTTTATGGGCGGGGTATTTTTATTTTTTGGGGGTGAGGGGTTGGGGTGGTTTAGGGGTGGGTGAAGGGGGAGTCGGGCATTTTTAGTGGCAGGGTGGGGGGTCGGGGTATTTTTAGTTTTAGGAGTGGGGGTCCAGTGTATTTTTACTTTTTGGGAGTGGGAGGTTGGGGTAGTTTAGGTTTTAGGGGTGGGGGTGTGGGGCTGGGGTGGTTTTAGGTTTTAGGGGTTCGGGGTGGGGGTTGCGGTAATTTTAGCAGTGGGGGTTGGGGTGGTTTTAAGTTTTAGGGGCGGGTGGGGTGTTGGCATAGTTTAGGTTTTAGGGGCGGGGTGGGGGATTGAGGTGGTTTTAGGGGCGATTGGGGAATCACGGTAATTTAGGGATGGGGTGGAGGTTGGGGTGGTTTTAGGTTTTAGGGGCAGGGGTGGGTTTTGCAGTAATTTTAGGGGCGGGTTGGGGTAGTGTCAGGGGCAGGGGTGGGGGGATAGGGTGGTATTAGGTTTAAGGGGCGTGGTGGGGGGTTGTGGTAAATTTTAGGGGCAGGGTGGGGGAAGGGGGAGTTGCTTGCTGAAACCATGCATGCCGTTCACTAATGCCTTTACAACGAAAAATCGTTGTTAATGCATTCGTGGTAAAGGCATTAGTGGTAACAACGCGGTCGTTGTTCCTACCGCGTTGTTCAGGCATGCGTGGTTCCAGCATGCGTTGTTCCGACGTATGTTCCCTGGGAGAATGCGATGTAGCTGCACATGTGTCTGAGCAAGGCATCCAGTATGCTTGCAAGCACATTAGAGAACATTGGCTGTGGTATTCCTGCAGCCAAGCCCACTGTCACCTGGAACGAACCTGTTGCAAGGAAATGGAGCACTGATAGTACCCGCACAAGAGGGAGTATTACGGTGGTGCAATGGATAGCAGGTTGCAGATCAGGCTCCAATTGTGCACATAGCTCTGTGATTGTGGCCCTGTCAAGATGATAGGTGAGTATGATGTGCCTGTCCTCCAGTGTAGCAAAGTCCACAAGGGGTCCTTACACATGTGCTTGGCTCCTTCTCCTATTCCTCCTCAGTAGTTGGTACCTAAGAGACCCAAAAGTAAGAAGGGAGTGACAACAGGAACTATGGACATACAACATCAGTCTACACAGAGCATGTGTAGGTGTGTACATTCAACACCAATGATGCATTTTTAAATTAGTACATGTGTAGTAGCAGTAGAAAATGACAACCACCTGTCCTGTATGGAGGGACAGGTGGAAGTGACCTCATTCTGCTGGCGTTAGGCGTCATGGCAGGAGGTGGTCTGCACCACTGTGCAATTCCTTATTGGCTAACATGGGGCTCTATGGAGTAAGAACCAATGATGATCAATGCCAGTGGTGAAGGTGTTCACCGCCATGGACGTGACTGCCATTTTATGTTTATTACTTCACTTGATTCCTGACTTTCCACAGGACAACATTTCCACTGTGTGTACTGCTGTGACCTGTGTCTGGAACCTGCCATGACCCATGCAACAGGGTAAAGGGCCCCCAGCCTTCACATCAGAGGAGTTGGAGAGGCTCTTAGATGGAGTCCTACCCCATTATGGGCAGTTGTATGGGCCTCCAGACCAACAGGTGAGTACATGATGGGTACGTTGAATGCAACATGGCTGCATGTAGATGTGTGTGTGTGCTGACAGTATGTCATTTGGTGGGGTATGGCTGGTGGCAGTGTCAATGCAGAGGTACGGGTCATGTCTGTGACTGATTAGGGGCAAATGCAGTATGTGAGCCATGTGTTTGACAGGCTGGATTTTCTGATTCATGGTGTTCCTCTATCTGTGCTTCCACTGCAGGTCAGCGCCCATCAGAAGAAGGGGTTGTGGCGTGCCATCACCAAGGACGTGCAGACCCTCGGGTCCATAGCTGGCGGAGCACTCACTGCAGGAAAAGGAGGACCCGAGATGCTGGGCCTGGAAGACCGTGGAGGCCCATTTGAGGGTGGCCTCCCAACGAGAGAAGGGTGGCCCATCAGAACCTGACCCCTCTGATGACCCGCATACTGGTGGTGGCCTAACTAGAGCTGGATGGGCACTTGAGGGCATCACAGCTGCCACAAAGGGGTGAGTCTAGTGTGTAACAACCATATTTGTTGCCTGGCCTGGGATTTGGGTGCAGGGTCTAGTCAGTGGATGCCCCAGTGGGCCAGCGTAGACATTGCTGCGTGGTCCTGCTTAGGTATGTTGGATGTAATGCATATTTTTGATAGCTAGGCAGCTAGTTTTCCATGGCAGACAGGGCTTAGTTGGTCCCAGTTGGTGTGCAGATGGCGGTGTTTGGCTCCTACCTGCTGTGGCACCTAGCCAATGATATGCCAATGTGGTCCATACTGCCCATTCTTAGTCTCAGTGTGTGATAGTGATGTCTATGCCATGTGTGCTGTTGGTGTTGAGATTGACCCTCTGCTCCCTTTCTCTCTCCCCCTCTCTTCTTTTGTCTATCTGTCCTTGTGTGCATAAGCATCATCTGGCAAAGGAGCAGGGGCACCAGGGAGTACAGGAGCTGCAGCCCACAGGACCCAGAAGGCTGAGACCACCGACGCTGAGGTGACCAGTGGGACGGAGGACGAGGGGAGCAGCACAAGGGGGGCAGGAGCTGATACAACTGACTCTGATTCCTCCTCCAGTGGGAGCTTCCTGGTGGTGGCGGACCCCTCTGGGACCACTTCAGCTACAGGTTCTACCACCACCCCCGTACCAGCACCGCCCTCCCAGTAGCCACCCACCCAGTTGCCTGTGCCCGCTCACCCAGGAGGGTGGGCGTCTGCTTCACCCCAGGCACCTCAGGCCCTTCCCCAGTCACCCCTGCTGCCCGCAGTGAGGAGGCTTTTGACCTCCTGAGATCCAGCTCTGTAGGGCAGTCAACCATAGTGAATGCCATCCAGAGGCTGGCATCCCAATTGCAGCAATGTAATGCCTTCCTGGAGGGCATTCACAGTGGCTTGGCAGCCCTACAGTGATCGTTTCAGGCTCTGGCCTCTTCACTGACAGTAGCCAGTGTCCATGTTTCTTCCATCACCCCTCCAACTACCACTTCCCAGTCCCAGTCTCGTCTCCCCAAACCCATTCAACGCAGACATTCAGACAGGCATGCACACAAAACAACAGACAAGACTCGGATAGACAAACACAGGCACCACACTTCAATCCACAAGCACACACACAGCCAACAGACAGATGCACACACAACGTCACCCCCTGCTTCCTCCTCCTCACATCAGCACTCATACCTGCATGCATAGCATCAACAGTCCCAGAACCTGCCACCTGTACAGTCTTGCCCACAGGCACCACAACAGCAGACCCACAGACATGCACCCCTCACATCACATGCGCAGTCACCACCACCACCATCACCACCACATGCACCACACCCACCTCACTTGCAAACACCACCACAACATCCATCCACACATCCTGTTTGACTTCCCCCACCCTATCTGCCCCCTCCAAAGAAACACAAATGCTCGCACTCAGACCCCCAACAGCCTCACACATGCACACTGTCTATGCACCTGTACCCAAATCCAGCACACCTTCTCCTCCTTCAACCCCTCCCTCTACCTCCACTCCCAAACCTCCTCCCACATCCCACCCCTCTGGTCCTAAGAAGCTTTTCCTTTCCCACCTTGACCTCTTCCCTCCCCCTCCCCCTGTCCTGCCCATAAGACAAAGGTCCCACCCACCCCAACCCAGAACCTCCAGCACCAAATCTGTTCTTGTTCTACCCCAGAAGACTTCAGCTGGCACTAAGGGGCACATGAGTGGAACTCCACTCCCTCGCCCCAAGCCCACTCTTCTGCTCCCAAAATGGAAGGGTAAAGAGCCGCCCCCTCCAAAACCCAAGGAGCCCCCTCCCAAAAAGAAGCTCCCCACCCCTCCACCCCCTGAGGTTCCTGCCTATTTCCAAAATGATGCCCCTGCACAGTAGAGTGAATGTTGTCAGGAGTCAAGTCGGGGCTTGGACTTTTCCCTGTTGGACTTTTCTAACTTTGAACTTGCCAATGACCCTGCATGTATATATGAAATTCTGTAAATATTTTGGATTTGGGCTCTTCATCCTACTGAATTACAGTGGTTATAACAGAGGTATGTGTCCTGGCCTTCTTTTCTCCTGGGTCCTGTTACTGTTGATTTACTCTGCAGATGTTCTGGGTGTGTGGGGTGTGTGTATTGTGTGTGTTGTGCATGTGTGTGTCACTCTCCCCTCCCTCCCTCGTCTTCATCGGTGTTGGTGCTCCTGGACTGCCATGGTGCGGTACAGCATCGGGAAGAGTTCCGTTTCTCGATCCATGGCGGCTGCGGACTACTGTGTCCCTGGAGGTGAGTGTTTCCTTTCATATGATGTGTTTCTGCCAGGCTTTTGGTGGTGTTGCTAACGCCCAGAAAATCCTGGCAGTGTGCTGTGTCATAATATGGTGGGCGGTTCCTTGTCTGCCGCCTGCCGGTAGGTGGCTACCACAGTGTTCAGTTGTCGTACCGCACTGGCAGTTGGGGTGGTACTTGGCTGTCTATGGAAGGGATCGCTGCCATGCTCATAATTTGGTGGTAATTACTGCCGGCCTGGCGGCAATACTACCGCCATCGCTGGCATGGCGGTCAGTTGACCTTCAATGTCATAATGGCAGCCGTAGTGTTTTAGCTGTCACAAGCTTGTTTTCCAATAAATATACGTAGTTTAACTTATTTCAGACTGATCAAAAATCCTTTACGCTTGAAGTTTCTTTCCAATTTGCAATATTCCTAGGGAACTGGTTAAACAAAAAATCCTATATCATCTGATTTATTGGGAATAAACTACAGATTGATCACTTTTATGTTGTTACAGATGGGGCAGGCAATCTCAAAATCCTAATTATGTAAGGATCGGGTAACAACTACTGGTGTGGAGACTTGGGCAATGAATCCATCAAAGCCTTCCACACAGGCGTCTGATTGGAGTAACCTTGGGGGGAAAGGTGCTGCCATTTCCCATGCCTTTTCTGCTCTCAGTTGTAAGACCTCTGGGGAGGTAAGAGGTTGGGTTCTTTCTCTGGATAGTGTTTGTTCTACTTGTCCAGGAAAACAAATCTACTACATCAATCTTTCATGTGGGGTTACCCTTGCAACCAACAATTTGGAGGTCAAGTCTACCACTAGATTG
Organism: Pleurodeles waltl; assembly: GCF_031143425.1. Taxonomy (NCBI): domain Eukaryota; kingdom Metazoa; phylum Chordata; class Amphibia; order Caudata; family Salamandridae; genus Pleurodeles; species Pleurodeles waltl. Next base: position 225,123,178 of record NC_090444.1, on the reverse strand, counting down.
TGGGCCTGATTACGATATTGGTGGTTGAAATTCGGCCCGGCATATTATGATTTCCATAGGATACAATGGAATTGTAATATGGCGGATGGGATATCCGGCACGTTTGTAACAGACTAACCCCGTCCACCAAGATCATAATCAGACCCATAGGGCCTTATCACCAGTTTGGCGGTCTAACCGCCAGGCTGCCACGGTGAAGGCTGCCACACGGGTAGTACGAGTCACACAGGCAGGATGCCAAAACCCAGCCAACAAACCGACATCATCAGCACTCTGGAAGGCGGGAAAGAGGCGGTCCTACCACAAGCACCACCAGCCCGTCAAACAACCACCCAACCTATTACGACTCACAAATCATAATAGCGGTTTTCACACCTCATTATCCATTTTTTATTTGTTCCATGTCGTCGACCACCACCCAGTCACCAGAAAAACATCTCAGTTTCACTGATGACAAGTCAAGGGTCATCGTGGATGAAATTATCAGAGTAGAGCGACACTTAATCGGAGCTCAAGACCAGCAAACCACTATTGCTCTGGAAATGGAAATGTGGTAAAAAATAGTCGACAGAGTGAACTCTGTAGGCAGTTATCCACGCATACGGGAGGATATCAGGAAGACGTGGTTCAATGGCCGCCATGCACCAGCTGGCAGTAATCAATACTGGACGTGGTCCCCCACCTCCACCCACCAATATTCACATCACAGCAGGAGAAGGTTTAGGACATTCTTCATCCGGAGGGCTTGACAGGAATACATGGGGGAGTCAAGTTGGGTAAGTCACAACACAAAAGATTGTCAACAAAATGAATTAGCATGCATGCTCACTTAACAGCTCACCCGCTAGCCATCCCTGTGTCTAACTGTCCGAATACCACTGTTTGGCACCTCACATGTGAACTTAACTCACCTGAGGGCATAGTATCTGTGTATGGCGTGGGTAGTACAGTGTCAGACAACATTACAACTCCCAGCAGGCACTGTTCTACCATTAGGAAAACCAGAACAGTGTACCAAATTGGAAAGAGCCTTGCAAGTAAACTGAACAATGGAGTATACTCACCTGAAAACTGCACAGTTGTACTGTCTGTGACAATGACAGCAATGCTGTGGACATCTGCTGGTATAATACCACTGACACACAGCTACAACTGTGTTCTCTGCTAACCTGTTCCTTCTACCTCCCATTACCTATTGAACTATTCTCACCTGGGGGATCACACATATCTGCAGTGTGTAGTACTTGGTATAACCTGACATTTATTGCCAGGTAAATGCTTACTCCTAACGTGGTGGCCAGGCCATTGTCCACATGACATTGTGCAGATATCTGTCGACTCAATAATGAAGTACTGATTACAGGGTAGTATCATTGAACATATAAAACTACACAGCTGCCAAGGTACAACTCAATGAACAGACATCCATCTGCCAAAATACTCAGATATCAAGTAGCAAGGTAAATGAAATAGGAATTGGTCGTACCCCAAATATCAGGTCCCCATTCTTGAAAGCATGTGTCATTGTTATATGAGTGGTTCAAGCAAAGCCAATATGTAAAAGGCCCAAACATATAACTGTCACTTTTTGTATCACATGTCACATGACAATCTTTGTCTGTCGGTTCCACATCTTTAACAGGTTTACTTGCCACTGGGACCATTGAGAGCACACCTGAGACAGCCACTTCCCCCCTGGATGAAGCCCTCAGTGAGGAGAGCTCTCCTGAATGTGTAGACAATGAGGATATCCCTGGCTCATCTAGGCTACCTGGTCAGACCACAACTGTCAGGCTCACCCTGCCCACATCAACTCCTCCCAGCCCTGTTGCATCTGCATCCAAGGCAACCAGTCCCCCCCAATCCTGTGTTCCAAGGACAGTTACAACCATCATGTGCTCCACAGTATAGGTACCAGAGTTACAACTAGGAAACCCTGACAATGAAGAACCTGGCACCAGTGGCAGTGGGCAAACAGTGCCAAGGGCGCAGGCATGTGGGGGTAGGCTGCATGGGAGGGATGGTGTGGGCCAGTGGCTTGAAGCAGCTAGGGCCAATTTTGGCCAGGACACCATCTCCCAAGTCTTAGTGACCTACCAACTTTCCCAAGGCGTGATGAGCCAGGTAGTTGCTGTTGATAGGGGAGATCAAGCAGCTGCAGAGGGACAACCATCAGGAAGTCACTCAACAGGGGAGGCCCTCAATGTCAACATGGTCTCCCTAACAGGGGTGCTGAGAGATATCAACACTGCCCGGAGCAGGGTTTGTCTACAACACCAGACCCCTTCCATTGGCCAATTAACACCGGCCCCTCCAACATCTATGGCAGCCAGAGGAATGGATGCTTTACCAAGGCAAGGACATGCATCAGACACCCCTGACTCTGTAGCTGAGAAACCCACCGCAAGCATGGACTTCCACCCAAACAACCAGGAGTTGCAGATGCCAAGACAATAGCCACTGCCAGGAAGTGACCCTCTAATGACTGGTTCACTTTGTGTGCCATAGATGCATCCTGTTGACTCTTCTACAGCCACTGTCCAATTTACAGGGATAGTAGGACACTGGACTTGGGACTTCTAATGTTGTGGCAGATAGCCTAAAGAGAACATCCACCATGACTTAAATATTCACTGTTTTAACCGTATTTCTTTGCTCACATTCATCATAATGTCCTATGCACATGTAAATAAACACAACTAGAACACAAATTATGTTTGAGATTCATTTCTCATCTATGTAGAACAGTTAACTCTTAAATATTTTGCATGCACATGAATGACTTATATGACGAAAATGTGGGAAGGGGCATGTCACAGGTACCGTCATGCCTGGCTTCAGTATAACCAAAATGGTACAAGTGGAGAATCATCAATCCACATTTATTGCACCGTGCTGCTCATAGGCTGAACAAATAAGGATCTCAGTAGAGTGAGTCTTTACACCTTTCTGCATCTGCATAGGTGTCAGTAACTAACATCCCATAAACCACAGAAGTCAGGAACATATCAGACTTTGTCCATCAGAATAGGCAAACCGATTAGTAGAAATTATCATCAGCTAAACCCCCATCAAATACCTATATCAAGCCTAACAAATGAACATACTCCATAATACAGACAGAGGTCAGTAAAACTGTCCCTAGTCAGGGAACCTTCCATCTACCATGGTCAGCTATGTGTAGGCATGCTACCCACCCATGTTACTTGATACACATGCACAGTGGCCTGCAATGAGGGAACACAGTGACAGCTACATAGAAGGCAAATAGTGTCATTGCCAAGACTATGAGAAGGTTGAGTGAATGGATTGCACAGGAAGACATGTGTCAAAGACACATGACACACATGAGACCTTCGGACCCAGATAACATGACAAATGGATGTCACACGGTACCTGAATCCATCCTTGTCCACTTTGCATGTCAGACCAGCTAAATCCACCTGCCAGTGACACAATTCAGAAATGCCCACTTGAGGATGACATTGCAATGAGATATGGAGGGAAATAGTGGCGAACAAGGAGTTTAGGCAGGTAAAGGCAAACATGACCTGGAAATACATGTTCCAAATACATTGGTATCTAAAATTGTGAAGTGTGACTGCCACTAACAAAGGAGATTATCACGAGAGTCACAACTCCATGTCCTAATTTACCTGAAAACCTGAACTGTATATGGCTAAGCAACAAATGCCCTATCTGATGGACACACAAAGACCCTTCTCAAACAATCCTGACCCCCACACTACCCCACCGAGTCAGTCACATTATAGACTATCACATACTTATACTCGGGTGAAGTACTGATTGATGAGCTCTGCAGGTATGTCTCCACCTTCTTCCTCATTATTGTCATCCTCATTTGGCATTTCTGCATTCTAACCAGGTGGAACTGCTGGCTCCCTCTCATCTGGGATGTATGGGATCTGATGCCTCAGGGCAAGGATATAGAGAATGCAGCAGGTCACAATGATATGGTACACTTTGGGGGGCGAGTAGAAGAGGGCTCCAACAGACTTATCGATGCTACGGAATCTTGGTTTCAGGAGCCCAAAAGTCCGCTCCACGACACACCATGTACTTCAATGAGCCTTGCTGAAACAGACTTCCCCTGGTGTGGTTGGGTACCTCACTGGTGTCAACAACCAGGGTCGGTTTGGGTATCCAGAGTCCCTTGAAAGTCATTGTTACATGTGTGCAAACATTAGTCTAGGGCATCATTACATAAGGCAGCAGGCATATCATTCTAACACCAATGGCACATGTGACGTACCAAGCAGCCAGGCCCTCTCTGGGTACACTTGTGTCATCGGCTGTGGGATAGCGCTGTTCTGCATGATGAAGACATCATGGACTGAACCTCGGTACCGTGCACATAGTTGAGAAATGTAAAGGTCCATCAACCAGACAAATTAGACATTTCTGGAGTGGAAATTATTCCTGTTCCGATTGACCTATTCATTTCCATGTGGGGGAACAAAGGCTACATGGGTACCATCAATGGCTCCTACTGAATGCAGGATGTGCGCAAAACTATAAAAATCGCCTTTCACATTAGTCAAATCCTCATGTTGTGAAAATCAGATGTAGCTGTCCAGGTGTTTTAACAATGCAGACAGTACAGCCTTCAAGAACAAACCGAACATAGGCTGGGATCTCTGCAGTTAGAGCCACTGCATTTTGGAAGGAGCCTGTGGTCAGGAAGTGCAGCACTGACATGACTTGTACAATGGGTGGTATGCCATTAGGATGACGTATGGCAGTCATCAGATCTGGCTCCAACTGCGAACAGCGATCCATGATTGTCTGCCTATCGAGGCGGTAGATCTGAATCACATTTTGATCCTCCATGGTCAATAGGTCTGCTATTGGACGGTACACTGGAGGTTGTCTGACCATTCTCATTCCAGGGTAACTGTGTGAGGCAAAATGAGGAGGTATGTCAGTCATTCATTGTGTCCCTTGTAAGTGTCAATACATATGTCTCATAGAATGATGTGACATGGCAAATGAAACAGTTCAAACATTGTACACAGCACATACCAATGGAAATAATTTAATATCAGTGATATGCCATCCCCTTGCATCAACTATGTCATGGGAATGTAAAAGGATTCCAATGCAAGTCTCTGTGATACTGGCATCTAACTAGGTATTTCATTAAAAAGACACAAAAGCTATCTTGTTCATTGCTAAGAGGGTGATGACTGTGCCACCAAAGATTCATGAATTTTAGCTAGACAACATAAGAACATGTCCCTTTATTCTGGAAAATTACACATGTTTGGTCAATGCCAGCACTGGATATAATGTAGAACATTTGTTTTGAACCTTATGGCACATCATTAAATTAACTTTTTCGCCCATCTAAGGGATTTAAAATGGCGACTACCTGACCTACCATACTGGACAATAGGAAACGTCCGCCGGCGGAAGTCGTCATGTCAATAGGCAGATGCGACCGCAGAGGACATTCCCATTGGAAGACAGTGCTGCCTGTGGCCGTCTTCACCCACTGGCAATGTCCGCCGGCGGTGATGGTCCTGTACATGGTGGACGTGACTGCCATCTCCTGATGAACCTCTCACTTGACTCCTGACACTTCTGCCAAAAAGACCTCCACAACTTGAGCTGCTGTGTACTGCCTCTGGGAACAATCATGCCATGTCCTACAGGTGATAGGGCCCCTGCCTTCTCACCAGAAGAGCTGGAGAAGCTTGTGGAGGAGGTCCTCCCTCTGTATGGACAGCTCTGTGGTGCATCAGAGGAGCAAGTAAGAGTACCATGTACACATATGTTGCTGTAGCTCATCTAAGTTTTCATTTGTGTTGCCTAGTCTTATGGGCAATATGTCATAATGTGTACTTAAAGCCCTGTAGGTACTATCAATGTGCTTTAAAGAATGAGTTTGTGGGCATGTCCCTATGTAAAATGACAGGTGCAGATTTCTGAGACATTGTGGAGAGTGGGCACTTAGTATTCCCTGCCCCACCTTGTGACTGTTGCACATGGGTAACTGAGGTATAATGGCAGCCATCACCAGGCCCATCCCATAATCAGATGTGCTTGATATGTGGACATATGTGCTAAAATGACAGCAGGAGGTGTTGATGCACGTTGGTTGCCATTTTTTCACCATACTTGTGCCCTCACTGTAGCCGCACATACATCTGTGGCCACATCTAGCCTTGTTCTCCTGGTGTACTAAAGCCAATTGATGGCATTCTATGGTCCTAAGCTCTGCACAATGAAATCCCTTGCCAATTGGCTATGGGATGCATGAAGTACGCTGATGCATCTAACCTCTTGGGACATGGTAGTTTGTGTTGAATTGTGTGCTCGGCCTGCAGAGGAAATTGGGTTTCAATTGCCACTTTCTAGAACTGTTGCCATCTGGACTGCTATTGTATGGCTTCAGCACTGCAAGTGTGAGCTGGTATGCACACCTTGTATCGATATACAGCCTATTACGGTTAAAAATCATGCCTCACTATTGAGGTTCCTCGACTTCAGCCTATGCCCAGTGCATGTGTTTAAGTTGTTGAACTTACTTGTAATCAACTCTGCCTGTCTTTTGTGTGGTACTTGTCGACATAATTGTATTTCTTCTCTATGTCATCCATGCAGGTCAACGCCCACCAGAAGAAGGGGATTTGGCATGCCATTGTCAAGAAGGTGTGGACCCTAGGATTCTACAGCTGGTGAAGTGCCCACTGTCAGAAGAGGTGGGAGGACCTGAGAAGCTGGGCCCAGAAGACCGCAGAGGCCCAGCTGGTGATGTTTTCTCAATGAGGACAGGGTGCCCATCGGACCATAACCCCCGTAATGGCTTGCATTTTGGTGGTGGCCTACCCTGAGTTGCCTGGGTGTTTGAGGACAGCACACAATTGGGTAAGTACATGACAAATACACGTTTGCCCCTTAAACAGGTGATTGAGTGAGGGACAGGATGTTTGCTCTGACAATGTGATTTGGGTAATGTGTCACAGATCTTCTGTGATCACATTGATGTACTTGAGTGATGTATTGGCAACAGGTGTGCACATTCATGTTGTTTTGAGACATGGGCCTCTCAGTCCTGAAGCACAGAATGGAGCACATATGACAGTGTTATTTGAGTTCCAGTGAACTGTTTTTAATACCCTGGTGGATGTTTGTTCCCACCAACAGAGCACTCCTCCCCAATGTCATGATAGAAAGGTGGGTTGGTTCTTGTTCTCTGTCCTCTGCTGTATCGGGGAGGGTGTCTATGTGTGAATGGACGTCAGGTAGGGGCAAGTCATCTCAAGTGTTTAGTGGTTTCTGATGTGTCACAGCATTATGTGAAGAAGTGTCCAGCAGACATATCAAGTGACATACATAGCTAACATCTTCACATTTGTTCCAAGGTACTTCCCCTTGGTAAGTGAGGAATGTACTAGGACATGTGTGATCTCCCATCAGAGTTGACAAGATACATGTTGTTTACCAGTGTGCATGTGCTACGTTTCCAAAGGGACACATATGTTGGTGTCAGAAGTAAGAATGTGATCGCCATGCTGATATCCTGATAGCAGACACATGACACATAGCTTATCCATGGTATACTTGTGTAGATATGGTACATAGGCAATGGTTGTCTACTCCCCGCAATGGCCCAGACAGTACTGTGCCAAAATTATGTGTAACGTAGAAGACAAAGTTCATGCCTCACTAATAGATATCATCATGTGTACTTGCTGTAGCTATGACAAATTAGGGAAAGGTGTTTGTAAACTTTCAGTTTGTCAAAAAACATATGTGGTGCAGTTGTGGTAGTACTTAGAGACCTGTGCATAGGTTCTTAAGTGTGACGTGACTATTGGCTTGCATCATGGTCATTGTACCAGTTGTTTGCATCACTTATGCTTTCCCGTTGAGAACCCACCACAGACAGAAGTCAGGCTTGCAATTTCTCATATATGGTTAGTGATGTTGTTTCTCATTCCGTGACAAAATGGTTTACTCATGTTGGTGTTAGCAAGGTCTGTTCCCCTCCTTTCTATACAGCACAGTAGTCTATTTGATACACACACAATTTGGTAAACTGCTAATTTTGTGTGGGACATTGGTGTGAGCTTAGCTGGTCCTTCCATAATCATTGTGGTTTGTCTTCTGGAGATATTTTTCATACATTGCTTGGACCAGAGTCCATTGTTACTCCTTGCTACAACACAATTGGTGTGTCTGTGTGATGTGTACTACCTCCTTGACCAACATTTGGCAGGTGTGACATGTTGATATGTCATATGATGGTATGTGTCCATTGTGATATTGTTGAATCTATCACTTGCTGTAGGTATGGGTCGTTTGAACCAGGCTTGTCTGCCTTTACTTGGCAACATAGGTAAATGCCTGCTACATGGCATCTGGGTGATGTATTTGTATAGTAAGAGTGGGGTCTGTGTAGATGTGAAGCTACCTTACTTTGGGAATCCATTGCTTGTCTATTGGTTGTTTATATTGTTGTGATTCAGTCACCTGTATTAAGTGGAATAGTTACCTATTCATGGTATTGTCAGTGTGATTTGTCTACTTCATTCATAGTATATTAGATTTCAGGTACCTTACTTTGCTGGTGTGTGTGATAGTTGATGAATTGAGGGCATGTGTAGTATTGTGCTATTACATGATATAGACACTTTACTTGAACTTCCTGGATGAGGTCAGTGGACATGATGGAATGTGATTTCTGTCTGATTAGAAATGGAAGTGTTATCATGTGTATGTAATTACCCTACTTCACCATCTATGTCAGCATCAGCACCGGCAGGTGAAGGAGATGGGGCACAGCCGAGTGGGGAAGCTTGTGGCCACAGGACTTCCAGGAACTGCTACATCTTCATCTGAGTCCTCCTCCAGTGGCCACTCCTTAGTGGTGGCGGACCCATAGGCAACCACTTCTGTACCATCTTTGTCTGCCATTCCCAGTTCTATCACCACCCTCCCTGTAGCTCCTCACCCAGTTGTCCATGCCCACTAATCCAAGAGGATAAGCATCTCCTTTGTCACAGAGACCTCTGCCCCAGCCCCTGTTGAGGAGTCTATTGACTGCCTGAAGGCTATCTCTGTGGGTATGGCAGCCATCATGAATGCCATCCAGGGACTGTCAAGCCATATCCAACAGAGCAATGCATTCCTGGAGGGCATTCACTGTGAAATCTCTGGCCTACAGAGATAATTTCAGGCTCTGGCCTCCACACTGACTGCAGCCACTCACCTGTTGTCTACCATCCCCCGTCCACCGTCCTCTTCGTAGTCCAAATCCCCCCTTCTCTGATCCAGCCATAGCACACAAACTGACAGACATGCATTCACCACAACATTCAAGGGTAGTGCAGACAAACGTAAGCACCACAAGACACACCACCAGAATGCACACAGACAACATCCACCTACAGACATAGCAACAGTCACAATCGGCCCTGATGCCCCCACTACCACCAGAATCATAGACACAACACCTGCACACCTGCAGACACCTCAACAACATTCACTGACCCAGCCACCACACATATCCTACCCCCAGATAGCACCCCAGAAGACCCTCAGTCATCCACATCAGTCACCACACCCGCAGACACGACAATCACTGATACGCGTACATGCAGCACATCTACCATACCTGCAGTCACCACCCCAGTGGACAGCCACCCACCCACCATGGCATCCCCCAGCACCTCCACCCTCCCCAGCCCATGACACATAACACCCTCACTCACCCACCCAACAAATAACCACCACACTCAAGCACACCTCCCACAAACATGCACAAGACATTCACTCCTAAATGTCCCTCACCCTCCACACCCAAACTCCCTTCTGATGACCATCCCTGTGTGCCAAGAAGAACAAAAAGTGCTCCTTTCTCACCTTGACTGGTTCCCCACTCTCCCTACTCCGATGACACCCCCAAAATGTGTCCCTCCCCAAGATCATCCCTTCCAGCTCCAAGGCCTTCCCTATCCCCCCTGCCTGATGAGGTCCACCCCTCCCGAGAAGGTTCCTCCCTCACAAATCAAACACAAAACCCACCCCTGCCAAGCCCAAACCCCCCCCACCCACCCCCAATCCTCCCTGGGTGCCTGCCTGCCCTCTTGATGCCCCTACCTGTGGAGTTTACATGGCAGTCGAGAGTCAAGTTGGGGCACCATTTTGTGCCTTTGGTGCAAATTACTTTTGTATATATGGATTGGCCAATGGCCTTGAACTTTTATCTTTCTCTAAAACATAATATATTATAACCAACCAGTTGTTGGTTTCTGGTTATATCTTTGTCCTGCATTTCCTTTTCTAGGTTCGAGTTGTCCCTGGCTGACATGGGTTCTGTTCCAGCTGTGCTTGCTGTTTCATGATTCATTTGAGCAGTATGTGAGGTTGTGTGCAGTGTTGTTGTCCCCCATGGGTTAGGTGTGTGTTTTGTGATAGGTATATGTATGTAGCTGAAATGTTGGTGTCATGGTAAAGTGTTTTTTTGTCATGATATGGGTTTGTTGTTGTGCAGTGTTGCTTTGTGTGTTTTCACTGTTTGAGTCTGCATGTATTATGCATGGCATGATAGGTTCAAAGTATAATGCATGTTGATAGCTGGGTTGTATGGTGGTGTTGTGTATGTTTCATCACACAGTTGTGCATTGTGTTGTATGCATGTTGAGTATCTGACCAGTGTTGGTTGTGAGTGTGTACCATGTGTTTGTAGTTGTGTTGTTATGACTTTGTATGTGTTGGCTGGGGATCTGTGAGGCTGGGCCTGTGCTGTGTCGGCATGCGTCAATGTGTGATATTGGCATCTGGTGTGTGTGTTTGCTGGCTGATGTGTGCGTGATGTGCATGTGTGCGTGTCCTTGATGCAGTATGAGAGTGCGTGTGTCACTATGCTGTTACGTGTGAGTGGAGCTCTTCACACCCCTCTCCTTATGGTATGCAATGTGACTGTACAGATTTGTACATATAACATATGTAACAGGTGAGTGTGTGTGTGCTTACGGTTGTTGTCGTCTTCGTCGGCAATGTCTATGTTGTCTTTTGGCGAGCAGGAGCAGCGGGATGAGGTCTAGTTCTGGTTTCAAGGTGGCTCTGGACGTGTGTGGCTTCCTAGAGGTGTGTCTCCTTATCTACTATTCCTTTCCGTCTGGTGCTCCATGGTGGTTGGTCTGCGGTGGTCACATTGGCGGTGTGGAACCTCCTAATGTGTCAGGTGGAAACCAGACTGATTATGCCTCCATTCGAGCTGGGCGGTCTCTCCTGCCTGGTGATGCCAGCAGTGCTTTGGAGGTCTTCTGTGTGCACAACTGCCAAACTCATAATGTGGCGGTCTTCTCCACCAGTCTGTTGGTGGTCAGGGCACCACTGCCAATGTGGCGGTCACAGGACCGTCAAACTTGTAATGGGGCCCTTAGTCTCTGTTAGACCTGGCATCCTTGGCGTGGTCTACCCTAACTTTTTGCCTCTGCTTCCCAGGTTGTTGCTGTGTGCTGGACTCTGTTTTTGCTGTTTTTATTACTCTGGGCACTTTACCACTGCTAACCAGTGCTAAAGTGCAAGTGCTCCCTATGGGAAATTGTATGTGTAATTGGCTTTTCCATGATTGGCAACTTTGATTTACTAATAACACCCTAGTAAAGTGCACTAGAGGTGCCCAGGGCCTGTCAATCAAATGCTACAAGTGGGTCTGCAGCACTGGTTGTGCCACCCACATGAGCAGCCCTAGAAACATGGCTCAGACCTGCCACTGCAGTGTCTGTGTGTGCAGTTTTAAACTGCCAATTGGACCTTACAAGTTACCCACTTGCCAGGCCCAAACCTTCCCTTTTTGAACATGTAAGGCACCCCTAAGGTAGGCCTTAGGTAGCCCCATGGGCAGGGTGCAGTGAATATTAAAGGTGGGACATGTACTGATGTGTTTTTCATGTTCTAACAGTGAACTACTGCCAAATTAGGTTTTCACTGTTGCAAGGTGTACCTGTTGCATAGGTTAACAGGGGGGTGCCTTTAAATATCCTTAAAGTGGAGTTTCCCTTTGACAGAAGATAGAAATTTAGAGTTTGGGGTCTCTGAACTCACAATTTAGAAATACATATTTTTGTGAAGTTAGTTTTTAGATTATTAATGTGAAAATTGCATTTTCTTGCTTAAACCCTTCTGTGACTGGGCCTGTTTGTGGATTTCCTGTCTGGGACAGACTGACAGTTGGGCTGTTTGTGAATCTCCTCTAGACAGTGACACAAAGGGAGCTGCGGTTAACCCACTAATCCTGATGAGCCATCTGGGCAAGACTGGAGGGAGGAGTAGTCACTCAGGGGGTTATTCTAACTTTGGAGGAGTGTTAATCCGTCCCAAAAGTGACGGTAAAGTGACGGATATACCACCAGCCGTATTACGAGTTCCATAGGATATAATGGACTCGTAATACGGCTGGTGGTAAATCCGTCACTTTTCCGTCACTTTTGGGACGGATTAACACCTCCTCCAAAGTTAGAATAACCCCCTCAGTCTCCAACCCCCTGGTGTGTGTTTGGGGCCTCACCTGGGTAAGGCAGGATCTGGTGAACAACAGAGACTTGGGTGGTCATTCTGACCCTGGAGGTCTTTGACCGCCAGGGCGGAGGACCGCGGGAGCACCGCCGACAGGCCGGCGGTGCTCCAATGGGGATTCCGACCGCGGCGGTAAAGCCGCGGTCGGACCGGCACCACTGGCGGGGTCCCGCCAGTGTACCGCCGCCCCATTGAATCCTCTGCGGCGGCGCAGCTTGCTGCACCGCCGCGGGGATTCCGACCCCCCCTACCGCCATCCAGATCCCGGCGGTCGGACCGCCGGGATCCGGATGGCGGTAGGGGGGGTCGCGGGGCCCCTGGGGGCCCCTGCAGTGCCCATGCCACTGGCATGGGCATTGCAGGGGCCCCCGTAAGAGGGCCCCTACAAGTATTTCACTGTCTGCTGTGCAGACAGTGAAATACGCGACGGGTGCAACTGCACCCGTCGCACAGCTTCCACTCCGCCGGCTCGATTCCGAGCCGGCTTCATCGTGGAAGCCTCTTTCCCGCTGGGCTGGCGGGCGGTCTGAAGGCGACCGCCCGCCAGCCCAGCGGGAAAGTCAGAATTACCGCCGCGGTCTTTCGACCGCGGAACGGTAATCTGACGGCGGGACTTTGGCGGGCGGCCTCCGCCGCCCGCCAAGGTCAGAATGAGGGTCTTTGTTTTAAGTTTGCCTACTTCAAAGGCAGAAAGGGGTATAACCAGTGGACCCAAAACCCTAAACTTTTAGATCACTTCAGGATTCAAGAGGACCTGTCACTGTGCTTTGTTGGGCTATCCTGCCGTTACTGCTTCTGCCTGTGAAAGGGGACAAAGACTGGACTTTGTTGTGTATTTCTGATTGAGAGTTATCACCAACGGCTTGGACTGAGCTTTGCCAGCAGTACCCAGGGACCAACTCCTCACAACTGACGCTGCCTCACCTCCACTTCTCCCCAGCAAGGACCTGACGCCTCTTCATGACGCCTCCGGTCCTTCACCTAGAACCGATACCTCGTCAGATCCAGCGACACCTCGCTCCCCGCCTCCGTGCACCGGCCTGCTCTCCACACTTTTGCTAAGGTACTGTACCTGGGGGTGACTCCGTAAACGGCTCCAGTGGCGTCACATTGTGGGAAACGACTCTGTGACGACACCACTCAACATCAAATTGCAGCATTTGTGCTTATAGGCACTATTTTGGTGTTTTTACTTGCTAAAGTCATATTTTTAATTGTGTAGTATGAATTTTTATTCTTTTTGGTTTTGTTTACTTAGAGAAATATTTACTATTTTTTCTAAACCTGTGTGGTGTCCATTTTGTAGTATTTCACTGTATTACTGTGTGTGTTGGTACAAATCCTTTACATATTGCTTCTGGGTTAAGCCTTTCTGCTCGTGCCAAGCTACTAAGGGGGGTGAGCAAGGGTTAACCAGGTGTGTTTCTCCTCTGCCCTGACTAGAGTGAGGGTCCTTGCTTGGACAGAGAGTAACCTGACTGTCAACCAAAGACCCCAGTTCTAACAGTCTCCATTGCGTCAGCGCTGTGTGGCTCTACTTGGGCTCATGGCTAGAGGTTTAATTAAATTACCCCTTTTAAATGTTATAGCTTATGAATGTCCGAGACTTCGGTGGTATCACCTGCAGGAGGCCTCTGTGCATGAACCTACTGAATATAGCTGTTAGTTTATAGATTCCGAAAAATTAGGGAGGTGGGGTGGTACAGTAAATGTGCATTCCCTCTGAAGTCAAAACACGTTGTGCCTCTGTGCAAAGGCATTACTCCCACTGTGTTGTGTAGGTCATACTTCATGATATATGCAGTAACGCCGATCTGTGCTTGCAACGGGAACCCTGGAAATCACTGGATAAATACCTGTGAGAGCATTGCGAGTCTGAAGGAATAGTCGCCGACTTATCATGTGGGTAACTCACAAGCATCTGAAAGCCTTTTTCAAATGAAATATTGAATGGGAAGGCTTTAAAGGGTACTCTTGTTAAAATTAAGACGTCAATTGATTTTTCACAATAAAAGCTCTTAATGTAGCTTCCTCCTTCACTATTCTGACGTCCTTTGACAAGATAAGTACTAATGCAACAGAGTTCTCGTGCACAATATTACAAATGATAAACTGCCTTTAGTTAAGGTCAAACGAACAATGACAAAAGGTTGCCTGATTGTAAAAAGGCATAAAAGGTTTAATTATGGAATAATTTTGCAGATAGTGTTACATTTCAATTAATTCCACAGATGATTTGACACGTGGCAGCCTTTCTACAACAGATGCCTGCAATTCAGATCTCTTTCATTATATTGTAAGCTTCACCCCAAGGAGATTGGACTGCTTAGGTCAGGGATAAAACGTTTTCAGTAACCTGTGAAGTAAGATTATCAATCATTTAAACATATTTTTGGGAACATCATCATCAAATGCCCAGTTGAATGAAAAATGTAACACATTCTCTACTTCTCTTTTGAGATGGTTGGTTTGTACGTATGTTTTTTTGTTAAAATTCAAAGCTTCTGTTTGAACCACAGTGAATGTTTCGAAATGGCTTCTAAACTTTGTGTAAACAAGGAATTTCATTTTGAACATCATTTGAAGGATCAGGGGAAACACACATGTAATTAGCTATTTAGTAGGTTACCATGTAATAAAATATATTGCATTCTTTTAAACGATACTGCATTTATGTAAAATGGATTTAATCCTTTCTACCTCTATTTTAAACCTCTCGGGTTGGTTACTGGTGTGGTTGTTTTGCAGGGGTGTGTTTACTGATGTAAACACTGTACATTGATGTATTGCTTCAGTTTTGTATAGTCACAAGCCTGTCACCCCGTGGCCACTTTACCGACTTCTGTGGTAGTTCATAGCTTATGCACATCGGCCGAGTGCTTGCCATTGCAACACGCAACACCTGCGTCTACTGAATTTTGGGCTCTAGTAAGAAGTAACAAGCATTCGTAATGCAATGGGTCTCGCATTTGCTCGAGTTGAAGTTATTGTCATTGTAAACTCCTAACCTGACTTTTCTTGCCACATAAATTGAAAATGAAAAGTAATACAGTTTTACATGAGCGAGATGATTCAAAGCACCATGCCATGAGCATGAAGGAGACACACAAAAAGAAAAATAAGTTTGCTCGCAGTCAGACTCGCAGTCAAATGGATCAGCAAAAGTGCAATTAGCCATGTAACAGGGTCGATGTCCAAGGGGTATCCAAACCGCCCCAAGGACAGACACATTTAAATCATTTACCAATGATAACAAAGAATTTGTGAAGGACAAGCCCATGAACGAGCGATAGTGATGGGCATGAAGTGGATTTAGTTAAAAGCCAAAATAGTTAACAACACGTTGGAAAAGCAGTGCTTCTGCACTGGCTATGCTTAACCTAAAAATCAAAGGCTTGCGGTTGGCAGCCTGCCAGTTTCATAGGTGATGAATGAATACTAGAAAGGAAAATATAAGAGCCATGATTTGAAAGAGGGAGATACCGAGTGAGGCATAATGTAAACACAGGCCCATACTTAAACCTCAGCCTCTCACAGGTGTTAATGCTGAAATGAATTTACTAATGATTATTCATGTATTCTGAAAATTTAACAATGAGAGAAATTCCAGGAGGAAATTTTGTTCATGTCCTGTGGAGCAGAAGTGATATTCTGTCCTTTACAAATGATTATCCCAGGTTGAGAATGAAACCAGTAGAATGGTACCAGCAGACAGACAAGTTTGTGAGGATTTGAATACTCTATTAGAGATAGTAGTTCCAGTAGACTTATGGATTGAGTGCAAGAGGAGCGTCGAACGGCCAACAAAGGAACCAGAGAGAGATCCGATTACACATGCACCATCTTCCGAGGTGATGAAGTACTAATATAAAGTGATAACATTTTTGATAACGAGAATTTCGCCCAAAAACATTGATTGGCAGAGAATAGACAGGACAGCTCAGGAAGCGAAAGAATCAATACAGGCGTACTATGAGAGATTTTTGCAAGCGTTTAAGCATTACAGTGGTATAGATACCATTAGGCGGAAAGAGATGATTCATTTTGTGTTTAGATTTATGGAAGGATTGAGCCCTGAAATTAGCCAGACGATTAATAGTCATTTGATTTGCTGGCAAGCAAAGCCGATTGATGAGGCTTTGCAGTATGTAAAGTACTTTAGTGATGAGATTGAGTTGAAACAGAGAAAGTTGACAGAAAAGGCAATGGTGATGCAGATCAAAGCGGCACAGACAGTGATGCAGGAAAACTTTTCACAACAGCAGCAACAGCAGGGAAATATGGTAATTTAAAATCAGGCAAGAGGTAGAGTAGTTGGAAATGGAACCCGTAGTCCCAATTTAGGAACTGCAGTGGTTCAGAATGATGTGCAGGGAATGAAGAGATTGTTGCCATGTCATGCTTGTGGAGGAATAGGACTTTGGAAGCGGGAGTGTGTGATGATGGTAAAGGAAGGTGTCAGCAAAGAGGTGACATCAATTCATTTAAAAATATGAGAGGACCAAGAATGAGAAGTCATAATCCAAATTTTCAAAATAATGTGCACCAGATGCAAAATTTTCAACCTGTGCAGCAGGTGCAAATGGCATGTGTGCAAATGACACAGCTACAGCCAATGCAACAGCAGGTTCAAATGGTATCTAGACAGCAAATACAGATACCTCAAGCCCCAATCTAGCAGCAGCAGGCAATGCTTCCTTAACAGGTCACAGGTCACAGGTCAACGGTTTAACCAGAGTAATGACACAATACGCCAATTCCTGTTACACAGTGAGAATGGAATAAACAATGATTGGATGAGAAAAAGTTCAGACGAAGAGGAATGTGTGCTTGCAGCTTCCTTAGAGGTAGAACAGAAGGGTCCTTTTGTGAAAGGAAAAGTAATGGATCCCAAAGTTTCATTTCTGGTTGACACAGGAGCTACGTGTTCTACAGTGAGAACTGCACAAGTTCCAAACTTGCCCCTTTCCGGAAAAACAGTAAAAATTATACGAGTAGCGAATCAGTATCTGACCAACCCAATTACAGAACCAGTTAAGTTAAAATTAGCAATTTAAAGGTTTACACAAATTCGTAGTTTGTGACTTAAGTCCGGTATCCCTACTGGGAAGGGACTTGCTGTGTAAAACAATATTGAATGATGTAATTGAAATACAAACAAACAGTGATGATGAGGATGACCCAGCACAGGAGACAGAGTGTGAGATAATAAAGGAAGAGTATCCACTGTTTAGTTTCTTTCCGGTCTTCACAGTGAAAGATTTTCCTCCTGACTTACAAGGAACAGTTAAAGACAGAGTGTGGGACTTGAAAAGTAAAGACATTTGCCTGATAAAGGGAGTAGAGCCAGGTAAGGTTCCAGTAAAGCCAAACACAATTTTTCCTCTGATTCTCCAGTACCACGTGACACAGGACATTATTGAAAAGGTTGCTCCCATAATTGCAGAAATTGTATACCAAGGGGCTTTGAAAGAATTATCGAACAGCCCATGTAATTCACCGATAATGGGATTGAGAGAGCCATGTGGGAACGTCCGGATTGTCCAGGATTTGAGAAAGATAAATGACATTGTGACATAGTGCCATATCCAGCTGTGATTCTGTTTCAGATTCCATGGGATGCTGAATGGTTCACAGTGATAGACTTGTCACAAGCATTCTTTCTGTGCCTCTTTATGAGGATAGTCAATGTATCTTCTGTTTCAGTTTTTTAGATCGAGTTTACTGTTGGTGTAGAATTACTCAAGGGTTTTCAGAATCACCTTCCATATTCAATCAGATCATGAAAAGGAACATCGAGTCATTGGAAATGCCTTTCCAATTGACATTGGTACAATACATTGATGATTTGTTGAATTTATCCAAGACAAAGGAAGAGTGCAAATATGACATGATTGCCTTACGGAAAGAATGGTTATAAATTGTCCACAATGAAATTACAATACTGTCAGAAAGAAGTGAAATATTTGGGTCACCAGATTGAGAAGGGAGTTAGGGAAATATCCAGAGAAAGGGTCACAGCCATATTGCAGAATGGTCCCCTAGCCACCCAGAGAGATGTTAGGATGTTCTTGGGAATGGTAGGCTACTGTCGCCAGTGGATTCCCAACTTTTCAGCCATTTTGAAACCTTTGCACAAGCTGACTCATAAAGAAGCCACTGATCCCCTAGTGTTAGATCAAGCATGTATGATAGCATTTTCTCAATTGAGAGAGTTTTTGTAAAGCCCCGGCTTTGGGAATGCCTGACTACACAAAACCCTTCATGTTGTTCTGTCATGAGCGTGTTGCATGTCCTTTGTCTGTCTTGACTCAGGTCAATGGAGGTGTAAACTTCCCAGTAACATATTTTTCAGCTACTTTTTACACAGTTGCAGCAGCTTTACCAGGCTGTTTGTGCTCAGTCGCTTCGGTTGGACAGAGCTTTGCACAGTGTAAGGGCCTTGTGATGGATATCCCTTGACTATAATGGTCCCTCATTCCATTGAAGTTTTACTTACACACACAAAGACACAGTATTTGACAGGTGCCAGGCTGACTCATTACGAAACGAGCATCCTGGGATCTCCTAATGTTTCACTGAAAAGATGTACAGTGCTTAACCCGGCAACCTTACTCCCCAATGAAAATGTTGAAATTGAAAAATTGGAAGATGTTGAACATGATTGTCTTGAAGTAACTGATCTGTGCACAAAACCAAGACCTGATATTAGAGACACAGGATTGGAAGAAATTTACCAAATTGTCTTTGCTGATGGTTCCTGTTTAAGGAACAATATAGGAATACTGAGAGAAGGACATACTGTGTGCACAATTGCTCGCATACTTGAAGTGTCCTGGCTTCAAGGAGTATACTCCGCAGTATCAGAACTGGTAGCACTTACTGGAGCATGCCATGTTTCTGCACAGCTTAAATTTACCACCTACACAGATAGCGCGTATGGATTTGGAATAGTGAATGATTTTGGCCAGTTGTGGTCCCAGAGAGGTTTCCTGACCTCTTCTGGTTCTCCAGTAAGAAACGGTGAGAGAATTCAGGAGTTGTTGCAAGCTATCCAAATGTCTGAAAAGATTGTTGTGGTGAAATACAGTGCACATCTGAATTTGCAAGATTTTGTGTCAATGGGAAATGGATATGTGGATCAAGTCGCAAGGTTTTGCGCATTGAACTGTATATCGTTCAAGGATAAGTGGGAATTGTTGCCTTAGGAAGATGAGACATGCCCATGTTATGCATTACATGTCATAGACACCTTGGAAGAGCTGAGAACATTGCAAAATAATGTTGACAGGGAGGCAAGAAGGTCATGGGTCAAAATGAAATGTGTACCACAACAGGATGAATTGTGGATTTTAGAAGGTCCATTGATACTGCCGAATAGTTTGTCGACTCCAATGGCTAGATATTATCATGGTCAGGCACATGTTGGGAGGGAAGTTATGATGTGATTGTTCAAGCAGAATTAGTTTAATCCAAACTTTAGACAAGTTGCTGAAGCAGTTTGCCACAGTTGCATCATTTGTCAACAGATAAACGCGGGTAAAGGGACAGTGGTCAATTTAAGCGACACTGGAAGAGCAGGAGGTTCATTCAGCAGAATGCAGGTGGATTTCATTGAGATGCCTGTGTGTGGAGGATTGAGATACGTGTTGATGATTGGCTGCATTTTTAGCCATTGGATTGAAGCTTACCCTACACCAAGGAATGACAGTCTCACAGCAGCAAAATTACTGCTTAGGGAACTGATACCACGTTTTGGGTTTCCGATCTCTTCAGAATCAGATAGAGGAAGTCACTTCAACAATGAAGTAGTTAAAATACTATGTTCAGCCTTAAACATTGAGCAGAAGTTGCATTGTAGCTACCTCCCTGAAGCATCAGGACTTGTGGAACAAATGTGTGCGTCCACGAATCTAAAATGGCCAGATGCACTACTGTTAGTTCTGATGACAATGAGAAACACACTTGACAGAAAGACAGGACTGTCACCGTATGAGATCCTCATGGGTAGAGCAATGAGGCTGCCAGTAATTTCTGCAAATGCTCTTGTGAACATAACAGATGATATGGTGTTGGACTACTGCAAGGGTCTGGCTGATGTGGTTCTCTCTTTCTCTCATCAGGTGGCAGCCACCACCCTGAAACTGTCTCAAGATCAAGGACACAACCTAAGAGCAGGTGATTGGGTTGTGATCAGAAAACACATGAGGAAGACGTGTTTGGAGACTCAGTGGAAAGGCTCTTCCCAGGTAGTTTTGATCACTACTACAGCTGTGAAGTGTGCTGAAGTTCCGAACTGGATCCACGCAAGCCATATGAAAAAAGTGGCATGTCCTCTGATGAATGAAGAAGAGTTGTTGAGAGTACCAACAACCACCGGACCAACCTCAGAGCCGGAAAGAGGAGAAAAAGGAACTGAGACGGGATCTGAGCAAATTGAGAACGGTTCAGCCACTCCTGTGAGAGATGGAGGAGAAGATCTACAGGAGAGTGACAGTGAACAAATCTCAATTGAGGCCACAGGAAAGTCTAGACAGGGGCGGGCTCTCCCAGAAGTAGACGATCTTGAGAGTCAAACAGTGCAAATGACAGCCCCTGGGGGGGAGGGGGATTTGAGATGGATCAAAGCCACTGTGGTTTGACTCCTATTGAACCAGTTGCAGGTCCGTCAAGAGAAAGTCATGCAGAGCAAGAGGAAGTTACAAGTTGGATACTGAAAAGAGCACTGACAAAAGGCCCATTAAAAGGAGATAAGTGGCTGGAGTCACAAGAAAGGAGAAAAGAAGCAGTTACAGTGACAACCATTGGGAAAAGTGGATACGACAAGGAGAGAGGATCTGAGTGAAGGAGAGTTGAATGGAGATTGAAAATTGAAAAGGAGGAGAATTGGAAGTTAAAGGTACACAGGTCTTGAATGGGCATAAGCCACAGCAAGTGAGTGGCAAAGCTAATTTTTATCTTTTTGTTTTGATCAAGACATTCCAGGTCAATATTTTGGCGCTTGAAGGAAACAAATGAATGGAACTGTTGAAACTATTCACTGAAAGAAGTGTTATGAAGAAAAAGAGATTATTGAAAGTAACTGGACAGGCTTTTTGATAACCTGATTTGACAAAATAACCTGATTTGACAAAGTGCTAAACAGATTTTTCCTGAAATTACCTATTTTGACACACATATCATGGAAGTAAGACTGAAAGCTGTAAATAATTGCTGAAAGAAGATTGAAGATGTTTTTGATTTTTGCTGCGTAGTTACTAGTTTCTCTTCTACTTTCTGATTCTTTACAGATCATGAGTAACATTGGCCAGCAGAGTAGGAAGAATAGGTGCTGTACATAGATAGGTATTGGTCTGGCGATTATGTGCGTGATATTGTGCCTGATATTGATTGTGGGAATGACTACTCTTGACAAGAGCAAAGCCAACCGTACTTCAGCTTTAGAGACAACTACCACACTTACAGAAATAGAGCAGTTTAGATTAGATGAGAAGTATCTGCACATAGGTAATGCACAAGGAAAACTTTCTTCTAATGTTTTCTATTGCTTATTAAGTGAGTATGCTGAGATGATGGATGCAAGAAATTGTTATGTTTGCACGCAGATCCCTATATCAGTCGAGGAAGGAGTTACTGATCATAGTTTGATAAGCTGTAGTTTGTTACTAACAAGATTCTATAACCAGGAGTACATCCAATATTTCTACTCCAATTTTAATGTTGTGTTTTTGTTTGTCCCTGTAATCAAGTACCGAGGTAGAGTAGCAAGCAGAACACTATAGAATTAGTGAGAGGATTCTTTGAGCCTCCATTAACCTTTGGCACAGCCTATGCGCAGAGAAACAATCTGACATGCTTCCTTACACCACTAGAAAATAGCTTTTTAGGTCAGGCTGATGACAGGAGAAAGGCATTAAAGGAGAAGTTAGAAAGAGGTTTAGAGAAAAGGACATTTAGAAATGATTATGTATTTAGTGAAATAAAAACACAACGGAGGTTAGCTTTAGATGTGCAACACATAGGAAAGCTTTGTTTATATAGGCCTAAATCTAATACTGACACGTTATTTGTGGGAACAAGTGAATGTAGCCAGTGTTTTTGTTTCAGAGTAAGTGGACATTTATGTTGAATGGACAGGATCTAGCGCTTCCTGGAATTTCTTACATCAGTGGTCCAAATACTTATTACCATCTTCCAAGAGGATGGTATGGCACATGTTCCTAGGGGATAGTTTTCCCAAAGATATTTCAACTTGATGACTTGAAAAGATTACCGAAAATGACTGAGTTACATTGTAACATACAAAAGATAGTCTCCTTCTAGTATAGTGGGAGATATATTTGGAGCAATGATTCCTTCAGTAGGAGTTGTTCTAAATTCTATAAAGATTCAAAGGTTGTCTACTATTGTGGATAACATGTTGACAAATTTTTCAGGAGCCATAACCCTAATGGATACAGAAATGGTTGATGCAAGATTTATGACTCTTCAGAACTGCCTTATGTTAGACATTCGTTTAGCAAAGGATGGCGGGGTTTGCAAAATGCTGAATTCGAAGCATTGTTGTTCATATATTCCTGATACTAGCAAAGAAATTAGAGGCTTACTTACTAGTCTGGCTAATGATAGTGCTGATTTGTAAGAGCTGAAAGAACCACGTGTCTGGGAGAAAGTTAGCAAAGGAATCGCTACAGTGGGAAATTGTCTCAGCAACATTGGGCAAGGGATAATTATGAAAATGATACAAGGGATATTGATTATTGTGATTTGTCTAATTGGAGCATGGGGAATATGTAAATTGTGTCATGTTATTAGCTCAAGGAAATTGAAAAATAATCAGAGGAGGGAAGAAATAGAAAGGGAAAATTTGTTTAGGGTTAATTCAAGGAGGGAATGAAGTTTAAAAGAGATAGAGATGACAAATTTTACCAGAAAATATGTGTGGGAAGATATAAGTGTGATGAGATATTTAGTCAACACAGGAGGGATTGTTAACACTGAAATTTTACTAATGAATATTCATGTATTCTGAATGTTAAAACTGCATAGAGAATGAGTTAATATAGAAATGTAATACACAAGTTTGAAAATGTGCTTACTTGAGCCACTAAGTGTACTTATTAACAGCTTATTCATGTAAAATGTTGATCTTATAATTGGATTAATGTAGTATTATGTAATATTAATGGTTATGTATTATGTGTTTGCTTTAGTAATCATAGGCCTTAATTTAGCGAGGTCTTGGGCCTAGTTACATGGCCTCATGTCAAGTTGCATTGCTTAGACGAATCATAAAATGGCTGCTTAGATAATTAAATTGGGATTTTTCATCGCGTTGACCAAATGATATTAGCTGAAATTCTTTCCCATGAGAACTGCTTGCTAGAAAATGTTGCACTAGCTATAGATAATTTGGATTACTTAGTGTGTGTAAAGGCAAGGTCCCCAGGAGCGGACAATGGAAACACTGACTGGAGTATAAGCCAATACAATTGTGTTACCTGACGAGCACCATGATGGGAACAGGAGAAGAAGAGCCAATCATCGACATGTGAACACTGGTTTAGTAAATTCTTAGATTTGAGGTTCTACTTCCATTGAACTAAACATACGATTCCTGGACCAACCAAGTTATGTGTACCTGCTGTTGTTATGAAGGGTATTTCTAGCGAGGCATGCCTGTTTTGGAACCTCGTGTTTGCCATTACACCTATTTGGTGCAGTTGTAGAAGTTCATGTACACCTGTGAGTAGGTTGGTTAATGTGTACAGGCTGTTGGCTTGCATCATGGTCAGTGTAGCAGTTATGTTAGCGTCACATGTGCTTTGGCTCTAGGAATCCTCCACAGGCAGATGTCAGGCATGCCATGTTTTATGTGTAGGTGGTAATGTTGTTAGCCAGTTAATGGCCTATTGAAGGGCTAATTACATATTTAGTCATGTCTGGTTCTCACCTTCCTGCACAGTACAGTAGTCCATTTGATACATACACTTTATTGACAACTTGTTGTTGTATGTGGTAGATTGGTCTGAGCTTACTTGGTCCTCACATTACTGATATTGTTCAATTTCTGGAGGCCATATTCATATATGCCTCAATCCACATTTTCTTGGCACTCCTTGATATGTCACCATTGGTGCATGAGTGTGTGACATGTGTTCTAACTCCTTGAACAACATTTAACATGTGTGACAAGTTGAGGTGTTCCATGTTGGTATGTGGCCGTAGACGGTATGGCTTCTTTGCACAAGACTTGCTTACCTTTACTTTGCAACATGTGTTATTGCCTGGTACATAACATCATAGTAAAGTGTTTGTGTGCTAAATATGTTTTTTTGGATTTGTGGAAAGCTGTTTCACATTTCTGAACTATTATTTGATTGGTGCTTGTCTATGTTGTTCTGGATAGATAAACTGTATCGAGTGGCATAGTAACCTTGCCATGGTATGGTCAGCGTGATTGGACACTTTAAATCATGGTATTGTAGTTGTTTGTTAGGTAGATTTGCAGGTGTGTCACAATGTAGATCTTGAGGGACATTCATTATATTTTGTTATGACATGATGTTGGCACTATACTGGCACTTCCTGAGGGTGTTAGTGAACAGGATGTTATGTGACTTATGTGTAATGTATGATGGAAGTGTTATCTTGTGAATTTGATGACCCTACTTCACTATCCATGTTCAGTATCAGCACCAGCAGATGAAGGAGATGGGCACAGCCAAGTGGGGAAACATCTGGCCACGGGACCTCCAGTCATGACACAACAGACACCAAGCGACCCAGTGGCCCTGGGGGGCCGGGGTAGTGCCCTGGGGGAGACCGGATTCACTACATCTTCTTCAGAATCCTCCTCCAGTGGCCACTCCCTAGTGGTGGCAGACCCATCTGGGACCACTACGGTACCATCTCTATCATCGCCCTCCCTGTAGCTCCCCACCCAGTTGGCCATGCCTGCCCATCCAAAAGGGTGGGTGTCTCCTTTGCTGCAGGCACCTCTGCTCCAGCCCCTGTTAGGCTATTGACCTCCTGGTCCCAGGTCTACCACTGTGGGTCAGACGCCCATTGTGAATGCCATCCAGGGACTGACAAGCCAGATCACACAGAGCAAAGCGTTCTTGGAGGGCATTCACAGTGCAATCTCTGGCCTACAGAGGTCATGTCAGGCTCTGGCCTCCACACTGGTGGCAGCCAGTCACCCCTTGTCTACCGTTCCCCCTTCATCTTCCTCTTCCCAATCCAAACCCCCCTTCCCCAACCCAGCCAAAGCACACAAACTGACAGGCATGCATCCACCTCAATATCCAAGGGTGGTGCACTCAAGACACACCACCAGCATGCATACAGACAACATCCACCTAAAGACACAGCAACAGTCCCAACCTGCCTTGACACCTCCACCACGACCTGCATCACAGACACAACACCAGAAACACCTGCAGACACCACACCAACATTAAGTGATCCAGCCACCACACCTATCCTACCCAGAGACAACACCCCAGCAAACCCTCAGACATCCACCGCAGTCACTACACCCATAAGCACTACAACTACTGACAAGCCCAAATGCAGTACATCCACCATATCTGCAGTCACCACCCCAACAGACAGCCACCCACCGACCGCGGCATCCCTCAGCACCTCCACCCCTCCTCAGCCCAGGACACATAAACACCCTCACGCACCCACCCAACAGACACCCACCACCCACAAGCACACCTCCCACAAACATGCACCCAAGACATCCACATGTAAACATCAGACAAATACTCCCTCATTCTCCACAACCAACCCCCCTTCTGATGACCTTCCTCATGTGTCAAAAAAAGTTTTCTTTTCCGAGTTTGACCTTTTTCCAACTCCTCCTTCCTCCGTGATATCCCTAAAATAACTGTTTCCCTCCCCAAGGCCATCCCTTCCACCTCCAAGGCCTCCCCTACCCCTCTGCCAGCACCCATGCCCCTCCTCCACCAAAAAGAAGTCCACCTCCCCAAAAAGGTCCAAACTCCTCCCAAACCAAAGCCCAAAGCCTCCCCTCCTAAGCCCAAGCCAAACCGCCCCAGCACCACCCTCCAAAAATCCCTGAGGTGCCTGCCTGCCCCCTTGATGCCCCTACCTGTGAGGTTACATGGCAGTCAGGAGTCAGGTAGGGCCACCAGTATGTGTCTTTAGTGGTCATTATCTGGACAATGGATCAGTATATGGCCTTGGACATTCATACTTATTGAAAGTATTAAAAAAGATTAAAGCCAACCAGTTGTTGGTCTTTTGGTTAGATATTTGTCATGCATTTTCTTTCCTAGGTTTGAGTTGTTCCTGGCTGTCACTGATAGTGTGCCTATATTTGTGTGTGTGTGCTGCTTGTGCTTCATGTATTGTTAGAGCAGTATGTAAGGTTGTGTGTAGTGCTTTTGTCCCCCAGGGATAGGGGTGTGTTGTGTGATGGGTTATGTACATGTAGAAAAATATGCTGTTGTCATGCAATTGTGTTGTGTTTGTGTTGATATGTGTTTATTGTTGCGCTGTGTGGCTTTGTATATTTTTACTGTTTGAGTCTGTGTGTATTGTGCATGACATAATAGGTTTGATGTGCTGTGTGTGTGATGTGTGTGTCGATTGCTAGGTTGCATGATGGTGTCATTGTGTGTGCTCCATCGAAGATGTTTGTTCATTGTATTGTATGTATGTCGACTCCCTAGCCAGTGTTGGTTGTGAGTGTGTGTCATGTGTTCATATTTGTGCAGTTGTAGTGTTGTTGGGACATGGTGAGTTGTAGGGGGATGTGTGATGCTTGGCCTGTGCTGTGTTGTCATGCGCAAGTGTGTGTTATTGACGTCTGGTTTGTGTGTGCTGGTTGTAGTGTACGTGCTGTGTATGTGTGGGTGTCTTTGATGCAGTATGTGAGTGTGTGTGTGCCCTCCCTATGGTATGTTATGTAACTGTACAGTATTTGCCACTTTACAAATGTAACCGGTGAGTGTTGTCTTCCTCGTTGGCGATGATTCCGTTGTCTTTCGGCAAGCAGGAACTGCGGGATGACATCTAGTTGTGGTTTCTTGTGGCTGTGGATGTGTATGGCTTCCTGGAGGGAAGTGTCCCCTTTTTTACTGTTCGTTTCCACCTGGTGTTCTGTTGGCTGTGTGCAACCTTGTAATGAGCAGGTGGAAACTTGATCTCTGCCAGGCTGTTTGTGCCTCCATTCGACTGTGGCGGTCTGTTCTGCCTGGCAATGCCGGTGGTGCTTTGGCAGTCTTCTGAATGCACTGCCACCTAAGTCATAATTTGGCCGTCTTCTCCACCAGCCTGTTGGCGGGCGGATCACCACCATGGCAGTCACAGGGCCACCAAACTCGTAATGAGGCCTATAGTCTTTTCAAAATAAGTCATTCAGAACAATTAAATTATTTACAAATTAGAAGAATATTAAGCATTATTTACTATCTAACACCTAAGGTCTGGCAAGAGGTCCACTACCTGTCTCAGAATATCTATTCAGTAGTTTTTTGACCTGGCACTGGGAGTGTGTGGTACCAGTTCCTCGTACATTCACTTCCCAACACACTCCTACTGGGCCACCATCTCTGGCAGGTGGTAGCCCTTCTTAAGCATGTCATGTCACACCAAAATACCAGGGAGATTTCTACACCCTTAAAGCAACAACGTTTCCACTTGCCCTCTGGAAAAAAAGTTCCACTTTCAGGAACAGCAGCTATTTTGCAGACAAAACAGAATATTGCAAATTAGAAACAAGTTAAAATGAAATATGTATATGTTGTGAAGAAACAATATCATATTTTATTATAGTCTGTATATACATGTAAACAAATATAATTTTTAATCATGACAAATAATTTGCTTTTGTTATAAAAAACTGTTTAATTTGATATTACAATTAGGACTACATTTTCGGTTACGCAAATAAAAATCGATTTAAATGTAAACAAGTCATTGCTAAATTCAGATACAACAATTTTTAATACTTTTTAGAAGATATTGTGTTACTATGTTTCTTAAATAAGTAATCTACTTTCCAAACCAATGTGTCAAATTTACAATAGCATTGATATTTGATAATAATATATTAACTTATTTCCAGTCAACAAAACATCAAATGCAAAAATTGTGCACCTAATTTACTATTCTAACTGAAATCAATCAGAGAAACATTTTTAAAATTGCATGTTCAGGAGGTATAACATATACTATTAGCACTGTACACCCACAATCATTGTTAAAAGAAAGTGCATATGCTGATATGGGGAAATAGATTTACTATTCTGACTCCAATCTCACAAAAACTGAGCAAAGTGCATATATGGGGCAGGTGTCAGCTTTACTATTCTTACTTCAGTTCCACAAACATTAGGGAAAGTGCATATTTATATGAAAAGGTGTGAGATTTAGTATTGTAAGCTCAGCCCAACCAACAAAGAAGAAGATGCAATATTGGGGAACATTTCTAGTCTGATTCCAATCTACCAAACATTGAAGGATGCATATGTATTGGGTATAGGGTCAGATTTATTTTGTAAGTCAAATTCGACAAACATTGAGGTAAGTGCATATATTGGGTGGGGTAAGATTTACAAATCTAACTTCAAACTTCAATCCCACAAACACTTGGGAAGTGCATGTATTGATGGAGTCAGCTGTCTTGTTCTAACTCTAACCCAAACATTTTGGGGGTATGTATGTATATTAGGGAGGTCAAATTAGCAATGCTAACTGTAATACAACAAGTAATTTTTAATAGTAAATAACACCTATCAAAAAAATCTTAATTTACAGAAATACAAATTAATTTATTATTTAAAAGTATTTTTACACATATGATATGCAAAAGCAAAATTCAATGTAATTGCCTTATTCTTATACTGAGTTTTATACATCTTTTAATGAATATAATATAAAGCAGAAATAAAATTCATATACACACACACATATACTCTGTTAGAAAATCTGTTTTTTTGTGGACTCCTTCATTTTAACTGGCTAGTATTGTTGGCTTTTGAACTCTGTGCACTGGTTCACAGCTGCTTACCAGTCCTTGGTGTATGTACTGTGACCCCCTAAAAAAGATAGAATTGGCAAATCCCCAATTGGCAATTTGAACTTTCAGTTAAAGCCATGATGTATTGTCAGGAAAATACAGCAATAGCATGGAATGCTAAATTCCACCCATGGGTTGCACCACATATATTATGACATCTGCTAGGATGGCAGGGAAAACATGGCTGCATATCAATATGCACTGAATGCTGCAGCTTTTAAGCCTGCAGACAAACCTGTCAAAATAAACCCTTGGCATGAAGAAACTTTAAAATATTAAGTAAGTCACCCCTAAGTAAATCTTGTAGCTCACAAGGTAGGGTACCTAGTATTGAAAAACAAAACATGCTAGGGCCATGCTACAATGGCTATTATCATTGTAGAGGGATGTTGCTGCTCCAATGAGAATAACAAAACTACAATTAAAATAATATTTTCCTAACATTGGTTTAAAATAGGCTACACAGATCATTACACTAGTTGCTATTTATTAAAAGTTCAATTCAATTGAGAAGTTGAACTTTTTTATTAATATACCAAGAAAGTAATTTGTAACAAATAGACTTTGCCTGTATGAAGCTCTACTAGAATAATTAGCATTAGTCTGCCTGCAGCTGCCCCACCAGTTCTTTCCTCGTGATGAGGTGTGAAAACTGCTTCCAGAGAAGAAACAAAGGCTTCTGTTTTTTTGCAGGAAGACATATGTCTGAGGAATGTGACTTATCCTCTCTCAGGAAGGGTAGATGTGGATGGTTCAGGAACTTAACTAATTTAAGAAGGACCTGGGGAAGCCTGATCATTCATAGTTAAGTGTAAAGTGAAACCTAGGGAAGCGGGAGTCCTTTCATCCTAGGACCAATTGTATCTAGCCTGGCTCCATTCCAGTAAGAACTGTTCCCGGAGAAAGTTTGGTGTGCCTCCTCTAGGGGCAGAAGAGTTCTGCAACACTGTATTTCCCTATCAACACTGCTCCATGGGACAGTTTGCATGAAGGCAAACATGATATGCTTAAAAAGTGGGAAGGTTGGCCTTTGAGAACTTTAAGCGATTGGTTAGGGTTACTCCTGTGCACTGGCTAGTGAATAATACAAAAGTGGCACTTCAACACCCAACTGCTTAAAACACATCTGGACCTATGTAAGAACAGAAGAGGACTGGGTCTGCTGTCTGTGACTTGTGTGGAGACTTGAAGGCCCGGACCTGCTCCCACGCATACCTTTGATTAATTAAGAAGTGGACTCCAAGGGTCAGTTGGCTGATCTCTGCTCTGTTTACAGCGACATCCAAAGCTGGAAAAAACTCTTTTCATAGAGTGACCAGGTGACCAATTGTAACATGACCTGGACTGCACACTGAAGGTAGCCTTTCTGAGAGTGAGTCCTGTCTCTCAACTGCTGTTCCTGAAGTTCTGGGAGCTGTAAAAGTGACTAAAAAAACTGGAAAAAGTGTGACTTAGAATATTTTCCAACTTCCAAGACCTCTGGAGCTAAAGCTGGACATTGCAGCAAAAGTATGCCGTTTTGAGGGGACTTCTCTCATACATCATCCAAACAGCTTGCCCCACTGGAGATCTTTGAGATCCAAAAAAAATATTATTTAGAGTATTGAAGGCAACTCATTGTCTCTGTTTCATTAAAGCAGTCACCACCTTGGTGGTGGCTCCTCTGAAGGCACTGAAAGCTTGCTGAGCTGCAGTCATGGTTCATGTGGCTACTGAGTGCTTAACCTGGTCCTCTATGCTGGTTCATCCCCATACTTTTTGTATTTTGCCTCCACTTTTTGCTTAATTCATTTTTGTTGGCATTAGGGCTATGGGCACTTTACCACTGCTAACCAGTGGTAAAGTGCAAGTGATTTCTGCTGCTGAAAACTTTGTAACAGTGGCTTTTTTACAATTGGCATATTTAATTTACTTATAAGCCCCTAGCAGAGCACACTACACAACCCCAGAGCCTGTAAATTAAATGCTGCTAGTGGGCCTGCAGCACGGATTGTTCCACCCACATAAGAAGTTGTTAATCATGACTCAGACCAGCCACTGCTTAGCCTGTGTATGCAGTGTTAAACTGCCATGTTGACCTGGCAAGCTGACCCTCTTGCCAGGCTCAACCCTTCCTTATTAATACATGTAGGTCACCTCTAATGTAGACCCTGGACAGCCCCTAGGGCATGGTGTATGGTAAAACATTGGACATGTAATTTTAAGTTTTAAGGTAGTCCAGGTAGTAAAAAACTCTTAAATTTGTTGTTCACTACTGCAAGGCCTGCTCTCCCTTAAATGAACATTGAGATTGCCTTTTTATATTTTTAAGTGTAATTTCCAGTAGGGAAAAGATGAGACCCTCATGTTTGGTGTCTCTGGAATCACAATTTAAGATCACATCTTATGGCGAAGTCGGATTTTAAACTGTAATCCTGAAAATGTCACTTTTAGAAATGTGCCATTTTCTTACTTTAAATCACCTAGTGCCTACTGCCTGTCTCTGAATACATGTCCGGGTGGGGAGCTTAGGTGTTACTGAGTGGCATCTGCAGTTGGAGGGTGAACACACATTAACTTTTATTGTGTATCTGAGTTAACTTTACTAGGATTGTTTTCTTGCTTGGACAGCATGTATACCTTTGCCAACCAGAAACCCAATTTTTAACACTGAGCAAATGTTTTTGTTTTTCAAAAACAAACTCTTAAAGTGGACGGCCACCCTGTGAGTTTTCCCAGGAGTAGGTGCCATTTGGACTTTGTTTCCCTTGGAAACTCTGGTCCTGAACTGAAAAGAAAGTTCATCAGATTGTCCACATTAAATAAAGTGCACAGTCTGATCCACCTACCCTGACTGTCCCAACTCTGCCAGGCCATTAAAGTAGAGTTTGTGTTCATATAATTACACCACATTCACTGCAAAACTATAGTTTGAGAGCCCAGGAACAAAGTAAATGAATAGATCCTACACTGTTTTGGTTGAGTGCTCCATCTGTCAAACTGTAAATCAGTCCATAAGTCCAAAGCTAGAATTCTTGACTAGGCAAGGGAAAGAAAGTATTCATTTGATAAGAGTGTTTTTCTGCCAAATGCAGCTGCATCAGTGGGACCTCATAAATAGCTATCCAACTATGAGAGAATGTCCTTGGATACAGCTTTCAACATTAAGGACCTAATTAGAGTTTGGTAGGTAGGATACTCCCTCAGAAATCTTGCAGAATACTCTGATCACCAAACTCTCAATTCACCCAATTCAGCAGACTCTGAGCTCTTGTTGCCTCCATTGATGAAAAGCTTCTTCTCATGGCCCAATAGGTAGGAACTGTTGCAAGAAGGGCATTAATCAGATGGTGGACGGTGTAATATACTTTTTTTTCTGTCTGTCACTGCCAGAAAAGACACAGACAGAGAAAAACAATAATGACCTCCTCACTGTGGGAGAAAAATCCCAAGGTGTGAGCATCACTAGTTTTTTGATTTTCAAAAAAACAAACTCCCAATTTGGGTGTGTGTCTTTGAAAAACAAAACAATCTTAAACGTTTGGTGCATAGACATCAAAACCAATGGTAAGCGCCCTCTAAACATTTTGTACCTTGAAGGCAACTGCTATGACGGTGGTTCCCTTCAAGGTACGGAGATGACTGCTGGGTCCATCAGGATGTCAGACATAATGTACTTCTTCATCCTAGCAGACGGAGTACTGTCTGTAAACCTTAAAATCAGGCCCTAAATGAGTAGGTAAAAACTTTAACTCACTTGATGAATCTGACCGCCACACCACTGCAGTCAGCCTGAAATTAGGTCCCAGTCAGGCGCAACCATTGACTTCTGATTGGTAATTTTTTTCTTTGCATTTTTTTGAACTAAAACTTTAAAAATTCAAATCTGATTCCCTTGATTGTATTTCTATGATCTTTGTGCCATTTTTCTCATAATATTATTCTTAATTTTTAGAATTTAATTGTGAGATTTGCATTTGATTGTGTTTTGATGTTTTAATTGTTTTGGTACTACTACATACTTAACACAGTCAGTCAGTCAGTCGTAAAATACTTTATTCAGTAACTCAATACCATAAAAAGACCATAAAACCAAAACAAGAATGGGTATCAATAAATAAATAAATAACAATGATTCAAGATAAAAAAATTAAAATCACGATACATTTGATATAACGGACCATATTTTTTTTTAGGCCATGTTAGGGTCTCAAGGGATAAAAACAACACCCTAAAGGCCCCGCTAATCATTAAATAGCTGTTCCCTAAGTCTAAGGGCACCCGAAAAGAAGCTTGAGACTGCAAAACAAACCCCGGGAGAAGGAAGCATTTAAGGAACAGCAAAGCTGGTTTTAATTGTACGAATCATATTTTTCTCAACAATGAAACAATAAGATGGTGCCTTAGTGTCTGATACAAATCATAAAAAAACATAAAGTGCATGGGATCCTGCTGGGAGAACTTGTCATAGGTGCAAGGTTGCCACTCCCCAACTCTGTGGAACCCTTTTGGCACTGATAAATGCCAGTGTTTAATATTCAACCTGAACCTTGTTAACAAAAATGATGGTGAGGGTTAATATGAAAAGCCAAATATGATTCTCCTAAGAGAAAGTATTGTTTTACCACTGGGTTGTCAAGCACCCTTTCCTCTCTAACTGCCATTCTACATAAGATCAGCATGTTGTTTAGCTCCTGTAGATCTCTTTTCCTCAAGGATTTAGGGTTAGCAAATAACTCTACACACCCCACACTCTCCATCATGTTTGTAACACATCTGAACCAGGAGATCCGGAGCAACCCTTCCAGTGAGCTGCCTCTATCACTAACTGATTTAGTGGAAGGGCCGGGTTTAACTAGATTCTAAGCAAGCCCAAGACCAGAGGCAGGGCAATGAGATCAGAGAGGTAACCTAGGCCTAATTCCTCGTGTTCCACAAAAAAGAAGTGCATGCAGGAACTGTCAGGAGCCTACGCAGATAATTATTTTCTATAACTTGAAGCTCACTGGCATCTGTGTTCCCCCATATGTCACAACCATAAATTGCCACTGGGACACATTTCTCATGGTATACTTTGTCCAAGGCTTGCACTGGTTTGGTGCTGAGTCTCTTAGCAAAATCCCTTGTTGCAGCCACTGTTCTCCAGAGGATATTCTTCTTCACGGATCTCTGAGGGACTATGGACACCCGATCATCAAATATTACCCCCAGGTATGGAAAGGTAGCTACTGTAGTCAATTCCCCCCGTTACCAAAAAAAGGTTTCCTGGCTATCTTACAATGATCTAATGTTATTTATTGCGACTTATCATAGTTCGTTGCAAGGCCCAGTAAGTCCACAAAGACAATAAACATGGTCAAGAGACATTAAAGAGCCAATCAATCAAGGCTGCTTCATCTGCATACAGTAATGCTGGGATTAGCTTGGTGCCACCCATTGGAGCATCCCTGCAGACAGCTGATAATGCTTCATCCAGTTTGTTCATTTTCCTTAAGTTAAGCTTGAATGCTATGTGCTATTGCTTCAATGTGTTGAGCCCAGGTTTCTGCCATTGTATTTGTACATTGGACCCAACAAGATTTGGTACTTATTACTTGGGAAGGCTTCACATTCCCCCCAACTAATAACCCATTTTGTATACACACAAACACACCCATCCACACACACAGAGGCACCAATATTATTTACAACAATAACAAATGATCTACATAAGTTTTGTACTTCATCCCAAGATATTTTGGCAATTATGACATTTTGGCCATCATATAATGGAATCAATATTCAGGTGTCGTACTGTGGTGGCACCACTTTAATTCACTGGTGTGCCTGACCAGCAAGCACGTAATTCTCCCATGCCATTTTGAGATGTGGTGACCATTGGGTTTCCATCAATGGAGACACAGTTAGCTGGCGGTAAAACATGCCAAGCATCAGGGCAACAGAGGCCTATTTGTCTGCTTATATGATGGGCTGCCTGACGTCCTGCTGTCAGGCTCAAGTGACCACCAACTTACATACCCAAATGTTACTCTGGTAATAACATGAAACCCACCAGCCTCTCACTCCATCAATAGGAGCTAAATACGTCTAAGGCTCCACTCTGAGCTGTTGGCAGGAGGGAGAGGATATTGAGTAGAGGTGCACAAGATACACCATGGTTTTGTAGTTACACAGCTCGCCTAGTCAGATGGAGGTTCTATTGGATTTTTTTGGAGTCTTTCATGAGTGATGGCTATTTTATACTAAATTGATACAAGACTACAGCTACTCTGCTCTTACATCAGCTTAAAATAAAACTGTTTTTCATTTACATTGATTTAGCATGAATGGTAATATTCTATCGGAAAAGAGCCATACTAAATATTTACTCTAGTAACCAATTCACTATAGTAAACTTTCAGCAATGTAATGGCACAGTACATAGTATCACTGATCAAAAACAAAGGTGCACATAGGACCTTTACATGATACCGCAGGAGGAATTTCAAGAAGCCACACACACAGAAAACAGCTGTAGTGTGGTGTTTACAGACTGCAGGATCATTGAATTCTTCAGAAGATCATCGAATACTTGGAACACTGAATCCTTAAGTAGGTCCTTAATGTCCGCTGGTGCCTGCCCCTCAAATGGAGCACATGGTTATGTCTTTTGAGGTGTCCACATGTCACAGGTGGACTGACTGTGCCGGCGATGGGTTAACAACCGAGCGACACACATTCAAAAGTCACAGTAATTGTCAGTATTTACTCCTGTCATACCTGTGTGGACAACATCCTGAGTGGCAAATACCTGATCAAGGGGTGGAAGAGCAGCCAATGATGTTGAACTGGATCCAGTGGGAGAAAACGCCTGTGAAATGCCATGACATTTGCCAGGGGCTAAATAAGCCTGCTATTTTTAACCAGTGCCTCAGACATGCTGGTAACCTCTATGTATACATTGCTTTGTACTAGAGTTTTGCTATTATTAAGCACTGTAAATAACAGAGGTTAATATTGCCTAATTTAATGGCAGTAAAATTATTGACATTTTTAAAGGTAAAAGAATGAGTCAGCCTTGTTGAGATGTGAGCTCATAACGTGCACATTTGGCCAGGTGTGCACAGGGAGCATGCATCTTGCCAACCCAACATTGCAAATCAGTATTATTGCATTTTACTTTTTATTAAGCTATTTTGCCTAGATCCTTTTAAAGCTACCGGATTTTCTTCAACAAGTAATTCAGCCAATCTGTCAACTTTGCCAGAGAAAGTGACAATGTTTAAAACTGGATAGAAAATCTGAAACTGCAGAGATTGCTCATTTTCTAGTCTGGGTGGGAGGCAGCTTCAATAGCTTCTCTGGCCTTGTGTAACAAATATAAATATAATATGCAACCAAATTTAAAATATACATATAGAAGGTGCACAAAAGTGGGTTATTAGCGGGGAGTGGGGGCGGCAAGTAATATGTCCAAACTCTTGACAGGCCCATCACTAAAGTTCAATGAATAAACCTGGTCTAATACTCTGGCAGCTATGGCATAGAGCAGACAGGTCTAACCTTAATAAAAAGTATGTAAAGTATTTAGTAGTACCAAAACAATTACATCATCAAAACACAAAACAATAACAAAGCCACAACATTGTTTCTAAAAATAGAGAAAAATGTAATTAGAAAAATGATTCAAAATTATTAAAATCAAGGAACAAGATATTTTAGGTTTTAGAGCAAAAAGTACCAACAAATAATAAAGTGCCAATCAGAAGTCACTGTTCTCAAATTACCCATTCCTATGTGCAATTCCAGCCCAACCACAATAGAACAGAGGTCAGACAGCCCAAGCAGGTCATCATAGTCAAAGATTTTACATTCTGACCTTGTACCCGAAACAGAGGTCAAATTCCTCCAGTTAGGCAAGGATGCAGGCCGTATCCTGCAAGGTACACTCAAAGTTGCATAGTTATTGAATCATGTCCTCCTGAAAACGTTTTATAGGGAAAAGCACAGAGTGGGAAAATAAAAAATTAGCATGCAACAAAATCCTCTCTTCCATTGCATACTTTGTGCACCTTTGCCTGGTGAAGATTTCTTTCTTTGGACCTGGGACCTGATTCACAGTTTTGCAAATGGGTAGGTACTCCTTCACAATGTAGCTAGATTCTTTGTCCACCTTATTACAAGTGTATTAGGATTATAATGCACTTGTAATAAGGTTGACGGTAAATATGTAATTTCTGAAAACTGTATTGAGTGATGCCCTGTCAAAATTGGAAGCTTCAGAGGTTTTGGAAGTCAAAAAACTCCCAATTGGTCAACACTTTCTGGAGCAGTTTATGTTTGTGGCTTCAAAGGCTCCCAGTTCCGCAGAGACAGTACTTAGGATGCAGGACTTGCTCCAGCAGAGGCCACCAGCAGGGTCAAGTCTAAGGCCCTCATTACAACTTTGTTTGTCTTTTTACAACACTGCCAAAGCCGCGGGCACCAGAAAAATGTCAGTGTTGGCGGTCTTCCGCCCACCATACCATGGATACTGCTGGATTTCTGCCACACTTTGGGTGGAAATCCAGCATGACAACTGTAGTCATGCTGGTGGGTGGAGGCACCGTGGCGGTTTTACCACTAGCCCCACCCCGCAAGCAGAACTCCACCAGCTTTATTATGTGCAATAATGCGACCTGTCCGTGTTCTGCTGGCGGGGTGCTGCCAGAGGTGGAAGTGCCCCTTCCCATTCCCTTCCGGCGACCTCCTCCCCAGACCCGGTGAGTTGATCATCTGACAGGGAAAGGGGGTGGGACAGTGGGGGGTGTTGTGTGTGCGTGTGTGAGTGTGTGTTGTCTGTGTGAGTGCATGATTTTGTGTATGCATGGGTGTATGTGTGCCTGCATGTAGAAGTGTGTGCATGTGTGCATTAAAGTGTGTATATGTGTGTGTATGCGAGTATGAGTGTTGTGGTGAATGCATGTTTGTCTGCGTGTGAGTATGTGTGGCTGAATGCATGTATAAGTGCTGAGGTTCGAGTATGGATGCGTGTGAGTGAATGCGTGTATGTAAGTGTAGATGAATGAGTGTATGCGTGGTGCGTGTGGGTGTCTGTGTGCATGTAGATGTAAGTGGGGAGGGGGGTTGAGGGAATAAGAGAAGAGGCGCTGTGTCTGGAGGGGAATGGGGGTTTAGTGCTTGCTGGGGGAGGGGTGGTGGTCTACCAGTTACAGGGAAGAAATTCCCTACCACAAGTAGCCTTTCCACCAAGGTTTTGTGGCGGTGCTACTGCAGCGGAAACCCTGGTGGAAAGGCAGCTCCTAATACGTCCGGCATTCTTCTGTGGACCGCAGGGTCAGAGATGCACACCTCCAGCCCATAGGCTATGAGCACTATGGCGGGATGATCGGAGATGTGGCAGTCTTCACTGCCAGCCTGTTGGCGGTGAAACCGCCACCTTTGCCAGGGTCATAATGTCTCCCATTGTCTTTTTGTTACTACAATCAATCCCACAGAGTATCATACCCTTAACTTCCAAAATCAGAAAACCCTTTCTCCTTTGTGCAGAGCCTGTGTACCCACCTAGAGGTGTGCTGAGGGAAATAAGTACCCCCCCCCCCCTTTGCGGTCACTCATAACTGGGTGCAGAGTAGCTTCCCTACTGCATGGTTCGGAGCCATCCTGACTGGGGAACACAGTTTTGCCTTCCCCAGGTCTCACCATTCACATTTTCATTAAAGGGCATGCCATTTACAGGTTAATGAAGTTCCTGCATCCACCCTAAATGGTCTTCCTACAAGGGGAAAAAGACATCTCCCTACACCCAGTCCATTGTTTCTGCTCCGGGAGCAGTTGTCGCACCTCATTAAGGTCAAGGGCTGCCTGAGCAGCTGCTGTCAGTCTAATGCAAATTAAACTCCATGGGTTTTAGGCAGAGAAAAGGTAACTTTCTAAAAGTTAAATTTCCTAAATATCCAATAAAAATCCAACTTTATTATTGGATGGAATTTTGATGGATTTTAAAAATTGTGATTGAATTATTTTTCTAGATAGTCCTAAACCCGTCATTGGAAAATTAATATTTTAACATGTGCTCTAGCCTTCTCATAGGACAGTGAGAGAGTCCTACAATAAAAATAGGTATCTGGGCATGTCACTGAAGGAGAGGGTAACATTAAGGGCCATATTTATACTTTTTGAGGCAAAACTGCGCTAACGCAGTTTTGCGGCAAAAAAATTAGCGCCGGCTAACGCCATTCTGAAGCGCCATGCGGGCGCCGTATTTATTGAATGGAGTTAGCCGGCGTTAGCCGACCGGCGCTGCCTGGTGTGCGTGAAAAAAAACCACGTACACCAGGCAGCGCCGGCGTAGGGAAAAATGGCGTTTGGGTGTCCAAAAATGGGGCAAGTCAGGCTGAGGCAAAAAAATCGTCTTAACCCGATTTGCGCCATTTTTTTTGGCGTCCAGACGCCATTAACATGACTCCTGTCTTAGCAAAGACAGGAGTCATGCCCCCTTGCCCAATGGCCATGCCCAGGGGACTTCTGTCCCCTGGGCATGGTCATTGGGCATGGTGGCATGTAGGGGGGCACAAATCAGGCCCCCCTATGCCACAAAAAAAAAATCAACAAAATACTTACCACAACTTACCTTTTCTTCCCTGGGGTGGGTCCCTCCATCCTTGGGTGTCCTCCTGGGGTGGGCAAGGGTGGCAGGGGGTGTCCCTGGGGGCTTGGGAGGGTACCTTTGGGCTCATTCTGAGCCCACAGGTCCCTTAACGCCTGCCCTGACCCAGGCGCTAAAATCCGGCGCAAATGCGGGTTTTTTAGTCCCGCCCACTCCCGGGCGTCATTTTTGCCCGGGAGTATAAATCCGACGCAATAGCATCGGAGTCATTTTTTAAGACGGGAACGCCTACCTTGCATATCATTAACGCAAGGAAGGTGTTCACGCCAGAAAATGACGCTAACTCCATGAACTTTGGCGCTAGACGCGTCTAACGCCAAAGTATAAATATGGAGTTAGTTTTGCGTCGAATTTGCGTCGAAAAAAACAACGCAAATTCGGCGCAAACGGAGTATAAATATGCCCCTAAATTTCTACATCTCCCAATTTTGAAAACCATGCACCCTATACTGTGAGCTACAAAGTGTACATAGGGGTGACTTAATAGTATATAAAAGGAACATTTTTCCCTTATCAAGCCCAGCCCAGGTGCAGTTTGAAACTTCACTAGTCAGGCTTCAATGGTAGGCCTGATGTCATCCTTTCCCTGTCACATTAGAGGATGGCACAATCAGTGCTGCAGTCCACAGGTGACATTTAATTTTCCATACCATGAGTATATTTTTTGTACTATATATGATGGCCTTATTTGGGAGTTATATATGCTAATCAGGGAATTAGTCAGATTTACATGTTTTAGGGGTCAGAGCACAAATGCTGGGGATGGGACCGCAGTACTCCGTAGGTCTCTATAAACATAGGTGAGGAAGTTGCAGATGAAAGGTCTTTTTTATTAAGAGAAACAATGTTTACATGGTTTAACATACATGTATACATAATTGTATAAACTATACAAATAATTTTACTAATGTAAACATATGTAGCATGACTTGGTACCTGTGGATTGAATGATAGAATGGCTGTGAAAGTGAAGTCTAACCATATTAAAATTAAATGGAATATTTCTAATTGTGACATTATGGTAGCTAAACAGCATTGTCTCAGGATGGTACATCTGGATAGTCCACTAACCCACCATTCATTATCAACACAATCACAATAATGCAGCAACCAAACTAGAACCTAAGTTAAACAAGCATTTTCATAGCCAATAGGTCTCGACGGTGGGACCTTATAAATGATTAGCCATGCAGCACATTATCATCCAGTGTTATTTCAGGGTGAGCTATGGATCACTACCACAGGCCGTCACTAGTGATTCTTGGATAGGAATATAGAGCACTGGGGACACTATGTTGCACTACCACATGCCATTACTAGAGATCCCTGGAGAGCCAGGCTTCCTTTGTTGGTGTTGCACAACTCCAGACTGAAGGAGAAAACTGAGCCCAGAGTGTTTGCTGCAAGATTGACAGAACTCAGTGTGCTGCAAGGCTGTTCTCATATGAGTGTCTCACACCGCCATACACCGCCTTAGCCATATAATTTGTACGAAGCGACTCTTTAGAACGACACAGACCAGTGTCAGTAGCAGCTCAATGTAAATTAAAAGGTAAAGGAAAAAAACAATGGGTGACTGTGAAAGACAGAAGGGGTACAAAGGAGAAAACAATGGCCAAATTGATACTTTTTTTATGGTGTGATTTATTAAGTTCCTTTCTCTGAAAGATTCTAAAAAAAAAATCTTAAACAGGAGGAGATAGAAAGAGACAGGTTAAACAAGAGGGGGACAATGAAATATCGTAGCATGATGAGAAAAGAAAGTGTAACAGTTAAAGAACAGAGGTGATTTATTGTGCACACAGAGGATCCCAAAAAAGAACAAAGAACATGCAATGACGGAACGTGAGAGAAACCTGACATGGGCTTTTTGTAAGAATCACATAGCACCAAAACTTGGGGGATAATGAGCACTACGGGTTAATGATGGGTGTAGTTGATGTGATACAAACAGGCAAACTCATACTGCAAGCTTCCAATTCACGAGTTCCGTAAACCCTTTACCAGAGAGCATTGGCGCATTTCTACAGAGCGCCTCTGGAATCAACTGGCTCATGAGCACTAGAGGGATCAGTTTTGTTCACTGCACTGTTAGTGAGGCAGTGTGTTCAACTCCCAGACAGGAAGATGCAAGCTTGGCACTGAGGGGTCCTGATGACACTGGGGAGGGGCATGCCTCAGACATGGCTTTCTGGGAGTCAGGAATACCCTGAAGCCTGTATACACGAGCCGCTCTGCCCATTAATCAGAGGCCTGGCAGCAGCTCTGCAGCACCACCTGCTGCTGTACCGTTAGTCGTCAGTGTGGCAGTGGGAGTGGACAGACCATAGCATGGAGGCAGGATCACATCAACAGTATTTACATATCAGACTCCACGCTGTCACCAAATAAACTGATAACTCACACTATGCAGCATCCTATACAGGGCGCTATCCCCTAAATGCACCTGCTTCTCTCCATTCCCCAAATCGAAGGCCTCATTAGGAGTTCGGCGGACAGGTTTGCACCGCCCACCAAACTTCCGATGGGGAGGTTGCCGCCACACTGGCTACCTCTCCCCTCAGACCCATTAGGAGTTTTCTGCCAGGCTGACGGATGGAAACCGAGGTTTCCGGAAGCCAGCCTAGCGGGAAACAGGCTACAGCATTGTCTCTGGCTCGTAACCAAGCTTGTGGCAATGCTGTAGCCAGCAGGGTGCACTAGCATCCTCACAAGGTTCAATTCTGCAAAGCAGACATTGAACATTGTGACGGTGCTGGGAGGGGTGCCCTTGCACTGCCCATGCCAAGAGCATGGGCAGTGCAGGATCCCTCTGTGGCCCCCTGCACCTGTTTTTCACCAGCCTTTTCATGGCACGGGCCTGAAGCGCTGCCCTGGCAGGTTAGGATCTCTGCCACAGGTGGAGCAGGCTGTCCCTGGGGGTCGGACCGCCAGGGTTGTTATGCGGCAGTCTGACCACCGCATAGGCGGTGGCCCAGACTGTCACCATAAGTGTGGCTATCGTAAGACCACCACACTCGTAATGAGGCCCTTAATCTCTCAACAATTTGCTGCCAACACACTGTTTTCTTAAATCAACAAAGCACTAACAGCAGCCTCTAATCAACTCCCCGCACCAAAAGGTTTGGTTATGTTTCAAACTAGGTCCTTCTCCAAGAGTACCACGACTTTGCCAGTGGTGAGATTTAAGGGTACCCAGGTGCCACAGCTCATCCTGGGTGTTGCCATTGTAGACACAGTGAAGACAAGTGGAGGTCAGGCATCTGGACATAGTGTGGAGGAGCACCGAACTACTCTACATCCCGAAAGGAACCAGGCAGAAATAAAAGCATGTGCCATGTAGAAAAAGTTAGACACGTTGCTAAAACATAAAGTGCGGCAGCAGTTAAGCGGGTGTTGTGCTGTAAAAATAAAAGCTGCATGGCCTCTGGGCAAATATCACAGCTAAGCCTGGTCTTTAACCCAGTGACGACCCATCCCGCACAGTGTAAACATTGCCTGAAATGTTCTTTCCTAACGAAGCTTACGCATAGGCTCCCCGGCCACGGCTTTGCATACCGGAGTCATTGCAGGGCTGATAAAAAAAAGTTGCAAAGACACATTATACAATGGCACAAGTGGAAGAGGACAAGTCATGCGGCAATTTACCATGGGAGTCAACAATTGTGCAAAAGGTGGGCCAAACATGAAACTTTAACCAATTAGAAGCAACGTTCCTTAAACGTCTAACATAAGTCAATCAAAAGCTGTGGGCGGGCTCTAAGCTCACAGAATGAATATAGCAAGTCTCGAGGACAGTGCATGCGTGCTGCCTA
This sequence comes from Pleurodeles waltl, assembly GCF_031143425.1. Lineage (NCBI taxonomy): Eukaryota > Metazoa > Chordata > Amphibia > Caudata > Salamandridae > Pleurodeles > Pleurodeles waltl. Next base: position 225,079,128 of record NC_090444.1, on the reverse strand, counting down.
GGTTTGAACTAAAAATGAGGTCACTAGTTAAGCATGCACCTGCACACCATGACCTCTGTCTGTGGCACTTCCAAAGAACCTGGATGTCGCTGTTCACTGTAGTTTCATATTTTCCCATATGTGCAGGCCTCTCCCTACTTCCTGTGCCCAACACTCTGAGGGCAGTCAACCCTTCTGTAAATAGCTCTGTGCAGCTGCAGCCTACCTTCCACGTCTTCGGCCAGCTCTCTGTGAGTGACCAGCACCACCAGTGCCAGCACCTATGTGCAACATGGTTAGCCATAGGACTTGCCGTCCAGCCAGGTTCTTAGCCCAACACTCTGCTGCTGGGTAACCCCTGATGCACATGGAGTTAGGTCATGCACAGCGATGGTCGTCCATAGGCCCTGGCCTCTGATCAGTTTATTCGCCTCATTCTCCAGGGGTGGCCAATACTTGCAGCCCACAGCCTTCAACCCAGGCCCTTCACTGAACACTCCATGAGGGTGCTATCCCCAGCTTGGCACAGTGAGAATAGGCCTTGCTACCTAGCCTGCAGACACCTCACTATGGGCGTATCATTTCCTTTTATGTTTGTTTTTTATTTGTTGTTTTAAGGTTCTTATTTTGAAGTTTCTTTGTTTTTTTAATAAACTTTTTCTGTGTTTTGTTGCTGAACTTATTTTTACATCTTTCATCTTTTTGAATAGTTCATTTTTTCAACACTTGATATCAATTTGGTCAGTCATAATTACTTTATTCAGTCACTCATATCAATTTTTATGGTATTTCTTGGGAAAAGGCACCCATCGCCCAGGAGATGACTGACTTAGTCATCCTCTCAGAGCATTTCACTTTCATGTGCTAATTGCAATAGCTTGAGAAACGCTGCAACTCAACTTGAGCTCCTGGTCCTCCCCAGCTTCTTGTTGTAGTTCAATGGGGACAGGTTTTCCTTCCCCTTCCTCATGCCACTGGCTCTACATCTCTGCTCTTGAGTACTCATTCGGATGCAGTACCTTCATATGTTTTAACATATAATTTGTTGCGAATGAGTACATGCCGAGATGCCGACATTGTAACACTTTGTCACATAGAGTACAAGTGACACAGCAGGCATTAACATTCTTCACCCCAGCTGGTTGTGTGTAAAATTTCAACACTAAACGTTTTCCTTCTGTCTGTGATGTCATCCTGCTGAGATGAAAATTCTCCCTTCTGGGCACTTAGTGGGTCCTGGCTAGCTCCACTGGTCTACAATGCCATGATTGTGTTGGATGCAAAATGTAAGTCTGCCCCTATGAAAACACAAAGACAAAATGGTGTCCTGTAAAAAGGTGGACTCCTTGTCTCTAAAGGGCGTGGGCTTATTTTGAAATAGAGTGCATTGTTTAGCTGCTCAGAAAGCCCCTTTCGTTTTTTTTTGTTGCTGTCATGACATTCACTGATCCTTTGTGATTCACAGAGAAACAATTTCTACAGTGCTGCAATGGTCTTGCGAGAAGGCAAGACTTTCTTTCCGTATTCCACAATGCCAAATTGGAGTTACGAACCACACAACATTTTACATACTTGGTTTTAAGAAGAAAATGCATACTATGTGAAAAGAAACTCAGATGGGGAAATGGGGACAAATATGTTTGTGGAAAATAATTGATGCACAAACATTTTAACGATTGGCATCAGACATTATTCAATGAGGCCAAAAGAAGGAGGTGTCATCAACATCTGCTACCTCTTTTCAATCTGCCATCCCTCCTAGTGACAGATCAACAGTAGACACCCTGCAACAAGAGAGAGATCAAGCGATCCAAGCTATGCTACTGTTGGCTTCCCATGCTTTGTCTGTGGGCGGTGAGCGTTGTTAGAGAACATAGTACATGAGCATGATGGACTGAAGTTCAGGCACATCACCAAAACATATATTTTTTTATAATTCAAGTTCATATTCCACTGTTCCAGTTGTTTTTTATTCCTAAAAAAGTATAACCTTAATAAACTAAATTCTTTGAGAAAATTATTATTTTTTAAACCAACTTTTATGTTAAAAAATAGATTTAAAAAATAGTGGTTGTGTTAAGTAAGTAAGTACAATTATGCAACAGGAATTCAGTGACATTTTGCATGAAACTAAGCAAGTGAGTGAGAAGGATTGCACTGTAGAGGTTGCCTGCAAAGCCTGATGTTTATCTAAGCTCTGCATACAGCTCCCAACCGGTGACAGTCCTTAATGTGCACGGACTATGGTTGTGTGCAGCAGGCACTTACTAACCAGTCTCTCCAAAGTACTCTTCCAGATGGCTAGCCCTGCTGTGCATAACATTCAACTGTGCACAGGAATGGTGGGCTGCAGGGCCTGGCCTCTGGCCAGACCTTGCCCTCACCCTCCGCAACGCATCTGGAAACCTGCTGTGCATGACCTTTGGTTATGCACAGCAGCTTCTCGGCCAGAATAGTCAGTGATGTGTGCTTGTTCGGGTCTGTATGTTGACCCTGAGACTCTGGGGGAGTGGCTGTGTGCTGATGTATACCCATGGGTTTAACTCTAAGTACATTATAGTGCCTTTGCCTCCATAGGAGACACGGAGACACTGATGGTGTACTTATTCAGGTTTAAGAGTTTGCCTCTGAGACTCTGGGTGAATGGTGGTGTGCTGACACATATCCCTAGTTGGGTATTACTCTAAGTACATCATAATGCCTTTGCCTACATCATCACAGTCAGTGATGGTGTGCTTGTTAAGGATTGTGAGTGTGACCCTGGATGAGTGAGTAATGTGGTAATAAATGTCCCTGGGTGTGACTCTGGCTACCTTATATTAAATTTACCACTATTACATTGTCATGGAATCAGTAATGTGCTGTTCAGGTCTCTGAGTATGCCCCTCTGTGTCTTGGTCAGTGGAGGTGTGGTAAACATGTCCCTGCATTGACTACCGTAAAGTGTGGTTGCCACCACAGTGTCAGTGTGCTTGTTCATGTTTCTGAGTGTGTCCAGCGGTGTGACTCTAAGCACATCATAATCCCTTGCCTCCATTGGACTGTTACTTAGTCAGTGGTGTTGTGTTGTTCCAGTCTCCTTGGGCGTCCCACCCCTTTACACACAGTATAGACATATTTTTTCTGTATCACAGGAGAGATAATTTGGTACGTAATACTGATGGCAGCTCTCTTTCTTTCAAGAAATGAAATATGCTGAGAAATATGAAGCTTCTTTAACGTCATACATGCTGGTTTACTAAGCCAGGCAGACTCAAAAGGGTTGTCAAGATCTGTGAGAATGGTGTTGAGACGAACAGCAATATATTTTCGATGCTGGCAAAGAAGACGATTCAACGATAGGATAATATTAATGAATAGGCAGTAAAGGAATCGGCCATTTTTGGTGGGATCTTTTGAGGTAAAAAAAGTGAACCACGCATGTTCAGAGCCTCTGGGCTGTACAACCCTATTGGAAGGAGAGATGCAATATTTATTAGGAAGTATTTGAAGCCTTTTATTTAATTTACGTCTCCTCCTGCTCACATACTGATTAATACTGACTGCTGAGTTCTACAAGAGTTATTCTCTCTGATGTGGGGGATCAAAAACTGTCCCAACAACCATACCAAAAAAGGGGTCACGCTTTGCAGAACAAATATAATTAAATGATTGCCTATATAAATTCAATTTATGACCACCTATTGACCAGCAAAAGATGTTCTGCAGCCACTTGCAGCAGATATAAGAGTGGGGAGGGCAGTCAGGTGCAGTGGTGGCCAAAGTATATTGTCCAGACTTCCTTGCAAGACAGAAAAGACAAGCTGAGCAGCTCTGCCGGGACAGCAGGACGCCCTGACCGAGTGCAGGGCTATATTTCATTGACCCTGTTTCCAAGCTGTTTTCTTTATCCTTTAATTTAAGAGTGTTTAGTACTGTAATTCTCAACATCTTTTATGTATAACGTCGTAATAAACACGCGTGTTGGTTGTTAGCTGCCGGGCCAATTATATACAGGTACGTCATTGATAGCATTTTGTCACTATTGAAATCCAAAAAGCGTTCCTCAAGCTGTCACATTCTAAGCTATTGTTGAGAATACTCTCTAGGGCACACGAATCCAGTGAGAATCGTGAAATTGATACATCATTTGCAGGTTCAGGCTGGGAAACCAAGGCAGCCCAGACAAATTTTGTCAGACCACCCCCATAGGGTACGTAGCGAGTGAGCCTCACCACTACAACGGGGCTTGGCGGATATCTCGCCCCCAAGAAACATTGGGAAAAAATGGTAAAAATAACGGAGCATTCTGCAGCACATTTTTTATTATATACTCTATTCTAAAGCATAGTAAATGATGACCTTACGGTGCACCAGGATACAGTAACCTTTATTGGGGCTTTTCAATGATTCCCTCACCATCACCCTCTAACAGTGCCCCTCATCTCTCCAAAGCCCCTCACTCATATGTATTTCATTTGTTTCATAGCCCCTCACTTAACAGTGTAGGATGCCGGAGCCCTTTACATCACATACACATACTGAGACAATGAATCATGTGTGTAAAACAGTGTATCGAAAATGTTATTTAACACAAAGTGGACTACAATGTGTAGGGTCCACATTTCATCCGTAATGGTAGACTTTTTTTATTTTTTATGTGTGCTTGGTCTGGGTAAGCATAAACTCCGAATTCAGAATCCAACACAGTGGTTAGGGTTGACTTTAATAATCATTTTTTCTACCCAGACAACCCCTTTTTAGTAGCATTCGGATAATAAAAGCCTGGGAACAACATAACTTTCTAACCTGTACGATGCAGTTTGCATGCAGCTCTTTAGTGGCAGTTCATAGCTCACTGTGCTAGATTATGATTGTAAGTTATGAACTGCACAGTGACAAAAGGGTCCTTTATGATAAATCCAGTATCCCATAGAGCTCTGCACAGAAAATACTGTTCTGTATTCTGCATAGTACGCATTCTTTGCAGCAGACATATTAACCCTTTGCGCTACCTTAGATTAGTTAAAACTGCCACTAAACAAAACTCCCATCTTTCTCCAGAAGGTACATTAATCACCAGAGTTATCATAGCAGGTTTACTGTTGCTTGAAAACTGTTGGATATACAAGGAACTCTGCACTGCTTTTAAAACTGCTGCACTGCTACAAATCCGGCCCCCTAGCAACAAAAGGGCCCCCACTCCTCTAGCCTCCCAGGGGACACGTGATGTCCGGTACTGCCAGTCTGGCCTTGATTATTGGATATTGCAAACTCAATAAGGAATTAGACCTAAGATCTGTGCGTTAAAAGGAATATTCTTGCATCTTCACTTGAAGAAATAATGCTTGCTTAGCAGGAGCGGCTTGCAGTGCTAAAGAGGGGTGCAGTGGTGGGGGGGTAGGAGGGAGTTTGGGGGGAATTAATAAAAACAAAATACCTGACTCTTTGCCGCCGCCTGCCCAGACAGAATGCAAGCACATGCTGCCAGCCTGCCCTGCAGCCAAACCTGACTCTGCTCAGAACAGCTTTAGGATTGGCTGGGAGCGCCCAGCCAGCGCGCTCCCAGGCAGACACAGTTTCGGGCTGGAAAGAGCCTACTGAGCAGGTGTGTTTGGATGGCCCGAGATGGTCGGCCAAACATACGTGCGTAGTGAGGTAGAGTGCTGTGCACTCCTCCTCAGTGCTTGTCACAGTCTGTGGCCCTGCTCCACAAAGTGATAATAAACATAGTTTATTATTGTTTTTGGTAAAAGGTTTGCTGCTGCTGTGGGTGGGGGGGACGATGCTCCTCCGCCGTAACGAAGGAGCCATGCCTGTTGCTTAGTACTTACTCGTAGACACTCTTCAGGTATTTAAACAAAATGTGTGTTTTAGAAATGGGGTTTTTGGTTGGCAGTCAGGTTACCCCCTATCCAAGCAAGGCCCCTCACTCTAGTCAGGGTAAGTCACACACAATCCAAATTATCCTGTGCCCACTCTCTGGTAGCTTGGCACTGAGCAGTCAGGTTTAACTTAGAAGGCAATGTGTAAAGAATTTGTGAAATAAATCATACACTAACACCACATAGCACCACAAAAATACACCATACAGTGTTTAGAAAAATATATAATATTTATCTGATAAGATGCAGGTCAAAACAATTCAAATGCAATAAGTAGATGTTGAGATATCACTGTAAAAGTGATATAAAGTATCTTAAGTCTGTGCAAAACAAATAATGTCTCTTAAAAACAATAACGGTCTCTTGCAAGCACAAAGTACCTGGTTCGCATTCAAAATCTCTGAAAGGGACTGCAGAGGAGACGATGCGTGGAAAACGGGGAGGTGTGCATCGGTTTTGCCCCTTCGCACACCGACTTGCGTTGTTATTTTCCATGCAGGGGAAGACTTTGTGTCAATTTCCGGTGTGCGGACTTGGTTCCTCTTCAGGTTTCGGGGTTTTCTGGTGCTCCGGGAACGGTGCGTGGAATCCAGGGCTTGCAGAGCAAAGTCACAAGCACTGCATTGATCCAGTGGGCGTAGCGTGGAAATTTCTCCCACACGGCAGGAGCTGCGTCGATTCCTCTCTGGAAGTCAGGCTGCGTCGTCCCGGGTCAGCTGTACGTCAATCCGGTGGGCTGTGTGTCAAAGTTCCAGTTGCAACGCAGGCGCTGCATCAATCTTCTCCTTGGGAAGTCGTGCTGCCTCGTTCCTGTTTGGCGTGCAGTGAATTTCTCACCATGGGGCAGGCTGTGCATCGTTTTTAGCAGGCTGTGCATCAAATTTTTGCCACCCAAGGAGTCCAGTTGCAGGAGTGAAGTCATTTTGGTCCTGAGACTTCAGGGAACAGGAGGCAAGCTCTATGCAAGCCCTTGGAGAGCACTTCTCAGCACCGCCAGGGAGCAGGAAGGTAGCAGGGCAACAGCAAGGCAGCAGTCCTTGTCAGGAAAGCAGTCCCAGTGAGTCCTTTGGGCAGCCAGGTAGTACTTCTTGGCAGGTCTGGTTCAAGGATTCTTCACCAGCAGGTTTCTTGTCTAGAAGTGTCTGTGAGGTAGAGGATCTACCCCCAAGAAGTGTCTCTAATTTATGATTTTGGGTCCTCTCCTTATACCCATTTTGGCCTTTGAAGTAGGCTTACTTCGAAGAAAGGTGTCACTTGTTTGTGAAATCCTGCCTTGTCCTCAGACACACACTAGGGGGTTGGAGACTGCATTGTGTGAGGGCAGGCACAGCCCTTTCAGGTGCGTGTGACCACTCATCCCCTCCCTCCTAGAACAATGGAATATGCAGGCTACACCCCAGCCCTCTTTGTGCCACTGTCTGGAGAGAGGTGCAAACAGCCCAACTGTCAAACTCATCCAGACAGGGAATCCACAAACAGGCAGAGTCCCGAAAATTGTTCAAGCAAGAAAATGCCCACTTTCTAAAAGTGGCATTTTCAAACACACAATCTCAAAACCAACTTTACTAAAAGATATATTTTTAAATTGTGAGTTCAGAGGTCCTAAAATCCACACGTCTATCTGCTCCCAAAGAGAATCTACGCTTTAATCATGTTTAAAGGCAATCCCCAGGTTAACCTATGAGAGAGATAGGCCTTGCAACAGTGAAAACCGAATTTGGCAGTATTTCACTGTCAGGACATATAAAACACATTAGTATATGTCCTACCATAACAATATACTGCACCCTGCCCATGGGGCTACCAATGGCCTACCTTAGGAGTGTCTTATATGTGGGGAAAGGGAAGGGTTAGGCAGGGCAAGTGGGTACACTTGCCAAATCGAATTTACAGTTTAAAACTGCACCCACAGACACTGCAGAGGCAGGTCTGAGACATGATTACCAGGGCTACTGATGTGGGTGGCACAATCAGTGCTGCAGGCCCACTAGTAGCATTTGAGTTACAGGTCCTGGGCACCTCTAGTGCACTTTACTAGGGACTTCCTAGTAAATCAAATATGCCAATTATGGATAAACCAATTAACAGTACAATATATACAGAGAGCATATGCACTTTAGGACTGGTTAGCAGTGGTAAAGTGCTCAGAGTTCAAAAGCCAACAAAAACAGGTCAGGAAAAATAGGAGGAAGGAGGCAAAAAGTTTGGGGATGACCCTGCAAAAAGGGCCAGGTCCAACAGTGTGCTTTTCACCCGAGCTTTGAACCTTGCTCCCTGGCACCTTAACATTTGTAGGTAGCATGTCTGCAAAAGGCAACTCAGAGAAAAGCAGACATAAAGTGTATACAGCTGTGCAATTGAGATATCAAAATTACTATTTTGACGGTTAATGGTTCATGGTGACAATTGTGGCCGTCATTTAATATTTGCAAGTCTGAATTTGTATACACAGGTTTTTATATTAACTTATGTCTTGTCTGTGTTTTGTACCAATAGGTTTATATTAGTCAACTGAGTATTTCAATGCTGCAAAACCCTCTGTAGTTCAATTGATTTGGTTTATTGCTTTGGGGACTTACAAGTGTTGGATGGCTACTGGTGAATTATAGGTCAATTCCAATTATCCTGGAAGTCTGGCACAAGCTTGTGTTATAGATTTTCTGAACTACTATGCTGTCATGTCTTATATTTAAAACTCATGATTCGCTGTTACCTATGGGACAGCAATGCTAAGTATTCAATGATAGAAACACCACTGTAAGAAACGGGAAGCAGAACACTGATTTTTTCTCTAAAACTGGAAACATCTCTGTTGGAGAAATGTAAAAAACTGTCAAGAATTGAGAAGCACTGTGCATATCCTGTCTGAAGAATAGTGAGACAACTAGGAAAAGGAAAAAGGGCTTTCCAAATGTTATGCTGCAGTGCTTGGTGCTGCACAGACAAGAGTAGCATGATACATATGTGTATTTATCTACAGTAAAATATGAATGCATTAGTGAAAGAAAATGTAATTCTCATGCAGCCTTCTTAGGGATGATACATATCCATGCATAAGAGCTATGAATCACAGCAGTTTATGAAGGTCCTTTTGGATATCATCAAGGGCATCATTAGTAATGATAAAAAGGCATTTAGTTCTAAACGGGCTATATATTTACATAGACAAAATGACATTATTTATGTAGCTTGAACTTAGCAAGAATGCAGTGAATTCTATGTAAACAGCTTTTTACAGTGGGTAATGCAGATGAGAGAGCGAATTCGAGTAGGAAACAAGTGCAGAAACAGTGCCAGGACACCCGTTCTGGGTAGCAGTGTAATTTATAAAAAGTATCACTCAATCAAGAGTCGGGCATTGCAGTAATGAGTCCAGAGTAGGGCTATCCAAGAACCAACTATCTTCAGGTCAAATTGACTCTGCCTCTACCAATGTTTGTTTTTATTTCCTTATTGGACACCCCAACTTGCCCTTTCCCATTAAAAGCTAGCCTTCACCTGGCATAAAGTGAGCACTGACCAATCACAAGTCAAAGTAGCATGGATACTGAAGAAGCGCTGAAGAAGTGCCACAGCTAAACATGGGAGTGCCTTGTTCTTTAGTGCCGAGATCTAGCATCTGGTTGTTCTGTGTACAAGTCAAAATGAGAAACCCGTAATATGACTTACATGTTCCTAGTAAGTGTGGTTTGACTTTGGGCTCTCACACCAATTTCCTCTACTAGGCTGACATACACATCCATCCGCTTATCTCCGGATGGCTGAGAAAGTGACTAGGACTACCGAAAGTCCTCGATTCACAGTTGTTCTGTGTTTAAGAGCCTGCTGTTTTAAGATGCATTTGTATTCAGACAATTTGTAATGTTTCTAGTGTTCATGATAGTTTAGTGTCTGCAAAGAATTGTCATATTTCGGTGAGGATTGTGGGCTTGGCTGCTCAGATTTGAAACAACATTTATTTGTGTTACTTTGGATTGAGAAAGGAATGTCCTCTGCATGGTGTACAGTTGTATTTCCTGCCTTGAGTGCCCAACTGTGTGTAGTAAATATCCTGGGTTTTGATTTTGACCCCAGCATCACACTAATCTAGAGTGTGTGCAGAGACCTAGGCCTGTCCCTGGACATGATTGAGGTCCTGGACCTGTCCTGCATCTGGAGGGGTGCACTGAGTGTGCCTCATTTCACTGCCTATGCACTACTTTCCCTTTCATGCGTTTAGAGCAAAGAGTGGTTGCGGCAACATCCCATGTATGTAAACTTATAGTCGTGACCAGTCCTTTTTTATCTGTGGAACCTTCTTGGCGAACTCAGGTAAGTTTCACTTTTATGCTGTTACCCAGATCCTAGCATTAACATTCCAAGTGTGTGTTGCACATGTTGTGTATGTGGCCTGTATGGTACATGCATTGTCTGCATGAGAGAACCAGACTAATAGAGGCATGTGGTATTGATTTCAGATGCCTCTGACCTAGCACTGCGCGCAGGATGGAGGTGAGATTTCTTTTTCTCAGACAGTGGAAGAGTATTGCTAATGTTCCTGAAACGTGAGGAAGGAGATCTTGCCATTGAAGTGGGAAGAAAGGAGACAAGCCTTTTTTTAAAATTCAATTAGGCCTTTTGCTATGAGAATTTGCTGATTATATTGCCTGCAGCACTGCCCTGGAGGATCAGGACCGCACCATAAGTCGTGATATGGCGGTGCTGGTGGTCCGACCATGGCGCTCCCGCCACGGTCGTAATGTGGCGCTGGACCGCCACCGCGGCCCTGGCAGTCTGAAGACCGCCAGGGTCGTAATTACCACCATAGTATTGCAAACAATAAAAAACATACTTTTTCTGTCAATGGGAGCTCTGGACCATGTGCATGATGCATGTTGAAGCAAATGTATGGTGTGAGTCACATTTACCCATTATGCGCTTGTGTACTGTTAATCGTTGTGTCCTAAGGGCATTCTTTGACCTTGCATTGACATAGAGCCACCTCTAACTATAGCTGTGTGTATTGTATTTTTGGGGGGTGGTGGTGGTGTCAATGCAATGATTTTGTAAATGGATATTTGACTCTTTAGGTTTGTTTTGTTTTTGATGGGTATTTGTGTTCTTTTTTTAACTAGCCTTAGACTGAAATACCTAGGAGTGACAAGTCCTGTGATGATGGGGAAACCTGCCCCACCTGGCATGTTATGAATTAAAATTATTAATACTATATATGAGATAAGGTACTAACTGCCATACCTCATGAGGATATTGCTGGTAACCAATAAATTCTGAGACCATATTGAGGAATAAAGACTCAAGGTAAAGTTCTTTTTAATGTATGATAGAGGATATTTTGTTCCTAATAATACATGGTCTCCCCATCACCCTTCCCACAAACTGAACAAATACTTGGAGCCTCATAACGAGTTTGGCGGGCAGCGGAGGCCACCCGCCCGCCAAACTCACGTGTCCGGAAGACCACCAGTTCGGTATTCTGTACGCCTGCCCTATTATGAGTTTCCCACTGGCCCAGTGGGAAACTACCCACAACACTGACACCCGCTTGTAATAGTCGGTGACAATGTTGCGGTGCCTCGGGTGTGACAGCACCCGTTGCACTTTTCTCTGGCAGTAAATCAGGCAGTGAAAAGCCCGATGGGGCTGCCCACTGGGTCCCCCGGCACCCTGTCTCCACCAGCCTTTGAATGGCAGTGGAACCGCCATGTAAAAGCTCTCAGAAAGCGGGGTCGTAATCCCCAGGTCTGCACTGCTAGCAGCGCTGTCCTGGTGGATTCAGACCGCCGGCACGGCCAGGCTGGCAGCCGGTGCAAATGTGGCAGTGCCAGTGGTCCGACAGTGGCGCTTTCACCATGGCCATAATGTGGAGGCTGGTCTGCCGCATTGGCGGTGGTTCGACTGTCACCGTGAGTCTGGCGATCCTAGGACCGTCAGACTTGTAATGAGGGCCTTGGTGTCTTGTAGTTTAATATGAAAGAGATAGTGTTATTGCAGTTATAAAGAATAAAAGCAGGATATGTAGTGTGACATTAGGGAAAATAGATTATTAATTGGTTGCAAAAGCATATTAGAAACAGTAAGCCAGAATGAAAATAGGCTCAAAATGTGTAGTAATGCCGAGTGAGTCCTTTTATTCTATAAATAACGATAGCACGCAAAAAAAACAAAAAACGCCATAAATATCTCCTTTCTGCCCATCATTATTCATTTAAAGAAAAAAACAGATCAAACCAACAGAAAGACAGTTCTCCTTTTTCTTCTCCTTGTTGCTGTTTAAACAGGAGCTGTAATTGTCCTCATTGGCCTGTCATTCACCTTGGCTGCTGGCTCTAGCAGGAGGCATTATGACATCACACCTCAACTGTAATAGATTATTACATTATTTCGTTATTATGGGTGACTAGAAACAATTAAACTCTAATAAGAAAATTCGAGACATGGTTTTGTACAGGCTTTGCAGACTCCCAATGTTCTAAACTGGGGAAGAAGAACACATCATCTCCAGAACGGAATGCCTCACTGGCTAAAGTATTATTGAAATTGAAAAGCACCACTGCTGCGTGGTGCATAATAAATGTGGACAGACATCAGTAGAATAAGTGGCACCCAGAGTGTGCCTATTGGTAAGTCTGTCAATGGAGACAAAGGTGGAATTTTTAGATAAAAAAACACGCCCGCCCGCAGAACTTACAAGTTATTTGTGCTGTACACATGTGCCTTTGGTGATACTTCACAGCACCATGGCTTCTATAGACGGTGAATGTCACTGAGGATGAGGAGTGTAGTGCAGAAAAGCATGGGAGCATGGGATCAGCAGAGTGCAGTCCATATCTTTCATTACAAGGGTTTGCCCCTGCCATTTCCAGTGTCTTTGTATCTGTCATTCCTAATATTCCTTTTTATGTCTTTTGTTGTCAATGTCTATAACACAGTGGTGGCTGTGGCCAGTAGCTCCTGCTGGGGCAGCGCTCAGAGTAGGTAGAGGGTCAGGGAGAGGGGAATAATAATAAAAAAATAGAGACTTACCTGCCGCCTCAGAGTTCCTCTGCTCCCGCCGTTCCCGTCGCTCCAGTGCTTCTGTGCTTGCTCCCATCCCCACCCAATCCAGATGCTTCTGTCATGATGGTATCCAGCATGAGAGATGCACCAACACTGGTCTGAGTGGGTTTAAATGCCGCTCAGTTTGGAACTGGGAGCCTGCGCTGATTCTCCACTCAGCTGTGCAACACAGCACGGGTGGAGAGTTCTAAGTGCGTATGTAGGTTTGGCTGGCCTACGATGGCTCGCTAAACTGACATACGCACTAAGAGTACACTGACAACTCCTCCTCCCTCTGCTGACCCAGAGGATGGCCCCACCTCACCATGAACTTGGCATGCAGACTGGCCAAAGAAGCATAAAATAAAATAGTTTTATTATCATTTTATTTTTCTCCTTTCAGCAGTGGGGTGACGCTCGTCAGCCACAGCTGAAGGGCCACCCCAGCAATAGCCTAATCTTTGAATATCTCTTTTCCACTTTTCACTTGTCTTTTCTTCACAGCGGCTATATTTGTTTCCATGTCCCGACTCCTATGTCTTCAAGCTTCCATGGCTGTGCTATCAATGCCTGCATTTGTGACATCCAGTGCACCTGCCTGCCTTTTCTAGCTGCTAACTTTCTCCTAGTACTAATAGTTACCATCTAGACTCCTCAATCTGACAATATCCCCCTGCCCAGTTAAACTGTCCCATCGTAAAAGAATTACATTGAGTGAAGAAATTTAAGATATCAGAGAGGATGGCTATGTTGGAGAAAGAAAACAGCACTAGAAGAGAATAGGTTTGGGGGGGCGTGGCCAAGAAGTCGAAGATGGAGCACGCATAATCCCCTCGCTCCGGAGGGGCCTAAAATTATCCATCCATATCGTGCCAATCTCAGGGGCAACAGATGTCGGCACTGCGGTGGGGGCCTCCGGGGACCTGTTAAGGGGTCGCTGGGCCCTGTCTGAGCCCAGATGAGTGAACCTGGGGCTCCCGGACTCGCGGCCCGACCCCACGGCTGGAGCCGGGGGCTGGAGTGGTAAGGTGGTCCTAAGCGGGACCGGGGCCTGCGGCGGCCCGGACTGCGGCAGAGCGAAGGTGGATCAGGAAACTGGAATCCGGGCGCTGGAGTGCTGGAGCGAGCTCCCGGCGGGGGCTTAAGACCTCCCGCCGGCCCTGGGACCCGTTGGAGGCTGGCGGCCTTCGGGCGGGCACCCGGAGGATCGGGGCGGCCGCAGAGAGCGGAGATCAAGGTCGGGAACACCCAGGCGGGGCATGCTGCACGTCGGGTGCTAGGGAGAGCATACCGGCACAGGCCGGTGCTCCCCCCCCACATGGGGAGAGGAGGAAGGAACCCCCACCACATTGGGTGGGGGAGTGAACAGCTCCCTAAGAAGTGGACGACTAGCTGAGGCCCCACCGAGGACTTGGGAGCCTAGGTATTGGAACACCGGCCCACAGGAAAGACCGGAGAGCACGGAGAAGACTCCTGAGCACCGGTAAGAGCGCCAAGGGTGCCTGCTCCGGGCAGTGATGCGGGTCTCGACCCGGGGAGGGGCCCCTTGAAGAGAGAAGAGAGGCGGGCGATCCTGGCAGCCCAAAGGTGGCAACGCCCTCCCAGTGCTCGGGGAGACCAGGTCGCTGAACTGGCATGGGGTACGCCCGCGCCGCAATCTAGGGCTGCTGGTGGGTGAGCCCGGGCCATCTCGTGGGGACCACCCAGTGAGAGAAGACAGAAGAACGAGCTTGGGGCCCCACTTCGGAACCCGGAAGGGGATTTCACCCGAAGGGCACAAAAGTGCGTGTTGCCGGCCCGAACTAGGCTTGAAGACAGCAGGCGCCTGGGCTCAGACAACCTGAGCCCCCGCCCGAGTGGTGTGCGCCCTGGGTTCACTGGGGGCCAGCGACTAAGTGTAAGAATATCTAGTAACTGCTGTGAGGCTCACTGGTAGCAATTTGGTAGCTAAAACGAGCCTGACGGTAAAGGCTACGGGAGGCAGCGCGATCACAACAATAATCTGATCCCCGCATTATCTCCTCACGCATCCAATGTCCCCCAAGAACTGGCACAGGTCCAGAGCCATGGACAACACAATGTCCTTCGAGCGCAGAGGGGGGGGACCTACGGGACTTGCCGCAACTTAACGTACAGGACACCCTGGACAAAATATTAGGTGCCATCGAAGACACAAAGACAACGCTACAGCACTACATCAATCAGGTGGCGGTTGAAGTTGGGCTCCTGAGGGCAGACCACCACAAATTATCGGACAGAGTTAAAGAGACGGAGACCACGCTAGCGGAGATAGGACCAAAACAAAAAGACCTACAGGCCGAGGTAACATGCCTCACAAGCAGAGTAGCACGCCTACAACAAAGGGCAGAGGATGCAGAAGGGAGAAACCGGCGGAACAATGTATGAGTGGTGGGCATCCCAGAGGGGGCCGAAGGAACAAATATGGTAGACTTCCTCGAGAAATGGTTGAGCACAGTTGTGGCACCGGATCGCTTAACCCCTTACTTTACACTGGAACGAGCTCACCGAGTACCATCGAGGCCTTTCGGTACGGGCCGACCGCCCCGAGTGGTGATCGCTAGGTTGCTACATTACAGGGACAGAGACATTCTCCTGCAGAGAGCAAGGGAGGTGGGCCCATTCAAGATTGCGAATGGCGAAGTGGCACTGTTCCCTGATTTCACGTTGGAGGTTCAAAACAAACTTGCCTTATACTTGGCAGTTAAGAGGGCCCTAAGGGAGGAAGGGATCCAGTACTCTTTGCTTTACCCAGCCAGATTGAAAGTGATGAGTGACAGTAAAACCACATTTTTTCAATCCCCTGAAGAGGCGTGGGAGTGGCTGGAGGTCCGTGGGACTCAACTGGGTCGACAGGCGAGTGGGGGATCAACTGAGAGCGGGTCACATCGGGGCCCCGGTGGGCATCGCACCTGGGGTCGTCCTCACCTAGCGCCAACCCAGAAACAAAAGGAAAAAAGCAAGAAAGCGGCGCTGGAGGCGGCGGCCCGTATGAGCGGTAAGGGGTCCCCCCCTGGAGTGCTCTGGAGGTGAATCGGATGACACTGTAAGGTATTCGATCGGGGGCTTGGGCTGCTCGGGGCGAGCCCCGGAGGTTACTCCGCTGTCAGCAGACGACCTTTAATAACTAAATTTACGAGTGAGCCCTGAGGCAATGAGAAACGATCGTACATGAGGCCCCTCGGAACATGGCCTACCCCCCAATCGGAATCTCGCTTGTTCAGTCAGACTGGCGAGAACTGTAGTTAAAAGTTTGGATAAGATGCACTGTTGCACAGGTTTATGGGCAACCTACTGTTCGAGAGGCGCCCTGGGGAGGGGGAGTTGGGAAATGCAATTTATAGTTAGGTTGGCACTGTGGGAGATGGAGTTAAAACATATCAGAAGCCTGATATATCGCAGTAGGAGACTGTCATCGGGGGTAGAGTGGGGTAGATACCAATGGACGGACACACCAACATGGCAGAATACAACTTACTAACATGGAACATCAGGGGAATGGGCACGCCGGCCAAACGGCATAGAATATTATCATACCTAAAGAGGAGAGGCATACAAACTGCTCTGCTGCAAGAAACCCACTTAGCAGCTTGAGAAGTGGAAAAACTAAAACGTAGATGGAGGGGGCAGGTGTTTGCCACGGAATATTCTGCATATGCAAGGGGAGCAATGATTTGGGTGAGAGCAGGGTCTTCCTTGAGGTAGATTCATCCAACATAGACCGCAAGGGAAGGTTTGTGATCCTAGAAGGGAAGTTACACGGCACCCCGATAGAACTGAGCTGCATATACGCTCCTAATCAGGATCAGGCCCCTTTTATGTCACAGTTATTGAGTCACCTCTCCCGTCAGCAGAGGGGGGAGCTTATGGTTGGGGGAGATTTCAATAGCGTATTAGACGTGGACTTGGACAGATCCATACCTCCGTTACAAGGTGCAGTGACAAGCAAGATAGCCAACAAACTTAGGGAGTGGTTGGATTCTTGGGGCCTGGTAGATGTATGGCGAGAACAACATCCGAAGGACAAAGATTACCCGTATTACTCAGGTCTGCATCGGGTCCATACAAGAATTGACAGAGTGGTGTGCACCGCAACATTAGCACGGGGTGATCCACTCAGAATATCTGGGACGCACTCTGTCTGATCATAACCCCTTACTATTAACATGGAGGGCGACTGAAGATAGGCCTCCTATGTCGTCATGGAGACTGGCCCCTGGGGCTCTTGAGGACCAGGCGTATAGAGAAGCTCTGAGACTACACTTGACTGATCCATATTAAGTTCAACAGGGGGTCTGCCTCCTCTAGGTCCACAGAATGGGAAACACTTAAAGTAGTGACAAGGGGTTACTGTCTGGGGCAATCGATAGAGGTGAGATGCTCACTCGAAAGAGAACTAACTAATTTAGAAAAAAAAATACATGAGGGGGAACGGAGACAGGGAGCGGACGCACAAGAGAACGAGGAATATCGACATGCAAAAAGAGACCACTCCCAGGTCGAAGAACAACTTAGATGCCACAATATGCAAAAATATTTTGCCTCATTACAGTCGGAGGAGGGCAGATCAGGGAAAATGCTGGCGTGGTTGTTGAGACCCGATGGAGGCGGCGAGCCCATCACGAATGTACTAGACAGGAAAGGGGAGCGTAAAATTAGCCCGGGCCACATAAACAAAGCATTCAAGGAATATTACACTCAACAGTACGGGAAGCCCGTAGAAATCGAAGCAGTGGCATTCGATGACTATCTACAACAGACCCCACTGAAGTCCCTGGCGCCCAAAGAGAGGGAGGGCCTGGGGGGCCGGTGACCCTAGAAGAGGTCAGAGAGGCTTTAGCACAGCTGGCCTCTGGAAAGACCCAGGGGATGGACGGCCTCCCTATGGACTTCTATAAAAAATATGAGACACAGCTTGCCCCCCAGTTAGTGGACATGTATGCGGAGGCACTACAACGTGGGGTGCTCCCGGGAACCCTGAGAGAGGCCCTGGTGACTCCACCCCCCAAAACAAAATCCAAAGAGGCATCAGTAACTGACTTCCGCCCCCTGTCAATGCTAAATAGCGATTTTAAAATACTCAGTAAGGTAATGGCCATTCGTTTGCTCGTCCATATACCCACACTTGTACACGAGGACCAAAACGGTTTTGTCCTGAATCGTAACACCTCCCTAAACCTAAGATGACTCTTTGCTATTCTACAAATGCCCAATGAAGTGAAGCCGCCAGCGGGAGTGTTACTGGCGGTAGACTTTGAAAAGGCTTTTGATTCAATCAGATGGGATTATTTGAGAGCAGTGATGCTGCGAATGGGAATGGATGAGAGTTTGGTAAAATGGGTGGACTTATTGTACGCATTTCCACTGGCAAGGGTAAAGACTGGCAGGACAATATCCAATACCTGCCCAATTTACAGGGGAACTAGACAGGGATGCCCCCTGTCCCCACTGTTATTTGCACTGGCATTGAGCCCCTGGCATGCGAAGGGGTGGAGTGGGTCTAGGTGTGGAGTGGGGGCACGCTGAGCACGTCATATCGCTATATGCGGATTATGTACTCATTTATATCAGGGACGGGGAGGGTGGCATCCTATGGGCTTTGAGGAATTTGGAGGACTTTGGGACACTGTCAGGACTCCGCCTCAACCGAGACAAAACATTCATGTTCCCCATATTGCCGAGCTATGAACGTCCAACAACTTGCCCGGAGGATGTGAACTGGGCCCCACGCACCTTCAAGTATCTGGGTATACAAGTATTCCATGACATGGCTGACCTTCTGGAGGGTAACCTAGATAGAGCACTCCGCTCCTTGCGAGCATCCGTTATGGCCAGAATAGCGCTGTCTAAAATGATCATGCTCCCCCGCCTCCTTTACTTCTTCGCTAATCTACCCCTGCAGATCCCCCCGGCATGGTTTCGCGAGTTGAATACCCTACTTAGGGAGCTAATATGGGACAACGGCCTCAAACGCACCTCGCTCTCAATTCTCTGCAGACCAACCCACCTGGGTGGTCTGGGTGCCCCAGATTTGGAATCCTACTATCTGGCGGCCCAGTTACAATGGGCAGCCGGATGGTTTGCAGGTAGGGGACTGTTAGACAGGTGCACCACCCATGAAGTAATTGATGTAAATTGGATTATTGCACGTATGATAAACAGGAAGATCATCCCCCGGACGGATAGCCTGATGAGAAGAGTAGCAATGTCGTGCTGGAAGAGATGCTCAAAGAGGGTCGGGGCTGGCTCGCCGTACTCCCCAGCATTACCATTATCGGTTCTTGTGCTTGAACCAGGTGGGAACGGTCCGGGTAGCTCAGAATTGGGCCCGTGGAAGAGGTCGGGGTGGAGACAACTGGGGAGTTATTCTGTGAAGGTGTGCTGAAGCCCTTCAATGATCATATAGAAGGTGGGGTCCCCCGGGGACAGTTCTTACTATTCCGTAAGGTGGAACATACCCTGAAAAAGCACTGGGACACAATTAATGCAGAACCCACTACTCATAAGCTGTTACAACTTCTGCTCGCAGCGGGCGGGGTGGCCCACTTAATTACTGAATTGTGTCGGGTCCAAGTTCAGGATGGATTGGACCCGTTGCACCCACTGAGAGAGAGATGGGGAAAGACGTTGGGTAGAGGACTCTCAGGTGCAGAGTGGAACTGGGCATTGGCCTACCCCCGGAGGGTCTCCCGGAACACACGGTTGCGATATATCCAATATAATTACCTCTACAGGACGTACCTCACACCGCATCGACTGACGTTAATTTATGGCGGAACCCCTAGGGTATGTCCAAGGTGCGAGGCTGCTGACGCTGACTATGACCACATTGTATGGGACTGCTCGGAGCTTCAACCGGGCTGGGGGGCAGTAATGGCTGGCCTATCGAGATTATTTGAGACTTCCCTGACCCCGACTCCCGCTGCATGTCTGTTGCGCGTCGGAAGGAGACAGCCTCGGGGGAGGGTGGGAGGACGGTTTCTGGACTTGGCTCTAGTTCTTTACAGGAGATTGATCTCAAAAGGGTGGAAGGCCCTGGGACGTCCCCCACCGACAGGGTGGAAACGAGACGTGTCAAAATAGTCCAGAGCTGAACTGCAGGTTCTGAGGAGTGAAGAGGCGAAAGGCCTGCATCAATAACCAATCGCACCAGAATGGGAGGTCATAGTGACAAGATAGGAAGAAATAATGAGGGGTATGGGAGCACCCATGGAGGAGCCAGCAGAATAGAGGTCTAAGTAGACAAGAAGAAGGGCGGGCAGACCTCATGCTTACTAGAGAGTGTCCTATTAGAGGATCAGCAGGACCGAGTGAAGAACCAGTACAGTAATGACATCCGGACTTATCCCAGGGCCTTGGGAGGCAGACACACACGGGTATGGAAGGCGGCCCGACCAGCGTGGCACGAAGGGAGTAAATGTAGAGCAACATCTCACTCACAAGAGACACCCAAATATGACATACTCCACCAAATGTAGTTACCTACTAAACACAGTGCCAACAAATTTCAAGTTTTAAGTTTAATGCTTAATGTTAGTTCAATGCAAATTAAGCCTACCCTGTAGTCATAAAACAAAAATCAATACACGACACTCACATTTGGGGGAAAAGGAGACAAGCGGGATTAGTGCACCAATTCTGAAGTAGCACACTTGAGAATTACAGACAGAATGTATAATGCAATGTAATTCTATAAAAATGGTAGAAATCAGTTGTGCTAATAACAATGATAACTGTGAATAAGGTGAGAACCCGAATATGCCATAAACTGTTATGTATATATAAGGCAGCAATTGTTAACAATAAAAATATATTTAAAAAAAAATAGAAGAGCATAGGTTTACCATTTATTTTTTGCTGACAAACTTTTCATATCTCTAACATGCTAACAATTTGCTTACGTTTGAACGTGTCTTTCTATCTTCATATGGCAAATTCCTCACCCCTGTCTCCTTGCAGTGCTATTTCCACTTAAATGAATCCTATTATATTTTGTCTCCCTCTTTCCTTTGGTTCACTCTTGTTTAGATGTGACACTACTTTGACCCTAAATTTGACCCCAAAGAATAGTAAGAGTATCATTTAGAGCCTGTTGGATTACCCATCATTTTCTGGGATCCAAGCTAGGCAGGCAGGTGATCTCAGTGCCTTGCAAGGCGCTGATGTGGAGGTGACTATATTGCAGACTTTCAACTTTGCTGAGAAGGCACCATGTTTGATGTCTTCGGTTCAACAAAGTAATTTTTTTCAGAAAACAAAATAGCAATTGCTTCCGCATGCAGGGAGTTTTCCCTCTGCACGCGGTGGCCATTATGCATTTTCCCTGCCAGAGACACTTGCCGTTAAATGGTTGTTGCTGGTACAGAAAATGAATGATGGTCTCCCTGTTCTAAGTAAGTTAAGGTGAGTACCACTGTGAACTGACAGGCCGTAACGTCAAAGATGTATGCCTGGAAGACAGTGAATGCTCCCCCTATGTTATCCTAGCACTTCCTCTGACACCAAAATGAGAGGGGTAACTGAGAAGTTCACAGGGTGGTAGTACGGCTAATGTATGTGGGTTCTCCCACTCTGCCAAACTCTAAATGATCTCGTGTGTTAGTATAACACTATTTACTTGCAAGTAATACCATTTTCAGTTTGAACAGAAAGCCTCTTAGCCTGAACAAGTTACTATAAAATTGCTATAAAGTGTAATATGCCATAGCACCTTTTTTATGCAAGATGTCCTAGTAAAGCATGCTATGATTCGAAGTACCATATGGAGTTAGGCATTGAACATATTAAACATCCCATCAACTATCTACTGACAGTTCTTTACAGGATCTATTCCTATTAATTCTCTCCTCTGAATTAGGCAGATGTGTACACGATGCAGATGTGTTGCTTGACTCAAAGCCATAAACTGGTGTGCTGGAGA